>NC_060061.1:33543263-34743263 GCF_020283565.1 Trifolium pratense | reverse complement strand
ATAAAGCACACTTGAGCTTAAGAATCTACCTGCTGTAACATATTCAATTTTCAACACACAGAAATTATGAGTTTTGGCAACTATAAAGACTAAGGTTGAAGGCATTAAATATGAAAGATAAGAATTAGACATATTATTACCAAACTGTTTTATGTACAAAATGCCTATACACTATTCAATGAATGTTCAAGATACTCAATGATTAAAAAAATAATGTCTTTACATTAAAATATCGAGCTCAGAAGAGTACTATTCATACTACATTGTGCGACAAGTTCTTTTGCCAATAACTTCCTTCCAGAAAGCATGCCAAATGAATATATGCAATCAAATATGCTTATTATATTTTCCAGGTTGAGGAGGGGAATTTTATATACATTTAAGCATCTTCTTACCCAAAGATAATGAAAAATCATTTACAAAAATCAATTTGAATACCTAAATCGTGCTAATGAAAATAGCTCAAAAAAGTCATGGAGTTTGATGCTGTGAGTGAAAAGTTACTCAACCTGTTGAATAGATGAATGCTTGGTAGGCATTGAACGAGAAAAATTTCCAAAAGTACAGTCTAAGAAAACACAATCAAGAGGACATTGTGGCTTTTTCCCCTTCCTCCCTACATACTTGTCAGGTAAGTTGAGCAAACATTCAAGAGTTAGCCTGCAATCTCCTGTGTGTAAGATATTACCAAATTTTCCTTCAAACAAGAACATCACCGCCCCTGAACAAAGTAAAGAAATGACAAGGAAGGTTGGAGCATTCTTATTGGTTTACACACTCAACTAATCACAACCATGTTTTCCCCCACATCACTCCATTTAAGCCCACTTTCTTGATATGACAAGGAAGGTTGGAGCATTCTTATTGGTTGAGTGTGTAAAGTTTTTTTTTACTCTGTCTGTTTATGTCCATTAAACTCAAAAATAATCAAGAGAAAAAGGAATATGCACTAACGGTGTAAAATAATGTTACACTGTCAATCAATAACAACCATGTTTTCGGCCACGTCACCCCACTTTCTTGATATGACATGACAAACTGATAGTTTTTATTGGATAATTGTGTAAAACTATTTTACCCGGTCAGTGCATCTCCATTAAACACAAAATATATAAACAAGTGTACAAATTGATTGAAATAATTACCAGGACAGTGATTGGCATCGAAAGCGGTGTCAGTGAAGTTTCCGTCAGGATCATCGATGACGAAGGATTGACCGACTTCAATTTGCAGAAACAAGGAAGGATCAAGCTGCAAAAACATAAAAAAGATAATTGAATTGAGAAACAATAAGAGGAGAAAAAGGTAATTGATGAATTGAATGAATTACCTTAGGGTAATGTTGAAGGAGAAGGGTTTTGGTGAGAAGAGTAGAGTAAATAGGGAAAGAGGAGTTGGAAATGATGTTTGAGGAATAGTCTTTGTGAGCGTGAGTTAGGAAATGGTGTCTTTTACTGCTCTTTGAAGATGGAGTCCATGTGTCTACTGAGAAGGGTAATCCTTCAGGCATTTCGGTCGGCATCTTCTTCTTCTTCTTCTCAATTTCATCACCAACAACAACAACTCTTAATTCTAACCGTGTTTATGGCGCTACCATCGATGGATTTTACTTTTTAGGTTTAGGAAAAGTCTTTCAAAATTGCGTGGATTCCCGCGGAAGTTTCTTTTTTTTGGCACATACTCCCGCGGAAGTTTCACGATAAATAATTATTTTCTTCAATAATAAAAAAATTGGATTGCCGGTTTTTCTTTGGAGAGAAATGTATATTAATTTTACATTGTCAATGAACCTTGTATTCCGCAAAATCATTCCACTATACTTCACTATAATTGTATGACATGAAAAAATTAATTTACACTAACATATCATATTCATTAAACTCTTTTCTTTAACTATTTTTTTTATATACAAAGGAATATCAAATTTTAATGTAATCTTTTCATCTAATTTTTTATTTATTTATAGAGTTTAATTATTGGGCATGTAAAATTATTTTACAAATACATTTAATAATGTATTATCATTTGTTTCAAAACACATTATATGATGTGTCAATATATTATTTAATGTATCTGTAGAATAATTTTACACCACCAACGGTATATATAAATTAAATTTTTATAATATTATCATTTTTTGTTTTTATAATGTTATCATGATTACTCAGTCAAATAACTATAAATTGTAAATAATATGCTTGTCTATTTAATGTAAAATTATAAAAAGCTTAAAGAATTCTTTTTAGGAAAATATACACACGCTTAAAGCATCTTTGGTGCAGGTTGCGTATGTGTCATCTCTTATGGAAGAGTCATGTCTTTTATACATGTGGCTTGACATGATTTTGCTAAAATTCAAGACATGATTTTGCTAAAATTCAAGAAACAACAACTTTCAGAGAATGGTCATTCTTGAATCTATATTTCTCTAAATTGCCAAAATTCTTAAAATTTCTGCATTTAGGTAAATCTCAAGGGTGTTATTTTCTTTATCACACCCAACAAATCTGACTCAAAAATCACACTTGACATAATTTTCCAACGAAGACTAACATCCAAGCCTCTCGTGAATCCATGAAACACCTCGGAAAATCTGAATCCATCATCCTTGTTCAGGCTCTTGAAGTGACGGTTTGGAATTAGACCCAAAAAATGATGGCTTATTACCACTCCTCCATACACGTCCCATTCTCAGCTAAAAAAACAATTATAAAAGGAAATATAAATATATGAAAATTTACTTTCTTTTTCTTCTGCCATGGACTAATAATAACATAATATACAACAAAAACGCCTGCAAAGTACAAACATGGTAAACACCTTCGGTTTACAGTAACCAATAAAAATTGTTACAAGCTACGATGTCTCCCCGGTCCAACGCCTGCACAAAGAGGGCTCCTACACTTCTCACTTCTACCGCTGTCTATTTCTCATGTATAAAGAAAGAATGAACAAGAGTTTTTTAGATATAGTTTGAACTTTCAGAGTTAAGATTGAATGAAGTTCAACTAGAGAGCACAAGGCATCCGGGGAAAACCAAGAAAGATTTTTATGAGTATTTACATTCGGCAACTCAAATAAATCTTCTTGGGGATCCAACAGGTGTGTGGGCTTTGTACATATGTGTTTCATGCCAAGGATCAAGAGTAAACTTGGTATTTGATCTCATTGGATATGATTCATATGAAACAAGGGGCTTTTGTCCCATCATTGTATAACTTGGATGAGGAGGAGAGAGGAAACAGCTCTTGTGAGCAGGACCATGCTGTCGCAATGGACTTGAACACGGAGATACAGGCAAAGATGTGATCGTCCTTGTGTTGTCTCTGAACAAGGAAATTACAAATAACAAGTCAGTCAAAATAAAAATAAAACTTATATAGAGGTCAAGAAAACTATGCTTCAATCATAAACAATCACAAAAAATATCTAACCTTGGGCTCCTTGGTGTTCGTGAAGCTGCAACAACTGTTTTTGTTGCATAATCTGCATCCTGAGAAGCAGCAATACAAGTTCGATTGGAATGAAGATCTGAAGCTGGCTGCAAAGCCATAATAGCAAAGAGAAAGTTAGTTCCAATCCAACACTGACCATAAAATTTATTTCCAATAAATATGCAACTTTGAAAGTTATCTAATTCAGTGCTAGGAGTATGTGTGTGTTCAGAATTGTGACTTCAAATGATATGGCATTTTGGGTTCAAGTTCTGCTCCAATGTAGAATTATTTGGTAGCATGAGGATGCAGATTATGGGTAGAAGCGGATTATGCAATATACACATGACAGACAAGACAACAATCTCTAACATTTTCCTTTTTAATCTCTCCTGATTTTAATTAAGTATCAGTGATTAATGCTTAACTCTACAGATACAGCCAAACAACAAGCAGCATGTTTCATTCTCCATTAAATTAAAGAAATATCCCCAAAGCACCTAGTGATTTGCAGATACCACGTCAATTGTAACGTTACTACTTACAGCATCATATTTACATTCTATTATTTTAAATTTGAGATTGCTAAACACATAAGGTTGAAAGTTGAAACTAAATAGTAGAGACATCACAAAAGACCTAAGAAACTGTGAATAAAACCCTGACATGGTTTTATACCTCCTCTGAATAAATAATAATCAAGTATGTTATCATTTTTTTTAAACGATTAAGTATGTTATCATTAAGTTATTGCATATAATATTACATGTTATCCAGTAAGGTATCACCTCAAACGAGGGATTCATCTAAATTTCAAAGATGATTGCAGCATGTTAATCTTTAAGGCGTTTGGGAGTTAAGAGGGAAATGGAGGATACTAGAGAGGGCCTTCAATGGAAGGGGTGAAGGGAGGAGAATCCGTCACTTTTTCAGGAAGAGTATTTTTGAAAGGAGTGGGTGGAAAATGTTTATGAGTAACATCTTTTTATTTTGAAAGTATTATAAAGAAAAATAATAAGTTTGAAAACTTATTCAAAATCCTCCAAAACCCTCTAAAGTCCTCCCCCAATACATTTTGAGTTTCCTATATGGGAGGATTTTTGTCCAATGAAGAAAAGTAAAATCTCATGCAAGGTGGCGAGACTATTCACCCTTCCCTTTCCCTTTACTCCTTCCTTTATCTTCAAAGTCCTCTTCTCCCGTTCCCTCTAAACTCCCAAACAAATCCTAGGAGAACGGAACCCCTTTATAATGATTATGTTACAAACTTAAAAATGAGTGCCGAACTAGTTTGTAAGATGTCAATGAAACAAAACTCCACCAAGAAAATAAATAAGCATCAAAGACTATACCGGCGTCCGGCTTCCATCAAACATGTATGGAAAAGCATCCCTGGTTATTCTGACATTAGCAGCTTTTGTTGCTGACTGATCTCGAATGAAGGGGTGATTTAGTAACATTTGGGCTGTAGGGCGAGTTGAAGGATCTCTATGCAAGCATAGCTTAATGAAATTCTTTGCATCATTTGAGAGATGGTCGGGAATTTCAGGCATGTCTTTGCTGTTACCAATTTTAAATATTGCAGCCACCTGTTGAATCCAACATTAAAAAACAGCATTAGCCCTTCATATTTTACAAACAGGATCACAACAAATATGTAAATGAATGCTGGTTCAAAATAGTCAATATCACACACCCCTTCATACTGACTCCAAGGAGGCTTTGATGTTGCCATTTCAAGAATTGTGCATCCCAAGCTCCAAATATCAACAGGAAGACTATAGCCATTTGAATTCATTACAACCTAAGAAAGTAAATATAAGGATACATTACTACTTATAGTGGAAGAGATAGGGGGAGGATGATGGAAGGATGGGATGGGTTGCACAAGAAAAAAAAATTAAGATCTGAAACAAAGGGGAACAAACTTTACCTCTGGCGCCATCCAGTGTGGACTTCCTTTGAAAGAAAGCATCGAGGAAGAAGAATTTATCTGGTCCAGGAAAAATCATAATTCAGAGATGATCTCCCTCATAAATAAGAAATCAACCAAAAAAGAATATTATACTTTTTTAATCCCGCTAAATTATATTTGCTATCTACCAAATGCTTGTAACAACGATGTATAGTTTTAAGTAATAAAAAGATGGAACAGTGACGAGAACGTGCGATGCTTGTGTAAGAATCAGATATGTTCCACCTCTCATTTTCTATGTGCGCATGCACAATTGTGTGTGTGTGTGTGTGTGTGTGTGTGTGTGTGTGTGAGAGAGAGAGAGAGAGAGAGAGAGAGAGAGAGAGAGAGAGAGAGATAAAAGGTGTGCATTCAAGGTAGAGGAATGCTCCGCCATTAGGCATTCAGATGGAGTCGAATAAATTGAATAGAAACCTTCAGAATCTTTCTTTTTCACAATTCGGAAGTAGAATGGCAAATATTAACCGGAAACAATTACTTAGTTTTCAAGTGATCCAGAAGCAATTCACTCTTTAAAGCATATGCATGATAAACTTACATGTTTCGCCATTCCAAAGTCCGCCAACTTGATTTCACCATTAGGATCAACTAGTATGTTCGCCCCTTTAACATCCCTGTGAAGATAAAAACAGCTAAATAGTTTACAAGGGAGTCCAGAAGCACCAATTTCAAGCTATAAATAATACTCCCTCCGGTCCTATATATAAGAAAACTTTTACTTTCTAGATTCATTGTAGAAATTATGTATCTAGACAATATTATAGTCTAGATACATCAATTCTATAATGAATCTAAAAAGTAAAAAATTTCTTATATATAGGACTAGAGGGAGTAATATGAATAATAGAATTACCTATGCACTGTATTTCTCGAATGAAGATAGGAAAGTCCAGAGAGAATCTGCCTGGTATAATTTTGGATAACAGGCTCCTTGAAGGACCCATATTCCTGAAGTAATTTATGAATGGAACCTCCAGAGACATATTCCAAATACACGGAAAGTGTTTCTTCTCCCTGCAAACATGGAAAACAGATCACATTCATGAATATTCTAATTTCTCTTTCTCTATGTCGTGTGTGTATGTCTATACACACACACACACACACACACACACAGAGGATTATAAACATCAGGAATATTTTAGAATACCATATCACTTCCATGGTATTGAACAATGTTTGGATGTGAAAGCTGACTCAGCAAATCTATCTCCTGTAGCAAATTGAAAAATACTGTATAGATTTATTAGACCATCAAAAGATGATTAGGTTTTTTGTGTGAGGATAATAAAATGATGATTAAATTTATTAAAACAAAACTCGGTTGCAACTCTGTTAGAACATCAAGTATATCTCTTCAGAAGAAGAACAGAATTACCTGATTAAGTTGTTTGAGGCACTCTTTTGAGGTTTGATCATCGCCGACAGCCCTGACTTCTTTTATTGCACACAATTGTCCACTTTCACTATCAAAGTTGCAAATTCGCAATACAAGCATTTTAGAGGTAGAACAAATATTGGAAGCAGAATACATATACTTTCAGTAATCTGTCAGTAATATGGACAGACAGAATGTGCAATCTGAAATAAGCTGATGATATCATTCTGTATAAACAGTTGTGCTCTAACGTCAGAGTTTTTGTTTTTGCCGACAACAATCGGCATTGTCACATTAATTTTGTAGCCTAAATATCCGAGTAAACATCACAACTAGCAGACTGAAAAAAACACTTTTTATACTTAAATATTCAGGAATTGAAAATTATGCATGATAAAATTTGTTGGGCGCTAACCCAAACTAGAATTGAAAGTGAATATACATCGCCGAAAAAGGAAAAAGAAGAAAAAACAACCAATACCTATTGAATCCCAAGTAAACATGCCCAAATGTTCCCCGACCTAGAAGTTTTCCTTTCTTCCACCTGCCACGATTAGCAGTACTGTTTTCTAGCAGTCCATTTGGTCTTGTGCTGTTTGGAAGAGAAGGACTAGTTGGAGAGCCTGGTGGAAGAGGCAATGGATGACATTCACTCCTTCCATCTTCTTGCCTGCCTGTAGGTGAGTCGAGACTCAAAACATGCAACCTTGCATGAAGAGGTGATGTTGGACTGGTAGGCCCTCTTAACCCAGGACCCGGGCTTTTAGGCCTCACATTGAACTTTGCTTCACATTGTCCTCTAGCATAAAGAAATGACAATGATTAGTTTAACAGTATATTGCAGAATGAAGAGAACTATAACACATTAACACCCTTTGCAGAATGAAAAAACTTAACAGCTAATGATCTCTTTGTTACTTTTCCTTGCATTTTCTGAGCAATCATAACTTATTATCCTCCCATATTTTAAATTCACAACCACCTAGTAAGAAGATATATATACCCATACATTGCGATACAATAAATTTATTTTGCATTGATATTAGATATCACCTAAGTCAGTCTAAATTACAGAGAATTCCCAAAACAGAACTGATAATCCCAAATCTCCAAGACTCCTCAAAACAGAAATTAACCACAGAAGACAGAAAATACAAGAAAATAAGTGATTCATACAAATTTAGATTCAGAATCATAACCTAAAAACAAATACAATTATGATTTTAATTTTAATTTAAATTTAAGCACAAAATAAAAGTGACTTTATCATATGAATCATAAAAAAGAGTAAATTGAATGGATCGAAAGTGAATTGATGAGTAATTGAGTCTAAGTATAAGAATTAACGAACGAACCTAGCGCTAGCGGTATTAATCTGAGAATTAGAAGTTGAAGGATCATCAGAAGAAGCATTGGAGCTAATGCTAGAACCACCAGAAACAGAAGCAGATCCAAAAGTAATAGTATTCCCCTGATCATTGCTGAAACTTTGTGTAGAAGAAACAGAAGGACGAGGCAAAGGAAGCCCTATCGAATCACTCGAAGGAGTGAAATCTCTACTGGATCTGGGAGAATTTCTAAAATTCAAACCATCGTTAGGGTTTTCATGTTTATTATTAATGTTATTATAATAACCGTTTCTGATCGGAGATTTGTTGAAATTGAAATGAAGCACACCACCGCCGTTGCTGCTGCTGCTGCTGCCGCTGCTGCCGCCGCCACGTGACTCAAGGTCCTTGGACTTGGTTGATTTTTTACCCCACCAGGTGGGCATTATTAAAGAATTGGGAATTGGGAATTGGTAAACGGAGAAATTGAGAGAAAGAGGGTGGAGAAAGAGAAGACTAGGTTTTATGATATGAAATGAAATGAAGGAAGAAACGACGAAGGGACGGCACACGGTGGTTGGATAAGTGACGTGGCAATTGTCTGCTCCCACGTGCGTCTTTTTTTGAGAGTAACGTATGTGTGTGAGAGACAAACGTAACTGTGATTGATTGATTGATTATTATTATTAGGAAAATGCTAATTAGTGCCCCGAGGGCACTAGTTAAGGATAATAATTATAGTAAAATTATATTGAAACTTGTGTAGTTAATGTTTGTAAAGTATAAAGAGTGTCATTTCCAATACAAAAATTGCTTTTTTTGTATCCTTAACTAGTGCCCCGGGGCACTAGTTAGCATGACCCTTATTATTATTAGGCAAATGCTAAATAGTGCCCCTGGGGCACTCTTTAAGCCCTTAAATAGTAAGCTTTTTATAGAATTTTTATTGGAATGCGTAAAGTCAACGCATTGGAAATTGTAGTGTTTAACTTTTTGAATAAAAAGTTTCTTTAAATGGAATGCTTAAAGAGTGCCCCGGGGGCACTCGTTAGCAAAACCCTTATTATTATTATTATCTTTTTTGGTAGTTGGGTTTAAAATAGTGCTGCTACTTGTTGTTTGTTTCAGTTTGTTGGTTTGGTTTGGTTGTTGTGTTTGGCTGAAACTAGAAAAGCCTGCTGCTGTGTAGTGTAGTAACTAGATTAAAAAAGGTGGTAAATTCCAAAAGAGAATCTACATGGGTGATTGTGCAAGTGGATTACGGTTGGTTTACACATGGCGTTTTCTAGTACTCCCTCCGTCCCAAAAAGAATGACCCATTTTGAATATATGCACTATTCATATATATTGTTTTGACCATATTTTTCTACTAATAAATAAAAATAAATATTAACATATAAGATGTTGTTAGATTCGTCTCGATGAGTATTTTCAAAATATCAATTTTTTATAATTTTTACTATTATACAATTAAAGATATTAGTCGCCAAAGTTATGCATTGGCATGCGTGTTTCGGTCAACTGGGTCATTCTTTTTGGGACGGAGGGAGTACTACTGTTTAATTTGTTATAGTGGGAAAAATTGGATTTATTTTTTTTTTACTAAAAATAAAGGATATTCATTCATTTAAACTAATAGAGTATATCGATGTAATACAAATATAAATTTGCTAAAAACAAAAAGGATGAATCTGCAAACAAACTCACAGCATCCATGTTAATAGCATAAAACGGCAAATTACATAAGCCTACATATATGACTATATTGAAGTGTCTGGAATGTCCATGCCCCCAGATCTGCAGCGTTGATGACACAAAAGTCGACATTGGATAGATTTGTACTTGATCGGATCTAATCCTTCAACCTGAAACAAATGAACACCGCACAAAGACGGGAAAACAAAATACACCGCACAGAGACGACACAACAGAATACACCGCACAAGGACGAGATAACAAATAACACAAAACCAAACAAATATGTGAAAAATCACACTTATTTAATAACGAGAAAGAAAAAACAATTTGGAGGGGTGATTTTAGGTCAAAATTTGACCTAAAATCACCCCTCTTTGATAAACTAAGAAGAAGAAAAAAGGTGACGGCTAGGGTTAGAACTTAGGAGATGAGAGAAAAAGAAAGAAGAATTATTTTATGCTGGAAAACTGATGGAGTGTCATTATATTCGACCGTACGATTAATTTGTTTAGTGTCGATTTAGTGGCAACTTTGGGGGCTAGGTTGAGTGGCCGTTTGTTATAGTTTATTTTTTAAAAAAAATTATTTTTTTATAAAAAAAATCACTTTTAAATGTTTTGCATCTGTTTGTTATGGATTATTAAAATAATCAGAAGCTAGAAATAATTAGAAAACAGCTAAAAATGATAAGCTACTAAGAGTAGCTTATAAAATAATAGATTTTTTTTAGATGAGAGAGAAAATAAATGTTAAAAACAATAAAATTATTTGTAATTAAAAAAAGGAGAATGTTAAAATCACTTTTATAAGTTGTATCCAAACAAACTAAAGATTATTTTATTTAAAAAAATGATTTTTATTATAATAAACAAACACAAATAAATTCAACTTTTCTAAAAATCTCTAAAAACTAATCTCTAAATTATTTTAGATCAAAATCACTATTTTTTTCTGTAACAAACGGACCCAGTGTCTTTGGTGGCCTGAAATCTAAGGGGTATGAGGTGGACCTCTATTAGGTGGTATTTGTTTTGGTGTATATTTTTGGCGTTCTGCATATATACGGCGTCATGTTCATCTTGTGCAGAGACCTGATTAATAATATATTCGCTGTTAAAAAAAATTAAATTGTTTATAAATCTAAGATATGAGTTTATAATTTGGACCATTTAATCTTGATCAAACACTTCATACATAATATATAAGTAATATTCTTGTGAGAAAAAATTGTTACTAAACATATTTCTTTTTTTTGTTGAGAAAAAAAAAAGGGGCAAAGCCCCAAAAGAAAACAAACTAAGACATTAAACAAATGTTCTGAGGCATGCAAGCGTCGGAGATGTCATCAAAAATGAGACTTCGAAGCTCTCGAGGAGGAGTCTCAAAAATATGTAAATCAAAAGAGTCCAAGGTTAAGCTGAAATTAGCCGACCAATCTGCTGATTTGTTTTCTTCTCGCCATATATGAGTAATCTGAACTTGCCAATTCATGTTCATGAGATCCCGAATGCGTCTGATCAAAGTTGGAATCCTTCCGTTAACATTGCACTTTCCCACGACCATGTCTACTAACACCTTTGAGTCACTCTCCACTTGAAGATGATTTATCCATTCTTCGAGCTAAATCCATTTTGATGTACGTGCCCCACATCTCTGCGTGGAACGCATCACAAGAGCCAATTTTCCGGGTGAAGCTACTCACACATCTACCATTGCTATTGAGGATTTGCCCTACACATCCTGAGAGATGCACTGAACTTTTATGAGCGTCATCACAATTGAGCTTGAACCATTCTTCTCGAGGCTGCTTCCAACCAATGTACACAGTATCACTTCGATGCGTCCATCCGTCCAAATGAGTTTGCTCACACCTATCAATCTCTAAAGCCATCTTGAGGATCACATTAGTTGGATTGTTGGGACGCTGGAAATCCTCTTCAAAAATACTCTTATTTCGCCACTTCCACAAGTGCCAACAAGCTACCATGAAAATAGTTTGCCATTTTCTATTATGCGATTTCTCCATATTATTAAAAATTCATTCCCTGCAAGTCAAAGAAAAGAAATTAGTAATGTGAATAGAAGCCACTAGCCTGATCCAAATTTGAGTTGCATGTATATAGTCTCTCAAAACATGGATAACAGTTTCATTTCCATTTTCATAGACAGCGCAAAGTGGAGGTTATACCAACATATCTCTTTTTATTATAGAATAAATTATAAGTCATAAAGCTTATATTTTAGCATTATAACAGAGTCTTAGCATATAAAGAAAAAAAAAATGAATGTGTTAGTTCAATAGTGCAATAAAAAAATTATACTTTAAACTTTTTAAATAGTACTCTTACTCTTACTTAATAAATTTTAATCAACAAATAACAATGCGTTATAAAAAAATGTGTTATTAAAAAATATGTTGATGACACTTCTCTCAAACGAAATACATGGATTTTTTAATTCAACCGATAGAAATATCACAATGTTTGACTAATATGTTTTCGGCTCCTATGTATCACACAACTAGACAATACTGTTTTTTTCCTTCTCTTATAGTCGTCACCACATTTTTTCTTTTTCTTAGTCAATCGGAGATTTTGACCTTAAATCACCCCTCCAAATGATTTTTCTTTCTCGTTATATTAAATAGGTGTGATTTTCACATATTTGTTTGTTTTGATTTTTCGTCTTCGTACGGTGTCTTTTGTTTTTTCGTCTTTGTGCGGTGTTCATTTGTTTCAACTTGAAAGATTAGTTATGATCTAGTGCAGATCCAATCAATGTCGGCTTTAGTGTCATCAATGCTACAGATCTGGAGGCATAGATATTTCAGACACTTCAATATATTTGTAGGCTATGCAATTTGTCGTTTTATCCTATTAACATGGATGTTGTGAGTTTGTTCGCAGATTTTTTTTTATTTTTAATGAATTTGAATTTATATTGCATCGATGTACTCTGTCAATTTGAATGCTATGATTGAAGTTCTCTCTAGTTTATGTGTTTGAATTTTTAATGACCCGTAAAACTCAAACCAAAGGGATCAAAGCATTGACGTGGGGTCGCATCGCATCCCATTTTGCGCTCTTGGTAGGCTGTATGCTTTGTTTCTTAGTAATCATTTGTGCTTCTGTAAGTATTGGCTGCCAATTATGGTGCTACCATAATGATAAGTTGTACTCTTCTAGAAGTGCTTACTTCACTTAGCATGTGTTCAATTGCACCTAGCCAGTTTCTTATCCTTAAATCACTGGTCATTGTCTTTTGGAACTTTCTATGCTTCATCCTCAGCAAGTAGGGTAACCAAATGTTAAAATAGAGGGGATGAATGTGAACCTTTATTTGTGGTTCTCGCTCTCAATTGATTTGGACGTTATGCACTTCTTTTCATGAATATTTGGTTTCGTAAATAGTAAAATTTTGCTTGCACTTAAATTTTATGGGATGGTGGCTTTGAAAGGATACTAGGATAAGGATGTAACCAATTCTCCTTTGTCTATGTGGCTTCTTGCATAAGCTATCGATGACGAACATTATAGTTCTCCTGTTCCTCCTGCAGGGAATATCCTCCTTGCAACTCTTTTACGATCATTAGATCTATCTTAATTGCTATGTTTACTCTATGTCAGTTGTCATCAGTTGTCACTGACAGTCTTAATTATTTGGTTTACTCTATGTAAGGACAAAATTTTGACATTAAGATAAATAAATAAATCATTTTTCACTTTATTAATCATTGATCATGTACTAATTAACATAAGTGTTTAAGTGCTAATGTGTACACATTTTTCCCACCTGGAACCACCATTCCTAAGGCCTAGCGCCATCGTAATCACCTCGAGTCTAACCGTGGAAGTCATCTACTCCCTCGGTCCTAAAATATAAGCAAAAGTGGGTCAAATAAACTTGATGTATTTGGTTAAAGATTTGGATCAAATACATCTACTTTTATTGACCAACTTTTGCTTATATTTTGGGACGGAGGGAGTAGTTCCGAAGGCCTAGTAACCCATTTAATTTTTATTTAAAAAAATTCTGCCACTATATCCATCCAACCCCAGTAAGAAGTTGACTACTTGAAATTAATTAATTACTTCTAGAGGTCTTTGTACGTCGTTCACAAGTCTCCTCTAATGATCTAGAAGTTTTTCAACAACAAATCAATCGTCCCTCACTTTATTAATTCAATACTTGCGTAACTGATCAAGACAACAAAAGGTTTCCAGAACATCTTCACTTTACGACTCACCCCTAAAAAATCAAAATAAATTGAATTATATGTTGGTGTGTCGACATTAAAAATAATATATACTTCTATAATCCATCAGAAAAAAAATTATAATACTACTCTAATCTCAAATACTATTCATTTTTGATAAATACTATTCTCAAATCCTAATCTCTAATACTATTCTTGTTGATGAACTTTTAATTATATTTAAAATCAAATAAATTACACTATATTATTATAAGTGACTTCTTTAGTCAATATTATCTCTAACAAAAGTATTAGTGATTGCCTCAAATCAACAATGGGGCTGGTGACATATGAAGACAAAATGGTGACTATAAAAAGATAATGGAAATCTGATTAGTACAAGATTTTATGGGATTTGATATGAAGATTGTGAGTTGTATCCTTTAATTGTGATGAAACTTTTAAATATTGTTTTGTGCTCTTTATACACACGAGAGACCAGTCACAAACAAGGGAGCACAATTACGTCCTCAATGCCTTTCTCCAACTACCTTATGATCATGTGTGGTCCATCTCGTTGACATTTCTCCATCCAAAATGAAAGTTTTAGAGAAATTTAAATGTTTGCAGGTTCACATATTTCAATTGAATTTTCTTCATTTTAAAATATTTTTGTTTGAATAAAGTAATTAAATTGCTCATTCTTAAATATTTGGGGACTAATTTGTAATTTTGTGATAATTTTGAGAATTAATAGGGACAATTTTACAAAAATTCTAAAAAATAGAGATTGCAAAGTTAGAAAATTCATAATATATAAAATAAAGTTGATATTTCAAACCCTTACCTTTAGGTGGTTTTATAAAAGGAAATTGCTACTTATCGCGAGAGAAACCTCACGACAATTTCACGAGCGCAAGTTTTACTTAATATATATCATAAACTAAAACCATGACCCTCCTGTTTTCCGCTAAATAACGATTTTAATTGGTCAAAATGGAATTCGTGATCAGTTCGTGAAAAATCCACCGGGATAAATAGCACTGCTCTTTATAAATTTCCTCAAAATTTAACTTTGATAAAATTGAACTCACATAAGAAATAATAGATGGAACAATAGTTATGGTAAGACTTAATTAATAAAATGGTCCCTTAAAAACATTTTTGGTTTCAGATTGGTCCCTTAAAGGAAAAAAAGGTCCAACTAGGTCCGTTAAAGAAAAAAAATGTCTGAATAGGTCCCTTAAAGACATCTCCGTTAATCAGTTTGGTCCTATTCGGACATTTTTTTATGGACCAAAGACCAAACTGATTAACGGAGATGTCTTTAAGGGACCTATTCAGAATTTTTTTTCTTTAAGGGACTTATTTGGACTTTTTTTTCTTTAAGGGACCAATCTTAAACCAAAAATGTCTTTAAGGACCACTTTACTATTTAAGTCTTATCGTAAATCTATATATATAATTCCTAGATAGTTCTCCTACTATCCATCTTAACCCTAATCCACATCATCCACTTACATCCAATTAAATCACACAATAATGCCACATCACTTACTTATATTATATCATTCTCATCTCTATTTTTTTTTATATTATATCAATCTCATAATAAATAATAAAGAATTATACTTCTCCAATTATCCAAAAATTGATGTCACAAGATGTTACAGTTTTCTACATTATTATTGAATTATACCTCTCCAATTATCCAAAAATTGATGTCACAAGATGTTACACTTTTTCTAGATTACTATAACATTCCTTAGTGACAATGAAGATGAACATAGTTGGATTCTCTTTCAACATTTATCCCATTTAAATGTCAACCGTTTTCATAGAAACAACAAAGAGTTTATAATTTAGTCACACAAAAAAATACGAAGAGTGTATACATTATTGACTTAATTACATTTCTATTGAGTTTAGTTTTTAGTTAAAACAAATTACTTTTTCAAACCATAGCTCCTATCTACCCTCATGTGTCTGCTATAGTAGCTGGAAAAGCAAATCTAAAGTTGAAAGTTCGAATTGTTCATGTGTGGAATGTAACAGACAAATACAAACCAAATTGAGGTTACGTCTATGAATATGTTGTTTGTTGATGAAAAGGTGATGTACTATCTTGATATACTTCTCACATTTTCACAAAATCTCTATTGATGTTTTTTTTAATTGACTTTTTCCCTTTTTTTTACTTTGATCATCCAGTGTGATAAGATTCTTGCTACTTTGGGAAATAGTTTGGTTTCAAAGATAAAAAAATTGGTTGACGAAGGATCAACATATAAGGTTGAAAATATATTGGTTGGAGGAAGTGATAAGTACATCACTTTATTATTATTATTATTATTATTATTATTATTATTATTATTATTATTATTATTATTATCATTTTCACAACATTTATTGTTACAATTTATACGAATAATTTTTCAACATTATAATATAAAATACCACATAATACCTGTGCATCGCACGGGTGTGGGACTAGTAAATACAAATTACTTTTAAATTTCACTCATTTGATATAACCAACCATCTCTTCTCTTAAAATGGCCAATAAGGCATGCAAAATCAAACCAAATACCTTTCTACTAAGCATTGCTTTCCTTTTAAACACATCACTAACACATGTTTGCAAATAACTATTACATTTGCTTTGAACTAAATCTGTTTATTGGGTTTTCAATTGGGCGTTCAGGTATTGTAGCTAGTCTCTCATTTGCAATATGCAAATGTACATTATGCATATGAGAAAGGTCAATTCACAATTTGTGGACCATTAAGGCTATTCTGAGAGGGTTTGAAATGTCGTTGGGTTTGAAAGTCAAATTTTGGAAGAGTAGTGTTATGAGTATTAATGTGCCGGAGGAGTTTATGGTTATGACGGCCACTTTTTGTAAGCGTGGTGTTCTTCCCTTTAAGTATCTCGGTCTATCAATACGTAGGAGCAAATCTTAGACGTCTTTCAACATGGGAATTACTTGAGCTTCTGCGAAGTATGTTGAATAGTTGGGGAAATAAATTCATCAGTTTTTGGGATAAAATTGTGTTGTTATAAACGCAATGTTAAATTCAATTCCCATCCTTTTGTTGTCTTACATGAAGATGTCGATTCATGTATGGAAAAAGAGTGGTTCAGATCCAGATAGAGTTTCTTCGGGAACGGGAAAGAGTGAATGGAGTTAGAAAGATTAGTTGGATAAAGTGGACGACAATGTGCCAAAAGAGTAACGACGATTTAGATGTGAGAGACATTAATTAGAGTGGTGAATCTGAGTTTGTTGGCGAAATGACGTTGGAAAATTATTCAACAAGATAGACCTTTTTGGAAGATGATACTAATTGTGAAATATGTGGAAGTCATTACCCGTTGTGTGGGGTGGATGGGGGTTAAGTTCCCTTCACACACGTCTTGTTTGCAAGCGATGGTGTTCAAGAATATTTGCCATAGTCCGGCTCCTTTGAAGGTGATATCTTTCTCTTATCAAGTCCTTCTTAAAAAAGTAAATCACATAAAAGGATTGTTATTGGTGTGGCAGGGGCGATTGCACCCCCTGAAACTTTACTAATTGCACATGTGTCCTATATTATTACTATTTTGCACCCCCTCACATTAAAAATTTGCACCATCAAAATTCTTTTGTTGGGTTCAGTACAAGATTATTTTTTTCTCTTTGTTCAACGTGTAATCTGTATTTTTTGTTAATTGGAGTTAAAAAATTGTTCATAAGTCTTAGCTCAACTGAAAATGTCGATATTTTTAAGTTGCACACTTTTATTTAGGTTAAAATTTGAGACCTTAAAGTGGTGTGTGTGCGTTTTAGTTGTGTTTGTTACTTCATATAAATACAAAAAAAAAAAATTAATTTTTTTGGACTCCAGACACAGTGTCTTGGCTCCGCCATTGATGCGACTTTATGGTTACTATGAAAGGCGAGGAATGATAAGATTTTCAATGATGTTCTTAAGGACCCTAGTCAATTGGCGGAGATAAAGGTAATTTCATGGCGTTGGAGTGTTACTAGGTTGAAGATCGAACCATGCCTATATTATGAATGGTCATGGGAACCGCATTAATGTTTTGCGCAATAGATCGTTACTATCTGTGGGCTGTGGTTTGTTGTGCTTTGATTTCGGTGGTGCTTGGTTGGTGCTGGTTCGATTTCTGAGTTGTTTCTCGACTAGGTTAGGACGACAGTATGGTGAAGTGTTTTTGTTTCTATACGTAACAGATTTCCTTCTTGGTATATGTTGTTTCATTGGTTTTTTTGGAGTAGTTTTTTGTTTTGTTATTTGAGCTGATTTAGGGTTGAGTGGGTGGTGTTTTGAAGGTTTGTCTTGGACCGTGAGGGGAAGCTTCACTGGATTAGATCAACACATTATAGACATTGAGCAATCTTATAACTTATAAGTGGCTTTTAACACCGCACATTCATCTAAAACCTTAAGATGTGTGTAGCTCTATATGCATTAGGAAGACAAATTATGAACACAAATTCAATATAGAGCTACACATTTGAAACAATAGCAATGCACACATTTGAAACAATCATAGCATTTTTATTAATATATTGTGTTCCAATGGCCGTGTGTAACTACGTACATACATATTGCAACATAATAATAATAATAATAATAATATATAATAATAATAATAATAATAATAATAATAATAATAAAACGGACTATGAAACAACATATACCAAAAAAAAAGTATGGCTGAATTTCATAAAGAAAATCCTTGAAGCATACAATAACTAACTAACTAACTAACAATGTTGATAGTTTCAACATCATGATGAATTTGTTGCCCTTTTCTTATGTGTTTCTTGGTTGTCTCCGAAAATGATGTTCTTCCGGTCATTTAATCTTCTCCCTCCTTAAAAGCATCTAATAATCCATCTGTCATTTTGCCACATGTCACCTATTCCTTCCTCAATCTCTCATGATGTTCGGTTATTCCCGCTTCTTTCTCTCTCTTTCCTCTTTTTCTTGCACCCTAAGATACACTCTCACACACATCTTCTGAAACCAAATTCCATTTTTGATCTCTTCTCTCCTTTCACATTTTTGGTTTTCAATTTTCAGTTATTCACAAGGTAGCTACATCATCATCAAATTAATACACATTATTGAAGCAAAATTTGATTAATTAAACGTGCATTTGAATTGTCATTGTTGTTGTGTACGTGCAGGTAGAACGGGGAGAGTTTGAAGGGAGAGGTAGGTGGTAGTCTGGAGAGAGTCGGCAGAAATGTCGAATCTCGAACCGGCAAACCAGATGCTAACTCGACGACCGTCGAGAAGCGCCGCAATGACCACCTTCTCGATGGAGGTTTTCGACCATGACGTTGTTGTTCCTTCATCACTCGCCTCGATTACGCCCATTCTCCGTGTTGCCAATGAGATTGAAAGCGATCGTCCTAGGGTTGCCTACCTATGTATGTTAATTAATACTTTCTCCTTCTTTTTTTTTTATAAGAGACAACTGAGTTAATAAAAGTTGATTCAGATACATCAATTTTTGTTTAATCAGTTGTCTCTGTATTAATACTAATTTTTGAGTATTTAGTGTTTGCATGCATGGTGAAGCTAATTTGTTTGTATTTTGGAAGGTCGATTTTATGCGTTTGAAAAGGCACACCGATTGGATCAAAGTTCAAGTGGGCGTGGTGTGAGGCAGTTTAAAACACTTTTGTTGCAGCGATTGGAGAGGGTACGTGCGCAATATATCATCTACTCTTTCTCAATGCATGCATAATATATGTTTGCTTTTTTGGGTGCTTAACATTTTTTAGAAGAGTATTGATAATTCAATTTAATAGCATTATTATCGGTTGAAGTTTTTTAATATTATTATTGCAACTAATAACACAAACAAAACCTGCTATAACATGTTAGTAGTTTAGTTTATGAGCCTCGTGGTTGGACAAGAATCATACTAGTGTTTCCTTAATTTTACTCCATTTATAACTGGATCTGAATCCTCTAAAATAATCGCTAGTGAGTAGTGATTCACTATGGTCATTTATTTTTTCACTTTACATTTTGCCCATTTTAGAGGATTCAAATTCTTTATAACCAAACTCTATTTATTCTTATTTTATTTGTGTTCCACAACTATGAGTGTTTACAAATTTAAGATAGAATTGATTTTTCTTTTTCAATTTTGCTCTTACACATAACTAATAATTTTAATTTTTTAATTTTTTATTTATACTTCTTACATTGAAAAATGTAAATTTATATACCAAAAGAAAAAATGAAAAATGAAAAATGAAAATTTCAAAACAATTAGTAATAAAATCAAAGATATATTGATATAAATATACATCAATTGAACAAATTTTTAACCAATGTGTAAAAACCTTAATCATCAAAGTTTTGGAACCGAAAATTCCAAATTAGTCCATAAAATTTTCATACTAAGGAAAAATTAGTCGCTTATTTAGTTATTATAAATAGAAGGACTAATTTATTTCCAATATAAAATGTCAGGACTAATTTAATTTATTTATTTTTTTAAATATTAAATTAAGCCGTCAGAAAATTGCTTGCGAGGGATAAAATGGGAAAAAAAATGATATTGGTTGAATTAGTTTCCCCGGGAAAACACGATACATGTCGCTTTGCGGTTTGCGCTATCACAGTCATCATCCTTTTCAGTACAAAATTTGACGAATAGGTTTGAATTGGGAAATCATTTTTGAAAATGATGAAATCATTTGGTTCGTTTCAACAAATAACTGATTTTGCATCACCTGAAAAATTAATTAAATTCATCGATTCATTCATTCAATTCAATTAATTTCTCTATTTTGGGAATTGTAGGACAATGCAACGAGTTTGGAAGCTCGTACTAAGAAGACAGATGCAAGGGAAATTCAAGTTTATTATCAGCAATATTACGAGAATTATGTCAAGGCACTTGATCAAGGAGAGCAGGCAGACAGGTACATACATTTATCATACTAATACTGTTCGATGAAATGAGACGATATTGATTTTAGTTAAAAACGAGTTTATCGTTAAATAATTAATGTTTGGATATGTGAAAATGAGCTGAACAATAAATTTGAGTGTAATAATCACGTTTAAAGTCAAAAGTTACAAATTCTAGCTTCAAGTCAGAATCAGTTCTAGAGACGAGTTCATGGGCCTGTTTGTTTAAGCATTAAAAAAAATGATTTGTTTTGAAAAAAATCTAAAGCTATTATATGTTTGTTTACAATCATAAAAATATAAATTTTTAGAAAATGGTTTTCAAAAAAATAGATTTTGAAGAAAGCTATTGAAAATAGCTTTTCATTTTGAAGAAAAAAATGATTTTTTAAAAAATTTGAAACAAAAACGAGTAAAATAAAAAAAAAAAGTGATTTTTTTTGGGAAAAATAGTTTTTTATTTTTATTTTTTAGAAAATCTGAAATAAACAGGGCCCAATTCTAATCGAGAATCACTTTTGGAAACAAAAAGTGAATCCAAACATTAATTTATGCTGTGTGAATCGTCATAAAGATGGATGGATGTGAATGTGATTAACTGGTTAGTCCTTGATATTCTTTTGCAGAGCACAGCTTGGTAAAGCTTACCAGACTGCTGGTGTGCTTTTTGAAGTGCTTTGTGCTGTTAACAAGACTGAGAAAGTCGAAGAAGTTGCTCCTGAGGTTAGTCATTATCTGAAAATTGCGTAGTTGCTGCGTTGATTTTCTCTCGGCATTTATATTTTGGAGGCTTGAGTATCATTGTTGAATTTTGTTGTGTATTCAGATTATTGCAGCTGCTAGAGATGTCCAGGAAAAGACAGAAATTTATGCACCTTTTAACATTCTTCCATTGGATTCTGCCGGGGCTTCCCAGCCTATTATGCAGCTTGAAGAGGTATCATTTCTGCCATGATTCATGTGGAGTCTGTTTTGTGTTTTTAATTAATTACACTCATTTCCTTGCCTTTGTTTACGTTTTTAATAGATTAAGGCGGCTGTTTCTGCACTCTGGAACACCCGTGGCTTGAACTGGCCTAGTGCATTCGAGCAAACTCGCCAGAGAACAGGAGAATTGGATCTGCTTGATTGGCTCAGAGCCATTTTTGGGTTCCAGGCATGTTTTTTTGCACCCAAATAGAAGCAGCATAGGAGAAAGATTATGATTGTAACTAACAAATTGTTATTTTTTCGACCCTCAGAAAGACAACGTTAGGAACCAGAGAGAGCATTTGATTCTGCTTCTTGCTAATAATCATATAAGGCTATATCCCAAACCTGAGCCTCTCAACAAGGTACTTAGCTGTCTCTTACATCGTCCTGCATTTGGCAAAACAGTAATATTAGTTATCAGGGTAGCCTGTATATTTTGACTTTATAGTTATATTCCACTGTTCTTTCCCACAATTGCAGCTTGATGACCGCGCAGTTAATTCAGTTATGAATGACCTCTTTAAGAATTACAAGACATGGTGCAAATTTTTGGGACGGAAACATAGTTTACGGTGAGATATGACAGTATTTCATTCAGCAAAAATCTGTGTAATTTTTCCTCGTCAAATTTTAAAGAATGAATTAGAAATTTTATGCTAAAAATGGTTAGCTTGTTTATTTCAAACAGACTTCCTCAAGGTCAGGAAAATATACAGCAGAGGAAGTTGCTTTATATGAGCTTGTATCTTCTCATATGGGGCGAAGCATCCAATCTTCGCTTCATGCCGGAGTGTCTATGCTACATATTTCACAATGTGAGCAGTGTTTTCATATATTTCACAGTATCTCGAGCTTGATTATCTTCGCATATGAAATGCAACTCCTTTTTTTTATTATGAGAAATAGTATATATTAATAATGTCTGCATGCATGAATAATGTTTAACTCTAACTTCAGATGGCATATGAACTTCATGGTTTATTGGCTGGAAATGTCAGCATTGTTACCGGTGAAAACATCAAACCTTCTTATGGTGGTGAAGATGAGGCATTCTTGCGCAGGGTTGTAGCTCCTATATACAGAGTCATTCAAACGGTATGATTTTCTTTTTTGCTCTTGTGGACGTTGTTAGCTCACTTCAGGTACCTTTCTACTCAGTGATGAGTTATAATCAGTTAATTAATACAGGAAGCTGATAAGAGCAGAAATGGTACGGCTCCTCACTCAGCCTGGTGCAACTATGATGATCTAAATGAGTATTTCTGGTTAGTTTGGCTTTTGGTTTCATTTCTTATTGAATCCTACTTTGCTGGATTGTTTGTCTTTCATTAATCGACAATTTATTGATTTAGCAATCAATGCATTTTGTTGCAGGTCACATGATTGCTTTTCTCTTGGATGGCCCATGCGTGATGATGGTGAATTTTTTAAATCTACATTTAATTTGCAACAGGTATCTACTCAGTTCAACATTCAATCTTCAGAAGTTACTTACCTGAGTACAAAATGCTTATTCAATTCAACACTTATAAAATTTCATATCAGGCAAGAAAAGGTGTTCTTCATCAAAAATCCGCAAGAACTGGCAAATCAAATTATGTTGAGACCCGGTCATTCTGGAATCTCTTCCGCTCTTTTGATCGTCTTTGGACCTTTTATTTACTGGGTTTGCAGGTATTTGTTTTCAACATAGGGAAATGGTCATGTCAATGTCTCCCTTGATTGTATTTTGACAAGACCAAAACATTCTTGTTACAGGCGATGTTCATAATTGCTTGGGGAGATATTTCAGTGTTAGAAATATTTCGGAAAGATGTCCTATATAAACTCTCTAGCATATTCATCACAGCAGCCATTCTTCGTTTACTTCAAAGTATGACACTCAAATATATGACTTTGTTTCTGTATATTTATCATTCTGTAAATATATGACTCAAATATATGACTTCAAAGTATGACACACTTAAATTATATGACTTTGGTGTAGGTATCTTGGACCTGTCTCTGAATTTTCCTTTCTATCATCGCTGGAGATTCACTGATGTGCTAAGAAATATTCTCAAAGTCATTGTTAGTCTTTTTTGGGTTATTATACTTCCAGTGTTCTATGTGCATTCCTTCGACGGTGCCCCAGATTTTGTCAAGAAGTTGCTTTCTTTTGTTCATCAAATGAAAGGGATTCCACCATATTATATCTTAGCAGTTGCAGTATATTTAATCCCAAATGTACTAGCAGCCTTTCTCTTTCTATTCCCAATGCTTAGGCGTTGGATTGAAAACTCAGACTGGCACATAATTAGACTCCTCTTATGGTGGTCACAGGTACTTTGTGCAATCTTGCCCAATTTACTCCCACATTTGATTATTTCGCTTCATAATCATGGTTTAAAACTATTTTATTTGTATGATGCTTCCAATATACTTATTTACATTATGAAAGTAATGCATATCTCCACCTGATCATAAAAATCAAGGAATTGGATCCAATTTTTATCAATTTTATCTGAATGGAAAAATCCCTGACAAGAGTTCTAATTATTTATGACAGTCATTTGTTCATTTTCTGAATTATCATTTGTCCCTATGCAGCCAAGAATCTATGTCGGACGAGGAATGCATGAGAGTCAATTTGCTCTCCTTAAGTGAGTTTTACAGAACAATATGTAATTGGTGTTATTTAAGGCTTGCTCTTGTGTTTTTGTTTAAAAAAATTTAATCGTCGAAATTGGATTTTAAATTTCAGGTACACACTTTTCTGGGTGCTTCTTTTGGCTGCCAAATTTTCATTCAGCTTTTTTGTCCAGGTAATTTTTATACATATGGTAATTGTTTTCCTAAATTGTCTTGTGAAGTTGTTGGGCCTCTTTTGACTATTGTCTCTGTTCAGATCAAACCTCTTGTTAAGCCAACTAAGGACATAATGAGCATTAAACATGTTGATTATGGTTGGCATGAATTTTTCCCGAACGGTAGTTTCTTCTCCTTTTTAATTATTCAATTGTGACTTTCTGTCAATTCTGTTGATCTAAAATTTCCTGTTTATGCAGCTCAAAATAATATTGGGGCAGTTGCTTCACTTTGGATTCCTGTACTTATGGTGTGTGCACTATGCTTCCTCACATATATTAATCTTTTCTTTTGTATGGGATAGTTTTTTCAGTATAACATCTTTTAAATTTTGAATGCAGGTTTATTTCATGGACACCCAAATTTGGTATGCCATCTTCTCAACTGTGTGTGGAGGTGTTCTTGGAGCCTTCGATCGTCTGGGAGAGGTCATTTTTTCGTTGCATTATAATTCATATCAAATAATTTAATATTGGATTACTCTTATAGAACCAGAAAGATAAAATACTTTTAAGTCATGATCTTTAAACAGCCAGTCGTTGTCTATATGCTTATACAGATACGCACTCTGACCATGCTAAGATCACGGTTTCAGTCATTGCCTGGTGCATTCAACACTTACTTGGTTCCTACTGACAAGAGAAAAAGGAGAAAGGGATTTTCCCTCGCAAAGCGATTTGCCGAGGTTTCTGTCGCATTTTATTTTCATTGCTTACTAGTGTAAGTTAAATGCAACTATTTATCTTGATGCATGTTTCAATGTTTGTATAGATTCCTGCAAACAGAAGGAGTGAAGCTGCTAAGTTTGCCCAATTATGGAATGAAATTATTTGCAGTTTCCGCGAGGAAGATATTATAAGTGATAGGAAAGGCCTCATAGTCAAACTCTTTAGTTTATTTTCTTTGTCCTTAACCCTAACTTCTACTATTTTTCCTCCATATTTTGATTTGTCATTTATCACCTATCGAGGACTAAACTATGTTTGCATCACTCCAGGGAGATGGATCTTTTGTTGGTTCCTTACTCATCAGATCCTAGCCTAAAAATTATTCAATGGCCACCATTTATGCTTGCAAGCAAGGTTCCTATTGACTCCCTGCATAATTCAATTTTTAAAAGTCGTGTATGTTACCAGTTCATATATTTGACTCCCTGTCGAACTTTGCAGATTCCTATTGCACTGGATATGGCAGCTCAATTTCGAGGAAGGGACTCTGATCTTTGGAAACGCATATGTGGAGACGAATATATGAAATGTGCAGTGATTGAAAGCTATGAATCTTTCCAACATATTTTGAAAGCTTTAGTGGTCGGAGAAGCTGAAAAAAGGTACAGTCGCTTTTAGTATCTTTCCAGTTGATGTTTGTATCTGCTAGTTTACACTTCACACTAAAGGCCTGTTTTCTTTGGTTGTGCTTCCACTATGATCCAGTTCTATTAGCGTTCCAGCATGATTTTGCTTTCCCAGCTTCTCTTTTTTTACAAATACTACAAACGTGGCTCTTGCTGTTTCCATTGAATTTCATGAACATTATCCTTTTTTGATGTGATTTACTTTACAAATTATATTTCTGTTTATATAAAAATGTATTTCTGGACCACTTAACAACCCAAAACAAATAAGGGATGAAATTCTTAACTTGCATAATCCTTTTTTAGTTTGAACCACATTAAAATTACATATTGCATTATAGAGGTCATTCCAAATTACATTAAGGTTCCTTGCGCTGTTTTGTTGATTAGCCTATACAATTGAAGCTATAAATATCATATGATCATTAGTAATTATGAATTCATTGTGATGGAACAGGACAATCTCTGTCATCTTTAAGGAAGTTGATAACAGCATCGCTAAAAATACACTTCTTACAAATTTCCGAATGGGATTTTTGCCTTCCCTTTGCAAGAAATTTGTGGAGCTTGTGGAACTTTTGGTGAGTCATTTGTAAGAAAACTATTTGTATCATCCCTTTGTAGTCTTAAATGGTCCATCTATAACTATCCTATTTGGAAGCTTACACAGTCCTTTTTGGTTACAGAAAGTTGCAGATTCATCCAAGCGCGACAGAGTGGTGGTATTGTTGCAAGACATGTTAGAAGTGTTTACTCGTGATATGGTGGTGAATGAAATCAGGTTGGTTAACATAATTATACACATTTGGAATTTTAAATCCATTCACGAAATTTAATAACATTTGCTTTTCACATTGTGTTCATCAGCGAATTAGCAGAACTTAATCATAGTAGCAAGGATTCTGGAAGGCAACTTTTTGCTGGTACTGATGCAAAACCGGCCGTACTCTTCCCTCCAGTTGCTACATCACAATGGGAGGAACAGGTAATTAGTTATATTAATATAAATAAATTACAACATTAACACTTTTATCATTTATATTAGTATTAGCTTTCCCGATGCTTCTCTTCTTCCGTGATAAAATTTATGTTCCAACATGAAAAGAAAACTATACAGATGCTCCTGTAACTTACAATAATTATGCGTATTTCAGATTAGACGTCTTCACTTACTGATGACGGTGAAGGAATCTGCCATTGAGGTTCCAACAAACCTTGAAGCACGCAGAAGAATTGCATTCTTTACCAATTCGCTGTTCATGAATATGCCCCGTGCTCCTAGAGTTCGTAAAATGCTCTCGTTCAGGTCTGATGCTTGTTTGTTGTACAGAACTCATGACCATGAAGATATATGCCAATATCTGCAGGAACTTCAACCGTTTCTTTTGGATATTAAACTAACTATATTAATTGTCTATATCATCCCAAAACTAGTAGAAGCTATAGCCTTCAGGGTCATATTTTCTTTTTCTTAAAATGTGATAGAGAATGCTATTTTTATTTATACATCTTATGTGCTATATAAAAGGGAAATTTGCTCCTATAAAATCTCCATCCATGATAGGGTCCAAGAAAGAGAAGGGAACCATTTTTGTTCTATCATTGATAACCTTACCTTTCATTTACAAGAGGTTGATTCCATGACTCAAACCTATAACGTCCCATTCAGATAGCAACAACTCCAATTCCTGAGCCAAGGCTCCCCTTTCTGGAGAGAGACTTTTCTTCTAAGGTTTCTCCTTCACAAACGATTTGTCCGTCAACACACTATCAAGTTCACAAAATCATTTTTTTATCATAATTCTCCCTATTCATCAAAGTAACTCTTCTAACAAACTAATCAACTAACTGCTCTAGCTGTCCTTATTCTTCCCTAACATGTCATGTGCTTATTATTAGTTTTTCGCTTATTGTTGCAGTGTCATGACTCCATACTACAGTGAAGAGACTGTCTACTCGAAGAATGACCTTGAGGTTGAAAATGAAGATGGTGTGTCAATCATATATTACCTGCAGAAGATATACCCTGGTTTGTATAATTAACAATATATAATTTGACTGTATTTTACTATTAGAAAAAGAACTGAGCTAAACTGTTGTAATTTTAACAGATGAGTGGAATAACTTCATGGAACGAATTAATTGTAAGAAAGATAGTGAGGTATGGGAAAGAGATGAGAATATATTGCAGTTACGTCATTGGGCCTCATTACGTGGGCAAACACTTTGCAGGACAGGTAATGATTGCTTCTCCCTCTTCATCCTGTAGAAGGGTTGGTCGATTAATAAATTTTCTATCATACTTATAAATTAATGCAGTTAGGGGAATGATGTACTACCGGAGGGCTCTTAAGCTTCAGGCTTTTCTTGATATGGCTAACGAAAAGGGTAAGAAGAATTTATTTTTGTTCCGGCTTATTTAGCTAAATCTAGTAGGTACTGTGGCAATGGCAAGCATGTGATTTAGATGTTTTTTCATATCTCCGTCCTTCTCCCTGTATAATACATAACCTTTCACTTATGTGCAAGTATCTACATACTTTATTCTTCATGGTGATCGACAAAAGAGTAGTTCTATCTGCCAATAATAGATGATTACATGGTTTTCTGTTATCTTGTGGGCAGAGATACTTGAGGGATATAAAGCTATTACTGTTCCAACTGAGGAAGATAAAAAGAGTCACAGATCACTATATGCCAGTTTAGAGGCTGTTGCTGACATGAAATTCACATACATCGCTACCTGTCAGAATTACGGGAATCAGAAGCGTAGTGGAGACCGCCATGCAACAGACATCCTGAATTTGATGATTAAGTATGTTCTCCAATTAATAAATTGCACCAAATTCAAGTACAATATATTGCTTATGGTTACTTGATTTAAGAATGTAATTTCTGGTTTTTCATATGTAGCAATCCCTCACTCCGTGTGGCATATATTGATGAGGTTGAAGAAAGAGAAGGAGGAAAAGTACAAAAAGTTTATTATTCTGTACTGGTCAAAGCTGTGGACAATCATGACCAAGTAAATGCATATTGATGTTAGGAAAAAAGTTAATTTACTAATTAATATCTTTGAAACTTATGGTTTTATTATTTTTTGTGAAGGAAATATACCGAATAAAACTGCCAGGTCCAGCGAAGTTAGGAGAGGGGAAACCTGAAAATCAAAACCATGCAATCATTTTTACTAGAGGAGAAGCTCTTCAGACTATTGACATGAACCAGGTAAACATAAACTTGTTTTGTTAGAAAATAATCATAATCTTTGAAATTATAACTGATTGAAACTGGGTGTCTACCTATTAAAATGGTGTAATATAAATTTCTTCTAGGATAATTACTTGGAAGAAGCTTTGAAAATGCGTAACCTTCTGGAGGAATTTAATGAGGATCATGGAGTGCGCCGACCTACTATATTAGGTGTTCGTGAGCATATCTTCACTGGCAGGTCTGATGACTTCAATTCTACATACAGAGAGAATTTGTCATGTTAAGTTTCCATTTTACTTAATTCTATTACTTGCTACAGTGTTTCTTCCTTGGCTTGGTTTATGTCAAATCAAGAAACAAGCTTTGTCACAATTGGTCAAAGAGTTCTTGCAAGACCCCTGAAGTAAGTTTAGTGATTTCATGACATAGTTGACATACAAGTACTTGTTTGACTTAAGAGTTAAGACATTGTTGTCTTAACATAAAGCAGTGATTTTTAAAAATATAAATTCATGCAATAGATATAAAAACCTTCTTTCAAAGCTCAACTTATATGCTTTCTTCTTCCCACTTGCTTGTATATTAACTATTGAATTTTTCTCCATCTCTTCTGCTACTGTTGCAAGAAATAAATCATTAGAATGGATATAGTGCATGGGTACATTTTCTGGCTAATGATGGATTTGTGGAATTCTAGGGTACGATTTCACTATGGTCATCCAGACGTTTTTGATAGAATTTTCCATATTACCCGTGGAGGAATTAGTAAGGCTTCTCGAGTCATCCATTTGAGCGAGGATATTTTTGCCGGTAACATTCATGAAACATCATTGTTACCATTGATATTTGATATGTTTTCCTCCATATCTCATGCCTTATCATATGCAGGATTCAACTCAACACTACGACGTGGAAATATTACTCATCATGAATACATTCAAGTTGGAAAGGGTAGAGATGTTGGGCTCAATCAGATCTCTCTTTTTGAAGCAAAGGTGGCTTGTGGTAATGGAGAGCAAATACTAAGCAGAGATATCTACAGGCTGGGACACCGTTTTGACTTTTTCCGCATGCTATCATTTTACTTTACAACCATTGGATTTTATACCAGCTCAATGGTAATGGTTAATGCATTTAGGATAAAGCAAAACAATACTTACTGTTTTTATAGATACAATTAGAATTATTATCATTATTGCTCAAAAATTTGTTATTAAAATGAGACCAACAGAAAATCAAATGAGTAATTCTGCATATCGCAATAAATCTTTGTTTTTCTGATTCACAGGTTGTTGTCCTTACGTCTTATGCTTTCCTATATGGCAAACTGTACCTGTCACTAAGTGGGTTTGAGGCTGCAATAATGAAGTTTGCTAAGAGAAGGGGAGATGATACATTAAAGGCAGCATTAGCTTCACAATCACTTGTCCAAATAGGACTTCTGATGACTTTGCCCATGGTCATGGAAATTGGACTAGAGAGAGGGTTCAGAACTGCTCTAGGTGATTTCATAATAATGCAGTTGCAGCTCGCACCTGTTTTCTTCACTTTCTCGCTTGGAACGAAAATGCACTATTTTGGGCGCACTCTCTTGCATGGAGGGGCAAAGTACAGAGCAACTGGGCGTGGGTTTGTCGTCCGCCATGAAAAGTTTGCAGACAATTACAGGATGTACTCTAGGAGTCACTTCGTCAAAGGGATGGAACTCACAATGTTGCTCATTTGTTATAAGATTTATGGAGCAGCAGCACCTGAGTCAACTGCATACGCTCTTCTCTCATGGTCAATGTGGTTTTTGGTTTGTTCTTGGTTGTTTGCTCCTTTCCTTTTCAATCCATCAGGATTTGAGTGGCAGAAGATAGTTGAGGACTGGGATGATATGAATAAATGGATGAGTAATCGAGGTGGTATTGGTATTGCTGCAAACAAGAGTTGGGAGTCGTGGTGGAATGAGGAACAGGAGCATCTGCAGCACACTGGCATTGTGGGGCGGATTTGTGAGATTCTTCTTTCCTTCCGTTTCTTTATCTATCAGTATGGGATTGTGTATCATCTCAATGTAGCCAGAGGTGACAAGACCATCATGGTAATTTTGCATGCTACCTTAATTTTATTCAGGCTGTCATGTCAAATACCCCCCCCCCCCCCCCCCCCCCCCCTACAGACTTTCCTGACATTCATTTTCTCTTCAGGTTTATGCTCTTTCCTGGATAGTAATACTAGCCGTCATGATTATCTTGAAGGTTGGTATTTGGGGATCAAAAAGTTCATTATGAATAGAAGCATTTTTTTTCTGCATATACCTGATAGTAACTTTATTAATTGGTGGCATCTGAAACTGCAGATTATGTCCATGGGTAGAAAGAAGTTCAGTGCAGATTTCCAGTTGATGTTCCGTCTTCTCAAATTGTGTCTGTTTATTGGAGCCATTGTTTCCATGACCTTAATGTTTACTCTGCTTAGCCTCACTACTAGTGACATCTTTGCCAGTCTCTTGGCCTTTTTGCCAACAGCATGGGCAATTATACAGGTACTTGTTTATCAATCATCACCTTTTGTTTGCTTTATATGTCTCATTGTTAGTCGCCACTAACCACCTTCGAGCTTGATCATATTTTTCGTTCTTCATCATAGAAATTGCCAATCAATCATTTCTCTTGATATAAGATCTCAAAGTCAAGTAACTTAAATCTCTTTCTTCATTCATGCGATTAAGTCTCTTCTTTCTGACTGGTGTGCTGTTTTATCGTGCAGATAGCACAAGCATGCAGGCCTTTGGTGAAGGCCATTGGAATGTGGGGATCAGTTAAAGCTTTAGCAAGGGGCTATGAATACCTTATGGCAGTGGTTATATTTGCACCAGTGGCCATATTGGCATGGTTTCCATTTGTTTCAGAATTCCAAACTAGGCTGCTATTCAACCAAGCATTCAGTAGAGGACTTCAAATCCAGCGCATTCTCGCTGGTGGCAAGAAGCATAAGCAAAACTGAATCAAAACATTTTTGCAGCATTCAGCTTAGTCCTAACTCTACTACCTCTGCAGCATACAGGTTGAAGAAAAACTGGTCTGTGCTTTCCAATAGAATAATTCTTCCAGCCAGTGTATTGAGATCTTAAATAGTGATGAGAGAGAGAGAGAGAACGATGTCGTAAGTGTAATAAACTGTATCCAACCTCTCCCATCATTCTTATTCTCCTTTTCCCATGTGAAAACTGATTAATTGAATATCAAATTTTGTTCGATTCTTTACCACTATTGACTAGACTATGATACTCAAACTTGACACACTTTCTCTATCCCTTCGCCACATTCATACTAAATTTAGTGAAGTAAAATTTTCAATATAATCAAATATTTAGCGAGCTAAAGTGGTTGATGAGATTAAGCTAATGTCGAGCTGTTTGGATATTATTTGGAACGATTATTAGTTAGACTTTATTTATCTTCAGAGCAAACTCAAATGATTCTTAGTTAGACTTTATTCAAAACTGCTTTTACCTAAGGTCTTGATGAACATGTGAGATAAACCAAAAATTAATCAAATGTTGAGCTCAATACATAGTTATATGCAATTGGATGCATGTGTGTAAAATATTTACACATTAAAAGTGAATAAATTTTAAATCATACTCCTAAAATAATAGTAATAGGAAAATGCTAAACAGTTTCCCCGACACACTTTAAGCATCTTAAATAGTAAGTTTTTGTGAAATGTTTATGAAAATGTGTAAAGTCAATGCATTGAAAATTGAAATGTTTTACTTTTTGAATAAATAATTTCCTTAAATAGAATGCTTAAAGAGTGCCCCAAGGATACTGTTTAGCATGACCCATAAAAAAAAAGTGGTGCCAGCTACTAACTCATGTAGTATGCAGAGAGAGAGAGAGTGGTTCATTAATTTATTTATCTTGTATTTAACGTTATGTAATGTAATGTTTCATGCCTTAACAACACAATTAAAAAAGAAAGCAGAATCGTGTTTAAATTAAGGCTGAAGCAAAGGATGTGCAAGAAAAGAAGAAATTAAAAGTAGAAGCAAACACTAAGAAATTGGAATGAGGCAATGCTTTCCCTGTTCAACAAGCAAGGTCTCAAAACAGCAGTAGTTTATTAATCTGACAGCTGGATTTTATTGTTGAGAGAGATTTACATGAAAATAGATTTGAGAGATTCAATTCCATATACTAATATACAATTTCTGAATATACAATACAACCAAACATGTCCTTCTTAGGGGTGGTGTTATATTATATTGATGGTATGTGCCTTGTGTGAGGGAGACAGCTAGAGAGATATATGTTTACACAATTGGAATTTTAATTTGATTTTTGTAGACAGCTAGATAGATATGATAGTATATGTTTATCCAATTGGAAGTTTAATTTGATTATTGCATATAAGCTTCAATTTATTAATCAACACTGATTATAATTTCAACAATAAAAATTGGGATGCGACTATTATAAAGTCAACAACTCATTGATTGATGCAAAATGAAAATTAATTATAAGATTTTTTTTTTTTTGAATAAGTGGAAATTAATTAAGTCCGGTGACTAGAAATTTCACCTTAAAGATGAATAAGTTGAGTGTTCGGAGTTCGAACCCCAACTTCTACATAATATATACGATGTCCCTACCAACTGAGTTAAGCTCGGGAGTAATTATAAAACATTCTAAGTTAGGATTTTATGTCTCAAAGTTTTGAATAAGGAAATTTTATGTTTAAAATTTAATTATATATTTAATTATAAATATTTTGTCAAAAAAAATGATTATAAATATATAAAATGACAAATTTGTTATAGATGTTCAGTCAGCTTAGTTAGTCCAGATGATGATTTCACATCCTCCTTAACCCATTTCGTTTAAGAATTTTACACACATGTAATTATTAAAATAAAAAAATGTCTTTTATCAAATTATTTTGTTGTGTCTTTTTTACTAATGCGACCATTTTAAAATGGAGGGAGTCATAATTTATTTTCAATTTCATCATTTTAATACTCAGTTGAATGAAATTCTAAAATTTGCGTTAAAATCTCATATGTTTGTATAAACTATTTAAAAAAAAAATCATCCCTATCTTTGTTATTTTTCATAGATCTTTTTCACCGGAAGTAATCTTATTTGAGACACTGTTAGACACTAACAATGAACATCACTTCTAACCGAGATTTAATATTAGTTCACCATGTTTCAAGAATGTAGTCATTTTGTTAGATCCAACAATTATTTGTATCAGACTATTTTTTATGTTTGAGCCAAATATTCTCTATGTATAACTAGAAAAAAAATAATAAGAACTTAAAATTGTCCCTCAAAAGATTTGATGTCTTCTCAGAACTGTATTCAAACTCATAACTTGATTAAGTTAAAATACACTTTTACCTCATTTAAACACTAAGATATCCTAACCAATTCTATTGTTTTGTTTTTGTGTAAATTAGACATTCTTTATGCATAATTGTAGAGATTAATCTCTCGAATCTTATAAAATTTCAAATAAGTGATAAACTATTTTGAAAATTCTAAACTAGTATAAAACTTGTATCATCTCATCAAATTGATAACCACAACTCTTATCCAATGTCATACTGTGTGTACTCATAAAGTACCATAGCCATATTTTGACAGGTCATTTTTCCATAGCTACAAGAGGTTAACTAACAATAACATTATCCTAAACAAAATCTAACAACAAAATAAAGCATTCAAATCAAGTCACAGATACAAATATCTAAAATTGATAAAAACTAAAGCCAAAGCTTAATCAAGAAAGCACTCATTAGTACTAGTACTTTACCTTTTCCTTGTTTTCTTCACCCAACCAAAACCTCACTCTTCCCTATACATAAATTAAATCGCCTTCAAACAAAAAACAACAACAACAACAACAATTGATTCTTCTCCTCTTTACACCATCATGTGCTTACACTGTCCACACACAACAACAACAACGTCATCACCAACACAACATAACATAACATAACATAACAACCTCTCTCTTCATTCTTACACAGACAGAACACAAACAACACTTGAAATGGATTCTTCTTCTTATCATCGACGACGACACAGAACATGGTGTTGTTCTTTCGCTGTTCCACCTTCAAGCCCAGATAACCCACCCATCAAACCACCAAAGCCCAAAACCCAAGCCCAATCAAAGCCCACCAATCTCTCTTCCTCCTCTGTCCCTAATTCCCCTCAAAGCTCCAAATCCAACTCCCGCATTCCCTCTCGTATCGACCCTCGCCGGATCTTATCTCCCGGGAGAGTCTCCCCCATCGAAGACACTCTCCCCGATCCATCTCCGCTTCTCAATTCCGTCCCTCACTTAAGATCTCGAAGCTTCCGTGCACCTGTTTCTGCTCCCATTCCACCGCCGCCGATGAACGCCGGTGTCGGAGTCGGAGTCGGTGATGGTTTTGATGTGAGGATGAGTTTGAGAGGGAAAAATGGTGGTTGTATTGTTCTGGAGCTGAATTCGGTTGTTCTTTGTGCTAATTCAGAGGTTTTTGCTGGGTTAATTGCGGATTATAGAAAGGGTAGTAATAGTAGTAATTGTTCGAGTGGTAGTAGTAATAAAATGTGTAGAATTGAAGTTCCTGAAGTTGATAATTTGGGTGTTTTTAGAGAAACTATTGAGCTTATGTTTGAAGATGATGTTCCTAAAAAGCTTCTCAAGATTGGTGTTTATCGTTCCATTGATGTTTTGGAGGTTACTATTTTCTTTCCTTTTTAATAATTTTGTTTTAATTGTAAGATATTATGATTTTGTTTCCTTAACTTGCCTCTAACCTAGATATTAATGCAATGCAATTGAATTGAATTGAATGTATATAATTATATTTGCTTGATATATGGCTTTGTTTGGCAATGCCAAATATAGAGCTTTTAGCTTATAGCTTATAAGCTCATATGAAAAAGAAAAGAAAAGAAAGAAAAAAAATCTATTTGGTAACATTTTTTTCTCATGAGCTTATAGCTTATCATCTTTTCTTCCAATTTTAGCCTTGTAATCTTAAATTTTTTTTATATGTCAGATTCATATTTATAAACTAGTTCAACTGTTAATTTTACCAAACACTACAAATTCAATCAACTAGCTTATCTGTTGTAAGCTAGCTTATAAGCTATTCTGCTGTAAGCTAGCTTATCAGCTATCTGCTGTGTTTTGCCAAATAGAGCAATATATGCAATTATAGGAAAAACTGTTTTTAATTTATATGATTTTTTATTTTTGTCCCTGCATTAAATTATTATTTCCTTGTAAAGTTTTTCATTTGAGGAAATGAATTAATTCTTTTGGATCAGTTTAAAGATGGGCATGAAATTAAAAGGATATTTTGTTATGTTGAAGGAAGTATGAAGAGACAATGCGACATGGAGAAAGACAGCTACGAAACGAAAAATGCAATTGAATTTGTTGATGATATGATATTGTGTTTCTTGGATCGATTTTATTTAGTTTCTTCTTACCTGGTTTTCGGTTTTGTGTCGCTAGGTGTCTGCGGGCATCATGTTCACCAAGGGTGTTTTGTCCTGTTTACAATACCTTGAGGCTGTTCCTTGGACAGAAGAGGAAGAAGAGAAATTAAGAAACCTATTCACAAGATTTAAGTTTGATGACGAAACTACAAGGGACATTTTGGGAAGGCTTTACTTGCATGATTCAGAAGATTCCCAACCGAATGTAGCTCGACAACTTGTTTGTTCCATCACCACCTGTGTCAATGCCAATGCAAGAAATGAATTGAAATCGCTGGTTAAAGGTCTTCTTTGTAAAAGCTCGGTGTATGAGAAGAACCATCTTGACCTAAGCAAAGACGATCTCTATTCTGTTTGTCACTCGTGTATTGATTCACTGATCAGCCTCTTTGAGGAGGCATCCAACACCGCCAATCCTGAAAGGTTGACAAAGAAAGATACGAATAAACCAATGATCGAACGCATCTCAAGACAAGTTGATAACATCAACTGGTTGTTGGAAATCATGCTTGATGGACAGATAGCAGAGGATTTTGTGGATATATGGTCTGATCAGCATCAACTTCTTAAAATGCATGATAATGCATCACCTATGGTTAGATATGAACTCAGCAGAGTTTCAGCAATTCTGTTTGTTGCCATGGCTACGAGAAAATTGCAATGCCGGTTGGAAGCTAGATCGGGGCTTCTTCAAGCATGGTTTGCGCCTATGTTGTTAGACTTTGGTTGGCTTCAGAGATGCAGGAAAGGGCTTGATATAAAGGTATTGCAAGAAGCTATGGGTCAGACACTTCTTACTTTGCCTTTAAAGCAACAACACACTTTGTTCATGGAATGGTTTCACCACTTCTCAAGACACGGCACTGAATGTCCTAATCTAAGCAAAGCATTCCAAATTTGGTGGCGAAGATCGTTTCTAAGAGGCTCTGAAACTTATGCCATTGAATCAAGGTAAAGAGTATCACTATTTGTTTGTCACTTTAACTGTTTGTGTACCGTGTAAAGATTTGCCATTAGAGTAAGGGGTTCTGAACTATGTACACTGAAATAACATAGATAAAACTTCATAGATTGTTGTATTGGCGAGTTAATGCCTAAATGGTATGAATTTTCTAGGAGATTTTTTATTCATCTTTATCTATTTTCATGCTTTGGGTGCATTAATAGTACGAATCCCCTTTCTAGGAATGCCATTCCAAGATGAAAGTTTGGTCATTTTTTGTTAACATAACAAAACGTTTAGATTAGTGATGACACGAACATGCAAGGTCAACGAAAAATATTAATCCCCGACGATGATTTATTTACAACAGAAATTTATGAATAGCCTACTGACCGAGAAATTTCAGACTTGAACTCGTCGTAGTTTGCTTAAGCAGAATGTCTATTCATCTATGTCAACCTCGGCTGGTTGTGAAAGTTAGGCTATGCAGTGTTTTATAACTTTTGTGCTGTTTTGTGGATAAGAAAGATATATCTTAGGTAATTATAGTTTTGCGAACGAAAGTTCAAACGCAATTTGCAAAACACGTTTCTTGCCATACTATCATAATTAATCGTACAAGTTATAAACTAGTCCAGTATAATCATACTAGGCTCAGTTTCGGAGTTTGGAGAGGAGGATATGACTTTGGGAGCGAGAAGTAGAGGAAAAAATAGATAAATTTTTCATCTTTTTTGAAAGTGTTTGTTTAGAGAATGTTAAGGACGATGAATTCTCGGTCAAATAAGACTCACATCAAAATAGTGGTATAAATGAAATTTCAATATATAATACACTTGCGTCAAAAAAATAAAATAATACACTTAAAAAGCATGCTATGTTTCTTATATTTAGGGCAAAGAAATAATCTAAATGTCTATTATAAACAGGACATGAAGGAGTAAAAGATAAGGAATCTTATTTTTATGCACACCTATTACAAAATTTCCCATATCATCTCTCTCTCATGCAATTTCCAGGCAAGAGAAATTTATACTTTTCTGCATTTTCTAAAAGGAAAGCAGGAAGGTGAACTGCAGAATATGAACGGGGTATCGGACCCATTTTACCGATGATCTCCCTGAAAGTGTACTCCTCAGGGAGCATATCAAATAGATCAGCCCCTTCACATATTACTCTCTGAATTCTATCAGGATTTAAAAAGTAAGAGAACCTAACTCTATCATAATGACTGTAAGCTTTCATCTTAAAAATAAAATCACTGATTCGACGGAAACAAAAGCTACAATGCCAACCAGAATCTGCTAATATGTTATCAGACTGGCGATAATGTGCATATCTTGTCTTGCCTGGTTGATATCTGTGAATTGCTGCCCTCCAGCTCTTGTTATCGAGATGAAACTCGAATGAATATAGATAATTCTTTAGCTGTAGATGCAAGATTGGAGGTATTTCGTCGCACCATCTCAAGAGGTTAATAGTATGAGCACTTGGTATCTCATCAACATCAGACATAATCAATAAGTCGTCATCTGTAATACCAGCAATCTTAAGGAGTTGATCTAACGCTACACGTTGATATGCTTCCTCAACAAACGGGTTTTCTCCTTTCTTAAATCGACCACCAATAGTCCCATAAGTTAACCGGGGCTCGATAAATTTGAATTGCTCCCTATTTCTTTTGAAAGCCAGAGGCTTAGGCAAACCAGTAAATGTAGAGTTCGATTCAAGGATTACAAATTCAGCTACATAGGGATACAATTCTTTCCAACGCAAGGTGAGAATTTCCACCTCGTTACTAAACAACACGGCATCATACACGCGCCTTGGATACTCACGAACTCCCCAGCCATGAAGTCTGCAAAGTGTTTCCATGGTAACATTGTCATTATAGTAATGACGAATGACATTGAACGGCTTGAGTGGTTTATCCCATAGCGGCCGCAGAAAATAAGTGATCTTCTGCCCATGAATATAAATTCCAAATACGCACATTGGGACAACAACGAACATGAATATATATTTTTTCACATCCGAACCACGCAAAATGTTGCGGATTCTTGACATACCCGATACTTGACTTGATTCCTACACGTTTAAGGAACAAAGAATCTTAGTAAACCAACCTTCAAGAACCAAAAAATTATATGAAGATCAATCAATAAACAACGTAACTTCTCAAATCCTACAAACGATAACAGCCATTCATCGAAACACTAAATTTTGTCTTCCTTGATGAAAAATTTCAAGAATTATATAAACTAGTACCATAAATTATAATCATAAAGCCAGAGCTGGATCATGAAGATGTTAGAGATATGCCAAAAAAATAAAACTGAAACGAACAACTTGTTCATGTGAGAAAACCTTTCACCCGTTCAAATCCAAAGTATGGTTGCAACCTCTTCTTCTCATCCAAAATGAAACATCCCAAAATAGTAATAATAACACAAAAGGAAACATGATAAAAGGATATATCTTCGTGTACGTTTATTTACATACCACACAAAATAATTTAGTTGATTTGCTAAAAATAGAAAAATAGAAACACTTAACCTCAAAAAAAACCAACCTTATTCCCCTATCCAAATTCAGACCATTCATATCTCGTACACACAAAACCACCACAACAAAACACCATAGAAAAAAAAAAAAAAAAATCTAAGTTTCACTATACTATACCGATTGCTCTATAGATAATTAAGTAATTATTTTCGAATATGCAATATTAAAAATTGAAAGTAAGAACAAATGTGTTATTTAAAATATTATTTGAAAACTAAAATGAAAATATATTTAGTTTTATAATAATAAAAAATGCTTAAGCTCTAAATTTGTTGACAATTCATTTTTTAAAACAAAACTTTCTAAATATAAGTGTTTTTTGACTTTAGTGTCTTCTCCGCCTTGGACCGTATCATCATTCTTGATTTCTGACGCAGTACGGAAGCGTGAAGGAAAAACAAGCGTTAATCCTATAATAAAACACAGGTTCACGAGCGACAAACCTGTTAGATAAGGCTTTGGAATCCACCAGATTTCCGGAATTCACCCAAAAGAGTAACTAATCTAGAATCCACTAGACTTCCGGAATCCACCAGAGGGAGTAATTTGGAATTCACCAAATTTGAGAGAAAACTCTGTGTTTTTATTAAATAAAAAAGGTTCCCTTCAAGGCTACAATAATTTAGCTTAAATAGTAGTGAAAAATAAAAATAAAAAATCTCCTAAAAGATTGTAAAAATAAAAATAACTAACCTAACTAAATAAAAATAACAAATCTACCTAAAATATAAAAATAACTAATCTAGGTGAAATATAAAAATAAGAAATCTACCAAAAATATAATAAAACTAAATCTAGCTAAAATAATAAATTACTAAAGAAACCTTCCTACATCAATTTCTTTCACCTTAAATCTTTATTACAAATCTCATAAGTCCTAGCTCGACTGAAAAAAAAATGTCGAAATTGTTATGTCAGACGTCGTGACCCGGGTTCAAACCTAGAATCTCACAATTATATGTGAGTTTATTTTCAGCGGATTACCACGACATGGAAGTACCTCAAGACATTGCTTTTGAGATATTTTCATGGCTACCACCAGCAAACAGCGTTTGCAAGTTCAAATCAACTTGCGAGTCATTCTCCAAATTTTTAGAAAAAACCATTTTTAAAACAAAGCAATCTCATAATTCATTAGGGAGAGATGATACATGTTTCTTCATTCAACCTAAGCTTTTCAGACACGGGCTGAGTTACATTCTTTGCCTAAGATGATTACTCTGTGTTAGATTTCCCTCATGGCTCCCAAGATGATTACTCTGTGTTTCTTTTTGAAAACACAATCGATTACTACTTTTCACCGAAGACTAGTTATATATGCAAAGTTTACCATGGCAAGGAAGGTGCCACACAATTAATAACAACGACAAACTTGAGTTGTTCGTATATAACCCAATAACAAAGTCTTGGTCTTTCATTCCTACCCCAGAATCGCTGCAAATAAACTATAGTAATTTTGCTAATATCAATCTTATGTTAGATTGCTCTCGTGACTCCCCAGATGATTTCTTGGTGTTTCTTTTTGAAAACACAATGGATTACTACTTTTCACCGAAGACCAGTTATATATGCAAAGTTTACCATGGCAAGGAAGGTGTATGGAAAACAATGGAAAGACGTTTTTTTCCTGGCGGAAGAAACATGAAATTTGACATGCCCGTGTTTCATAATGGTGCCGTTCATATTATCTCGGATAGCGGTGATTATTTTGGAAAATCAAGTCCTTTTTATAAGCCATATATTATGTCTTATAATCTAGAAGATGGAACTTCAACTATGTTTGAATTGCCAAGAGAAGCTACGAAAGATTGTCCTGCCATATGGTGTAACATGGGCATATTCAATTGGGGTAAAGTGACTAAGTTCTAATCGTTCCATTTGTTTAGTGAAGTTAAGCAAGTGTGCTTTTAATATTTGGGTTTTAAAAGATTATGAGTCAGTTTCATGGCAGAAGGTTTGGAAAGTGAGAGTGAAAGACTTGGGATTTGATCGTGTCTGATCAGAATGTGCGACCGCGACAGCGTTTAGCTCTTGAAGGCCTCTGTTGAAGCGGAGGGGTTGTGTACCTGCAGGTGCTCCGACGCTCAAGTCAATGAGAGTGAAGCAGAGGTTTTCTGTGCTAAGATAATACGTACCTTGTGAATGGCATGGAGTCACGTATATATAGCCCCCAGCGCTGGGTCAAGACCCTTGATGGCATTAATGGCCATCAAGTGGCTGACGGAAAACGGCTGAAAAGCTTTGATGAGCATTTAATGCTCATCATTCCGGTGGAATTTGACGTTACAAGAAGCCTAGGAATGTAACCATTGGGATGTCGAGCAACTGTCATATGCCCGTGTATCAAGGCCTGCTCGGTTCCATTTGCTCGTGATGTTTGGATGTCCGGGCTTGTAAGCTCGGTCCAGAACAGGATTAAAGGAGAAAGATGTTGAAATTAGAGTTGGGTTTACTGTCATGAATGGCGATCTTTTGGTTTTTTCTACGGAAAAAAAGATTTATAGTTGTGGATTGGACAATGAAAAATTTATGATGGCCAAAGAAATATGCAAACACAATTTTGGACCGCAACCCCGGTTTATCTCATACTCGGATACTCTTCGTTCATGCGGGATTATTGCTGAAACTATGCCTTGTTAAGAAATTATGAGGCAATAATCATAATAGTCAGAAAAAATAATTTGAACTTCAACTCGAAGGATTTTACACTTTTAAATTTCAACTAATTTTTTTTTTTTTTTGAATCGTTTTTTTTCAACTAATAACAACTATATATTCTACCTTATCATTCAGTTTGCCCTACTTTATTGAAATATTATAACATGAAAGTTTGAATCGTTTTTTTTTTAATAATAAAAAGTTTGAAGTCGTTGTTAATGTAAAATTAATTTACATTTAAACTCTATTATGGAAATACTCCCAAGAAAAAAAAAAAACTAATAAGAATATAATAGCACAATAATATATCAAATATATAAAAATTTGAAAATTATTACGAGTTTAATTAGCTAATACTCTCTCCGTTCCTTTTTACTTGTCGTTTTAGCAAAAAAAATTGTTTCAAATTACTTGTCGTTTTGATAATTTAAGGTTACATTTTGTCTATTATAACCTCACGTAAGAAATTATGAGGCAATAATCATTATAGTCAGAAAAAATAATTTGAACTTCAACTCAAAGGATTTTACACTTTTAAATTTCAACTAATAACAACTATATATTCTACCTTATCATTCATTTCGCCCTACTTTATTGAAATACTATTATAACAAGAAAGTTTGAATCGTTCTTTTTTTTTAAAATAATAAAAAGTTTGAAGTCGTTGTTAATGTAAAATTAATTTACATTTAAACTCTATTATGGAAATACTCCCAAGAAAAAAAAAAGCTTATAAGAATATAATAGAACAATAATATATCAAATATATAAAAATTTGGGTTTAATTAGCTAATACTCCCTCCGTTCCTTTTTACTTGTCGTTTTAGAAAAAAAAATTGTTTCAAATTATTTGTCGTTTTGATAATTTAAGATTACATTTTGTCTATTATACCCTCACGTAAATTCCAAATATTTAGGAATAGTTGTTGAAACCGTAAAAGATTTAATATATATTTGGAAAACTAAAGTTTTTTTTGGTACATAACATATTAATTTCTTTTGTAAAAAAAAACATTAATTTTCTTTTGGTACATAATATATTAAAGGCTTTAATGTACTTTTGATCCCCCTATTTTGAAAAACCTTAACTTTTGATCCCCCTATTTTAAAAGCCAACTTTTTGATCCCCTATTTTGAAAAACCTGAACTTTTGATCCCGCTGTTTTAAAAGTCAACCTTTTGATCCCCTATTTTGAAAAACCTGAAGTTTTGATCCTCCTATTTTAGATTTTTCTGAATTTTAGTCCCCGAACTCAATTTGGTCAAATTTTTGCTGATGTGTCAACAATTGGTATCAGATGACGATTAACCCGGAGAAATTCGAAGTGGCAAGGTTCAACGGAACGGAGAATTTCAGATTATGGCAATTTCGGAAATGTTTTGTCAACATAGAAACTGTCACGTCATTAATGAGCTTGACACATCAGCAAAAATCTTACAAAATTGAGTTGTGAGACTAAAATTCAGAAAAATCTAAAATAGGGGGATCAAAAGTTCATATTTTTCAAAATAGGGGATCAAAAAGTTGGCTTTTAAAATAGGGGGATCAAAAGTTCATGTTTTTCAAAATAGGAGGATCAAAAGTGCATTAAAGCCTATATTAAATTTATTGGAAAGAGAAAGTGTGTGAAAAAAAATTATTGGTGAATTAAAATAAAGGTATAATTGGAAGATAAGATGCAAAAATACACTTTCTTAATTATTTGTTTTTTTTTCTAAAACGATAAGTAAAAAGGAACGGCAATAGTTAATATGCATAAGCCTTTTCTTATGTATGGTGCATAAGTCATTCACAGCCATCAGATGATTTTACACATGTAATAATCATAACTAAAGAACTTTATATTTTTGCTTGCTCAATTTCGGCCACATTTTACATGCGATTCGATCACCGATTTCGAAAATTATTTACACATGTGACCCGTTTTTGCAGAAAATGGGTGAGGAAGATGATGAACAGTGACGCGCGTCCACGCCCACTCTCACTGGGGGCGCGTGTGGTGCCAAGGAAACTCCAAATTTTTTTATTATTTTTACATAAAAATAGTAAATAATTTTCTGAGAATTTTGGGACCAGTTTGGTATTTTTCTGAGACATGGAACTATTTTTAGTTAATTAAATGAGGTAAATATGCTTTTATAAATATAAGATATTAATAAAATTTTCCCAAAATTTTATTTAGGGTATTTTGAATTATTTGGAACGGTTGGGGATACCTCACTCTCTTCGGTTTTATATCGTCTTAAAAATTTAAATTTATTTCACAATTTTTATTAAGGGTTAAATATGTTTTTGGAGAACAACTCTTTGAAACCATTCCACAGCAAAAATGGTTTCATACCGTTATACACTGAAACCATTAGTCTAATTAAATGGTTTCATGACGTTATACACCGAGACCATTATTATAGTTAAATGGTTTTATATGAGCATTAGTGTCAAGATGTTATACACTGAAACCATTAGCCTTGTTAATTGGTTTCAAGATGTTATACACTGAAACCATTTGTCTAGTTAAATGGTTTGATACTGTTATACACTGAAACCATTATTATAGTTAAATGGTTTTATATGAGCATTAGTGCCAAGATGTTATACATTGAAACCATTAGTCCTTTTAATTAGTTTCAAGATGTTATACACTGAAATCATTTGTCTAGTTAAATGGTTTCATACTGTTATACACTGAAACCATTATTCTAGTTAAATGGTTTCATAGCGTTATACACTGAAACCATTAGTCTAGTTAAATGGTTTCATAGCGTTATACACTGAAACTATTATTTTAGTTAAATGGTTTCATATGGGCATTAGTGCCAACATGTTATACATTGAAACCATTGTTATTAAGTAAAACATCACATAACCATTTTACAAAACCATGCTACAAAAAGCAAAAAATCATATAAAGCAATTAGGGTTAGTTTAGTTGAAAAAAATTTGGATAGTATGCATGAGATATTGGATTCGATCATTTCTTTATTGTAAAGAAAAATCGATATATATATAATTAATGTATGAAATTTTATTTATATTGTGATTATGATTGATAAAACTTAAAATTAAATTGTATGTTTGACAAGTATGCTTTATATATACATGAACCATTCGTTATTATATTGGGCTTCGAGGGGGTGTATGACGAAAATTAATTAAAAATGGATTTTTATAATATATACTTCAAAGGAACAAAAGTTATTATTTAATTGGAAACGGGGGGCGCGCTAGAAATTTGGGGGGGTGCACTAGAAGTTTGGAGGAGGGAAAAAAATTGGGGGGGCGCTAGAAATCTAGGGGAGGAAAAAAAATTGGGGGGCTCACAAGAAATCTAGGAGAAAAAGGAAAAACAAATTGGGGGGTGCGCTAAGCAAAAGGGGGGGCGCAAGTAATGGGGTAGTATATGGGGGGCGCCGAGTAATGGATTGCCTAATTTTGGGCTTGGGCTGACCTTTGGTTGACTTTTGGTGTAGGAAGTAAATATGATGGGTGTAGGAAGCAAGTTTATGCATGATGCATAAGTTTGGGCTTATGCACCATAACCACACCCAAAAGGAACGGGGGAGTACTAAATTTCTACCATTATGTTAATGATTTTTAATTGTAATTATAATTAACAGTATTTTACTAAGAGGAATACATTTTTTTTTATCCATTATAAGAGGAATACATGTTGCTTTCAAAATATGATAATTTGAAATACCAGTCTCTTAAAGTTTAAAATTTTTAATCATTAAATCAACTATTAATTAAAAATAATATAGTTTCTTTATAATAAAAAATATATAATTTATCTGTTGAGGAAAAATATGTATTTATAAATTCGTGAAATAATTATATTTTAGAATTTAAATAAGCTAAGGTTCTGTTTAGTCATACTTATTTTCTACTTCTTTTAACGAGAAACGGAGTCAAATCACAATTTTGATAAAGTTCTTAAAATAACAAGTGTTCTTTTCATAAAGAAGAAACACAATATAAGTTATTTAATTTTAAAAAAATAATTTATGACTATTATCTTTTTCTTTTTTTTTTGACAAACACAATTATCTTTATAAGTTGTTATTACTCCCTCCATTTTTTTTAATCCACCATTTACGTCGGATTTAGTTTTTCTATTTAACTGTCCATTTGGTATTTTAAGGGTATGGTTTGTCAATTATACAATTTGTCAATTACTCTTATCTTTTTCAATAAAACTAATTAATGTTAAAAAAAAACTAATTAATGTTATATATTTGAAAAACTAATTTTTTTTTGTACATAACATATTAATTTTTTTTACATAATATATTAAATTTATTGCAAAGAGAAAGTGTGTGCAAAAAAAATAGGAATTTATTGGTAGATTAAAATTAGGGTATAATAAAAAGATAATTTGCAAAAATACATTTTTTTTAATTTGGTGTTACTATTCTAAATGGACACTTAAAAAAAAAGGAGTATTAATTATTATTATTATTATTATTATTATTTTGTTTGTTATTATTAGGATAATTATATGCTATTATGTTTTTTGGTCTTTGTTTTTATTATTTTTTTTATGTTTATCAAAATATCGTTTACGTCGCTTTTTAAGTTGAGTTTAATTGTTGTGCATCGTTGGTGTAATTTTTTTTTTACACATACATCTAGTGACGCGTTGCCACATCATTTAATGAAAGTGATATATCATGTGTTTTTAATTAATATGTGCAAAATAACTTTACACCGACGGTGTATATAAATTAAATTCTTTTAAGTTTGTTATTATTAAGATAGTTATCTTTTAAAAATCACATCTCTACACAGTATAATATTTTTTATTATTATTAAAAAATGAATTTCATAAGCATATTATTTATGTCAAAAAAAATGTCTTATGTTATGGTAAGTTGTTAATAAAAGATTTTTGCTACTAAAAAAAAGATGTGTCTTATGTTACGATGAGTTTGTTAATTTTTGTTGCTACTAAAATAAAATCAAAGGGTATTGTTGGTATTATGAAAAATTCACACCAAAACTCATGTATTCTCTTTATATATAGTATAGAATAGATATAGATATAGATTTGTTTTAAAATATCAAATCTTTTTATAAAAATATTTTACCAAACAAATTTTTTATTTAAAAGTGATAATTAAGTTGAATAACATAATAAATACAAACATTTCAACTTTAACATTATATTTTTTATTTTCAACTTTTTATTCTTAAATAGCTTTTAATCTTTAAAAACGTAAGGTCAAAATAACCAAAATCTAGGGATGTATTAATTTTTTTCCCTTTCTGATAAATAAATAAATAAATAAATAAGCTATAAATCTTCCTATGTAAGTTTCAAAATCACGCTTCACCACAATATTTTCTTACTTTACAATTTTTTACTTTCAAAAAAATAAAAAACAATACAGTTTGTTACCCTTCCATTAATTCCAGTCATAAAAAGTTTGTTACCTTAATTTATTTTATATATCTTTCTCTCCAAGATCTAATCATTAATTACGGAAAAGATTTTCTCAATATTTTATTAGATATTGTTTAAGATTTTCTCTATATATACTGCATCAAATAATCGCCATTCAGAAAAACAAAAATTGCTTCATCAAATAATAGTTTGCTATCACACTTCACACGCTGTTCTTTTATTTCTTCTTCACTTTCAAGAATCATGGAACTATCAAACAACGTTGCTTTTGAGATATTTTCATGGCTACCAGCAAAGAGTATTTGCAAATTGAAATTAACTTGTGAGTCATTCTCCGAGTTTTCAAAAGAAAGCACTTTTAAAACGAAGCAAGCTCATAATTTGTTTGGGAGAGATGACACGTGCTTCTTCATTCAACCCGAGCAAACAAGACAAGGGTTTGAAAAAAGAGTTGAGTTACATTCTTTACCTAAAGAGCAACAATCTTCCGGTATCCCTAAGAATGTTCTTACATTCCTATCAAATTCAGCTTGTGTCTTAGCTTCTAGTAATGGTTTGGTTCTTTGCCACACCATTAATAACAACGACAAACTTGAGTTGTTCGTATGTAACCCAATAACAAAGTCTTGGTCTTTCATTCCTACCCCAGAATCGCTGCAAATAAACTATAGTAATTTTGCTAATATCAATCTTATGTTAGATTGCTCTCGTGACTCCCCAGATGATTTCTTGGTGTTTCTTTTTGAAAACACAATGGATTACTACTTTTCACCGAAGACTAGTTATATATGCAAAGTTTACCATGGCAAGGAAGGTGTATGGAAAACAATGGAAAGACGTTTTTTTCCAGGCGGAAGAAACATGAACTTTGACATGCCCGTGTTTCATAATGGGGCCGTTCATATTATCTCGGATAGCGGTGATTATTTTGGAAAATCAAGTCCTTTTTATAAGCCATATATTATGTCTTATAATCTAGAAGATGGAACTTCAACTATGCTTGAATTGCCAAGAGAAGCTACGAAAGATTGTCCTGCCATATGGTGTAACATGGGCATATTCAATTGGGGTAAAGTGACAAGTTATTCTAATCATCGTTCCATTTGTTTAGTCAAGTTAAGCAAGTCTGCTTTTACTATTTGGGTTTTAAAAGATTATGAGTCAGCTTCATGGAAGAAGGTTTTTAAAGTGAGAGTGAAAGATTTGGGTTTAAAGGAGGAGAAAGATGTTGATGTTGAGAGAGTTGGGTTTACTGTCATGAATGGCGGCGATCTTTTGGTTTTTTCTACCGAAAATAAGATTTATAGTTGTCGATTGGACGATGAAAGATTTAAGATGGTCGAAGAAATATGCAAACACAATTGTGGACCGAACCCACGCTTTATCTCATACTCGGATACTCTTCGTTCATGTGGGATTAATGCTCAAACTATGCCTTAATTTGTTAAGAAATTATGTTGCTGTACTGTCAAGTAAAAAAAATCAATGGAGATCAACCACTGCAGCTGCTACAGACCACAGTTATATATGCTGTCAAGTTTATTAGATTCTTATTATGGTTTTTTTGAGAAGCTGTTTTATCTTATTTGATTTAAAATAATTCAAGGCATATGTAGTTCTTAATTTTGGTTTTATTATAGTTAGTTATTGTCTTTCATTCAATCTTAACAATAGTTATTCAACTTGGTTTCTGTTTAGTATCTTTTATTTAATCTACCTTCAATAACAACTGATTTACTTGTATAAGAAGTTTCCTTAACTCAGCATTGGTTTTCACATCAGTTAACTCAATGTCATATATATCATACATTAAAAACTTAGCAATAGCAGAAACTAATGATGTTTTCCTGTTCCTGGCTGGAAGACCTCTTAATGCCTTCAAATTAATCATAAAACTCTTGTCTTTCATCTATAACTAATGAAGAATTTTTTCAAATTCACCTTGGAGTTTTTTGCATGAGTAGTGCTCAAAGGAAGAGAAAGCTTCATTGGTTTTCATATAATCACCAATGTACTCAAAGAATCTAAGCGGACATAAGGATAACTTATAAACATAAAGAACCAAATATGAAGTTAAGCATTTATTTTTTAATGCAATCAAAAGAGAGGTTCTAGGCTTCATAAAAAAATGCAATGAACGTACAAGTTGAAACAACTTTCAACATAACAAGATTTTACTCAAACAATAGATAATCCAACAAATTACTGCAAATTAGCTTTCCGCAATTTCATAAGTTTACATAATGTTAGCTTATTCCAGGAATTAATGTTCAAATTCAAATTGTCAAATTTCATACCATCAATGGAAGGAAATAGGAAGAGAATCTATAACCCTTTTTAATCCATATTAGGTACTTGCGGCTATAGTACTACCAAATTCTACTTGTACTTCAATCTTTTAAGCTTGCTTATCTTGTCCCCAACTTCCATCATCTTTAGTCTGCTCAGGCACCTCTAGGTCATTCAACTCCACGAAATCATGGGGGTCGTGAAACAAAGCCACGTTGTCAGTAGAAAGCATTTCGTTTTTGGTATATTCAATTTTTTGGCCATAGGAAAAGCCGCCTCCTTCATCCAATCCAACCAAGCTGTGAAGATCTCCCAATTCGCCAAAAATCTCATTTGGATCTAAATAAGGTGCACCTTCAGCATTGTTTGCCTGACCAGGACTACCAACCTTCTGTCAAACATAATCATATATCATATATTAGCATAAATGAGCAGAGAGATGGAGGTTAAAGCAAGCATATTAAAACTGTTTATGATTCATATTATTACAGATTAAAAATCTACGGAAAGAGCAGCTCGATAAATTTATAGATAGGAAAACAAATACCTCTGCCAACTTGATTAGTATGTTCAAATTTTTAAGCAATTGAACCTTCCGGTTTTAAAAGGTTAGTCAGCAATCTACGAATATGAGCGTAATTAAAGGGAAAACTACTAAACAAAAGTCTATTAAAAAGTAAAACTTCACCCTCCCTAACCAAAGGAGATGGGAAGATGATATGTTTGCTTCTTATTTTTTTTCTTTGGAACACAAACAACTAATTTGCAAATTTTCATTGGGCACGGGGGTAGCCAGCATGTTCTCAAATGGCACCTGAGTACAATTGGACAACAAAGCAGACAGCAGTAGAATGCAGCATTGCATTAAATCACTGAAAGTATATGTCTAAGCTCGTATTTATGTAAAAATAGCCTAGGCCGTGTGGAACATTTGAGACCCCACTCATCTTTGTTGAACCAAAAGTATAATACAGATGTCCAGCCACTCATCGTTGTTGAACCAAAAGTATAATACAGATGTCCAGTGTTCTAATGATGGAAGGCATAGCTAACTGTGACAGAAGTCGCCACAGTAATAATTAAAAAAAAAAAAAATAGAATACGTATACCAAAATATACCCAAAAAAACTGCAGAATACAATACAAAAACAAAAGCACTACCAGCATATGTTAAGAACAGTAGAAAGCACATAATACCATAAGTGTTACAATAGCATAAGTGGACTGGTGGAGAAAAATTAATAGAACCATGAGAGCAAATGAAAATGGCAGAAAAAACAAAAAGAATAGCAAACAACAAATATAAGGTGATAACAGAAATAAAAGAAATGAATAAAAATAGAGCAAGAGTGAAGGGAAAGAAGAACGTAAAAAATTGCTTGTTTGCCGGAAATGGAAGCTTGCCAGATAATGGAGGTCATCATAATAGATGTGAGGTTGAGCCTAGAGAGTGTAGATGAACAGGATGAATCTGAAGACTTTCATGAGAGCCTCCTGGTGCTGCTCAATAGTACAAGTCTTTTAGAGTTTTTATCGTATAGGTCGTGTACATTTTGGGTCTAAATGTGACTCATGATACCCATTTCTCTTCTTTTTTTCCTATTGGCTTCCAATCCACCATCACTACTGTTAGCACCACGAGAATGGCAACTGCCAATGCCATGACCCCTGGATAACACTAACACTGCTAATGTGTCATGCAAATCAGAAAATGATGAGAGGTTGAGGCTAAAGAGTTTAGGTGAATAGGATGCGGCTGAAGATTTTCATGCTGCTGCTACAAGCCTTTTAGAGTTTTATCTTATATGTCATGTGGATTTTGGGTCTATCTGTGACTCGTGATACCCATTTCTCTTCCTTTTTTTTCCTAATGACTTTCGATCTGCCATCACCACTGTTAGCACCGCGAGAATGGCAGACAACATTGCCCTTGGATAACAATAACACTCCTAAAGTGTCATGCAATTCGGTTAATGAGGGACAAAGGAAGCCAGAGTGGAATGTTTTATGTAAAATACACAGTAATTTCAAAGATAACTACCAAAAAGATGAAGAGTTGTCAGATACAAGGTAAAAAAGTAAAGGGAAAAAAATGTTAGAAAGATAAAGTCAAGTCTATTATTCCTTGCATCATAGGTGTTGCTGCGTCTTGAAATCCTAATTGCCATGGTTCCGCAGCATCACAAGGAGCACCTATGAGGATATCCGGGGCATAGAGACTACCAAAATTGGGCAGCATCTGTCACAATTTATTTATAACAAGTATAACATGCACAGAATAGATTACACACCTCAGATTCATTGTTTTCATTCCGGGCCAATGTATTATCCTCTTTGAAAATACTAAGCAAGGATAAAATGCCGTTGTCAACTTGATTGCTTGGAGCTGAAGGTTGTGCCAAGCCAGAGGGCATCAATCTTGATAGACATGATACAGGGGTCGGACCAATGCATCCACTTGCCGATGGATGCATGTCATTTGTGGCAGAAATATAGCTTGAGCTAGGTAGAATAGGAACTGGTGCAGACACAACAGCGACAGGGACAGCTTGTACACAATCAAATTCCTCTTCACTATCCCAGTCTTTCTCATTAAATGGTTTTCCATACTGTGCAGCATTCCTGGGACCAGGACCTTCCTTTTGAAATACCCTGCAAATCACATAGGAACTCTGCAATACAAATAAATCAGTAGAAGAGTCAAGATAAATTCAAGAGAACAACAACCAAAAACATATGCAATGAGACAGAAAGTCAACAACCCAAACTAAGAATATACCGAGTTGTGCTAAAATAGTCAAATACACAGTACTACCTCTATCCCTAATAGCAAGTCTCCTTTAGGGGGAAAAAATGACTCAGAATATAAGTCTCATTTCAAATTAAAGATACCTTTTTTGTTTTTATTTCTAAATACACCCTTATTAATACAACTAATTTACATTGGGAGATAAAATGTCAAAGATAGACGTGTCTAATGTCTATAAACAAAAGTGTATTTTAATAACATTCATACACAAAATGGATACATTAAATACACTACTTACTTTTCTCAATATATTTGAAAATGACAAAAGCGGTTATAAAAAGGGATGGCGAGAGTAACAAGATTGCAAATAAAGGCTGCCGCTCGATGCTATAAGCACACACAAAGTATCTACTGCCATGAATCATTTTACAGAGTTAGTGTAACATGAAAATACATGGTTCTATTTTGATGCCATATCCAACAAAAGCTGTAATATCATGTATTGATGAAATATGTTGATTATCGAATCCTTTCAATGTAACAAAGGGTAACAATAGTAGCAAGAAACTATACATCAGCATACATATTCAACAAAACAGTTCACAACCAACTGATAGACTCTGTCAGAGATGTTTACCTGTGGAATGCCTTGGTCAGCTAAGTATTTGTCATCAAGTCTGAATTCATGCATAACCCAATCAGTTCGGTCTCCTTTAGGAGCTTTGCCAATGTGAAACACCAGGGTTCTTATCATCCCCACCAGTTGATTGTTATGTTGAATTGACCTATCTTTCCCCGTAGTCTTCCAGTACCCAATCTCCGTCGCTCGATTCATCCTCCCTCCAATGGAATATTTCTTCCCTGTGGGGCTAAAGAAGTACCATTTCAAATCGCCACTTTTGAGCAAAGATTTATCTGAAAAAGACAAACACCAAACAAAACCTCATTGAGAAAGGGGAAAAAAAAACACAAATGTACTACAATACTCAACACAACGCAACCAACCGAAGAAAAAGTAAAAAAGTACAAGTGAGTGTCTGATCCAAATTCCTAAGTAGCTAACCTGGTAGATCCCATGGAGCATACTTGTAGATGTCAAGTTCAGTAATAACATCAACAGGGAATTTTCTACCCATAATCTTCCTCTTGAGAAAATACATAACGAGCTCAACATCAGTAGGATGAAACCGAAACCCTGGAATCAATTTTGGTTCGGCCATCGAAAAATCAAAAAGAAAAACCAAACCCAAACAGAAATTGCTTCAGAAAACTAACAAACAAACTTAAACTAAACCCCCGGAACCAACAAAGAAGAATAAACTTAGTCCAAAAGCGCAACAACAATACACAATGTCAATACTCAATAACAATAACTAAAAAACTAAGCTTGAAAATAAAAGACAATAAAAAAAAGATGGAATTAACTTATAACAACCCTAATAATGGAGAAGAAAGGTGGTGATCAAGTCCAGTGGCGAAAGAAGGTATTCCAAAGTCTGCGACGGTTCATGTAGAGAAAATGTTGACACTGGGAGCCGACAATTGACGGTGACGATGATGATTCCGTTGTGAGAAGAAAAGTCATCGGCACAGTGGAACCCTAACATTGGAAATTGGATTGATTCTCAGCGATTCTAATAGTAATTAGTATGATTATGAATGAGATTGTTCGTTAATTAATTGGGGAAAATGAAATGCAGATTTGAGAGAGAGATAGAGTGGAGAGGAAGCTTACCAGAGAAGGAAGGAGGAAGCACGAAAAGATGATGTTTTTTTGAAGTGTGCCTTCGAAGAGAGTGTGAAGCAGCGAGGGTTTGTATTTATAATGGGAAAATGTTTCTTGGTGAAGGGGTTGTTATGTTGTTCTCTCTCTCTTCCGGTGACAGGTGGAATAAGATCACGCGGTTAAGTTTTTGTTCTTTCCACTAAATTTAACTCACTGTTTCAAGTACATACCAATTCAATTTGCTAGGGACATCATACTGTATGTGAGCGAGTCGAGGTTCGAACTTCGAATACTCAATTTATTCATTTTTTTAAGATGAAATTTCTAGCCACTAAACTACTTGACAAAAAAAAAGTGTTTGATTCACAAAACAATAAGTACCGGATAGAACTGTACTTGACAGAATAAGATAATACGGGATACGATAAAACTGCACCAAAGAAAGATGGAGATATAATATTTTTTAGGCTTAAATGCAGTTTTACCCCCCCTATTTTGAAAAATGTGGAATTTTACCCCCCCTATTTTAAAATGCGGAATTTTACCCCCCCTATTTTATAATTTGTTGGATTTTGCCCCCCTCACCAAAATTTTGCACAAAATCTGCTTCTGAGCCTCAAGTTCAAAGCTTCGCACAGAACTCAATTTGGATCAATAATTCACCAAACTGGTACCAAAACGATCGCAATCGAGTTATTTTTCCACAGAATCAAACTCCACTAAATTTGGAGTTACAGAGAGAGATTATTTACCGTTTTAGTGAAGGTCTGTTCAAATTAATTATCGTATGAAACTACTACTGATATTTTCGTCATTCCTCTCACCATGTAGCTCATTTTTTAATACTATTTACATGTATGGAAATCTAACGAAATTACCCTTGTTGGCATTTCAATTTCGTAGAATTTGGAGTTACGATGTGTTCGGTAGACGATGTTGAATTTGAAGATCACAAGTAGATTTCTGCAGAATTAGTAATTGGACAGACCTTCACTAAAACGGTAATTAATCTCTCTCTGTAACTCCAAATTTAGTGGGGTTTGATTTTTTGGAAATCTAACTCGATTACGGTCATTTAGGTAGCCGTTTGGTGAATTATGGATCCAAATTGAGTTGTATGCGAAGCTTTGAAGTTGTGACTTGAAAGCAGAATATTAGGGGGGGCAAAATCCAAAAAATTATAAAACAGCGGGGGTAAAAGTCCGCGTTTTAAAACAGGGGGGCAAAACTGCATTTAAGCCTATTTTTTATATTCGAAAATAAAATGAGTATTTTCGTATTTTTTTATAGTTGTTTTTTTTTAAGAAGTTAAATTAGTCCACCCAAATTGGCACCAAAGAGAATCGAACCTCAGACCTCAAGAGGAGCACACTCCCAAGTCCCAAGCCAATACCAATGCACCAACCCAAGTGGGTTTATTTTTTATAGTTGTACTGTGAATAGAAAGTTGTCTTGTGGTTCAGTTGAGGACAAAAATTATTTTTTTTGTTCCGTCTCTTGCTACTTATTTTGTTAGTCTCATAACCAATTTTCGATCCAGTCTCCTAAATTAACGAGTTATGAAATTCTCCGATGTTTGTGAAATTGATCATCCACTTTGTCATTACTTTTTTTTTGAAAAATAAAAAATGGGATATATTAAAATTAGTGAAGCGCCCTTTCTAGCACAAGGTGTGTCATAAAGAACCGCAAAAATTTATCATTACTAATATTTTTAAGGCTTAAATGCAGTTTTATCCCTCCTATTTTGAAAAATGCGGAATTTTACCCCCTTATTTTAAAATGCGGAATTTTACCCCCCCTATTTTGTAATTTGTTGGATTTTGCCCCCACCCCCCACAAAAAATTTGTACAAAATCTGCTTTTGAGCCTCAAGTTCAAAGCTTCGCACAGAACTCAATTTGGATCAATAATTCACCAAACTGGTACTGAAACGACCGCAATCGAGTTAGTTTTCCACAGAATCAAACTCCACTAAAATGGTAATTAATCTCTCTCTATAACTCCAAATTTAGTGTAGTTTAATTATGTGTAAAACTAATTCGATTACGGCCGTTTCAGTATCAGTTTTTTGAATTATTGATCCAAATTGAGATCTGTGCGAAACTTTGAACTTGAGGCTCAGAAGCAGGTTTTGTGTAGAATTTTGATGGGGGCAAAATCCAACAAATTATAAAATGGGGGGTAAAATTCCGCATTTTAAAATAGGGGGGTAAAATTCCGTATTTTTCAAAACATGAAGGATAAAACTGTATTTAAACCTATTTTTAATAATATGATTGAAAATAAATGTATTTTCATTCAAAATGATATTTAAACCCGTGAATCGGCACGGGACGAACACTAGTTCTCTCCACATAGTCAAAATGACGTGTGAATAATGGGATTCGTATCTTCTACAACAGAATGTCTGTTGTCTATTGTTCTACTGTCATCTTAGCCACTGATCTCGCTATAAAATACTAACTTTTATTGTTTTTATTATTTCTTATTAAAATCGGTCGCTATCAGATTAAGAGCATAACATATTGCAAAATAAATTGAGCATTCAAGAATCATTTTTCGTGAATAATCTATTATTTATATGTTTAGGAGTTTTTTCTCATGGAAACTTTCATACATGGCATTCTCTTGATCAACCAATTTTTTTCTAATCTTACATGGCATCTTCTAAGACCACATTTGCTTATTTGTCGTTTGGTTAAAACTCCTTAAGGTTTACATATCCAATTTTGGTTGATTTTGATTTCGATCTTATCTTCTTAATTGATTTGATCTTATATTATTAATCAATCACTACCACCATTTCTCACAATTGCCTTAATTATTACACGTTTTCTATTTAATTGTTTTAATACTCTGTTACTAATTATATCATGGTAGGAACCAAAATGACAAATTAAGGAATGTTAATTAATATTGTATTCCACATTTCAGTATAAATATAAACAACTCTTTCGATACATTTTTTCCAACTTTCTCCCATCATTCATTCTTTCTTTTATTCTTCTGTATTTTCTTTCATATTTTTTTCTCAAGATCTAATTTTTTTTTTCATGTGATTCAGGTGATTTTTTATGCGTTAAATCCATATTGATCCCTGATCCTAAGGACATAGTCGTTATTTAGATGGAACAATTACAAGCATGATTTTTCATGCAACAAGAAATTCGATGCTAGATTTCAATAATTTAATTACGTCTATTATATAGAATGATTTGTAGTTTTAGGTTTAATGATTGTATTTTGTAATTTAGCCAATATTTATAGTTTGGGGTTCAATTTCAAGATCTCACGAGAAAAAACACTAATCATCACTTCTTATATAATTTTTATTCCTCCTCAAAATGATGCGGATGTTCGCTATAAGCATTTGTTGAGATGTCATTTTCTCACAACCTTTTCAATTAGAATTAATTCATGTACTATATTAATTTTTATAAAGTCAATTATTTGGCAATATGACGATTATCATTATAAATCAAATTCTAAAGTTGGACTTCATCTACTTTATTTGGCAATAAACGTTATTTCCAATTTAGAATTTTTTTAATTATTTATTGTCGGTTAATTTACATTAATGTGCTCCACCAAAAAATAGATATTCATGCACATTATTGTAAATTTCTTTAAAAAAATCAAATATAGAATAAATCAAATAATTTATTGACCAGATTATTTTATATGAACAATGTTTATATTCATGTCTTGATTCAACTGAAACATTAAATATGGAAAGTTTTAATTATTAATCCACTAATTTTTGAAATATATTTAATTAAATCAATCCCAATTAATTATTAATATGATTAATTACTATTAAAGTTTGGAAACAAGACTCTACAAAAAAAAATTTGAAAACAAGATCATTTTGTCCTATAATTTATCAATCAGATAATCATTATTATTATTTTTTTTGACAAACACAGAATTAACTAATCATATAATTATTATAAAATTAATATTAAATGATATTTACAATTTCAATGTTCTTCCTATTTCAATCTTTATTCTAATTTCTGACAATTTACGGAGAATGAATATTTCACACGATCATTTTACAACATACAGGGAATGAATATTTAATTTACACAAAATTTTGATAGAATTTTACATGATTATATAATTTTATCCTATGTAAATAATAATTGAGATGATAGTTCAGTAACATAAATTTAACTTCGTAAAATCAAGAAAATTTGTCTTTTTCCCCAATTGTTTTTTAAATTTTTTTATGGAAATTTTTTATTAGTTGAATTAACGATGTAACTATATATAAATTTAACACAATAGTTATTTTAAATGATTAAATAATAAAAAAAGTTAGAGTTGCGACTGACAAAAAAAATAACATGGGAGTGAAAGATCACTCTCCACCCTGCTTCCCTTTTAAAATCACTAAAAAAGTATTATTTTTTATATTTAAATAAATTATATTAAATTAAAATAATAATTTTATAAATAATTAAAAAATCATAAAATGATAAAATTTTAATAATTTATATTTTCCATTGAACATTAACCCGTGCAATCGCACGGGTAAGTTAAACTAGTGTACATAGTTTTTTTTTTTGTTAGGAAGCTAAAAACAAAAGGAAAAAAAGAAAGAAAAGGAAAATAAACTAATTATGTTTGGTAACACAAATAAGCTAGCTTATGGCTTATTATATTAAGCATATAAGCTTGTTTCAAAAAATTAGAAGTGTTTGGTAACAAGCTTTTTTTACTAGCTTATAGCTTTTTATCATATATTATTTCAAGTAGCGTTTGAGCTTATAGCTTATAGTTTTTTTATACTTTATTCCATTTTTACCCTTTAATTTAATAACTACCCACTCTAAAAAAAAACTAGACACTATCAATTATGTCATTTTATATTTATTAATCACTTTAAAAGCTAATTTTAGCAAACACTTTAATTTTAATTAGCTAACTTTTCAGCTATAAACTATAATCTAGCTTATAGATTATTTTTATCAAAGACCCGAAAGAAAATTATTTCCAAAGAAAAAACATTATCATTTCATCGCTTGCACAATTATCTTGTTGCAGCACCAAAAATCACCAAAGCTAAATCATGTGCAAACCGAAAACAATAGTGAAAGATCAACAAAGTAAAAGCACCTATTGTGCTTACAAAATATTTTGTTGAGAAACACACAAACAAGTTTTGTCATAACTATCCAATTCTAAAACACTAAACTACTTCAGTCAAAAAAAAAACACTAAACTACAAATGAGCTTCTCGTGTAAAAAACATGTTTTTGTATCAACTTAAAATCCAAAAAATTTATATAAATATTAGAATTATCATTAAAGAGTTTATCATTGAGACTACCTTTATATATTTTTCAATCTATGCAAAACTATTACAATGAAAAACTTTCACCAATAATAAAAACAAAAATTTACTGTCTATTTCAATTATATAAAAGTACTTTTGTGATACTATTTCTTATGAAATTGTTAGGTGGAGCCAATACAATGTCTATTTCAATTTCACTAATTCAAATGTTGAAGTAACCATACAACAAATAAAACAAATGAACATTAATTAATTATAATTATTACTCCCTCCGGTCCTTATTATAAGGAACAATTTAGAAAAAACACACATACCAAGAAACCTTATCTTTCTTAATAAAAATTCTAAAATTTTACAATCTATTCCAAAAGTAACCTTGGTGTATTAATTTATCCTTAGGTAATATATCACTCTAATTAATGCATAACTTTGGAATGGATACAATTTAATAAGGGTAAAAATGGAATTGTAAGAATAAATTTAATGATTGTTTCTTATAAAAAGGACCAAATTTTTTTTCCAAATTGTTCCTTATAAAAAGGACCGGAGAGAGTATTCGAATGTTGAAGTAACCATAAAACAAATGAACATTAATTATAATTATTATTCGAATGTTGAAGAAAATCATTTTTTATAGAGATTTTGAAAAAAATTTAAAATTATTTGTCGTTTGTTTTAGATCATTAAAATCTATTTTTTTAAAATGGTGAAGGATGATGAATGATTAAAAAAAAAAGAATTTTGATAAAAACTATTGAAAATAAATTCTCATTTTAATGAAAAAATAATTTTTTTACTAAAATAATTTTTGAAATTTTTTGAAACAAACACAAGTAAAATAAAAAAAATAGATTTTTTTGGTGAAAAATCTGAAACAAATAGGCCATTTATTTGTTTGTTTTCTTATTCTTAAATTCTTAATTAATAATTTCATTAATTTGTTTTTAGTCAATTTTGTTTTAATAATTTGTTTTGTTATCTATACATAATATAAAGGGGATATTCCAATTTGTTGTGGATTTTTATTATTTCCACATTTACCCTCTCATATATGGTGTTGACTTTTCTTAATGACAACATTACCCTTCAAAACTAAATATATATATATATATATCTATAACTATATATAAAAAGGATATGTGAGTTTGGGATGGACTTTTCAATATACCTATTTTACCCTTGACTTAGTTTCACAACTTCCATTAACTAATCAATTCAAAAAAAACTATATATAAAAATGATAGGTGAGTTTGGGATGGACTTTTCAATATACATATTTTATCCTTGACTTAGTTTCACAACTTCCATTAACTAATCAATTTAAAAAAATAAAAAATAAATTCAAATCATAAAAATGTGAATAAGTGGCAAATGAGTTGTCTATACATGAATGATTACCAACTTAATATTACGTCTATACTATATATCTATAACTATATATAAAAAGGATAGGTGAGTTTGGGATAGACGACTTTTCAATATACTTATTTTACCCTTGACTTAGTTTCACAACTTCCATTAACTAATCAATTTAAAAAGACTTAGTTTCACAACTTCCATTAACTAATCAATTTAAAAAAATAAAAAATAAATTCAAATCATAAAAATGTGAATAAGTGGCAAATGGGTTGTCTATACATGAATGATTACCAACTTAATACTACATCTATACTATATAAAAATATAATACAAATATTTTTTGTGTCAATTTTTCATAATACCAACAATATCCATATTTTTTTAGCAATAAAAATCTTTTATTAACAAATTCGTCATAACATAAAACATTTTTTTGAACATAAGTTAGACACAGGCAGGCGCGGAACGCGCCTGTCTGGCCCGCTAGTAATGAATAATTTGTTTTTCTTACTCCTACCTAATTAATTATTAATTAATATAATAACTAATTAACCCGCGCATCACCTTAATTAGTCGTTCTGTAAAAAAGAAACAGCAAACGATCACGATCATCACCGCACCATTGTCGCCGCATCGAAACGCCGTCGTTTGAAACACGGCGCGAAGAACCATTGCGGCGTTCGATCCAATTCCACATTCACGTTCACGTTCTATTTCACCAACATTCACATTTCGCCTCCTCAATTTCCTTTAATTTTGTATTAAACCCGCATTGCGATTCCTCCGACCATTTTTCCCGCTGCAGCTCCAGTTTTCGGAGCCCTAATTTTTCTCATTACGAACCGTACATTGTGTTGCTGTTGATGCAACGGTTTTCTTCTGATTAACTGCATTGTCATCATCGGAATTTGTATCAGACACCTGAATTGGAAATCCAACGACGGTGGCGATTTCAATTTTTGAGGAATTTAGGGTTTTCAGCGAAGGTTTTAGGAATGTGTAGGGTTTAAGCATGCATATAGCTGGTAATGTAATTGAAATCGGGGTGGTTTTGTTTTGGTTGAAATGAGAGGAACGTTGGTCTTAGTTTTGTTGATGATGGTAGATTCAATATGGTGAGGTTCTTAGGATTGACTCGTGGGGAGGACGAAGAACCGAGAGAAATCGCTTCGAGGCCCAATCTGACGAGTGATTCCAGTGAAAATGGATGGCTTATCAGATTCTTTGACTCTTCATTCTTCTGTGAGTGGATTGCTGTTAGCTATTTATACAAGCATGATCACGCAGGAGTGCGCGATTATCTCTGTAATAGAATGTACACACTTCCCTTGCAGGGAATTGAGGGTTATTTCTTTCAAGTGTGTTACATGATGATACACAAACCTAGTCCCTCTTTGGATAAATTTGTTATAGATGTGTGTGCCAAGTCGCTTAAGATTGCGTTGAAGGTGCATTGGTTCTTGTTGGCTGAGCTTGAGGACTCTGATGACAATAATGACGCGATTAGTAAGATGCAGGAGAAGTGTCAGGTTGCAGCCACCTTGATGGGTGAGTGGCCGCCCTTGATACGGCCTCAAAGTGCACCTACAAGTCCTCCAGGCAAGAACCAAGTTTTGAGTAAGATATTTTCATCAAAACACCGATTGTTGTCGTTAAGATCTTCTCAGCCTGCACAGAGATCCATGTCTTTTTCGCCTTCTTCTTCGGGAACCAATTTGCAAGAGGATGGTAATCCACGGTCTCCCGAAGAAAACAAGTTAATTAGGAAATTTATGCCGGGTCTGAAGGTTAGAGATGCTTTGCTTTTAAGGAAGTTGGTTGAGAAGGATGATGATGACTCTGAGAAGGCTGGTTTTTTAAAGAGGCTTTTGAGAGATAGTAAAGGTGATGATGATTTGGGCCCAAAAATTCGTGATGCTTTTCTCTTCCGCGAGTCATCTGAGAAATGTGAAGAAGATTTTGAAAAGGATAATTTCTTTAAAAGGCTCTTAAGGGACAGTAGAGGGGACGATGAATACTCTGAAAAGGATAATTTCTTTAAAAGGCTCTTAAGGGACAGTAGAGGTGGTGAAGATGAAGATTTGGCTTCAAGTTCAGAGGGATCTTTTAAGCGATTGGTTCGTGATAGCAAGAATGATTCTGAGGATAAAACACACACTCCAACAATGGAAGACGAAGAAAAGGAAGGATTTTTTCGAAAGTTTTACCGTGAGAAATTTGAAGATAAAAGGGGTGGAAATATTGGTAATTCTGAAGAGAAATGCGCAAATTTTGTCGAAGAGGATGAAAAAGAAGGATTTTTCCAGAAATTATTTAAGGATAAAATTGAGGACAAGAGAGATATCAATGATAAAATCGAAGATGATACTACCAATGTGGAGAAAGAAGAGCCTTCTGAGTTTTCTTTGCTCAAAAGACTTTTTCGTGTGCACCCTGAAGATGGTAAAGGTGGTTCAACCAATGAAAACAATAATAGTGGCTTACTTGAAAGTAGTTCAGGCTCAGAAAATTTCTTCCGCAAATTATTTAGAGATCATGACTGTTCAATTGAAGATTCAGAGCTATTGGGGTCAAAAAAGGATAAAGAGGTCCGTCGAATATTTATTGAACAATTTATATTTGTTTGTTCATATAATTGGTGGATTGTAATGAAAAACTGTGAACGAAATACATGTTCAGACACTTAGTCACTAAATAGGTTTATTTTCAACCACACAAATGGCTTACTGGCACTGTGACTTCACAATACATAGTTCAATATACTGTATCCCTCTAGATTTTGACATTGATTACATTTCTCAACAACATGATTGGCCACCTGCACTCATTATTAGTAGCAGTCATATTGATATTACGGACATTGATGCGTGATATTTTACATGCTTGTTAGCGGCTTAAGTAATAATCGTTATTGATAATGTAATGTCTCTGATTGTTGTTTGCTGGTCAGGGGTCATAAGAGTAACATAGATATCAATTGATTGTGAAGTCTGTTTTCATTTTCTTCTTCATATTTTGTTGGTTTAATATTAGATAAACAACAATTTCCATCCATCACATTCTATGTCTCAATTGGATTTTATCATGTTACTTTGGTAGAAGTGTGCTGGATCACCAAAGCAGCGAAGTGAGAAATCAGGAACAAAGCCCCCTCTTCCAATTAATTTGCAACAGTTTCGGAAAGGAGCATACCACGGGTCATTGGATTTTGTGCTGTCATTGTGTGAGACATCATTTGGGTTAGTTGATGTATTTCCAATTGAAGATCGCAAGCGTGCTCTGCATGAGGTTATTCTCTTACATTTTTCTGTGATGTGTGTGTAGCTTATTGTCATAGAAATAGGATCAATGTATGTATCTATTCATATAGATGTTTGAATTTGTTACATTCTGATGCTTCTGACACATATATATTCTTTGTTATTCCTGTGTTTCAAGTCACTTGCAGAAATCAATTTGCATTTAACAGAGGCTCATGCTACTGGAGGTACTTCTTAACTATTAGTGACTTTATTTTAGTGGTGTTCAATAGGGCTCAATGGATTCCACTAGTTGTTGTGTGTTTCAGCAGATTAATTATTACTACCTCTGTCTGTTAATGTAAGCTCCATCTACTATTTTCACATATATTAAGAATAAAAGGTAGTGTATTTAATGTATCCATTTTGTATATAGACGTTCTTAAAGTACCCTTTTGTATATAATTAGGGGTATATTCAGAAAAAAGTAATAAATCTATCTAGTAATTTATAATGGAGCTTATACTTAGGGACAATTTTTTTCAAAAGGTTATTATATTTAGGGACCGTGCATGGTAGTTTTTCAAAAAAGTGATTGAACTTTTTTAGTGGTAGTTATGCGGCCTTTCATGGTGAAGAGTCCGAGACTTTGCCTTTTTTTATTTTCGTTCCCTTATTTTGAATTACCATGATAAGTGAGTTAATTGATGAAATTTTCCATGTATCCATCATTGCTTTTTTCTCTTATTTTTTATTTCTCTTGGAGTTGATGATTAGAAGCTACTCTCTCCGGTCCTATCTATGAGAAACGAAAGACAAAATCAGAAAGACCTAGGAAGCACATTCAAAAGAGTTGATGCTATTTTCCCCCAAAAATACCCGTAACACTCATTGAATGGAACTTACTTGCATAGGAATCATGGATTTATGGAAAAAGTGTACTATGTTTCTTATATCTAAGACCAAAAAAATAACCTAATTGTCTCTTATAATACAGTAGAGGTATAAAAGGAATTTCAACATAATTAATACACTTAAAAAGTGTACTATGTTTCTTATATCTAAGACCAAAAAAATAACCTAATTGTCTCTTATAATAGGACCGGAGGGAGTACATATTAAGGGCTCAATTCTGGGGGAACTGGTGAGAAGTTTTTCTATAACGTAATGGAATTGTTGTCTGTTGTATTTCTTTACTTGAAACATATATCATTTTTTGCATGTCAATTATTTTACTGCATTCCCTTTGTTTACAGTTTTCATTTACCCTCTTGCCTGTATATGAATATTGCTTTTCCTATTTTTTCTAGGCGTTTGTTTTCCATTGGGAAAGGGCATGTACCGTGTACTTCATATACCTGAAGATGAATCTGTTCTCCTGAATTCTAGGGAGAAGGCGCCTTACCTGATTTGTGTTGAAATTTTGAGATGTGAAATGCCCAGGTATTGGATAATAATCCTCATGTCTTGTGAAAAATAGGCAGTAGTAGTAAGATGAAAATTGTAACACCCAAACCCATTATTTATATATTTCTACCTTTAGTAAAATCTTTTTCAAAATACGCAACGGAAAATCACATTTAATTTATTGAATATCGGTTCGAGTATTACACTCCTCTATCAAAATAATACTAATGTAATTAATTAGTAAAAACAGTGTTTATACAATTCTTTGAATCAAATAATGTATTTATTGATTATACAAAAACAACCTAGACAATAGACTTTATATACAATATAAAACCCTTTCCCGTGTCACAATCAGAGCGGAGCTTCACCGACGACTCAACATCGAATACCACAAAATCCTGTAAAATCTGGACCCCCAACGGTCCAGCACATAACACATAAAAGAGAGTTAGATAACATACTCAAAATAATACAAGTGTAAGTAAATTGTACTTAAACACTTCTTCATAAAAACATGCATAATCATACATTATACATATACATCACCATCATTCATGCATATTCATATATCATGCATATACTTCATTTATCACCTAATCAAACATCCACAAAATACACCAAACATATAGTTTCACGTCGTCTCGGACAATACCAAAACATCAACAAATACATTGTTCAGATTATGGTCATGACGGACCCTGCGTTGTTCAATTTATAGTCATGACGGACTCTGCGTTGTTCAATTTATAGTCATGACGGACTCTGCGTTGTTCAATTTATAGTCATGACGGACTCTGCGTTGTTCAATTTATAGTCATGACGGACTCTGCTCCTCACATACGGATTAACAATCAACATTACCAAGTATGTGTCAAACATCATTTATCATAAATGCACACATAATCCCTAATGCAATCTAATGCTTCACATTCATGCTATGTCCTCTAGACACCTCTAATGCATGTGGTACCATCTTCTTTATCAGGGTATTTCACCTCCGATATCCTTCTTTATCAAACAATATAGTTCGATATCCTTCTTTATTGGACAAGCCAATATCCCTAAATATTCATGATGCATGCACTCAAAACTCATGAATATATTCATCAACAATTTTGGCATATAGCCCGTCAACAATAACGTGGAACACTATCCAACGTCCGTCTTTATTAAGATAATCAATACCTTAATATCCGTCTTTATCGAATAACATAATTCGATATACTTCTTTATTAGAATAACATACTCTAATATCCTTCTTTATTAAGTTGATTAACACCTTAATATACTTCTTTGATATTTAAACAAACATCATCAACAATCAACAACAATTATAATTCACAAATATAATCAACAATTCATCAACACATCATTCTTCATCAACAAGCATCAACAAGCATCAACAATCATCAACAATCATGTAAGAATCAGCCACTGATCGAAAATACATGCAAAGGAAGACAGCAGATGAAAAATTGGTGAAAACTGCAGTATTTACGCCCGGGGCGGAAATATTTACGCCTGGGGCGGAACTTTACGTTTGGGGCGGAAGAATTTACGTTTTAGGCGGAAAAAATACTGAAAGGCTGGCTGCTCACTGATCTGCCGTTTCAGGCGGAAATTATGGACAGCCTCTCATTGCAACGATCATAACTTGGGCTACGAAAGTCCAATGGAGACGCACATATACTCGTTGGAAAGCTAACAAACAGGGCTACAACTTTTATGTTGGCCACTAAAACCAGTTCGCAACAAAAAGAGGTCAAAATTTCACGTAAAGGTTCAGACCTCATAGATAACAATTTTCTACATTTCTCATTTCAAACTCTAAACTCTCAAAACTCTCACATAAGCCATTTTTCATGTTATAAACCCCAAATAAGTTCATATTCAAGTGCAACAAGCATATCTAAACACAAAAGGACAGTTCATTTCTCAGATCTACGCCATAAACATCGAAAAAGTAAAGATTGACACTTTTTCATCAAAACTCTCAAGAACACAAAGTTCTTGAGTTTAATCCATTAGAAAGCTCGTTTTAACCATTATTTCCGTTCATTAATCATGTTACAAGCATGTTAAACATATTAAGAACCTTAGGAACGATTTCCATCAAGAAAATCCATTCCAAACTAAAACGAAAATGGGGTGGAGGAAGTTCGGGTGAGGAGAAATCGACATTCTCCCCTTCCTCGAGTCACCCACGAATATGAAATCTACTCTCTTACCTGGATTCGAAGAAAACTCGACGAAGATCTCGAATCTCTAGCTTTCCCTTGCCCTAGCTCCTCAAGCTCTCTCTTCCTCTCTTCAAGAACACAAAGAACATGAGAAATGAATTCTCTCTTCCCTCACTATGCCCATATGGGCGCTCCACACACACACAAGGCCCATTGGGCCTCAAGCCCAATTGGCTTGGCCCAATAACACGTTAACTCACTCTACTCGCCTAATAACTAAAGTACTCGATAAATAACTCAAGTTATTAACTTAATTAAAATGCCACGTTAAATAAAATATTTTAACACATAAAAATAATAATATGAAAATTGGGTCGTTACAACTCTCCCCCACTTAAAAGATTTTCGCCCTCGAAAATTACGCAACTAAAGCAACTCCGGATCACTCCTGTATCCGACCCTCCAACAAAACGCTCAAAACGCTACACATTACTAAGTTTGACAAAATTGGTTTATCCCATCCGACACAATTTTTGTCTATTTATCAACAAGAGATCAAGGACGGCCAGTTCCTCAATTTGTCGATAGATAGTCAACAATCATGATATCGGCATAAACCATTCTTATCAAACCGCTAAAACGTCAACTTCGCACGAAACATCCACAGACTCACATTCTACGGTACTCACAACTCTACCCCAAAACAGGTACAACTAATCGAACACACTCCGAAAAGATACTTCCACAACTCCATAACTCCACAAATCCTATAAGTCTCTGATTCCCTCATGGATCACTTAACCGTGTTACATCACTTATTCATATTCGAATCTTATTCCAACTTATCACTTGATAGTTCAATTCCAACAATCACTTGATGACCAACATTCTCAAACTTCATTGACACAAGCTAAAAACTACCGTCTCTAACCGTCAAATTCCTTTTCTCACATATCTCCAATCATTGAGTCGAATCCCAACACGACTATTCCGTTCCCAAGTAATCTCTCAACCAATATTTGCATTCCTTAACGCAAACATTTTCCAATACCACTTCTCCTTAATCCCTTAGCAATTTGCTACTTCAAAATTAGCCTACCGCCTAAAATTGGTTCTCCAAACAATCATAACCTCTATCTCGTTGATTCCAAACGACATCTTCAATTTGCCCATAATCCATCTATCGATGTTCCTCATCATCTTGTATTGCAACAAGCACACTCTTCTCCGTTTATTCACTCATCGAATTAAATCCACAAAGCTCCAAATACTCGTCATACGATCTAATCCCATCCATTAAATTCTAATCAACCTTTGTCTTAGTATTCTTACTCATGACTCCTTATCTAATCCCAATATGACATCTCTAGAAAATTTCCAAAATTCTCGTCCAAATACATTTTAAGTTATGCACCAAATCACTACCGTTCCATCATCCATGATGAAACAATTTAAAATCCTTTACTTCATTGTCACCGATCACGATCATACTACATCAACATCCACGATGCATCTAACAAAACTAGTCTCTACCGACTCTTCCATTCCATGAATCCAAATTCCTTAGCAAATACTTACTCACTTTTATCTTGTGGGCACTACTAAATGCTCTCTGACACTTACCTTAGGCATCACCTTCAACTCCTTACTATATGTGCTCAAACACAACATCTACTCACATGTGCGGTAATCCTTTTCGCAACTCTCACCTAGCACAAGTCACTTTCAACATGACCTCATACTACTCATTCTCAACACGTTCTCCAACGGCTAACTTCCTTATTCTTCATCATTCAAAAATGATACCTCTCATTTAGCTTCATCTCCACTTCTAGGATCTCATTCAACTTCGACACAAATTGCCCTGTCATTATGCAAATCCAATTACCCTTTCTTCGGCAAGCCTCTCACAAAATCTTTCGAATCGTTATCCTACTTCCATCTTCGAATAAACTCGACTACTCATACAATCCTCACTTCCAACGATTCAACAAACATACCAAACCTATTATGATACTTCTCAATTCCATTCTCATTTACTTTAAAACCTACTTCCCTTCACCGATTAATGAACACCAACGGTTCACTAACCTTCACATCTCTCATGAAAATTACTTCACACACTAGACTTAGAACTCCAAATTGTTCAACCAATTCAACCTACTACCAAATGCACGACTCACGTAAAACTTCTTACTCCAACATCCGGTACAACATCCGATCCCCTTGGATGACAACTTACTTCAAAATCATCACCTCCTCAAGAATCTCAATCACTTCCACTTCTACATATTCAACTTCTTCCGATCAAACAGGTACTTCAACCTTGGTCCACAAAAATGATGCCTTCAAACTTTTAGTGTAAGACACAATCTCCAACCGTTCCGAATACTCTTCATCTCACTTAACCAATCTCACTAACGTCCACGACGAAACACTTGGTCCGACAACTTCTCTTCTAGTAGTTTCTCACAACTCGTTGCTCCCATTCATTCCACTTCGAACAACGTCACCACTTCCTAAATATTCCGCTTCAAGAGCATCTCTACTCATCTCATCTTCTCACGTTCGAAACATCTCGGAGGGATATAACCTTCTCCCCCACTTATCTCAAACCCATCTACACTCTTCCACTATAACTTCTGGTGCTCACACCTAACGGTTCTATCGTCTCTAAACATATTCTTCCTAAGAAGAAACTAGTATCGACATCGTTTACACGCATGTCGCATACAAGGGACAAAACCTAACCCACGATACCTAAACACTAACACAAATTCATGCAAGCATTCAAGTAACCTATACTTCCCTCACTTCTCAAAGTTAGGAAATCAGAACAACATAAGAAAAATGAACATTGCATAGCAATAATTCATACTCACATTCAATCAACTCAGAACAAGACGTCAACAAAATAAAATTCTTGTCTGGCTCCCTCGCTTAGCAAAAGCTAGCGAGTTCCCGGCGAGACAAGTCAAAAACATTCACAGGATATAGCAAGACTTAGCGAGACTCAGCGAGGTTCATTCTTCGCCTAGCGAGCACATCCAAAAATCTGGGTGCTCTGCTACGGTTTTGAACTTACGCTCACTAAACTCTCGTTTTCTCGACTCACTAATCCATAAAATCCAAAACATCAAGCATATAACATCATTATAGACTTGAAAGCACAATTAGAATCATGCATCACAATTACAACGTAGGATTATGAGATCTTCATGTTTTTACTCATAAAACGCATAGCAATTCAAATGCCTAGTAAGCATCTAGCACATGCTATAAACAAACATATAACAAACACATACTAGGACACATTAATATCCTACTCTTCTCACCATTTTGAAAATTAATTTTCACTCACCCAAAAGAAAATAACTCTATATTTTCATCAAAATCTTCGAGAAATAATATTAGTTCTTAAAATTATTTCAAATCAATACCACATGCAGTTTTATATCATGCCGGATCGTCACATGCAGTTTTATATCATGCCGGATCGTCAACAATTAGCAATAAGCATCAATCCATCAAGTTTAAACTACAAAAAGGTTAAACTCTACGCATATACAACTATTATAAACATAGGAGTATAGCACTCACACCATTACTCACAAAAAGAACGAATAATTTAATTCAATTCACATCACTCATAGTTCCTAAATGAACAACATAAGTGATTTCACAAAACAAACACAACAAAATTGTTAGACAAACACGACTGACACACAATACTCACTTGGTCTGACTGCACAGACCTGCTCTGATCGACACATAACCCACACAGTCCGAAGACGACCTGCTCTGATACCAATTGTAACACCCAAAACCCATTATTTATATATTTCTACCTTTAGTAAAATCTTTTTCAAAATACGCAACGGAAAATCACATTTAATTTATTGAATATCGGTTCGAGTATTACACTCCTCTATCAAAATAATACTAATGTAATTAATTAGTAAAAACAGTGTTTATACAATTCTTTGAATCAAATAATGTATTTATTGATTATACAAAAACAACCTAGACAATAGACTTTATATACAATATAAAACCCTTTCCCGTGTCACAATCAGAGCGGAGCTTCACCGACGACTCAACATCGAATACCACAAAATCCTGTAAAATCTGGACCCCCAACGGTCCAGCACATAACACATAAAAGAGAGTTAGATAACATACTCAAAATAATACAAGTGTAAGTAAATTGTACTTAAACACTTCTTCATAAAAACATGCATAATCATACATTATACATATACATCACCATCATTCATGCATATTCATATATCATGCATATACTTCATTTATCACCTAATCAAACATCCACAAAATACACCAAACATATAGTTTCACGTCGTCTCGGACAATACCAAAACATCAACAAATACATTGTTCAGATTATGGTCATGACGGACCCTGCGTTGTTCAATTTATAGTCATGACGGACTCTGCGTTGTTCAATTTATAGTCATGACGGACTCTGCGTTGTTCAATTTATAGTCATGACGGACTCTGCGTTGTTCAATTTATAGTCATGACGGACTCTGCTCCTCACATACGGATTAACAATCAACATTACCAAGTATGTGTCAAACATCATTTATCATAAATGCACACATAATCCCTAATGCAATCTAATGCTTCACATTCATGCTATGTCCTCTAGACACCTCTAATGCATGTGGTACCATCTTCTTTATCAGGGTATTTCACCTCCGATATCCTTCTTTATCAAACAATATAGTTCGATATCCTTCTTTATTGGACAAGCCAATATCCCTAAATATTCATGATGCATGCACTCAAAACTCATGAATATATTCATCAACAATTTTGGCATATAGCCCGTCAACAATAACGTGGAACACTATCCAACGTCCGTCTTTATTAAGATAATCAATACCTTAATATCCGTCTTTATCGAATAACATAATTCGATATACTTCTTTATTAGAATAACATACTCTAATATCCTTCTTTATTAAGTTGATTAACACCTTAATATACTTCTTTGATATTTAAACAAACATCATCAACAATCAACAACAATTATAATTCACAAATATAATCAACAATTCATCAACACATCATTCTTCATCAACAAGCATCAACAAGCATCAACAATCATCAACAATCATGTAAGAATCAGCCACTGATCGAAAATACATGCAAAGGAAGACAGCAGATGAAAAATTGGTGAAAACTGCAGTATTTACGCCCGGGGCGGAAATATTTACGCCTGGGGCGGAACTTTACGTTTGGGGCGGAAGAATTTACGTTTTAGGCGGAAAAAATACTGAAAGGCTGGCTGCTCACTGATCTGCCGTTTCAGGCGGAAATTATGGACAGCCTCTCATTGCAACGATCATAACTTGGGCTACGAAAGTCCAATGGAGACGCACATATACTCGTTGGAAAGCTAACAAACAGGGCTACAACTTTTATGTTGGCCACTAAAACCAGTTCGCAACAAAAAGAGGTCAAAATTTCACGTAAAGGTTCAGACCTCATAGATAACAATTTTCTACATTTCTCATTTCAAACTCTAAACTCTCAAAACTCTCACATAAGCCATTTTTCATGTTATAAACCCCAAATAAGTTCATATTCAAGTGCAACAAGCATATCTAAACACAAAAGGACAGTTCATTTCTCAGATCTACGCCATAAACATCGAAAAAGTAAAGATTGACACTTTTTCATCAAAACTCTCAAGAACACAAAGTTCTTGAGTTTAATCCATTAGAAAGCTCGTTTTAACCATTATTTCCGTTCATTAATCATGTTACAAGCATGTTAAACATATTAAGAACCTTAGGAACGATTTCCATCAAGAAAATCCATTCCAAACTAAAACGAAAATGGGGTGGAGGAAGTTCGGGTGAGGAGAAATCGACATTCTCCCCTTCCTCGAGTCACCCACGAATATGAAATCTACTCTCTTACCTGGATTCGAAGAAAACTCGACGAAGATCTCGAATCTCTAGCTTTCCCTTGCCCTAGCTCCTCAAGCTCTCTCTTCCTCTCTTCAAGAACACAAAGAACATGAGAAATGAATTCTCTCTTCCCTCACTATGCCCATATGGGCGCTCCACACACACACAAGGCCCATTGGGCCTCAAGCCCAATTGGCTTGGCCCAATAACACGTTAACTCACTCTACTCGCCTAATAACTAAAGTACTCGATAAATAACTCAAGTTATTAACTTAATTAAAATGCCACGTTAAATAAAATATTTTAACACATAAAAATAATAATATGAAAATTGGGTCGTTACAAAAATCACTTTCCTGATATGTTGCCCTTCCTCCGAAACATTTGTTATAGCATTTCCAAGGAGGCATCTACTTCTCAGAAACTTTCTAAAGCTGGAATCCCTTTGGCAAATGGAGACGCTTTCTTGCAAAAACCACCCCCTTGGGCTTATCCATTGTGGACAGCACAGGAGGCATATCGTAATAGCAATGATAGAATGTCCAGATCAACTGCTCAGGCTATTGACCAGGCAATGACCCATGTATCTGAGGCAAAAATGAGAATTGTTAGCGTGAATCTTTCTGTGGAAAAACAATCACATGGTCAGCTGGAGAAGACTAATGTGGATCCACACGGTATTGAACGGCGTCCTACTTCAATTTATAGAGAGCGTATACAAATAGAAAGACCAGAGCATGACAATGACGTGGAGTGGGTAAGGGTAGTTTTGAAAGCTGATCCTGGGGTTAGAATGGAAGATATTGAGGATCCTGCTCCACGACGAAGAAAGGAGCATCGCCGTATTCCAAGCATAGTAGCACTGGAGGAAGTAAAGGTGGGTCTTTTCGTTATATCCATGGATAATGAGGATATGTTATCTTTCATTATTTCATCCCTGTTGTTAATGGTGATTGATCTTTCTCTTCTTTTTTTTTTTATCAAATTATCATTTGGTGTCAGGCTTGTTAAGAAAAGGTCAGCCAAGTCTCTGTAACAGGCTTATTCACTATATTCAAAAGATATCTGTTTGACTATATCTTTTGAATGTACTCAAACATTAGTTCCTTTATTCTTATGTAGTTGAATCAGCTTAACTGCGACTAACTCTTAAACCCACTCACCCTGTTCAGTGACAGATACTGCCTTTCATACAAAGATATGTTGGCATGTAATGTAATATAAACAAATGATAAGTGTGAATTAGGATTATATCTTATAATAATATTTTCACTTATGTCTTTGTTTGGCATTTGCTCACTTCACATTACTATTTAGTTTTTGCTAACATTTCAAAAATGTTAGGCTGCGGCAGCAAAAGGGAAAGCACCTCTTGGACTCCCTTTGAAAGGAGCTGGTCAAGATTCATCAGATGCAAAACCAAGGGTAAGACATAGATGTTGGTTTAGTTTTGTTCAACAGCCTTAGAAATGTGGAGTTTTTTTTTTGGTTACCTTAGAAATGTGGAGTTGCTAATACATTATATGATTCCTCCAAACAGGCAAATGGAATTATTCCTAAAGCCAGTGATGCCTTGTCTGGTGAACTTTGGGAGGTAAAGAAAGAGAGGATAAAGAAGGCTTCTGTACATGGAAACTTACCTGGTTGGGACTTGAGATCTGTAAGTATATTTATCGATCAAAAGAATATGAATTCCCCCGAGTATCTTTAAATTTAATCAATGATTTTTTACCACCTAAAGAAAACTGGTTATTGATTTACTCATTTTCTTTTTGTTATTTATCCAAGTCAGAAAACAGTAATGTTTTGCTATTGTAATTATGTATGCATTGTAACTCAAAGTGACCAGTAATTTTGTACTGTTATTCATCATATTATTTATAATTTCCTAAAAGCCCAATTGGTGCAAGATAGAAAGATAAAATAAAGATAAATTGTGTTTTATATATGCTACGAGCTATTTTCATAAGCTATATCAGAGAACTTATGAAAATAAGTTAAATTTGTTTTATAAATTCTCCCAAAAAGTCTCACAAAACTTATGAGAATAGATAAACTCAAATAAGTCGATCCAAACAGGCGCCTAATAGCTAGTGACAAATTTAAAGGGGTCTTATTCTCATGATGGTCTAAGCCTATAATTGCATATGTATATCAAAATTTTCTTTTTAAATTAATCATTTGAATATGTTTTTACTATCTATGCATTACTAATACTATATAATCCTTAAAATTAATTTTATATATATATATATATATATATATATATATATATATATATATATATATATATATTACATGCATATTCAATTTTTCCATTTAAAAAATAATTAAAAATGGGCAATAGTTTAATTTACTTATAAATTTTATAATATAAAACAGTAACATACTTAACATTTTTTTTTGGTTACAGGCATACTTAACATTATTACAACTCATTTTTTTTAAAACAATTTTTAAAAAGTATTTTAACTTTTCAATATCAGCTACCATTGCCATCATAATTTTTCTAGAGCAAACTCAATATTCACTCCCACAGTAGAGAATGGAGATTGCAACACACATTTGTATTCCACATATTACGATGGAATTAACATGATGGAGTCAGGAATGAGAGTATACATTATATAGCAAACATGACATTGATTTTGTTGACATGTTGAAAGCAGCATTATCTTGTTGTTCTTTATTACCAATATGGTTCTTTAAAGTATAAGCTATAGCCAATTTTTGTTCTAGATGAGCTGTTTGATTACCTGTTTAAGAATATATATGCTTTGAGATCACAAATCCCTTTTGTATGATAGCAGAGTTTCCCCTTTTCACATAGGTTATTGTAAAGAGTGGCGACGATTGTAGGCAGGAGCATCTGGCAGTTCAACTTATTTCACATTTCTATGGTAGGTTGTCTCTGTCAAACTTTTCCTTTGCTCTCATATTCAAAATTTGACAATTGTTGTTCCGGTGATGTTCATTATAGTGCAAACTGTGAGGATATTATTAGAATTTGGGTTGGGTCTAACTCAACCTTACAAAACCGGCATGTAAGGTGAGGGCTACCTAAACTTTATAAACACTACACAGGTCATATCTCTAGGCAATGTGGGACTAAATTCACCCCTTCACACTCAACACAATGAAGTTGTTGGAGGATGCAATGAAGACAACCCAAATGCCGCAATTAGGCGGCTAGGGGTGGACCACAATGAAGGCAGAATTTCCAACAGATATAAAATAGAATAATGAGGAATTAGATTAGTACGAGTCACTAGAGCAGTTAGTTTGTTAGATGAATGTTTGTATAAATAGGAGGGATACAAGGATAAAGGGAAGGCATTCAGATTTGTAAACATTTGATGAATAGAGCAGTGGCTCTGTTGTAGAAGGAAAAACCCTTGGAGGAGGGATCTCTGTCCTATTCTTTCTCCATTTTTCAATAAAATAGTACTTCGTTTTCAATTTAACTTCTGGTTGACATCTCTCTATCTCCTTGTGGCTTTGTATGATGGACCCTGTTAGCAACCTAAAAAAAGAATTAGAAAATTGATAGAAAAAATTAATAAAAAGAACACGATTTTATTGAAAGAATGAGAATAGATGAGAAGACTCTCCTCCATGGATGGGGTTTCCCTTCTACAACAGAGTCATTTCTCTATTCTCTTATTGTTTACAAATCTGAATGCTATCCCTATTCCCTCTTCCCATGTCCTCCTATTTATTATGTATGCTGATTCCTTCTTCTAACCAATCAACCAACTACTCTAACTGTTACACTGTCACTAACTAACTAACTTATCCTAATCTTCTACAATGCCGTAAAATTCAACCTTGTCCTCAAGGTATAAAACAAAAACATATGTATGTAAAGGGGGAAAGAGGCCAGCACAAGTGATGAACAGTCTTATTCTTCAAGTCCCATTTTGTTTGCAGTTTACATTAAGATACACTCAATCTACTTATTTGCAGTTTTCGGTGCAGTACTTGTGAACTAAATTGGAACCATGTAAATGAAAGATTCAAAGTCATCCAGTGAACCTGCTGGATGTGCCTGATATTTGTTCTTGATGCATGAGTGGATCTTATTTTACTGTATTATGATATGAGATTACCCCATATGATGCAGTAGACTTCTGTTTGTTTTATGTTTCTTGATGTGTTGCTTAAATGCTGAATATCATTTGGTTTTTGCTCTAGATATTTTCCAAGAAGCTGGTCTTCCTCTCTGGCTGCGCCCGTATGAAGTGTTATGCACTTCTTCTTACACTGCTCTTATCGAAACAATTCCAGATACGGTAATTTTCTGCTTCCACATTTCAAAGTTATTGAAACTTCTACATTTTTATATTTCTAATTTTTAAATATTTATATGCTATGATTTTTAGGCTTCTCTACATTCTATCAAGAGTAGATATCCCAACATTTCAAGTTTACGGGAATTCTATATTGCCAAGTATCTAGAAGATTCTCCAAATTTTAAACTTGCTCAGGTAATGTAGATTACAGATGCAGAGATACAATGCATAATTGTGGATTGTTCATGTTCATCCTATAATTTGCAATGAAGACTTAATTAGGCATTTATTCTACTAGTATATATTGTTTATCCCTGCATTTAGTGACATTTTAATTATTGTTTTCTATTGAGAGAGAGAGAGAGAGAGAGAGAGAGAGAGAGAGAGAGAGAATGGAGAAGAAATCCATTTGTTATAATCTAACGATTTGTTTACACCTGTTGATTCAGAGGAACTTTGTTGAAAGCATGGCTGGATATTCTTTGGTTTGCTACCTTCTTCAGGTGTGAAAAATCTCATTATACTTGTGCATGTATTCTCAATAGCTGATGCATAGCCTACCTTAATTGCAGTTTAAATCATAATATTTTTAATTGTTAGCAAAGGTTTTTGTTCAACTACTTCTCGTATTTGTGTTCTTTTCATCCAGGTAAAGGATAGGCATAATGGGAACCTCTTATTGGATGAGGAAGGCCATATCATACATATAGATTTTGGCTTCATGCTTTCCAATTCACCTGGTGGTGTTAATTTTGAAAGTGCACCTTTCAAATTAACTCGGGAGCTTCTTGAGGTAAAACTGAGACAGATTTCTGTTTACAATGCACCTGATATTTTAGTGTACACTTCTTTACAATATCCACTAATGTGCTTGTGGCAGGTTATGGACTCTGATGCTGAGGGACTTCCAAGCGAGTTCTTTGATTATTTCAAGGTAATTTATGTAGAGTCTGCAAATGGCCTTTGATTTTATTAAGTCTAAATTGTCTGATGTTATGTCCCCTGCAATCCAGGTTTTATGCATTCAAGGCTTTCTTACTTGCCGTAAGCATGCTGAGCGTATTATTCTTCTTGTTGAGATGTTGCAGGTAATATAAACAATAGCCCCCTATTGCAGTCCCCATGTCATCTAATATATATCCTGCCTATGTCCATTGTCTGGTTGTGATTAGTTTCTATATCTCATAGCAGAACAACAACCTGTGTTATGGTCTTTTTTTTATTGTTGGCCCAAACCTGTTAGGTTGATCCCGAAGTTTATATCTTCCTTTGAGTTGTAATTTTTAAATCTTAGAAACATGTTTGCATTTTAAGATAGTTAAGATAATCTCTAGCTATAAACTCTGCCACGAATCAATGATCAAACTTGTAGGATCCATAAAAGGTATAGTGATTAGATTATTAGAAGATAGGTAAGTTTGGTTTTGATTATTTTTAGGAGTTACAATCCTAACTAGCAATTCTCAGCAAATGGTGTATGTTAAAATTTTAAGCAAGGAAAAGGTTTATTGGAGGGAAGTATCGAACATGACTTTTAAACAGTTGAAAAGTTGTAGTTGTTTAGATAACAGGTTGGGGCCAGGGTAAATTGGTGAAGTGGTTGGTTAATTTGTCTAGATCATGTCTGGAATAGAAATGTTGCTGCGTTTCCAGTGCAGACTCAATGAAAGAAAAAAACAATTTTTTTCTCCTTTCTGTTAAGCAAAATTTGTGCAACAAGGTTATACTGTTTAATTAGAAGTTTCCTTTTGTCCCTTCCTTGTAGCCGATGCTTGACAATAACCTTTCTGAAGGCCTCGTCTTGTAAGATGATCCTGGGTTTGACCTATTTTCAGTGACCTTTATAGTCTTGACCTGTTATGTGTGTCTGTGGGGTATTGGGACGAGAAAATCAGGAAATACTCTGTCGTTCATACTCTAAAATTATAGTTTCCTTATGTTACCAGGACTCTGGTTTCCCCTGCTTTAACGGTGGTCCGCGGACAATACAGAACCTAAGAAAGCGATTCCATCTCAGTTTAACCGAAGAGGTTTCAATTCATTATAAATATTAGTTTTCTTTCTTAGCTGTTACTTTTTTTGCCTGTGATTGTTACATCTTTTTATCTCCTTGCAGCAATGTGTATCTTTGGTGCTTTCACTTATTAGCAGCAGCCTGGATGCATGGCGAACACGACAGTATGATTATTACCAGAAGGTTTTGAATGGAATATTGTAAGATAGCTTGTCAGTTGTCGTCATTTGCTTGTTCCCTTTTGGCTAAGCTTGCAGAGTGAATGCACATCAATCAGTATTGCATTTCTAAATTCATCGGAGGGTGGTTTTTCACTGTGGTATGGCAGTTTTTTAAGATGTAATATTTAATTAATAGGTGGCTGGATGCATCCTCTTTTCTTGTGATGTCAATAGGAGTAATTTTCGTGCTAATGAAGCTCTGCTATTTGGAGAAGTTGCATTGGCCTCCTAAATGCCACTTTGAGGTAAATCAAATTGTACAGTGATTTTAGCGGGAGTACAGATAAGATAAGTTTTTTGGATGTTGATATGAGTACGACGTAAGCTGTTTGATTCATTGAAGCTTTTAGGGGGTGTTTAATTCGTTGATTTGTTGATTCGTTGATTCATTGAAGCTGTTTTGGATATCTATTATCAAGGGCAGGCATCTCCTTTGGCAATTCTTCCAAATCTCAGCTGATTTATGGTGTCTCTCTTTGCAAAGTTTGATTCTTCATTACTTACAATGCAAAATTGTTGTTAGAGTTCCTTAATGATGTATAAAGTGTAATTGACCCTCCTTACTTTTCACGGTGAAATTTTTTCACATTCATATCAATCATAAAAGTTTTGGTGATATAGGCCATGGAACTCGGACTTTAGTTTCTCTGTGAAACCATAGCTTTTCAATAGGCAAAATCTCAGCCATTGAATTTGACAGACTTGCCATATTTGAAAAAATGGAGTTTGAAAGTGAGTTTGGATAAAGTAGAGTGATTCCTTTAGACTTGGTATGTTGTGGTGTAAATGCTCAACACAATATGGATTATGTTCCACAAACTGATCAAATTTATATGTATCTAAAATATGACAACATTTGAATTTTCTATTAACCTTGTACACAAAATAAAATTGTAGACACTTGAATTGCAAATCTATAAATTCAGTAGCAAAGACAAAAGCAATGTCGATATGATTCAGTATCGAGAGAGAACCACAAAAAAAATATTTTTTGGGTTAAATCGTCTTCATAAACAATCATACTAACTTTTGTCCTCCTCATTTATAAACAAACATGCTACTAATTTTTGTCCTCTTTTATTTTTTTTACCTTGACACGAAGTTTCCACCGCCTTCAGCAATGACTAATCTCCGTCGGAGGCACACAAGGTGGGTTTTCCATCTCTCCTTCCAACCAAATTTTCTCCATACACGAGTCGGGAATCGAACCTCTGACCACATGATTATGCGGATCAAAACCCTTGCCAATTGAACCAATTCATCGTTGGTTTGTCCTCGTCATTTTTAACTACAATAATAACATTTGTATATCAGAATTATTACATGTATGCCATGCGATTTATTTTTTCTTATTTTCACCTTCAGTAATCAATATCTGACCCACTCGAATGTCTAATTTGTTTCGGGAGTCTGTTTTGACATCACCATATGATTATTTTTAATGAGATGACATAAATAATATTAATTTAGCAAATCCTAACTTATGTGCTACCCCACAAACTCAATCTTGCATTTGTTTTCGTTTCGAAAACTTTCTATCCATGATGAATTGTAGGCGAATATCAACCGCGAGTCCCACAAGCATATGTTTGTTGGTCGATTGCCGATTGCCCTCATCCTCATCCTTAAATGCTTCACAATTACCATAGAAGTGATTGGTTCATATCTATAACTAAAATAGTCCAACCAAAAAATGCATTCAGTTTATAGTAACAGAGTGATCCGGTACATAAGTAGGAGAATGCATCCGCTAATTAAGTAGCGAAACGAACCAATGAAGAGTGCAACTAACATGATTCAAACAAAATGGAATGAAGGCGGTTTAATATATACATTCAACTCATTTGGATGTCTCCAGAGTTCCTTGGTGTTTTGGTTGTGTGTTAGTAACACAAATTCGGGTCAAATGGAGTTTTTGGAGGGATTGACAAAAGTTGGCGAAGAAGAAGTGTTTGTGACTGAAGTTCAATGACTATATATATATATATATATATATATATATATATATATATATATATATATATATATATATATATATATATATATATATATATGGGTCACGATCAAATGACACCAACTAGTTTGACACCAAATGTTACACCTCTCAATAATGTTTTAACCGATATAAATTTTATAAAATCAACCGTTGGATTGAAAGTTTATATCATATAGATCATTTGTGTAAAATTTCAGACAAATCTAAAATCATTTGATATACTATTGCGACACGTAAAGATTAACAGCATATAAAAAAAGACGAAAACCGTTAATTTTGATGTATCTCAATAGCATATCAAATGATTGTAGATTTGTCTGAAATTTTACACAAATGGTCTATACAATATAAACTTTCAATCCAACGGTGGATTTTATAAAATTTATATCGGTTATTTTGTTAATTTATAAGTGGCAAAATGGATATTTTGATAATTTATAGGACGCTCGAGAAAAATCAAGGGACGCAAAAAGGAAATTTTTTTTTCTACCCCAACAATTGTCAATCTACCCCAACATTAATTTTGAATGGACAAATTTACCCTCATATATAAACCAAAATCCTGAAGAAAAAAATTTGGTTACCGGAGCACTTTGGAAAAAAGTGTTCTGATATGTAAATTTTTTTTGGTTACCGGAACACTTTGGAAAAAAGTGTTCAGGTATATAAAATTTTTCTAATTTTTTTTTACGTGAACACTTTGAAAAAAAGTGTGTAGATATGTAAAATTTTTCCAAATTTATTTTGTTACCTACACACTTTGGAAAAAAGTGTTCAGATATGTAAAAATTTTCTAATTTTTTTTGTTACCTGAACACTTTGAAAAAAAGTGCGTAGGTATGTAAAATTTTTACAAATTTATTTTGTTACCTACACACTTTGGAAAAAAGTGTTCAGGTATGTAAAATTTTTCTAATTTTTTGTTTTTTACCTGAACACTTTGAAAAAAAGTAAAAGTGTGTAGGTGTTTACGTGGAAATTTGGTAAACAACCGCTAGTTTAAGTATTTAAACTCGCGAGACCAACTAGTAAATCTCAGGACAATTTTGTGTTTTGTTTACTTAGAAAAATGTTTGAATGTTCGTTTAACCTATACCTTCGATATTACGAAATGTGATGAAATTTTTGATTTATTGGTAGCTGATGGCCAAGGTCTGCATCCACCTTCATTGGAGGCTTCGCCTTATCAGCATATTTCAGCCTTCCTTCATTCAGCGCTTTTTGCACCAAGTCCCTGAAAACAACACATTGATAAGTTTTATGTCCCAAATAATTATGAAACTTACAATAACCTCTTTTCTTTCTTTGTTCTATTGGTGGTATTTTCATATCTTTTGGCACAACAATTTGGCCATCAGCTACCAATAAATCAAAAATTTTATCACATTTCGTAATATCGAAGGTATAGGTTTTTGTGACGAACTTATCATTTTTTGGTTCGACTGGATTTTTTCCATTCGACGACCTTAACAACTTACATGTGTAAGGAGGCCCACATCACTATCTTCAAATTCTAAGTACTCATCACTAATTTCATAATCAATTTCATTATCATAAGAATCAACAAAACCAATTTCTTTCTTTTTCTGAAACTTAGAATTTCTAGCTTTTTCAGCCTTTAACCTTTCGATTTGTCTCACTCTGTCAGCTAACTGTGACATGTCTCGAAGGTATTGGGTATCCAATTTCTTTCGAATCGAATAGTCTAAGCCACCAGCAGCCATTTCTACCAGCTCATGTTCAGGCACTTGGGTAAAGCACCTGGATTTCAGTAAACGAAACCTATTTAAATAGTCATCAATTGACTCTTGGTTTTTTCTCTTTACGCTGGCTAGCTCTTTCAGGCTTATCTTGGTTTGACCCATATAGAATTGTTCATGGAAAGTTCTTTCCAATTGGGCCCAACTATGAATCGAATTGGGAGGCAAAGTTGTGAACCAAGTAAAAGCGTTCTTGGTAAGCGAATTAGGAAAATACTTCATTCGCGGATTTTCATTATTTGCCAAATTCCCAGATTCAGCTAAGTACCTAGCAATGTGTTCTACAGTCGACTCGCTAGTGTCCCCAGCAAACTTAGTGTACTTTGGGACTTTCCAACCTCTTGGCAACTCTGTTTGCAACACATATTCATTGAAGGCAGACACAAAATTTGGCCTTCGACAACCTGTGTTTAGGCCATTTTGGGCCAAAATCGTTTCGACCATGTTAGCCAAATTATTCTGGCCAAGTAAGTTATTGTTCTGAACCTCTCGCACTACCTCATCAGGATCCTGGTTCCTCCTAACCATTACCACTGGAGGGTTCTGGTGGACCACTTGAGGATTTGGGTTAAACACTGGAGGATTTTGATTTACCACTTGAGGAATTTGGTTGACCTCGTGAGGGTAATAAGTTTCCTCTTGTGCAACTGGTGTAGGTTTTGGGTTTGAAACTATTTCATTGGCCACATAAGTTGGCCTCTGTTGCACTGGAGTTGCAGACATTGCAGGTAATATCACTTGTGGTGTAACAGGATTTACTCTAGGAGGTGGAGGGGGTGTACCAAAAAAATCAGCAATTCGACTCATTTGGAATGCTAATATTTGGTAACTTTCATTGGTGTCATGAATTAATGGATTAAACACAGTACCAATTTGTTGCGTCAAGAGATTAACCATTTCATGATTACTCTCATCCATTTGTTGTCTTAGAGACAACACAGACACAGTAGTTAAGGGTGTGGGAGTCACCCTTGATGAAGTGTACCTATCAGGTTCGAAAACTGGCATCCCAAGGCCAAGTGTAGGGGGAGGCCCATACATGAGATTAGAACCTGATGGTGGTTTCGAGCGTCCAAGACCAGCAGTCACAGACGGGATTGCCATAGTTGTTATTGGCATAGTTGGAATGACATCATGAACATTCGAGATTGTTGGACTGGAAAATATTGGAACATTAACCAAACCAGACGTGTTCAAACTCTGTGGGGGTGGATCGACTCCACCACTCGAATTTGCTTCACTACTCATTGCGCTAGAACTTTGATTTCTATTAGAGTTAGATCTTTGGGTAGTTTTAACCATAACCTAACCTGTCGTCAGTTATAAGCAAGTAACAGGTTTCTCATTCCACAGCATACAAAATATTTTAAACAAACACAAAACCAGTCCCACTAGGCGTGCCAATTTGTTTACGTGGAAATTTGGTAAACAACCGCTAGTTTAAGTATTTAAACTCGCGAGACCAACTAGTAAATCTCAGGACAATTTTGTGTTTTGTTTACTTAGAAAAATGTTTGAATGTTCGTTTTAAGAGAAAAACAGACACTTGAGGATTAAATCGTTTTCAAACAATAAAAGAAAATACTAGTTCGAATCGCCTCAAAAACAGCAGTTTCTTAAGAAAACACTTAAATTAAACTAAAGAACATTGCTGGAAAGTAAATTGCATTGAAAGTAAAGCAATTACAAGTAAATGGTTCACAAAACATACATTTCTCCTCAGATATTCCTTTCGTTCGAACACTGAGTACTTAGAATTTCAGAGAGAGTTTTGTGACCCTTGTTCTGAATGAAAAACTGCTATAAATACTAAGACAAAGTGGTAACTGCTTCTTGATCATCTGGACGCTCTTCGATTTGCCACGTCGACCCACGTTCTCCACTTTCAATCTTCATTCCTTCAGCGCGCCAACACTTATTGGGCCTGTACTGCTCCTTCTGGGCCTGACCCAACTAGCCTTTCGACTTATTTAACTACTTCGACGCGCTTTTGGTGAAATAACCCTCAAACACAATCTTCAAAGCTTTCGAAACTCCTTTTTACTTCGACATAATCAGAGCTTCGACACAACATTTGAAAGTTTTATTTTGACAATATAACCTTCGAATAAATGTTGGACCCACCAATTATATTTAATTGATAAATACCAAATTTATACCCAACAGTAGGTATGTAAAATTTTTCCAAATTTATTTTAGTGTGTAGGTATGTAAAATTTTTCCAAATTTATTTTGTTCAAAGTGTTCAGGTAGAAAACAAAAAATTAGAAAAATTTTACATACCTGAACACTTTTTTCCAAAGTGTGTAGGTAACAAAATAAATTTGGAAAATTTTTACATACCTACACACTTTTTTTCAAAGTGTTCAGGTAAAAAAAAATTAGAAAAATTTTATATATCTGAACACTTTTTTCCAAAGTGTTCCGGTAACAAAAAAAAATTTACATATCAGAACACTTTTTTCCAAAGTGTTCCGGTAACCAAATTTTTTTCTTCAGGGTTTTAGTTTATATATGAGGGCAAATTCGTCCATTCAAAATTAATGTTGGGATAGATTGACAATTGTTGGGGTAGAAAAAAAAAATTTCAAAAATGGAATCGAATTAACACAGTTTCAAAAATTTCAATTCAACTATGGGCCAACTATGGGCCGAGCCCATACCAGTGTTGGAATATTAAGCCGGGTACAAGTGTATTACGAGTCATAGTAATAGGTTGCTGAAACAAAACCCTATCAAAATTCTTCACAGGTTGTGCTGCGCTCTCTCTTCCGCCGCCGCCGTAAAAAGCATCCACCATGGCTACCGACGCACCCTCATCCCGTCAGCTCTCTCAAAAGGAAGCTGACATCCAGCTTATGTTGGCTGCCGATGTTCATCTCGGCACCAAGAACTGTGACTACCAAATGGAGCGTTACATTTTCAAACGCCGTCAAGACGGTAACATTCAAATCCCTACTACTTTTTTTAAGCTTTATGTTTTTTTGGTTTGACATTTGATTGTTCCTTTTTGGTTTGGAATATTGTTTTTTGTCTTCACTTCACCGTGAGCTGCCGCACACTAAAAAAATGGGACGTGTGATTCGTGCCCAGCGTAAGGGTGCTGGTTCTGTTTTCAAATCCCACAATTAAAGCACACCATGTGTTTGTTTTATTTTGTTTAGTTCTGTTTTTTAGGATAGTTTTAGTGTTAAAAATCTAATTTTGCTCAATTAAAGCACACCATGTGTTTGTTCTATTGTCAATGTTCTATGGTTGGAAAATTGGGTTTTGATTGTTTATTGTTTATTTGAATGTAAGGTATTTATATTATTAATCTTGGAAAGACTTGGGAGAAACTTCAACTAGCTGCTAGGGTCATTGTTGCAATTGAGAACGCTAAGGATATTATTGTCCAATCTGCAAGGCCTTATGGACAGAGAGCTGTTCTCAAGTTTGCCCAGTACACTGGAGCTAATGCCATTGCTGGAAGGCATACTCCCGGAACTTTCACCAATCAGCTTCAGACTTCATTCAGCGAGCCTCGTCTTCTCATCCTCACCGATCCAAGAACTGATCATCAGGTTTTCCCATTATCCTTTGCCTACTTTTGTTGTTAATATAATTTATTGTTATTTTATGCATATATTTCATTGAATGGTTATTTTTTGTGTATTGCCCTTTATGAGTTTTATATGTTGTATGATAAATTTGTCTAATTTCTATGCATGTTTGTTTAAGTGCAGCCAATTAAGGAAGCTGCTCTTGGAAATATTCCCACAATTGCTTTCTGTGACACTGATTCTCCTATGAGATATGTTGACATTGGAATTCCTGCTAACAACAAGGGAAAGCATAGCATTGGTTGTCTCTTTTGGCTTTTGGCTAGGATGGTTTTGCAGATGCGTGGTACTATTCGCCCTGGTCATAAGTGGGATGTGATGGTAAACTATTTTTTGTTTTTATCTTTTTGTTATTGTTAAGAGTACATTTAGTCTACTGTTAAATTCTGGAAGGTGAAGTATGAATACAATGCACAGTTTCAAATTCTGAAGGTTGACTTGCTGATTTAAATTATGTTATGTCATTGTCTAATGTTTTTCTTTAATGCAGGTTGATCTCTTCTTCTATAGAGATCCAGAGGATGCCAAGGAGCAAGAAGATGAGGATGTTACTGCTCCAGATTATGCTATTGCTGATTTCAATGCAGCTTCTATCCCCACTGATGGACAGTGGCCTTCTGCTATTGATCAGCCATGGACTGATGCTGTTCCTGAACCTATTTCAGCAGCTCCTGCTGTCAACTGGTCTGCCCCAGAAGCTGGTATGTAACTTTGTGCTGTTTTATAAAATTGGTCTTGCTAAAGAGTTCTCTTTAAGGATTCCATTTATAGAAATATTTATTTCAAAAGTTAAACATTTCAATTTCCAATTCACTGACTCCACATTTTCATAATAATTTGCTATTTAAGATCCTTAAAGAGTGCCTTCAGCATTTCCATTATAAAAAATATCCGTACTACACTGAATATTTGATCCGGTGCTTCAGCTTTTATTTACCTTGATCTTAAATTTCCTTTAGGGCTATTATTTGTACACAATTATGTGTTGTTTTAGGGTCTTGCTAATGAGTGCCCCGGGGAAATCTTTAAGGATTCCATTTATAGAAATATTTATTCAAAAAGTTGAACATTTTAATTTCCAGTGCATTGACTCTCCACATTTTCACAAAAACTTACTATATAATTCCATCCAGGCATTTCCCTTATAAAGAATATCTAGACTACACTGAAAATATTGGATCCAGCCCTTCACCTTTTAATTCCCTTGATCTTAAATTTCCTGTAGGGCTATTATTGGTAGGGATGGGAAAAAAAACCATAAATCAAACTGAACCGGAGAATTAAACTGAACCAAACCAATTTTAAACTGAACCAATTTGTAACATTGAGAACCAAACCATGTTTACCAAATCAGTTTTTTCACTGAACCATTTATTAGAAACTGGAACTGAACCACAAGTTAACTGAACCGTAACAAATTCTAAAATCTAAAATTAGATCAAACAAATTTGAAATTAGAGAGAAGAAAATCATTAATCAAATCAAAGAACTGTGAAATCCAAATTGGAAACAAACAAAAGGAGAAGAAACAAGAAACCCACAGATGTCATGATTAGATCCACCATGTAGTGAGCACGTAGCAGCGTCGTTGCAACTAAAATCTGCATCTCGTAGCAGCAGCAGCACCGCCAAGAGTAACATCTCAATCACGTAGCAGCACTGTTGTGAGTAGAAGCTCCATTCGCGACAAGCATCTCCACAATGAATGGAATTTCCGCCATAAAATACGTCTGAACAAAACTGAATTGCTTGCAAAATTTATATCTCAATGTGTTGATACAGGGAAGAGGAGGAGACGAAATAGTGTTTCTTCATCCATTACCCACAAGTGAATATATATATATATATATATATATATATATATATATATATATATATATAAGGAAATGATTGTGAACTTGTGACAATTAGGTTCTGATTTTTATAGTTACAGATTTTTCCAATTTATTCACAATTGGATTCATAGGATTTAATATCTTCATTTTTTGAAAACTATGGGAAAAAAGTAAACTTGGAATCTTCATTAAATGGTTTGAAAAAACAGTTCAGTTCAACAACATAAAACTGGTAAACTGAACTGGAATTTCAGTTCAGTTCAGTTTATGATTGTACAGAAAACAATTTGGTTTGGTTTGAAGAACTGTGTTTCCAGTTCAGTTGGGTTCAGCTGCATTTTCTCTCTTGAACTGAACCATGCTCACCCCTAATTATTGGTGGCATGGGATAATTTGACATAGTATAGCATCTGTGATTAATTTTTTTTTCTTCCAGAATATATACATGTTTTGTTGATGTGAAGTTATTTTGCAGTTGCAGGAGGGGACTGGGGTGAAGCCGTTCCACCACCACAACAAATACCTGCTCCCGGAGTTGAATCCATCCAGGCCACTGGCTGGGAATAAATTAGTGGTTTTTGATCTTTATGATATCCCATCCTGCAATTTATTTTTACCCTTTCCTTCCTCTGAAGTAACACCTGGATCTGTTTTTTTGGTAGTTAAGGAACTTTATTTTGTACTTGTTTGGTATGAGTGGCAAAAATATTGTTTATGACTTGGGATATTTTTTATAATTTGTGAATGTTTTTCTTTGATTTTCCCGCCTCGGTTTTGCTCCATATTTATTGATGAATCATCAGGCTTGGTTTCTTAGGCTGTGTCGCAAAGGCTGAACTTAAAGCAATTCAATGATGTTCTATGGTAATGGGACTTTGAATCTGTACAAGTTTCAATGCGGCTTTAGAGTGGCTTGTCAATGATTTTATGTTGGCAAAGAAGTTTAACTATTTCAGTAATGTGCGTAAGGTCACGTTTCTCTAGTTCTATGAAGAATTGGATGCAGCACAACACAAAGTAGCTGGCTTATATATATGTGTCTAGGCTTATCTAAACAATGTATTGACACCATACACCTTTTGAGTCTTTGCACACAGCCCAAAACATGCGAGAAAATATTAAAAAAATGACAAAGAGGTATAGTTGTCGTATTTTTGCATGTGTCTTTTTTTATACAGTACATCTATGGAAATGGTTTTAAATACAAACCAACGACACAAGCATGAGTACATGACATAGACTTTAGGAAATTTGTAGTAACATGACATTATGATTAGTCGCCGTGTAAACTATGTGACCAGTCACGTAGCTATTAATATAAAACAATATAAACCATGATTTTTCTGTACTAAGCATGAATCTAATATCTTCCCCTAAATAGCCCAACCACAAAACAACAACAATCACTTAAGCAGACATAAAGAGGTAAAGAAAGGAAAAAAAACTTGCACCGTGAGGATCATATTCCATATGGAAAGTGCGTATTCTATTAAGTATTTTATGCACACATGAACCCTGAGATTGATCAATTTCTTGTGCAGATTAAATAAAAGATACTAAACAGAAACCAAGTTGAATAACTATTGTTAAGATTGAATGAAAGACAATAACTAACTATAATAAAACCAAAATTAAGAACTACATACGCCTTGAATTATTTTAAATCAAAAAGATAAAACAGCTTCTCAAAAAAACCATAATAAGAATCTAAAAAACTTGACAGCATATAATATAACTGTGGTCTGTAGCAGCTGCAGTGGTTGATCTCCATTGATTTTTTTGACTTGACAGTACAGCAACATAATTTCTTAACAAATTAAGGCATAGTTTGAGCATTAATCCCACATGAACGAAGAGTATCCAAGTATGAGATAAAGCGTGGGTTCGGTCCACAATTGTGTTTGCATATTTCTTCGACCATCTTAAATCTTTCATCGTCCAATCGACAACTATAAATCTTATTTTTGGTAGAAAAAACCAAAAGATCGCCGCCATTCATGACAGTAAACCCAACTCTCTCAACATCAACATCTTTCTCCTCCTTTAATCCCAAATCTTTCACTCTCACTTTAAAAACCTTCTTCCATGAAGCTGACTCATAATCTTTTAAAACCCAAATAGTAAAAGCAGACTTGCTTAACTTGACTAAACAAATGGAACGATGATTAGAATAACTTGTCACTTTACCCCAATTGAATATGCCCATGTTACACCATATGGCAGGACAATCTTTTGTAGCTTCTCTTGGCAATTCAAGCATAGTTGAAGTTCCATCTTCTAGATTATAAGACATAATATATGGCTTATAAAAAGGACTTGATTTCCCAAAATAATCACCGCTATCCGAGATAATATGAACGGCCCCATTATGAAACACGGGCATGTCAAAGTTCATGTTTCTTCCGCCTGGAAAAAAACGTCTTTCCATTGTTTTCCATACACCTTCCTTGCCATGGTAAACTTTGCATATATAACTAGTCTTCGGTGAAAAGTAGTAATCGATTGTGTTTTCAAAAAGAAACACAGAGTAATCATCTTGGGAGCCATGAGGGAAATCTAACATAAGATTGATATTAGCAAAATTACTATAATTTATTTGCAGCGATTCTGGGGTAGGAATGAAAGACCAAGATTTTGTTATTGGGTTACATACGAACAACTCAAGTTTGTCGTTGTTATTAATGGTGTGGCAAAGAACCAAACCATTACTAGAAGCTAAGACACAAGCTGAATTTGATAGGAATGTAAGAACATTCTTAGGGATACCGGAAGATTGTTGCTCTTTAGGTAAAGAATGTAACTCAACTCTTTTTTCAAACCCTTGTCTTGTTTGCTCGGGTTGAATGAAGAAGCACGTGTCATCTCTCCCAAACAAATTATGAGCTTGCTTCGTTTTAAAAGTGCTTTCTTCTGAAAACTCGGAGAATGACTCACAAGTTAATTTCAATTTGCAAATACTCTTTGCCGGTAGCCATGAAAATATCTCAAAAGCAACGTTGTTTGATAGTTCCATGATTCTTGAAAGTGAGGAAGAAATAAAAGAACAGCGTGTGAAGTGTGATTGCAAATTATTTTTTTTTTTTTTGAAGGAAGCAAACTATTATTTGATGAAGCAGTTTTTGCTTTTCTGAATGGCGATTATTTGATGCAGTATATATAGAAAAAATCTTAAACAATATCTAATAAAATATTGAGAAAATCTTTTCCGTAATTAATGATTAGATCTTGGAGAGAAAGATATATAAAATAAATTAAGGTAACAAACTTTTTATGACTCGAATTAATAGAAGGGTAACAAACTGTATTGTTTTTTATTTTTTTAAAAGTAAAAAATTGTAAAGTAAGAAAATATTGTGGTAAAGCGTGATTTTGAAACTTACATAGGAAGATTTAGCTTATTTTATTTATTTATCAGAAAGGGAAAAAAATTAATACATCCCTAGATTTTGGTTATGTTTGACCTTACTTTTTTAAAGATTAAAAACTACTTTAAGAATAAAAAGTTGAAAATAAAAAATATAATGTTAAAGTTGAAATGTTTGTATTTATTATGTTTTTCAACTTAATTATCACTTTTAAATAAAAAATTTGTTTGGTAAAATATTTTTATAAAAAGATTTGATATTTTAAAACAAATCTATATCTATACTATATCTATATTATATCTATACATCTATACATATAATAAAGAATCAATGGAAATGATTAAATTAAATTACTTAGATGAAGGAAAATGATTGGTTAAGTGAGAGACAAAGATGAAGTTACCAAATTCACTAAAATTCAAAAAGAGCAAAGATAGGGAAAAACTCCTATAATAACAATAGATTATCTATAACATTCTATAATAACAATAGATAATCCTATAACATTTATCGTTCTCAAGAGTAAAAAACTCCTATAATTCGAAAATCGACCATTAGACATCAGTTAAATAAAAACCGACCAATAATTGATAATAAACATATATCACTTCTTTTTTTCCATTAAGAGATCGATATATTCAATTCTTATTCTAAAACACCTATATTTAATTTGCTTAAATTTAAAACTTTGTTAGGCACAATATTAAAATGGAAAATGGAAGAACTCAACAATCGAGAGAAAATCAAAGGAAAAGAATGGCACAATATGAAGAAATAGAAGATAAAGAGCAAACAACAACACAAAATTATAATCAAAGCAAAATAAAAAAGGGGGGGGGAACAAGTGGAAACAACTAATAACATTGCTTTAAGAGTGTCATTCCAAAATCTCACAAATATGAAATTTTCAAGTATAAGGTTTAAAGGAACCCATAACTTCGAAGCTGGACCAAATGTTACATATATTATAGACACAACATAAGTATTATGCTTTTTTTGGTACTAAAAAAAAATCGTTCTTTTCTCTCTATTTCTAAGCAAATTTACATAATTCATGTTGCAATCATTTATCTTTTTTCCAAGTTGTTACTTTAGCTATGGTGTGGACCAATGCAAGTAAGTTAAATGTTTTATATTGAGGAAACTGAAAATACAAAATTAGTTTAAATAAAAATCAAATTTATAATAAACCACTATTTACAAATTATATATGTTAGCAAAATAGAAAAAAACTTCATGAGCTGGTCTTCAATGGGTTCAAGGATTAGGGGGGTTTGCTTGATTAGTTCACCTTCAAAAGGGAGAAAAGCTTGATCAATGAGGCTAAAGTTCCAGCATTTAATAGGGTCAGATGAAATGAGGTCTGTGAGGCCCCATACTAAAGAGGGGATTTACTCAGTTAAGTCTGGGTATAACCTCCTAAGGAGCTGGAAGAATGCTGAAACCCCCGGCTCTACTCACTCAGACCCGAACTACAAAGTGTGGAAAAGGCTTTGGACTCTTCCAACAATACCTAGACATAAAGTTTTACTGTGGAGAATTATCCAACAAGCTCTCCCAGTTCGAAGTGAACTTAGTAAACGTGGAATTCAATGCCTTATTCAGTGTCCTCGATGCCTTCAGAGGGCGGAGACAATTAATCATACTTTTATGCACTGTCAGCAGGTTTCTAGAGTTTGGTTTGGTTCCAAGCTAGGAATTCGATTTGATGAAAGACAAGGGAATTTCATTGACTGGCTAATTTACACTATCAACAATCTTAATGACGAAGACCTTAGTTATGTGGCCGCTATTACCTATGGTATTTGGTATACCCGCAACCAAAAAGTTTTTGAAGACAAAGACTATGAAGAAATCTGGGTCATTAACAACGCTTCTACTAGTATCAGAGAGTACCAACAAGCTAACATGACAACTACACACGAACAACACAGTAAGACGCTAGAGTCTCGTCATTCTAACAATCATAACAACAATCAACAACCTGACATACATACTACCACGATGAATCGCTGGAACCGGCCTAACCCCGACGTTATTAAAATTAACTGCGATGCTAACCTGGCCAGAACGGGGAGATGGGGATTAGGTGCGGTTTGTCGTGACTCCGATGGCTACCTGGTGGCTGCTGTGACGTGGGAACTCCCAGGTTGTCTTGATCCTTCCCTGGCTGAGGCGTGCGTACTCTACAAAGCAACTTGGCTAGCGATTGAGTGCTGCTTTCAGGAGGTGGTCTTTGAGAGTGATAATAGCAAAATAATTTCTCTCATGAATAGTGCTCGTGAAATCCCTAGATCCTATTTGGGGAATTTCATTAGGGGTATTAAGTGTAATAAAGATTACTTTAGGGGTTGTAATTTTGTGCATATTAAAAGGGAAGCCAATAAGGCAGCCCATCTGTTAGCCTCTCTAGCCCACTCAGAGCCCAATAAGGTGTGGCTAGAAGAATCCCCTTCTCCTATTGTACATATTCTGACCTCTGATTTGATGCAATAATATATCTTCATGTTTCCTTCAAAAAAAAAAAAAAAAAACTTCTATTTTTGTTTCCTTCTTTTTTTTTTCTTCTATCTAACATCTAAAGTTTATCTCATTTTTTACCCTCTTCCACTTTTAGGGTCTGTTTGGTTCGAGGTAGATGGAGGGGAGGGGAAGGGGTAATCTTGACAAAAAAATATTTCTTTTTATTAATTTTTTTTATTTAAAAATAAAATAAAATTTATTCTTGAATTTTTTATATTTTTTTATTTTAAATTGGTAAAGGGAATATTTTTATTTATTTTTTTCAAAAATAAAAAACATTTTTTTTAAATGATTTAATAAAAATAAATCTTTTTTTTATTAAGATTACCTCCTCCCCTAACCTCCATCTACCTCGAACCAAACAGGTAGGATCTGTTTGGTTCAACTGAGGGGAGGGGGAGGGGAGGGAAGAGCATATTTTTAGTTAAATGCCAAAATCATCCTTTTTTTTCTTTTTCTTTTCCTTTTTTTAGGTTTGCAACATTCTATTTTTTTTTTCAAATAATTTTTCTACCGTATACTTTTAATATCTAACACAACTTCTTTGTTCTAAAAAAAAAGAAAAAGAAAATAGAGTATGATTTTGACATTTAGTTCATAAGTAAACTCATCGTAACAATTTGACATCACATCACTGATTTATTTATTGTCATGAGACCGATAGTGATTAAAATTATAAGCATATTGTTTAATGTTTATGAGTATGATTCAAAGATATTTTTCCATATCAAATTCATGTACTAGTCATAAAGAAATTCTGAGAGATTAGCCAATTTTTTTCGAAACGGCCAAAGTTAGTAGTTAATTGTTAGTGTTAATTTTTTTCACTTGTCAGAATTTGAACCATGAACCTTAACTCCTTTCACCCTTAACTCCTACCAATTGCACTACCTACCCCGCCTCGAGATTAGCCAAATCTACTTATGTTGGTTTGCGTGCCACATTTATGTAGGTCACACATAACAAAACAATGTTTCTACTTACGTCGGTTTGTTGGTCCTTTTACGAGTTTTTTTTTTTTGACAAAACCATTTACAAGCTAAAATAACGGACCTGGATTGTGTGCAGTCAGCACCCTTGATTGCATGTGCAGTCAGTGAATTTAAAATCGTTGGATCCAGATCAGACGACTTATATTTAATGATCAGAATTGTTATATTTAAACTGCATTTAAATCTGAACTGTTTGATTTCAATTAGACGACTGTGGTGCACTGACTGCATCACAGTGACTGCACTGTATCCAAGTCCTAAAATAACAGCTCTCATACATGAATTAGTGTGATTGAGATCGTTATCACTGATCTACAACCGGTGTATGTTTTGATAATCTAATAACAGGCGCTAATAACAACCAACAATATAATTAGCCATTTGAGGAATATTATTGTTGGGTGCATAGACTCAAAAAGGTGTATGGTGTCAATAAGTTGTTTAGAAAAAAATTGTTCGGATAATAGCTCTCTTTATTATAGGTGCGGTTTTCCTATAAATTATAAGCTCAAACGCTACTTGAAATAACATATAAAAAAACTAATAGTTGGAGCAATGAGTAAATAGTCCGTTTTAGTCAATATAAATACGTGATATACTTTCTTCTACTAGTACATAAGCTGAAAGCACAAAACAATCTTCTGAGTTTGTTTTGATTATATATAACAGCAAATATATAATGGAGAACGACAAAGTTGCAGTGATAAAGTCTCAAAGCAAAGCGAGACTTGCTATTTTGGAACTTGCACACATGATGAGTGTTCCTATGTCCCTCATTGATGTCCTTAATATGAAGGTACCTGATGCTATTTGGCAAGATGGCCATAACACTCCACTCTCTGCCTCTCAGATTCTCTCTGTAGTCCGTCCCAACGGCGCTGGAGATGCTGAGAACCTCCAGCGTATTCTCCGCTTACTCACCACTTATGATATTTTTGCTGAGCACTTAAGCAGTAATGGTGAAAGGAAGTACTCTCACCGATGTCGGTAAAACTCTCGTCCCCGATGGTGATGGTCTATCCTATGCACCATACATGCTCCAACACCATCAGGTTTAAATAATATTTTATGAAAATTCACTTGAACTTATAAGATATAGAACGTTTTTGGAAAAGTGTTCAAATTAGAGACTAAAGTTCGAAGGAAAATTTTAAAGGACTAAAAATAAAAATGAGTATATTTAGAGACCAAAATTATATTTAACATAAATAATAATTATGATACGCCGACTAAGTTGCTTGTGTATAGGATGCCTAATGCCTTGATGCGAACATGGCCAATGGTGGGAGAGGCAGTGGAGGATCCAACGGTGGAGCCGTTCAAGAAGGCAAACGGAGAATCAACATTTGCATAATACATGAAGAGACAAGATGAAGTTTCTTTGTATAACACTGCAATGATTGGGATGTCAGTGCCCTTCAATAGAGAAATGTTAGAGAGTTATGATGGCTTCAAAGGTGTGGAAACTCTTGTTGATGTTGGTGGTAATTCTGGTGTGACTCTCAACATGATTATGCAAAAATATCCAAACATACTCAAAGGCATCAATTATGATTTTCCTGATATGATATCTTCTGCACCTCAATATCCACGTAAGTAGTAGTAGTAATAGTTTATGAACTAATTTATTCAACTCTTTCTTACTCGTGGTATGCATATAAAATGTGTGTTATATTATATAGGTATAACACACGTTGGAGGTGATGCGCTTGAATCAGTTCCAGCCGGGGATGCTATCTTCATGAAGGTATCTTGTTAAGAAGTTTCAAATCGGATGTGAGATGACCTGAATATGAGTTTATAAAGTAGAGACAATACTCACCTTACAAGTCGGTTTTGTAAGGATGGGTTAGACTTAACTTTCAATTCTAAGATGTATCTGAGCCTCTCAAAATCTGTTGGGCTGCCTACAATCAACTTTCCACTATCAGGTCACCCACCGTTTATATCCATGCACCAAGCCCGATAGTGCTATGCGTGAAAATAGTGTATTATGAAGTCCCACATCGGATGTGAGATGACTTGAATATGTGGTTTATAAAGTAGATGCAATCATCACCTTACAAACCGATTTTGGAAGGATGAGTTAGACTCAACTCTCAATTCTAAGGGTCTGTTTGGTTCGGGGGTTTTGGAGGGGAGGTGAGGGGAGGGGAGGTAATATTTTAATTTTTTTGTGTTTGGTTCAATTTTTAGGAGGGGATAGGAGGGGAGGGGAGGTAAGCAAAATCCCTCCTAAACTCAATTTTTGCTTCCCCCCAAATCGGGGGATTTGGAGGTGAGGGGAGGGAAGCTTTTTCAAAGTTTATTAAACTGACAAAATTATCCTCAATATATTTTAAAATTCCAATATTATCCTTATTACCATTTTTATTATTAGGTCTTTGTTGTCTGTATTACCTATACTCCTTGTCTGTCACAATTTGATCATCATTATGGCTGCTTGCTCATCCTCATTGCCTCTGCTTGCTCGTACCCGTATATGTTTTTTCTAACTATGGAACATATTTTTATACGTGTTGTTTTTATACTACTTGCTCTGCTCATCACGTTTTCACACTTGATGTGTGTTGTTTGTATTAGATGGATCCTAACTATTGAACATATTTTTATACGTGTTGTTTTTATACTGCTTGCTCTTCTGTTCACGTTTTCACTATTGAACATATTTTTATATGTGTTGTTTGTATACTGCTTGCTTATTTATTTTTTTAATTTTTTTTATTGAATTAGATGGATCATCAAGATCGAGAAATTGTTATTAATAGATGGTTTGATATGCGTCGTAGAGCTGTAGCTCAACTTATGTGTGCAATTGTTTACCTTTATGTTCGGATGTCTCGTAAGAGAAAATTAAGTTATAGCATGAGCTTTGAAAAGTATGTGTTATTTGTTTTGATGTAATAATAAAGAGATATTAGTTTTTACAATATGAGTGTTATAAGATTTTAAGGGTAAAAAAGTAAATTGCTTTTAAAATACCTCACCTCCCCTCCTCTCCCCTCTTTTGAACCAAACACATATGTAATTAAAAAATTTCCCTCCCCTCCCCTTCCCTCCCCTCCCCTCTATAAAAATACCTTACCTCCCCTCCCCCTATTTTGAACCAAACAGACCCTAAGACACTCTTACATATTTATACAAGAGCTAAATAGAGAATCAAAATATATCTTACAAGTGTCGAGTACCACCAATCCAAAAAGTGTTAAAGTAAACAAAAAAAAAAAGAATTTTTAGACACCTGTTTGATTGAGATGTCTAACACATGTCACACAAGTGTCATACGAATGTGAACACTGACGTGTCAGATATCGCGACATGCCTAATCATAAAGATTTCCAAATAATAGAGAGATGTTATTGTTGATACGAGATTTCGTTAATCACTTTCTAACATATCTAGTTTTCATTTATATATCTTCACATGTTACTCTTGGTACATTTGCAGTGGATATTTTTAACATGGACAGATGAAGAATGCAAGAAGGCCTTGCAGAACTGTTACAAGGCTATTCCGGTGGACGGAAAATTGATTGTTCGTGAGCCGGTGCTACCGGAGCTGACCGATGAGAGTCAAAGAACAAGAGCATTGTTGGGGGGTGACATATACATAATGACATTGTATAGACCCAAGGGAAAACACAGAACTGAGGAACAATTCAAACAACTTGGCATTTCTACTGGTTTTCTACGTTTTCGTGCTTCTATATTGATCCTTATTTTCCTGTACTCGAATTTCAGAAATGAGTAGAAGAAGGCTTTGAAGTGTAGTTAATGAAACATGTGGTGATGGAGAAAATAATTAGGAACAATGTACTAATTAAGATACTAATTAATTGGTTACTGTTCATTTATATTCCTCTTATTTGTTTACTTTTAGGTGTTTCATGTGCTGCATTTTCCATGTGTCTTGCATCTTTTGTAAGTTATCAGTAAAGGTGTGGTTGTATTCAATTCTGGCATGTATGTGTTTATGGGTCTGCTAGCTTTGTCGGTGGTGTTTTAGACTTGTATTGTATTGTACCACAAGGCATATTTTATGCCATATTTTCCTTTTCATTAAAAATATTTCTACTGGCCTTTCAAAAAATAATAATTTATCTTTTCCATTTGTAAAATAAAAAAATTGAAGCACAACTAGTGTGCTCGTAGGAGATGTTTTAAATTTCGATGAAGTGCTATCTCTTGACATTTCTGTTGGAGCAGATCTTGTGCATGTAGTACAGGTTGAATATGTTCATACCACTGATCTGTCTGAGACCCCACCCCCATCTGGGTGTGGTATGAGTTTTTCGCGGGTCATTGTTACTGATGAGGTTTTAAATCTCAATGTGGCTCATGATTTGGCAATTTTACAGCAGTATTGGAAGGAAAGCAGTGACATTGGGCATAGAGTTTATACCGATGAGGAAGAGAGAGCGTCAATGATCAATTTTTTGAAGAACTGCGAAGCTGCTAAGGAAGAGCCTTTCACGGATGTGGTGTGATCAATTTTTTGAAGAACTGCGAAGCTGCTAAGGAAGAGCCTTTCACGGATGTGGTGTCTAAGGCCAAAAAAAAAGAATTTGCAGAAGGGTTTTCAGGTTCGCAACACCCGCTCTAGGGGTAGGATGCCAGACTGAGCTTTTTTTGTTCTTTTTTTCTTTTTCTTTTCTTTTCCTCTTAGCTTTTTATGTTTTTTTTTTTACTTTTTTATTTTCTCGCTTTTTTCTCTTTATTTCTCTTTGGCTTAAATGCACTTTTGGTCCCCCTATTTTCAAAAAAATGAAGTTTTGGTCCCCCTATTTTAAAAACCAACTTTTTAGTCCCCCTATTTTCATTTTTTTTGAGTTTTGATCCCTCATCCTATTTTGGGGTTAATTTTGTTGATGTGGCCTTGTAACTAATGATGTGGCAACATTCACGTGGACAAATTTAATATCCATGTCATTATTATATATTTTTAAATTCAATAAAATTTTATTTATACAATATTTTAATTGTTAGAATTATATATTCAACTGAAATAATAATTATTAAATCTTATAAAATATGAAATTTGAAACCCTAATTATCAAACCCTCAACTACTAGAATTTTATTCACCGTCGGAGAGAATCCTTCATTATGGATTTCACTAATCCTATGATTTCCGTTCAAACTCAACAATTTTTGGATTTTTAAAAACGAAAAGAAATTAGAGATGATTTTGTGTTTCAATAGAAATTACTCATACTCTTTAAACTATCTATGACTTTGGATGAGTTTGAATGAAAACCCAAAAATTGTTTTAAGTTTGAAGTTTAATTCTAGATTGGTTTTATATAAAGTTGGATGATGATGAAAGTTGAAGGTTCTTGAAACACAAAACTTGCTTTCAATATGCAATTGTTTGATATGAATCAAAGAGGATCATGTCCATGTTGTGATTGTTTGTTTTTTCTTAGGTTTAATAAATTAGAGGTTGTGAATTTTTGGATTTTTTATTTTAATGAACTTTCTTAGGTTTAATTAAATTATTTTATAAAATAAGTTTTATTGAATTAAAAACAAATAATGACATGAATATTAAATTTGTCCATGTGGACGCTGATATGCATTAGTGACAATGCCACATCAACAAAATTAGCCTTAAAATGGAATGGGGGATCAAAACTCAAAAAAAATTAAAATTGGGGGACTAAAAAGTTGATTTTTAAAATAGGGGGACCAAAACTTCATTTTTTTGAAAATAGGGGGATCAAAAGTGCATTTAAGGCTTTCTCTTTTCATGCTTGAGAAGGTTTTGGTTCATGTTCCCCTTCTCTTTTTGTACTTGCTTCATTTTATATCTATTTAGGGTGTTGCCGATGGCTCACCATATGCTCCCCATTTGCTTAAAAAATAAAAAATTGAGGCGCAAGGTAAAATAGTCGAACCAATCTATTGGTAAACTGATGTTACCCGAGATTAGTGAAGAGTGGGTGCCCTAAGGAAGAATGAGGGTAGTTGAGGTTACCATAGAAGAAAGCCCGACATCCCTGGAAATCAATGTCAAAGACAACGAGGAGTTGATGACCCAAAGATGAGAAAATCTCGACCAATGCACCCGAATGACAAGGGATGGCATGAAAACCCAAACCCGGGAGACCCATCCGAACTCAAACTCAAGTCAACGGGCGAAATTCGAGTTGACTGTGTTTGGGTTTGGTTTCGGGTGACACATGATACCACGAGTGTGGGTGTGGGTTTCAAACCCGAATACCCACCAAAATATACGTTAAATTACCTATATTTTGCATTTTCAATTGGCAGACTTTGTTTTGCTTTAATTCTCATCAATGACAATATGTTTTGCTTAAATTTACAACATATATTTTTGCTAACTGATTGACAATATGTTTAAATTTTCTTGTTTTTGCTTAAATTTACAATATGTTTTGCTAACTGATTGACTTAGCAGACCTTGTTTTGGTTAAATTTGCAAATTAGTACAAAATGCGCTGCGAGTTTGAGTTTGAGTGGAAAAACCCGAACCCAGTGGATGTTGGCGTGAGTTTTGTTTTGCCACCCGAAAAGTCTTTGGGTTGGGGTGGTGATTTCGGGTGTTGGTTTGGGTAGTGGAAAACCCGCACCCGTGGGCACTTGTTGCCATCTCTAACAAGTGTCAAATCAAAAGAACAAACCCAGAACAGCGCATGCAACCACCATCACCATAACTTAAAAGAGGAGGCAACATTAAAACATTATATACATAAGATGTAGGTAGGGGTGCTCGCGGTTCGGTTTGGATCAATTTTGAGGCAAAAACTCATCCGATCCAAAAATAAATTTATTTGCGGTTCAGTTTTGGATGACAAACAAAAAAAATCCAATGCGATCCAATTTTATGCGGTTTTATTTGGATCTGTTTTTGGACATCCAAATTATAAAATGTAAATTTTTTTATTAAATATTAATATTATAAAAAACACTATAAAATAATAGTTTGACTTTTTTGACAAAATAAATATTTAGTTTGATGTAAAAAATAACATATAATATATTAAAAGTTAATATTTTGGAATGACAATTGTCAATTATATTTTTTTTTACAAAAATTGTCAATTATATTTGAAACGTATCAAAAGGTGAAAAATTAATTAAATTAAACTAACAAATAATATTAACAAAATTTAAAATGAACAAAAAATAGGTTAATGCAATATATATTCATTCTAATAAAAAGATAAATAAATATTAAAATATATGTATGCGGTTTAGTTCGGTTTTGATCGGTTTTGAAAAATTGATCCGAAATCCGATCCAGCGGTTTTCACAAAAGGACATCCAAACACATCCAAAAATATTCAGTTTTTTGCGGTTTTAGTTTTTTGGGATCGGTTTGCGGTTTTTATTTGGATTGGTTTGGATTTGAGCACCCCTAGATGCAGGAGAATTTGCAATTGATTGCCAAGCTTTGGAACCAAAGCAAGAAAGATATCTCATCCACTGAAGTGTTCTGAAGTCATTGTTCATCAAAGTTTCTATTAATGGAAATATGTTCAGCCGAGTCCTTGTGGATGTGGGTGCTATCCTTGTTCAACTTCTAACACTGAAGAAGTTGGGGAAAAAATATGGAGGACTTAATCTGACTAAAAGTGAAGATGGTTAGCTTCATATGTGTGGCTTCCAATGCACTTGAGGTATTAATAGCAGATTTGGTCGTGGGTACAAAGTGGCGGATCCAGGACCTCAGATCAGTGGGTGCAAAGTTTTTAATTTCAACAAATAATTTTTATAAAATATAAATTAAAACAAAAACTTAGTAAAAAATATATAAATATTCAAATTAGAGTGAGCTCATATGTATAATTATTTATATTATAGTGTGGTTATATCAATAAATATCAAATTTGCACCAAATAAATTCATCAATCGTCATAGCATCTTGGCGATCTTATTACATATTAACCCGTGAACGTGGGTTTGATCCCACTTAAGCTGAATTTTTTTTATTTAAGAATTACAGTATTTATTTAAATAACAGCAAGAAGATAATAAATAAAGTGAAATGCTGTCAAAAAAGTCAAGATGTGAGTAAATAAGAGTAATCCAACGGGGAGGGCAAAGGGTGCAGCCTAATTTATTGAGGGGGTGCAAAAATAAACAAATTAGAATAACATGTGTAGTTATTAACAATTGAGGGGGTGCAGCAGCCCACCCTGGACTTAAGGTAGATCCGCCCCTAGGTACAAATGAATGAAGGTCTATCTTCTTTGTATTAGATGAAAAGGCTTCTTACTGTGTCATACGAAGTTTTCTCTCCCGACCCCCCTCATTTCTTTTCTACCCCCCAAAAATCCCATTTTGTCCCCTGCGGTATGAAAATTTTTTGCCAACAAACTTCGGTTTATATAAACCGAAGTTTTTAAACATGGAAAAATAATTCGGTTTATATAAACCGAAATAACATATACCCCCAAAAAGAAGGAAAATTTATGTGAAAATTTGTGTAGAGCTACCTGTGGTAAATTTATCATATCTCTCTAAATATAGGTCGTATGCTAATGATTTTTAATCCAGTGTAAAGAAGACAAAATTTACTACAAGATTAACACCGGAATTATTAAATTTCATTAAGTATAGTATGAGAAAATCTACCTACAAGTTTGAGAAAAGTTTCTGCAAAATGTTGTAGAGATACCTGTGGTAAATTTATCATATCTCTCTGAATATAAGTCGTATGCTAATAATTTTTTATCCAGTGTAAAGAAGACAAAATTTACTACAAGATTGACACTGGAATTGTTAAATTTCATTAAGTATAGTATGAGAAAATCTACCTACAAGTTTGAGAAAAGTTTATGCTCTGTTTCTGTACCAGTACCCATTATTTCGTCAAACTGAACCAATTGGATAGTTAACCCTCAAAACAAAAATTATATTTGTATTCTTGACACCCTAAGCTTTCCAACGAGTGGTCATTTATTCAAATCGGACATCGTTTAGTATTTCAAATAAATTGTGGAAGTTGAGGGTCTCATGCAGAATTTATGTAGGAAAGCTGGAAAAAATTTTGGAACAGAATATTTCGGTTTATATAAACCGAAATTTTTTAGCATGCCAAAAAAATTCGGTTCGTATAAACCGAAGTACCCCCAAGGGCAAAAACGGAAATTCAGGGGGTAGAAAAGAAATGAGGGGGGTCGGGAGAGAAACCATCGTGTCATACTATGTAGGAATTTGATCCAGTAAATGTGTACCGTCAACGTTCCACCATTTTTATTTATTTATTAACCATATGGTTGATAGGAAAATGAATCAGGTAATTTATAGTCTGATCAAGTAAATAAAATTTGATAAAAACTATTTTTAACAAGAATAGAAATTTCAGATTCACCCGAACCTTTCATCTTTTTGTAAAGTACCTTATTAACTAAAAATTTCACGCTTAAAATGAATAAGTGGGAAGACCTAGATTCGAACCCAGACTAGGCTGCTAATTGAGATAAGCTCACGCGAGCCCCAACTATTCATCTTAAGAGAGTTAATTAAGTATTTTTTTTTTTTTTTTTTTGTTTTTCACCCTCTGATTCCTAGGAAAAGGGCCCTAGTAATCCAGAATTCGGAGCGAATTCTGACATCAAGTGGTCCAAAATACATTTGCGGGGATCGAACCGCGATTCTCCCTACTAAGTTCAACGCCAACCATCCCTTAATCAACTTTTGTTTTTTTTTTTTTTTTACAAAAGAGTTAATTAAGTACTTATCCAATGTGTTAGTTTCCAAATCCATTTCTTTCGCATAACAGTGTGCCATTTTTTGTTTTTCTTCTTTCACTATGCAGTAATAATAATGGTGTCTGGCTGGAGTTGATGCAGACACGAGTTTATGAGTATCGAAGAAGAAGAAACAATCGAAGCAATAGAATAGAGATGGCTAGATTTCATACCAGAAAACCATCTCTCAGTATCGTCACTTTCTACACCATTTTCATATTCGCTTTCTCCATTTCCATCTTCATCTTATACGTAAGAACCTTCAACGCCGATCAAGATCAACCACAACCTTACCAGGTACGCATTTCCTCCTTCCATTTTAGGGTTATTCGCGTGTTTCTTGTGCCGATCCTTCGATTTGATCCACTCCACTGTTAGAGATCCAAATCTGATTCTGATTTTGTGTAGTTAAACGTGCTTATTGAAGAATTTCTAGATTTATAGATTTAACATTTGCGGCATTTAATAATAGTTTTGATAATTGAATAGGGTGAAAAATGTATGCTTAGTGTGTGTGGTGAATTGGTGATTGTGATTTTTATTGCTCGAATTCTGCAATAACCATTGCATTTGATACAGGTGCCAAAACCACCTAGGTACGAATACAACGACCAACTTTGGGATTCGCCATACAGTCGTGGATTCCATCCTTGTGTCAACCCAACTGCTAAATATAAAGGTTCATATTATAGCGCTTCTTGTTCAATTTTCTTATTTTACTTCTTTTATTCAAGCTTTTATGTTTCAGCCGTCGACCATAGCATAACCTTGCTATCAATGTTTACAAATTTCATTTTACATTTTTTACTACATCAGGTGTCCAACAATTTGATCGCTATCTGTCTGTTAGAAGTAACGGTGGACTCAATCAAATGCGAACTGGTGTAAGTAGTTTCTCTCTTTCTCGCTAGGTCTTATTATTAGTTGTAAGTTGTAACTCTTATTTAAAAGCCAAATTCATGCTCTTATGTCTCTAAATTGTATTCAATTACAGTTTTAAACTTTTGTACATGATAATACATACTGTAGAGTTACTATTTCAAATGCAGATTAAGTTTTGTGTCATCCTCACAGATTTTGGTTTGCATTCATGTCATCTTCTTTAGGGGGTTGGGTAGTGACTATGTGTGAATCCAACTTCTTTCCTATTGTACACGACTAATCAATTCTTTTTGCTATAGATAGCAGACATGGTTGCTGTGGCACATATAATGAATGCAACTTTAGTCATCCCTCAATTGGACAGACGTTCATTCTGGCAAGATTCGAGGTATTTCTCGGTATACTCTATTTCAGCATCACTTGGCTCGTTAGATGCATATTTTATCCTTTTCCAATGTTTTCTTCTTTATTGGGCATTGCACAGTGTATTTTCAGACATATTCGATGAGTTTCATTTCATTGAATCCCTGAAAGGAGATATCAGGATTGTTCAGGAACTTCCCAAGACTTTGGAAGCTGCTCCCCGGGCTAGGAAACACTTTACTTCCTGGGCTGGCGTTGGTTACTATGAAGAGATGACGAGGTTATGGAATGACTATCAGGTACTCAAGTCCTTCTTGTATTTTGAACAACTTTTGTTGGTTCTTATTTTCTGCTGAAGGCTTCGTTGTTAAATTTGCTAATCAGTAATCATAGTTTTGCTTGCTTTATCTCAAATAGCTCCCTGTGAAAATTAATACTTCAATTTTCATGTATCCGCTTCTGAATATTTCTATTTGTGAAAAGTAGCAGTATGACTGGTCACCAGAGACACTTTTGTGCACCAATCCACCCATTTCTTTAGCCATTACAAAGACCTAGATAAAGGGAAATGGGTGATAGGCTTGCTGGAAGCTCAATTTAAATATTTGTCACATGAGTATGAATATGGACATTACAGTTTTATTACAATAGTTCATGTAGTTGGACCTTTACCCCATAAAAAAATGTAGTATTATATATTGTAAAATTTTAGTCAGATTATATTGTGCTGCATAATATATGGGGAAGTTTAATCATGTCTGAAGGAAATAGAATGCTCATCCTTTATCATTTTAGTGCTAACGGCATGAAGAGATGGATGTATGGTTGTATATTGTATACCAGCATTGTTGTTCCCTAGTATTTAAGTTGCTTTGTTTTCTAATGTCAATCGCGTTTCTAAAGATGTCGATTTTAGGTACTGAGGACCACATTAGATTTTTAGCTAACATTTGTGTTACTACTGCATGCCGTTCTGGGCATGCGCAAAGTTAATATCCGTTCTCAAAGAAGGGAATTTCTAAGTTATGTTCATGCTCAACAAGTGATTTTCATATTATGTCTCTGTGCTCCATATTTATTAGTCTGAATGTATTATGCAAATAATGATTTGATTTTTCAGGTGATACATGTTGCAAAATCAGATTCTCGACTTGCAAACAATGATCTTCCTCTAGACATCCAGAGGTTGAGATGCCGTGCAATGTATCATGCACTTCAATTTTCTCCTCCTATTGAGAATCTTGGAAAGGTTTGATTTTTTTTTTTGGATGCATTTTCTAGGCTCTTATATATGTCATAAGAATTTTATCCGTTCATCATATCGGGATTTAGTAACCGGAAAAATGCTGGGATGGAAATTAAAGACAAAATAACTGATTCAATTCTCATGTGTTTTTATTCTTTATTTAATTATAATACTAACAGAAAAAGAAGCATTTTGAATGAAGCAATTTAGGGAGAATGAAATAGGTAACATGTAAAGATACAAATTGAAATGAACGGCTTTCCATTTTATGCCTAAATAATAACCGGAAAACGTTAAGAAAAAGGTTGTACTTTAAAAGAGAGAATAGTATTCCGACTTTTGTTGCTACCATCTTTCAAATTAAGTGCTTACAATTCTTGTGGGAAACAATGCACAAATAGGAAAGTTTTGATTTAAGAGGATTTTCTTGAGGGCACATGGATGCATCATGCATGACAAATGAAATATCCATAGTTCAAGATCTTGTGGGGCTGCTATATGTTTGTCTCATTTGAATCTCTCTAATTATAATGGTACTGTATAAGAAGCATTAAATAATAAATTTGAATTATTTAACAAAAGTTAGGTTCAAACCTTGCTAGTTTAAGTCCAATATTTATGTACATCATGCTAGAAAATGATGCATGTGATCCCTGGATCACAATGTCCTTCACTTTTGATGCATTTAAGATGTCTACATGGGGCTTTCTGGTAAAATAGGTTCTGAGCATACATGACGGTTAAAAAACAGAGGTTGGTGGATCGGCTGAGATCACGCGGGGGAAGATATATTGCTCTCCATCTCAGATATGAGAAAGATATGTTGTCTTTTACTGGTTGTGCTTATGGTCTGACAGATGCAGAATCTGAAGAGCTCAGAATTTTAAGGTGAGATTAGTTATTATATATGTGTACTCAATCATTCTACCATGTATTTGAAATATGTATGCTTAGTCATTCTCATTCTACTGATTTTTTTTAAGAAAAATTTGTTTCAATTCTTCTAGGGAGACTACAAAGTATTGGAAAGTAAAAAAGATAAACTCAACAGAACAGAGAATTGGAGGATTTTGCCCACTCACTCCAAAGGAGGTTGGCATTTTTCTTCTAGCTCTTGGGTTTCCCCCATCAACACCAATATACATTGCTGCAGGGGAGATCTATGGTGGCAATACTCATCTATCAGAACTCTCTTCCCGCTTCCCTAATCTAATCTTTAAGGTGCACAAACTATTCTGTTGTCTAACTATGCCAATAAGTAGTTCAATAGCTCATAATCTTTGGGTGGTGGGTAGCGTTTGCCTGATTAAGTGATTAATAAATGTTAACAGGAATCCCTTGCAACTGCTGAAGAGCTGAAAGCTTTCACCAACCATGCATCTCAAAATGCTGCACTCGATTACATAATCTCTGTAGAGAGTGATGTATTCGTTCCATCGTACTCAGGAAATATGGCACGAGCTGTCGAGGGACACCGCAGGTTCTTAGGCCACCGTAAGACAATTACTCCAGACAGGTACTGAATTCAAGAAATTATAATTGTAGAATTTTCTTTTGATCCCATGGTTCCCGTTGGAAATTCTGCCTTCATTGCGGTCCGCCCCCATCCGCCTAATTGCGGCATTTGGGTTGCCTTCATTGCAGCCTCCAACACCTTCATTGTGTTGGATGTGAAAGGGTGGATTTAGTCCCACATTGCTTAGATATATGGCCTGTGTAGCGTTTATATAGCTTGGGCAACCCTCACCTTACAAGCTGGTTTTGTAAGGATGGGTTAGGCCCAATACCCAAATTTAAGATCCCCGCTCCCCTCACTTTCTAATTAAAAAGTGGAATTTAAGCATATGGTAGGTGGGCCTATGCATTATCCACGCTTCAAACCCAAGTGGGCTCTTGCGTGAGGGGGCGTGTTAGAAATAATATAACACCATTGATGTGGCTCTATCCTAAGAGCTTAAATTTTTGGGATAATCGGTTATTTGAGAGTTCCCAAAACACAGTTATTGTTTCCCACTAAGGTTCTATAATCAAGTCGATGATCGATCTTCCAAGTTTTTCTCAAGCTTTTCTGAGGATCGTATTCAGCTTTTCACAAGCGTTCATTGTCTACTTCGATAAATATTATTAGGCAGTTATTATGTTACTAGTGGTAGTTATTATATTATTAGGAGCAGTTATATTTTACAGGTGTGTGTATGTGCACCGTCATAAATTTTTCTATCTCAGCCCGCTAACTCGGTTCACTTGCTCGACCCAGTCTTCAGCTATCTCGGCCTTCTCTTTCTACTAACCCATGATCCCATGATCACTAACTTAACACCCCACTACGTCTTAGAACCTCCCAATAAATAACACCACTTAGTAACCTCTCCTCCAACCTCTATAAATAGAGGATGGAGGACCATTTGGAAGGGGATTGACATTTTTACCAAAAGCACAAACTTTTTAAGATTTGCACTCGGTTCCTCGCCGGTCAAGTGATTCTATATTTTTTTAGCAAGAACAGTATGTAACTCTATAAATAGTAGTTTGTTATCTGAATTAAGGGTGGATTTTTTTAGTAGGAACCAGTTGGTTAGGGAGAGGGCAGGCTCTCAATTTCCTGTCAGTTGTGTCATTCAAATAATTGCGTAAAACTGCACTTAAGAAACTGCCTTTGTCAGTTTCGTTCAAGACAGAATTGCTGGAACAGTGTGTATGTAATCTTTGCTCTCTGGAACATTGTTTCAAGGGTGATTCCTCAATACTATCCTAGTACATTAAGTATATCCTATTGATTTAGATACCAGTTCTAACACAATACAAGTTGACGGGATCCCCCAATCATATCGATTCTGCACGGTATCTAAATCTTTATTTGTTTTGTTACACTGGTCTGTTTCTCTCAGTTTCTTCTAATACACGTATATATGTATCTTGCTGGTGCGCCATCCATATGCTATGGAAGTGTAAATTATCTACCGTGTCATTCTGTATTTCACTTGCTTCCGTGGAGGAATATTTCTCGAGTTTATGATATTTCAGAAACTGGACCACTAAGAAGAAATGCCTGTTTATATGTTTTATTCTTTCTTCAACTTATCTCTTTAAGTTTCTTATTCCTTTTATTTTCAGGAAAGGACTTGTTGGAATCTTTGATAAGCTGGAAACTGGAGAGCTAGTAGAAGGAGTGGCACTATCACATATGGTGCAGCGGATGCACAAGAACAGGTGAGTTTATTGCATAATGTTAAATCATGTTTATAATTGACCATAAAATGGGCAGTTTTGGGCTCAATAGATTCCCTCTCTGTTTCATCTGTCATTTTCCTTTTCACCTCTTATTGACTTCAGGTTGCAAATAATTCAAGTCAAAATAACTTTCCTATTTTTCTTAATTATATGCGTAGGCAAGGAGCTCCAAGGAAAAGACAAGGTTCATTACCTGGAGTTAAAGGCAGGGCACGTTTCAGGACTGAAGAGTCCTTTTACGAAAATCCATACCCAGAGTGTATATGTGGTTCGAGAAACAAACGAGAAAGAATGTGAAGAGAAACCATACTGCAGTTCCAGTTCCAATCTAAAACTTTTGAAGGGTCTTGTTTATCTGTGAAGTTATTTTCGGTAAACTGTAATTGTAACCAGCCATTTCGACACACCCTTGCTTGTGCCTTGAAGCTATGTGGTCAGTCGCAGGGTTTTCGGAAACCCATAACAACAAACCCACAGTGTTGACAGGCTAACTCCTTAGCTGTATTCTGACAATTCACTTCAAGTAGCATTGAGCCACTGACATTATATATATTAATTCATAGATAGAATACGCCCCCCTCGCCTGTTCTTACAAAATGAACTCTAGTTTTCAGGTGAAGCCATTTGGGAAGGTTACATTGTAAAGTTTAATAACTTCCCCATCTTTGATTATGTTTGTCAAGCTAGTCTCGTCAACTTATAGTTGATATTTTTTATGGTGGATTTTACTACAGTAGCATTTGATCATAGCTTATTATATCTGTTTCATTTTTATCTCTATTATTTTATGTAAGTTAATCCTTTATGATCTTTTAAATAAAACAAAAAAGTAATTTATAATAAATTTATTCATGTCATTTTATATCCATCAACTAAAAAAATGACACCACTTTATGTGGGTTTCATTCTCAAATTTAGTGAGGCCTAAAGGAATTTAAGAGTGTTGTTAACAGAGTATTATAGTGAGTTTTTTATTTCTACAAAATTATAGTGAGTCTTGTTAACATTCACCGATTAATTCAACCGTAGATTATGACAAACTTTTTTACTAGTCTTGGGCAAATGCTACCTTCTCATACGGCACAGAACTTGATATAAAAATGTTGTTTCCAACCTAATGCATTTAACTCTTAAATTTATTTTTTGTCAAAAAAAAAAAAAACTCTAAAATTTATTTGTTTCATTGTGCACAATTTATTTTTGAAGAATCATTGTGCACAAGTTAGCAACTCGGAATGAGTTTATTTTTTATGCACTATGTAATTTTTTAAAACACGTGATGTCTCACATTTGATTTATTAATTGATGTGACAACATTATATTGAATTGCATGTGTAAAATAACTTTATATTGAAATTTCATAAAAATGATCTAATGTATGAGTTTAATTGTTGTGTACTGTCGTGTAAAGATTTTTTACACATACATCCAATAATGCGTTGCCACATCATTTAATGAATGTGACACATCATGTGTTTTTAATTACCATACATGATGTGTCGGTATATTATTGGACGCGTGTAAAATAACTTTACACTCTGAAGGTGCATATAAATTTCTTAGTATAATTGATTTGGGAAATTATTAAATTATTATTTTTTAAAGAGTAAAACAAAAGAAGACTTAATTAGTAAAATGGTCTCTTAAAGACATTTTTGGTTTTAAATTGGTCCCTTACAGAAAAAAAAGGTCTGAATAGGTCCCTTAAAGAAAAAAGGTCCGAATAGGTCCTTAAAGACATCTTCGTTAATCAGTTTGGTCCCTAAAAAAAGGTCTGAATAGGAATAAACTGATTAACTGATATGTCTTTAAGGGACCTATTCAGACCTTTTTTTCTTTAAGGACCTATTCAGACATTTTTTATTTAAGTGACCAATCTAAAACAAAAAATATCTTTAAGGGACCATTTTATTAATTAAAAGAACTAGAAGATAAAAATGATATTCCATATATACTCATAAACCCCAACAACTACAAGAACCTGAATGCAGAAAGCAGATAGATAATAATAATCAAAGTAGTATAGTAAGAGCAACATTTGGATATGATGCTAATAATGACACGTTGAAACTCACTCTTCTTCCCTCATATTGCTATTGTTGCAAACAAAAACATGAATCTTCAAATTTCAAATAGCATCGATTCTTCACTTCAACTCCCAAAACCCTTATCCTCTCATAAAACAATCTTCTTCACCCAATTCCCTCACTCTTCTCTTTCTCAACACATTCTCAGAACCAAATTTCCTCACAATAAAAACCCTCGCAAATGCAAACTCAGAATCACCGCTTCCAATTCTCTTTCACTTTCATCCTCCAACCAACAAGACTCCGAATCTATTCAGCTTTTCGAGGTTCGTTTTTCCACTACTTCAATTTTACTTTCAATTGATTTTTCTTTTTGAAATTCTAGAAGCTGAAAATTCAAATTCATCTTCAAAAAATTGTGTGTGCAGAAACTGAAGGAATCTGAAAGGGAACGGGTGAATGAGTTAGAAGAACTAGAGAGAAAGGCTAATGTGCAGTTAGACAGGCAGCTTGTAATGGCTTCTTCATGGAATAGAGCTTTGTTGACTTTGCGTGGAAAATTGAAGGGAACTGAATGGGATCCTGAAAATTCACATAGGATAGACTTCAGTGATTTTTTGAAATTGCTTGATTCAAATAATGTTCAGTTTATAGAGTATTCCGATTATGGACAAACTTTATCAGGTGCCGGATTTTTCCTTTTTTTAGGATTTGTGTTTGAAAGTTATTACATTAGATTTCGTGGTTAACAATTTAGGGTCTGTTTGGATTGACTTATTTGAGTTTATATACTGACATGAACTCTTGTGATATTGTTTGGAAGAGCTTTTGGAAACAACTTTTGGATAGCTTATGAAAACAACCTATGACTTACTCCCTCCATATAACACAATATACGCAAAAATCACCTTTTTAGGTTCATTGCTAAATTAATGTATTTAGTCTATATTATAGACCAAATACATTAATTATGCAATGAATCTAGAAAGGTGATTTTTGCTTATATAATGTTACGGAGGGAGTATATGAAAACAATTTGACTTCATTTTATCTTTTGTTATAGCAGCGATTTATATATAAGTATTTATATGATAACCGCTTATGCTATAAGCGTTTAGTTAAGTTGTTTATCCAAACAAACTTTTGAAAGATGTGCTATTGGGCTTTTTTGTTATTTCTCATTATGTTATCATGCTTAGAAATACTTGTAATGAAACAACGCATTATGCATGTATTCGCATTATTATGATAGTACATTTGTTGCTTTTATGCCAGATACATAGAGTGGTCACCTGCTCGGTCTGGTTGGGATGTGTATTGCTGAATGTTGTTGTCTTTTTTTTTGTGTGTGCAGTAATTTTACCATATTATAAGAATGGGAAAACATCAGGCGCTGAAGGGAATCCTAAGGATATTGTTTATCGGCGTCATGCAGTTGAACGAATGCCGATTGATTGTTGGAATGATGTTTGGGGAAAGCTGCATCAACAAATTGTAAATGTTGATGTCATTAATGTAGATTCTGTACCTGCTGAAGTATACTCAACGGTTGCAACTGCAGTCATATGGTCTATGCGTCTTGCCCTGGCTGTTGGATTTTATGTTTGGATTGATAATTTGATGAGACCAATATATGGAAAGTCGATACCTTATGATTTGGGAACTCCTCCTCCCACCCCACAAGCTAAGGTGCCCGTCTTAAGAAGACATGCACTTGGTTCTCTAGGCAAGAGTAGGTTAGTGCAAATTTTCTCTCTATTTCCTATCCCACTTCCCCTTGGTTGACTGAAATTTCATTTTTGTGTAGTGTTGGTTTTAGTTGGTTGATATATGTCATTCTGCTTGTAATTAAGATTTACTAGAAAATTTATCTCTTTCTTTGGCCTAAATAGCTGATGCTGGTTATGTGTTAGAAATTTAGGACCAATTTGTGGGGAAGGAAAATATGACGTACCTACATCTTTTTCTCTTTCTTCCACTTGAAACTCATGAATGACAATTGCTAATGCACCTTTCAAAAGCTTTCATTGGAACTTCCCCTTTCCTAATCAATAGGCTGTTAGAGCTTTTTAGTCCAAGAACCCAATGTTCATTCAAAAGAAGTTGTTTAACCTTCGGAACTTATTTATGATATTTGTTTGAGATTCCATGTTTGATCTTGAAGCAAGCATATCTGATCTTTTATTCATTTAGGAATGATGTAAATGTAATACAAAACATAGCTTAGAGAAGGAAAAAAACATAATAAAAAACATACACATTCTGTACAGAAAAAGAACCCATAGAACTTTGGGATTGAGAGAGATTATAACTGTATTGAAGTCTGCTATATCATATGTCGAATATCTTATCAAGCATAAAAAGAAATAAGGAAAATATAGAAATAATAAAATAAAATCAATTTTCTTTTTAATATTTAGTAGAACCTTTCACCATTCTCCTTAGTCCTTACTGTTACGGGTAGCTAAAGAGGTGCAACAATACAATTTAATTGTTGTTAGGAAAACTGTCTCAAACATTGTCTTTGTTTTGTGAATCATGTTTGAGTTCAAATTAGTCTGCACAATGTAACTAGTTTCTGTTTAAATCTTAAATGCCTAATTACTTTGCAAGTGCTTGTACTATAATCTTTTGGGCTGTACCGGTTCTACTGCATTTCATAAATCAACTGTAAACAAATAATATTATATTTGAAGGATTGAATTTGTCCTTTACAAATTTCTTTAAAGTATCTGGATGGGTGAACCTAAAGGAAGACAGGCAATACACTGTGCCTTCCAAACTTGGATTTTCCATTTTTGTTTAGTACTATTTGTTTAACAATAGTTGATCTATAAAACTCTATGCTGATTTAGGCTTGTCTCGGTCTTTACTGTCCTTCACGATTATGATATTTTGTGGTATTTCAAGTGGAATATATATATATATATATATTTCAGAATCGAGGAATCTCAATTTAAACATCTTTGCAAGTGCTGTATTTTATAAGAAATTTGTTATATTGGCGATTGGTTCATTACAACTGGTTATGTGTTGAAAGTAGTTGGAAAAATTTAATTGCAATTTCATGAGAATAAAAAAAAAATAAAAGCATTCATGATGGGGTTTTTTTGTTGTGTTTGTATAGCGGAAGTTACATGGAAGAAAATTTCCTTGAAAAATATTTTTCTATGGAAAATACTCATACTTTTTGTTTTTATTCATGGCTCCATAGCTCTATATATAGAGCTAAATTGTAATACAAAACATATTTCTAAACCATATCTTCAAATAAGAAACATCCTAAAATATTCTAAACAAAAATATAAATCATAAATCCTCTTATTTTAAATATAAATCTAAAATATATTTAAATCTAAAATCTTCAAAAATAATATTTAGGCATATTATTCTCAACAATTTAAACAACCAATCTCTTTACGCTGGAATCTAATTATAATGCTTTCCCCTCAGGGCTAAATTTATATCTGCAGAAGAAAGAACTGGTGTTACATTTGATGATTTTGCTGGCCAGGAATATATAAAAAGGGAACTACAAGAGATTGTCCGAATTTTAAAGAATGGCGAGGAGTTTCAAGACAAAGGAATCTATTGTCCAAAAGGTGTACTTCTTCATGGACCCCCTGGAACTGGTAAAACTTTACTGGCTAAAGCCATCGCTGGTGAAGCAGGGTTGCCTTTTTTTGCTGCTAGTGGCACGGATTTTGTAGAGGTGCTGCCTCTTTTACAAAGATATTCATATGCATTGAGTGGAAGTTAGCAAGAAGTAGAACTTCGAAACAAAGTATTTGTTCTAAATCTAAATCCGAAATCGTTAAATTTTTAAAAGAATGGCATTGCAGATAAAATATAGAATTATCATCATTTTGGTTCTTTAGCAATGAAACAATCAAAATTGGTCCTTCAAAATAGACTAATTTGACGGCTGAAGTGACATGAAAGGACCATTTTGCTGATGTCATTATTATTGGATCAAATTGATGACAAAAATGTATGTTTATTCTAAAATTTAATCAGGTTAACTGGAGATTTAAGCATATCTTTTATGATTTATTTCCGAGACTTCAGCATATTAATCATTATCAAATGATACAGTATCTAATAGCTAATCCTTCTTGCAATCACTGTACGAAATAAATATTTATATGGAAGTAATTGCAATGTGCTATTTAATTATATCTAGATTATGTGATTCACAATGTTCTTTTGTCTAGATGATTGAATTGCATGCTTGCACATACCCGTGAAACGTGAAATATTGCATGCACAAGTGTCTTCAATTTATGTTTTATACTCAATTAATTTGGAACACTAACTTACAGTCAAATTGGCTCATTCATTTTTCCTTTCCCCCAGATGTTTGTAGGGGTTGCTGCATCCCGTGTTAAAGATCTTTTTTCTAATGCAAGATCATTTGCACCTTCGATAATCTTTATTGATGAGATTGATGCTATTGGTAGCAAGCGTGGAGGACCTGATATTGGTGGAGTAAGATACAAACAACTTTTCCCTTGAAATAATTGAACTCGAAAGTCTCTGTGTAACATTTACATAAAAAATAATTGAACTATTTATCACTAATACATGAATTTAGCCTGTAATAATTACCTGTGTCAGTAACAGCTAAAACTATTCATTTACATAAAAAATAATTGAACTATTTATCACTAAACCACTGGTTGAATCAGCCCCTTACCATGAAATAGTTACCTGTGTCAGTAACAGCTAAAACTATTCATCATATGTGTGCTTAAATCTAACATTTAAGTCTTACAAAAACCACAACTTTTGGTATCATTCATGTAATAAGGAAAAAAGAAACTAAAACTACATTTTCTAGTGTTCAGATTTACAGTATTTTGTTATAGGCTAGAAAACAATGAGTTATGAATGTTTTAACATTTCAGAAGGAACCAACAACTTGTGATTAGCAACTTTATGAGATACGGTAACTTGAATTTCATCTGATGTAATTTAAAGACCTGCTCATGGTTCTTCTGTGCTATATTGGTGAATTATGCCATGTCTGATTGTTGGTAGGTATATATATATATATATATATATATATATATATATATATATATATATATATCAGTATCATGCAAAATCTGTACTTCATTTGGCCTATGTTAAGATATCAGTATCACTTCTTACTTTCTTGCTTATTGACGATCACTTGTTCCGTCCAATTAAACTCTTTGTCTGTACATTCTATAGGGAGGTGCTGAAAGGGAACAAGGATTACTTCAGATACTGACTGAGATGGATGGATTCAAAGTTTCCACAGCACAGGTAAACTTTAATTGAACTCCAAGATCATAAAGATGTTATTTGATATACTGAATTTGAATTTCAGGTCCTTGTGATAGGTGCTACGAATAGATTGGATATTATTGATCCTGCTCTTTTGAGGAAGGGTCGTTTCGACAAGATCATTAGAGTTGGTTTACCTTTAAAAGATGGAAGACTTGCCATTTTGAAGGTATTTTAACCCCAAATCCTTGATTTACTGGGATCAGTCTTCCTTTAGTATTTCAATATTTAAAATTTCTTTTTCCTAATCTTTTTGGTGCAAATTAGGTGCATGCTATGAATAAGTCTTTTCGCTCAGAAGAAGAAAAGGATACTCTACTTAAGGAAATTGCAGAGCTAACAGAAGATTTTACTGGGGCAGAGCTGCAAAATATACTGTAAATAACCTCTTATTGATATTTCTTCATCAATCCATCATCAGAATATAGACTGATACACCATGAATAAATGACAGGAATGAAGCTGGAATTTTAACGGCCAGGAAGGATCTGGATTACATCGGCCGTGATGAGTTGCTTGAGGCCTTAAAAAGGGTTTGTGATTTTTCAGTTTCTTTCTGACTGGGCAATTTCTTATGGTGTGTTCAATGCATTTTTACACCATCTAATGAAACTTACGGATTTGCAGCAACAAGGAACATTTGAAACAGGGCAAGAGGATACTACAAAAATTCCTGAAGAACTGAGACTGAGATTGGCTTATAGAGAAGCAGCTGTTGCTGTTCTTGCATGTTATTTTCCTGAACCCCACCGCCCTTTTGTCGAGGTAACATTATTTCTTTCTTTTTTTGTTGAGCAGATTCACTGTGTGGAAATGTGATTGTTTCATCTGTGTCACGCTGTGTGTTCATTGTTTGCAGACTGATATAACATCTATTCGCAGCCAGCCAAATATGTGTTATAATGAAGTTTCTGGAAAGGTTTTTAAAAGGAAATCAGATTACATAAACTCTATAGTGCGTTCTTGTGCTCGTAAGTTGTTTTCTTTCAGGTCATTTTGGCAATTTTCTCAGAATTATGATCTTATCTTATTTATTAATTTTTTATCCTTTAGATATTGCATTTTTTATAACATCACGTGTTTTGTTTACTGTAGATTAAAGGAGAAACCAATAAGGATTACATTAAGATTTTATTGTTATACAACTTCTTTATCATGTCACTTTGCTTTTTGTTCTGTGAATCTTTGAAGTTATATCTAATGGCACCCAATTTACATCCTCTTAAATTTGAACCTCTACTTGATTGTTTTGATTATCACTCTTGTTGAGGAATTAGGATCCTAGCAACAGTGTTCAACATGTGAATTTCCAATGTTAGATGATTTACTTTTGTTATGAAAACCAACAGACTCAAGGTTCTTCAATGTAAGCTCAAAAGAATATTTGTTTACGGTTGACCAGAAGTAGACAGAGAGTGTGTTGTTTGTGGCTAGCCGCAATGATATTAACTGGAATTGGAACTTTGGTTATTAAGCTTATTTAAATTTGTTTGTAGCAAGAGTAATTGAGGAGGAGATGTTCGGGATCGACAACTTGTGTTGGATGTCTGCAAATGCAACAGTAGAAGCTTCAAGGCTTGTAGAATTTTTGATTCTACAGACTGGAATGACTGCCTTTGGGAAAGCATATTACAGAAACGAAACCGATCTTGTGCCTAATGTATGTGTGTAGGATCTAAATCTAGTAGCTTGTGTTTTGGTGTACACTGTTTCCCTTGACAGAACTATTTTAGGAGTATAAACAAGTCACAACTCATGTTCAAGTGTTTTATACAGCTTGCAGTGAAACTTGAAGCACTACGAGATGAGTATATGCGTTATGGTACAGAGAAGTGTTCATCTGTGCTAAGAGAATACCATTCAGCAGTTGAGACAATCACAGGTCTGGTTCTAGACTTTGTGTGATTTACATGTTAGCACATGAACAATTTCTTCCGGAAGTTATTTAGATTAGTTCATGATAGTTAAGACCTGTTTTTAGGAATTAAGTTTTACTGTAGAATACTAGAATACGTTAATTATTATCAAAACTTTTTATGGCAACATTTCTACATGCATATTTGTTATGCAGATATTTTGCTTGAAAAGGGGAAAATCAAAGCTGAGGAGATTTGGGACATTTATAAGAGTGCTCCTCGTGTAGCTCAGGTATATCACAAACTAAGAGTGCCTTTGGCGTTGTTATACTTATGTTATTTTGGCATGATTTGAAAGTACTCAAGCATTTGAAGATAACTTTGGAGATGTTTATTACTAGAAAATCATTTATTGGATTCTTTTAAGGGTTACAAACTCAGAATTTCAGTATGGCATGCTGTACATACTGTAACTTTTTTTTTTTTAAAATACTTATCATCACCCTGGTTGAATAAATGGTTATTTGTTCATGGTCATTTTTTTCTGGTCGCTTTTAGCCTTTTGTGAGTCCAATTGATGAATATGGAGCACTAATTTATGCTGGACGATGGGGAATCCATGGGATCAGTCTTCCTGGAAGGGTTACATTTGCACCAGGCAATGTTGGATTTTCGACCTTTGGAGCACCACGCCCTACGCAGGTATTTTAGCCAATCCTTGTATGTATATGTTGTATCAATTTGTCTTGCAATCGATCTGTATTCCTTCTTGTTTTTTTCATGGACTTCTTTTCACTGCAGACGCAAATTGTCAAGGATGACACATGGAAACTAGTAGATGATATCTGGGATAAAAAGGTTCAAGATATTAGAGATCAAGCTTCAAGGGAGATTGAAGAAGAGAAAGAAAAGCCACAACTTTTGATGGCAAGTCATTTCCTCTGAGGGGAACTTGTATTTGACTGCAGGTTTGTGGGAATTTTATTGTATTCCAGCTTACTGGTCTTTGTTGTGCCTATGGTGAGTAATGAAATGAGGTGATAACTGGAACATGCTTTATTTAATTTTGATTGCCATGGACAGGAGCTATCTACTTGCGCAAAGAGTACAAATCATCTGTCAGTTATGTAACAACAATAGCGACAATGTCTCCTTTATGCGGAATTCATGGATCAAACTAGTTACTCTTGTGTTTTCGACCTTTAATCTATAATTGTAAATTTGTATCCTGCTCTTTTAGTTGTTAAGCTGTTCTATTAGGGTATTTTGCTTCTCTTTCCCAGTTCTTTATCAGCTGGAATCTCAATTTGGAGTGCATAGTATCAAAATGAAGTTTGATCCTCTCTCGAGCAATCTAGCTGAAGGTGATTCAATTTTGTGGAAGAGGCCGCCTTTTTCGTCACAGATAGCACACCAGGTCTGTATGAGCTGTATAGAGTAAGTGAAATGCATTACTTGCTAGTTACTTAACATAATGTAATTCATTTTAGGGATGTTGAGGCAGTTGCATATCAATTGACTTCAAATGTCTATGTTGTTGTAACTTTGTGATTGTAGTCTTTAATGATAAATTAAAGTGTAAAGAATAAATATCGTTACACTGTTTTTCTTTACATGCTTTTTCATCACTAGCTCTGTGCACAGCAATTGGTCGATGATCTCACCATTAAATGCATCGAGATCTACAACTTAAAAAATTATAAGTGGGGTCTAATACAGTGTAATAATGAGATTATCCACATAACTCTAAAAAAAATTACATTCGAGGGATCCAAATTCATCATCTGACAGTGAACTTGTTCAATTTGAGTGAGACGATCCTTAGATTTGGTTCACAAAGTGACTAAGTGACTGATTTATTTCCATTTCCATCCAAGGAACTCCAACTTTATTTTGTTTAATTCAAGCAACACATATCCTCTTATTAATTCATCAATGCTTTTATTTTAAATTTGGTATAGAAATTGTTGTATCTTGTACTACAAAACTCATTGGTTTGTACTTGGTTCAAGTTAGGACTGTTCATTGTGAACCGAACCGCCTAACCGAACCGAATCATAAATAACCGAACCGTACTATAAGTTTGCGAACCGAACCATCAATATCAGGACAGTTTTCTAACCATGAACCGAACCGCAGTTAACCGAACCAAACCGTGATAATCGTACCTCAAACTCAAAACTTAAAAACCCAAGATCAAATTTGGGGATTTTAAGCGAATTTTGTGATCTTGTATGTTGTGGAATGGATGGATGTTGGTAGTACCAAGAAGGGATTTAGGATTCTGTGGTTTAGCATATCTGATATTTGATTACCCATGGAATTCTACATACTAAAAGTTTCTGATTTCATGTTTTTATATATGTGTATAACAGTATAAGAATAAAGTAAAATAAAGTTATGTATAAGAATGAGTTACTTGTTGTGTTCGTAGTTTGTCACGCCGTAAAATAATATATGTAATATTTGGAAGTTAAATTAGCCTTTTATCAGCAAAACTCTCTTTGACATGATCCTTTTAGATATATTAAGAAATTAATAGTGCAGCTCAGTTGCTCTGTTAACTCGTGGCGGACTTCGGTTTTATTATAGTTGATATGTTACTGCATATATGCTGCTTTGGAAATATATTGCTTATCAGATTGTGACTGCATAGCTTGCTTCAGGGAGTGGAGGTTCAGCACTGAGTGGATTTTTTAGGCTTTTACTATTGTATGGATATGAGTTGCTCATTAGGCAGGGACACCTTAAATTGCATCTGGGAGTGGAGGACCTGCATTAGTGGAGGTTTTAGGCTTTTCTATTGTATGCTTGCAAAGCCTTCATGAGCTAGTTTTATGATAAAAACAGTATAGTTCAAGGTGCCTAACGGTTCGGTTCAGTTAAAAATTAAAAACCGAGTAACTGAACCATAATTGTAATTTGGTTCGGTTAACCATAAACCATAATGGTTCAGTTCGGTTTTTTTGAACCATTATTATGGTTCATTTCGGTTCGGTTCGGTTATTTGAAAAAACCGAACCATGAACAGTCCTAGTTCAAGTTATGCTTTATACGTGAGCATTATTGAAGTTTAAAAATAGCTTCAAATCGCTTGTTGATTATTGCTTTCTAAGGTTGCTTAATTCAATAATTCAGCTTTAGTAAATCAACACCTAATCAAGTAATTTGATTCAAATGATTAATGTATTTCAATTAAAGGTTGAATCAATTCGAGGTATCTGAGTTTGATATCCAGCTTTACTAAATTCTATTTACCTCTAGCTAAATTTTGAATTACAGTGACTTCTTTTCTTAGAAAATCATTGGGTGAAAAGAAAGGTAAATAAACACTCCTAAATAGGAGATGTTTGGTAAATCTTTTGCACTGTCCAAGTACAAAATGTAGACAGAACATAAAAGTTGTGTAACTTTTTACACCTATACACGATCTAGAAGGACCCAATAATGGAAGGTTAATGCTTCTCCTATTGCCTATGCACTGTTTAAGTGTTACTTCTTTTCCCTTTGCCAAAGCAATCATGTTCCAGAACATGATAGATATGGGATTGAGGGTCTAGATTCTTGTTGGTTTATGACCCGTGACTCTAACTCAAGATGTTTTATGCTAGTAGACAACCCAAGCCTTATGAGTAGATGACTTGCTACCTTCCAAATAAAGCCCTGAATCACTCACAAAGTAATAAATCCAACAAGAAGAAACAACTATTTAAAAAAAAATATGATATAGTTTATCATTATCAACAGCCAAAGAATAATGTCATATAGACCTAGTAGAGAGATTCTTTCATGAACAGAGTTTATCACGTGATGCTTGATCAAAACACGCTACTTTTCCAGTTTTCCTACATAGTTAAAATATTACAATAAAGGTTAATGAGCTCCTTCAAAATATATCGTTTGAAAGAACTCGAATTCAATTTCTATGAGAAACAATTTTTGGTCAAGTTTTACTTATCATTAGCTTATAGGCTAAGGTATACAACAAGGCTGACCTAAATAAGATATGAACAATCAACTTTAAGTTTGTCTAAATGTAATGACTCGGATCTATTAAGTAAGATTTTCGGTTCAGTTCTTGTGGATGAAAAAACGTGATTTTAGAAGAAAAAAAATCTCATTAAAGGTAGTCAACCAGCCAATTTTTCGACAAATATTAGTCATCATCAAAATCGGTAGATCATTCAAATTAATAACATAGTTTAAAAAATAAAAAATTAAATCAAATCTAAAGAAGAAAAGGAATCATATAACTTTGCTTTTTGACTTTATTGCTTCAATTTTCAATATACTTTGAAACAATCCCTTAGAGAATATCTTAAGAAAATTCATCTCTACAACAATGGCTTCTAATATCAACTTGTCACTATTTCTCCTCCTCTTCCTAGCACACTATGCATTTGTTAATGGAGATGCAACTTTGATCAAAAGCACTTGCAAGAACACCAAGTACTACAATCTATGTTTCTCTTCCCTCAAATCCAATCCTAGCAGTCCAAATGCAGACACAAAGGGCTTAGCTGTGATCATGGTTGGAATTGGAATGACAAATGCTACTTCCACTTCTTCATATTTGTCTTCTAAGTCTCTTACTCCTACCAACAACAACACTTTGAAAAGTGTTCTCAAAGAGTGTGCAGATAAGTACTCTTATGCTAGTGATTCACTCCAAGCTTCAGTGCAAGATTTGGCTAATGAAGAATATGATTATGCTTATATACACATCACTGCAGCCAAAGATTATCCAAATGTTTGTCATAATGCATTCAAAAGGGTTCCTGATTTAGTTTACCCTCATGAACTTGCTAGTAGAGAAAATGGTTTGAAGCATATTTGTGATGTGGCTATGGGGATTATTGATAATCTCATCAATTTGTAGGTGCATGCATTTTCTTATTATTTCCACTTTGTAATGCAAAAATCATATTCTCTTGTGCTTTTTTTTTTTTTTTACATGTTTCCTCCTATGAAAATAATCATATTTGAAGCATTTTGTTGGACATTAAATGTATGTTGTGCATTTTTTTTCTACTAAATATTAATTTTTATGTTCTCAATGTAATCAATAATAATAAATGGAGATATACTCATGTTTTATTAACACTAACTTCATTTCTGGAAATTTTAAACATGCAATCTATTTAGTCTTTAAATTATCCCTATCTCACATTTATTCCTTATAAATATAACTAGAGAACTGAAGTTATTTACAGATATTGATATTGATGTTTCTTTTGATAAGTAGATAATTGAACACAGTTCTCTAGAACTGTTTAGTTATTTACTAAGTAGAGAACCGTTTAACATCCTGAAATTTCATGTAGAGAAGGTGTTCGCATGATAAGTAGATAACGGTGTAATATCCTGAAATTTTATGTATAGGGGCAGTGGCTCTATTTAAGTAGAGAACGGTGTAAAATCCTAAAAATTTCATATGCAGAAGGGGGTGTTAGTTTTGCATGTTAAATAGCGAATTGTATTTGCAAGTAGCAGAAGGGGTGGAAGGCCCCCTAAATTTGGTGTGGTAGTCGATCTGAAATGTTGTTTCTGTCACAATGAGGAAACCATTAATCACCTGTTTTTTGGCTGTACTGAGTTGAAAAATATTTAGCAAACGGTTCTCAGATGGTTGAAAGTAGATCATGTCCCCATGGAGTGGAATGAGGAATTAAGGTGGATCACTAGATTTAGCAAAGGGAAGGGGTAGAAGGCCCAATTGCTCAAAAGTGCGGCTGGTGAAATAGTTTACACATTATGGAAATACAGGAATGATGTTTGCTTTGGTAATAAAGTATATAATACAAACATAGATAAAAATATTATCAACACTATAGTTTATAGAGGTTGGAGAAGTCCTAAGCTTAGGGAGCATATTGCTCATTTGCTTATCTAGTTTAGTCTTCTCTTTTGTTCTGTCTAGTCCTTTTTGATGGTTGGATCTTGTATGATCACCTTGTACAAAACTGCTTTTTGAATTTATAAAATTGCTTAATTAAAAAAAGAAAAAGTAGCAGAAGGGGTATTTTGATAATTTCAAGGGACACGCGACAAAACCTAGAGGGCGCGCAATAAGAAATAGTCCTTTTAGACTATATAAGCCCTGCATCACCACCTCTCAAGGTAGGCCTCATTCTAAACCTAGCACCCACTTGAAGCACATATTAACTTTGAGCATTGAAATATTTACAGATTCTCTCCCACTATGAAGGCTGAAGATGTGGATTCCAACTAAACACCATTGCCTTTGTCATTGACATTGTGAACATGAGTTCTAGATTGAAATGCTAGGGACTAGTGACTACACTCAACTTATGATATTTAACTTTTACGGAGGAAAAAAAAATTAGAGGTAAAGAAATTTTGAAGTGAGGGCAGGTTAATTTGGTTGTATTTATTAAACTGCCCCCACTTATTTGGCTGAAGCTAGTTATTGCAGGAAAAGAGTATAAAAGAATTGTGCTAATAATTTATCTCCCACTAATTAAAAAAAGTATGTGAATTATTTTGGTGATCATTGATGAGTGCACATAGGTCGTAGTCAGGATAAAGAAAGTAAGAAAAGGTTTCAATGATTGTTTCATCATAATAATTTGTTCAAGAATTGTCATTGTGCATTTAGCAATTATATATTTCTAAATGATAATGCTTCGAGTTAATATCATCTCCACGTAGACATAGTGTTGATTAGACCTTACATGAGTCTTAATTTATTTTAAGTCTAGAAAAACTGTTTTAGTCAAAAGTAAATAGTGTAATTTTGTTTTAGTCAAAAGTTTTATATGCTGAGGTTTAACAAATACTTTTTTTTTTCTTCTCTTGTATACATAAATTTAGAAGAGTTGAGTTTTGGAAACTCGACAAGGTAAAGGTCCGAAGACTCGACAAATGTTTACAAAGATACTTACATATCATTCATCAAAAGAGATCCTCACATGGACAATGGAAATTGAATTTCTCCTTGCAGGATATGAGAACTCCTTACTAATTGAATTGATCTTCATTGGTAGTTTAACAAATACTTAAGTCAAAAAAACTTATGATCAATAGTTACAAATGAAATAGAAAACCCCTTATAGTTTCAAGACAGACTCACTCGTTCATTATATTAAAGGATTCTATAGTTACAAATGAATGCACTACTATTGTGAATTTCGAACTTCTCTTGATCGAGATCCTCAATTTGATAAATGATTCTTTTTGTCGAGTTTATATTAATTACATCTTTCGTGAGGCCAATTCGTGCATTGATGCTCTTGCATAGGACAACTTTTGTTATCAACTATCTTATCAACCTCTTAATAAAATTATGATCTTATCAACCAATTGATAGCATTCCCATCATTCAACTTCCTTAACTCCACTCACATCTATTTATATCCAAACAATTGAATGTCTTATCTTCCATCCCATTTCATAAATCCAAACATGCCTAAGTCTACTCCATTGTATCCATATAGCTTTTCTTAAAAGAACCTAACTTAGATTTGAGTAATATTACAACTGGATAAAAATATGGATTCAAAAAAGTGATTAAATAAAAACGGTAAAAATACTCATCTGCTCCAAGACTTATAATAATGCCAGTTAATGCTATAAAAAATTCGGACTACCTAATGTTTCTGGTTATAAATACCAAATAGAATGATTACAACACACGACTACTGACAATTGAGACTTTCGACTTGAAGGCGACACACCCAAGCATGAAAGAATCAATCTGTCTTTCAGAAAAAAGAAAAAAAAAATGGATGTCTCATGATCACTGGTTTTGAAAAGAAAAACTACATACCAATTGCCTGACATTTAAGTTGCAAACTAACGGGAGTAGATACTCGGCAATTTCATCCGACAAAAACAAAGAAAAATTATTAAAAACAAAAACGAAAGCTCTTAAACATCCGCAACAGCTGCAAAGATAAGGAACAAGGTACACAAACAAAAGGCGAAAGAATTCCAGAGGTAAGAAGGAATAGTGCACATTGAAGACAATAAATAGTAAATTTGGCAGCCAAATTGTGTAATTTCACTGGGGCTTCTGAACCTTTTCCACATATGCCTGCAACATAAAAGAGAAGAATTATGGGACAAGATGGAAAGGCAACAAGCAATCAAATAGTAGTAGTTTCAAACCCATCAAACATTGAGAAAAGAAAATGTCTCAAATGTAAACGCAAATGCAGATACAGAAGCTAACATATGTCTCTTAACAGCAAAATACAGCTTAGACATTTGAAATACATATCTACATATTCGTCAACAATTACAGTCTTATAGAGCTCAGAATTAAGATCAATTAGCAGAAAATGAAAAGTGTAAGTTCAATTTGAATTTGAATTTGATGTTTTTAATAGAGAAAATAATGTCCCGTGAGATTTTGTTAAAACGGCAAAAAAAAACTAGATAATGGATAAAATTTAAGAATTTGGGTAAACTTTTATTAGCAAACGGCAGCAGCAGCAAGCCTTTTTCTTGTAAGCCAGAAGCATGGAACAAACAACGTCAGTGTCATGTAATAAACCAAACCATGTCTACGTATTGATCATTTAAATCAATATCAATATCATTTAATGGATTGACCTATAGATTTCTTTGGTCTCCCTCGCCTTTTTAAATTGGACGATCCTCTATTTGGCGTACCCTCCTTATTAATACTTCTACAAGTCTTCTTTACACCTGTTAAATTATCTAAAGGGGGCCATAATTTTTTCAACAACATAAGATATCTGACTTTCTCTCGTAATTTTAATTCCTAAGGGAACAATAGTCCAATCTGGAAAAAGATGGACAAAACAAAGTCAAAACTACTTTGATTGATTTCAAAAAGTGTGATGATTGAATTTATCTACATATATAAAATTTTGGGTCAGAACTTTTCTTTTCTCTGCTCAAAATTTATCCCATTTGTCAGCGAGGGCCCAATTCCATAACATAAATTTTAAGCTTTCAAGAAATTCAATGATTTCCATAGTTTCACCTAAATTCATTTTCATATTTAAAAGGAAAATGCAGAAGATCTGAAATTCTTTAAAAACAAAATGGTAATAAATTGCCACCACTGACTGACCTGTACAAGTTTGTTTAGCTTTGGTTTTGAAAATGACAAATATTGGTCAATTTTCTCTTGTGTCTGAGGAATATTAGCCGCCTGCATGGTAGCCGTTACTTTATCAAGAACTTTCTTCACAATGGTTTTATAATCTTCTTTATTAGTTATTTGACCTTCTTTCCATGCTGGTTTCAGAAGCTCCTTAACAAACTCAGCCAATGCAAATTTAAAAGTACGAATCCCTTTCATCTCCTTTGTTTGCTTGGCATCATCAGGCCTAGCATTTTGGTCTGTGTTTTGTGGACCATTCTCTTTTGTACTTTTATGACCATCTTCAGAATTTTTCCTTTCCTTAGCTACCTCTTCATTGTTATCCTTATTCACCACTGTGTTTTGACCAGGCTGCAAATGGATTAGATTATCACTCTTGACAAGTTCTGAGGAGGCACCCTTAATAGAATCACCACAATTTTGTTTTCCAGGGTTAGACAACTGTGACAGAATTTCCACTTCAGCAATATTTTTACTTGGAGGGATGGCTGGGGGAACACCACTTGCATCAGCATTTTTTTGCTCAATACTATCATTCACGGGACCATACTGCTTTGGGAATCCAACGGCAGGAACAGGATTGATGCATGTGATTGAAACAGGCATTGCAGGCACTTGAGTTTTTGCTTGAGAAGGACTGTCCTTTAAATCGTGAGAATTTAAAGCAGCATATAGCTGCGGCAGCTGCTGACCTGCTCCTAGGATATGAGCCAGAGAGGTTGTGAGTTGAGCAAGTTGTTCATTGCTTACGGCATTTTGTGTTGGAGGATTTATTGACCTAACTTGTGATAAGCCTGAATCTGTGATATTTGGTTCCACAGTGTACTTTTTCTCAGTAGATACTTCTTGTCTGTGTGTAGCATCAACAATTCCTCCACTTGAAGGAAGAATGGGAACATCCACTTGACTTTGTTCAACTTCATGGCAGCTGGAAGTATGCAAAGGATTAACATTCTGTGCATTCTGATTGATGCTTTGTCCTATAAAAACACCAGTAGAAAATATTAGGTCTGTGTGAGAACCTTTGGAACTATTTTTCACATATATCATCACATTCCAATGAAACAACATTATACTTGTTAAAATTTGGGTTAAATTTACAAAAGCTGCACAGTTACAGGAACATCAAGTACGTGTTTACCTGGAGCAAGTTGTACTCTGTCGGGTTCTGAGATGGCTAAATATGTACCACCCTGCCTTATACCGTGCTTATTCTGTCCAGGTTCTTCCATATGGCTGGAAGGTCCTGTCTTATAATTCCAATCAGGAGACATTTCTGCATCACCTGGCCAAATGTCTTTTGTAACTATTGAATGGGATCCGTGCATGTTGCCACCGGTATTTTCTTCTATCCAACAATCAGCTTCCTTCGTATCACTTGAAATTGGTGGTTTACCATGCAGCTCACTCTTATCTAATTCATGCCCATATCCATCCGTTACAGATAAAGTAGTAAATCCTGGGTCTGTGGCATCTACATTTCCACTTTTATTCTCGATCAGCTTTGTTGTATCAGAGACAGAAACTTTATTATTTCGCTTTGGACTGTCCCCAACTCTATCTGGATCAGCCACATCGCCATCCGAACCCCATCTATCATCTCTTGGCCTTCTATTTGGACTCATGGAATCACTCCATTTTTGTCTATCCAACATTTGATGATCTCTACCTGGATTTCTTGCCCATCTATCATCCCTTAATCTTCTATTAGGGCTCCTACATGCTTGCCTATCGTGAGAAAACTTACAAAATTTACCATTTCGACAATTTCCATTAGCAAAAAATTTGCAAGGAGTATCACTAGTGCGATTAGGCACATGCCGGCCACCCTGCTCAAAAGAATTATCTCTGTGCCTTCTGTCAATTTCCCTGTCTCTAGTGAATTCATCCATACAAACTTTGCCATATCCATCAGAATCGTTATCATGCACAAACTTGCAAGATGTTCCCATTCTACACCTGCCTTTTGCAAAATTTGTACAAACTTCACTAGATCTGCCCCTCTTAAGAGAACGGTCCCCGTCCTCATGGGGTGGATATCTGGGAGCTCTATCTTCCCTTTCTCTAGTGAATTCATCCATAGAAACTTTACCATATCCGTCAGAATCGTTATCGTGCATAGATCTACCACTCTTAAGAGAATGGTCACCTCTCTCATGCGTAGCAGAGTATCTGGGAGCTCTATCTTCCCTGTGCTTACCCTCCCAACTATTCTCACGATTTTGGTTATCATGATGCAGAAAATTGCAAAGACTGCCTCTTCTGCATTTACCAACAGCAAAATCTCTGCACGGTCGCGTTGATCCTACAACCCTCATCCTTTTTCTGTCATCAATGCCTGAATCCCGCCTAAAACCACGAGGAGGGCTCCGGCTCTGACTCCGGCTCCGACTGCTCCTGACAAAGACCAAAATCCCAGGAAAGACGGATAGTTAAAGCAAATGCATCAAGAAATGTTTTAACAATGGACACAATATTATCTTCAATATATTTAATTTAATAATGGAAATTATGACAACTCAAACAATTAATACCCTGGAAAAAATCTAAACGAGTTCAAGGATGTACGCAAAATTAAAGCAAATACTCATTAAGAAAAAAGCTCTTCAACACAAATACAGACATGGAATGCATCCTCCAAAATAAAGAAGCAGAACGTGGCATAATAGATAAATGATAAATGGTGTCTTTAAAACTGCACCTTCTGAGCTTTACTCAAGAAGATAAAACTGTTGTTTTAGTCGGGAAGATATAACTGTTAGACTACTAGGTTTGAGGTATTGGGTCCAGAAGCCCATTTGTGTATAGTGTATATATTGCCTTGTAATCTCATTCTTTTACTAAGAAATACAATTTCTGCAATTCCTACATAGTGAATTTAAACATAAGATAACATCACTAGATGTGTGAATTTCAAGATCAAATAGATATCACATGATCTTTCATGAAGTATCCAATCGTCATGATTGCCAGCATGCATCAGGTGTTTGCAATAAAGAAAAGTAGCTGAAAAAAATGTCTATGATATCTTTAAAACGTCCTTGAACCAAAAAAGAATTACTATTGAGTAGTAACTCATTTTTCCATTAGATCTCAACAATACTACTGAGGGCTCGCAGGTGCCAGAGCACGGTCCTGAGGGTGCACAGCTTCTCCAATAAAATGCAAGCGCTTTAGAAGGAAAAAAGTGGATATTATTTGGACTTTCTGAACATTACTATATTAAAATATACACAATAAAGTTTCTCTAGAGTCATGGTCCCACAACAAACCATCAGTAAAATACGAAAAAATATATAAAGCTTCTGTCAGTATCAATACTCAGAAAATAAAACCAGACTGACCTGTTCCAACCATTTATTGGAGATTGACTGCGTCTCTTTGGTTCCCATTCCTCTTGCCAAGGAGACCTTTTCTTGCTGTAACTTCCATCAGTGTTCCATTCTCTTCTTGTATCCAAAATTCTATGGTCTTCATTCATAGCATCATCCTCATATGAACCTCTGCCTCCAGAAAAAGATTCTTTTGATGAATATCCCATAACAGGTCTTAATTTATCATTTCCTTCCGAATAAGCCCATTTTGAACTATTGTTACCAGCAACATCTGCAGAGGACCACCCAGATCGCATTTGCCTGTGTTCATCACTCAAATCCCACTTTGAAGAGCGCTTTCTGCCAGTTTCACTCATGTCAACAATAGAGCTTCTCTTTGAATAAAGCTGTGTGCTCTGAGTTAACAACAACAAATAATAAATCACCAGAAGAAAGAAACCTGAAATATATCCGCATGCTTGAACTAAATTTTGTACACAGGACTATAAAATACAAGGAAAACTAGGAAAGAATACACAAACATCGATTAAAAAAAACAAGCAGCAAAGAAAAACATCTATCCCATAGAGAACCAGTTAGCTGAAAATTCTATTCATTTCATATGGATATATATTATAATTTACTGAGATGAAAATTTTCAGTTCTTATTTTTTCAAGATCTATGATAGAACCAATCCAATTGAACATCAAGTGTCACAGATTGGGATTAGACATCTTAGAGTGCAACAGACAGATCGGATTAATTCACATAAGGAAACAACCAAAAGGATTTTCAACTAACACCAGAAACAGAAGTGTAGTTGTTCCATAGATCATGTAGGCCGGACATGCTAGAAATATAAGAAAAGGGGTAAAAGTTAATATAAATTGTATTTGGATATTAAATTATAAATCAACATATTTCTTAATTAGGAGGTAGAATCTATCGGAACGAATTTTTTCATTTACGATTTCATACAAAACCAGCTGTCGTTTTGACGCAAATGCAATGCCAATAGTCCAAACAACATGAACAGCATTGTGAATAATTACAAAACCAACTATAGATTTCATCAGATGGGGTTTACAAAGTTTGTTTACACTATTATCTTTTGCTTAAAAAAATTATTGATGGGCATTAATCATAAATATTCTATACCTTGATTTTCAGTCCTATGCAATAGAATTGAAATTACTTTTCAATCCTTTGATTATCTGCCTTCTCTGCTGTGTAAAAAATGAGAAAATAAACAATCCAACCTTTCATTTACACTCCCTACTTTCTACCTTCCATTTTCCACATTCAAGTAAAGGTCTAAGATAAAATCCAAAACTGGGAGGTAGAAGTTTCATTCAAAGCAAGCAACGGTGAAAATTAGAACCATAAGAGTCAAAGATTCGACCAAAAATTCTTCCAATACCACGATAAGATTAATCGATAAGGAGGACAGAGTGCATTGGGGCATATCGCCCAACAACAAAAAGCAAAAATATAAGGCCTCTGAGTAAAACAGAGTGTGTTTGGTCATTGTTACCATAATAAAAAATAAAAACTATATGATAGACTACATACACAAAAATTAATATTAGGCCCAAAATGTTCTGCAAGTTTATTCTCACAGATAGGTGGGGATTAACACCTATTGCAGGAAAGTTAGTAAGAAAGAAAATAGATTTGTGGGGATTTGCCAAACAATATGGTTAGTCGTGGGGAGGAAGGGGTATGGAATTTGTTTCACCTTTTCAGCTAAGCTCGGGACTAGATGTTTTCTCTTTGGCTGAAAGCTTTGATCTTGATTTAGTTTATTTTCTTTTAATTAATTTTTTCAGTAGTCAACAATGATTTAAATCTCCTTGACTTTTCCTATCAAATACAAATATATTTATTATAACAAAACTGTTCATTTATTTATACATCAAGAGAAAATAAGGAGGCTAGACTTTAGCAATGGAGACAAAAGCAAACATAAAAACCTAGAGTGAAGCTTAATATTTCCGTCCCATTTTCCCACATCTTTCCTCATCTTTGTTAGCGCCAAGTTATCCATTTTTTTCCAGGCCCTGACGCCAATGAAATTGCATCCGAGGTATAAAGCATTGATTTAAAAAAAAAATGACGACCTCATCACTGCCAATGGGGCAATTCGAGTGTGTATAATTCACCGATGACACCAGATTAACATAGAAAGAGGATCTAAATAGCAAAGTCATGGCAGTTGTTTGAGAGACAAAAGGTTTAGCTCATGAGAAGATAGGTTTGTTTGTAAGGTTTAGCTCATGAGAAGATAGGTTTGTTTGTAATGTTGTTTGATACTTTTTGGTCACAACTATATTTTCCTTGTATTACATCAAACTCAATCTAAGCATTGTATAACATTTTTACAACATCTAGGACTCGATGCATCTCGTACAGTTTTTAGGACACTCAACAATTGGCCACTTAAATTTAAGTCAAAGCTACAAGTGTATTGCATTGATTATCTCCAATTCTTTTCTTGATGTAGATAGGACACTAATGAGTCAGGTAAAACTTAATAGATAAAGTGACACGTTATTTTTTATCATTGAACTAGCCGGTGGTTTATTCTGCAATCTTGGAATATATTGGAAGCTTCTGCCTTCAAAACTATCCAATATCAAATTTGATTAAAGAGTTAAATGTTCAATATTGCTCTTGTGGAAGGATCAAATGCCATTTGAATCATTTATATCAGCTACTTTGATTGAACTTGGTAACACCTCCACGCATTGATCACATAAAATTACTGCAGAAAAAGTGTATCTCATATTAGCACTTGGAATATTGTACTCTTACTGAGATACATACAACTAAAGCACATAGGAAGGAGACCACCGACTCAACTATGGAACTGCCTAATGACTAATGTCTTCGCATCTGGGTAATGCAGCCACTTTTATGGTTAAAATTCTAAAGAATTAAGTATTACTTTAGGTTCAAAATTAATGATGATAGTAATAATAATAATAATTAAGTCTAAAGATATATTGGTACGGTCAACAACTAGAAGTGGCCAAATAACGATATAACAGTTACTGGGGGAACTAGTGTGGTATACAAGACATGATTTCATTTCGCTCTAGAGTCAAAGATAAAAAAGAAAACAAACATACGATCAAAAGTACCCATAGCCCCGTACTCGCCAAATCAATCCAGACCAGAATTAAGCATCAGAATGCTAGTTTCTGTCTATGAGAGACAGAATAGACCTTAAGGAGATATTCCAACTAGAAGAAATTATAATAACAGATGCGAAAGAGTTTTAGCGAAAATTGAACATTGTTATTGTTAGTCTAAAACTAAGCATATCGACGGCGATCAGAAAAAAAGAGAAATTTCCAATAATTTGCGACCTTCACAGCTTCAATGGTTCTCATTCTGGTATCTCCGAAGTTCCCTTTCAGTATTAGCTACGGTGAAAATACAACGACATCGATAACAGTACAACCATCAATACAGTAGCAATATATTCGTATATCATCAGATCAGATTCAAATTAAAGCAAATAGGCATGAAAAGCAATTAATGGCGAGCTAAATTAGGTTTTAAAAAGAAGGTCGAAATTGAAATTAAGGGAGATACAGTAAACCCTAGACAAGACATGGAAAGTTGATAGAAGACTTACAAGTGAGTGATGATGATGATGAACAGTGATTTGTTTGAGACAGAAACCCTAGACGACGAGAGCGCGGAATTTAGCCATATGTCGAAGCAAAGCTTTGAGAGAGAGAGCAAATGAAGATTCGTTTTTCTGACAAGAAAACTAATATTGAGATGGATTTACCTTCTTCTTTTCGTTTTTTTTTTTACAAATCTTTTCTATTTTTTAATTGCATAATCAAACATGTTTTTCTTTTATTGCTTTTTTTTTTCTTTCTTAAATCTTAAATACAGTTTTGCCCCTTAATTTCACAATTATGCGATTTGGATCTCTTAAATTTCAATTTTGCAATTTTAACCTTCTAAATGTTAATTGTGTAATTTTGACCCTCCAAGTTTACATTTTTTGCATTTATTAGCTCCCGTTTTGACTAAAAATTTCTCATGTGACATTTTAATATTTTAAAAAATAAAATATGTTTTAAAATTTAAAAAATGTATTAATTTTTTTTAATAAAAGGTTGACATGCATGATTTCTATGAGTTGAGCTAAGATTTGTGAACATTTAAATATAAATAAGTAATTTGATAAATAACATATACTTAAAAAAAACATACATTTATATACTATATATAAAGAGGATACAACTATTTTTTGTGCGGACTTTTCATAATACCAATAATATCCTTGGCTTTTTTGTTTTTAGCGGCAAAAATCATTTATTAACAAATTCACCATAATATAAGACATGTTTTTGTTTAGTAGCAAAATCTTTTATTAACAAATTCACTATAATATAAGATTTTTAATAAGATAGACACAGATAGGCGCATGTCTAGTCCGCTAGTAATATAATAATGGTTTGGTAAAAATAAAATAAAACATTGGTTAAAATACACAATCACGGTGTATTTCAATGATATGTAATATTTAATCTCACATGACAAGCATGATTTGAAGAGTCATATTTTTTATTTATTTTTTGTCTAATTTAAAGAGTCATATTTAATAGGTGAAAAAATGAGAGATATTATTCTTTTACAAGATATGTTGATGGACATATGAGTTTTTCTAACCTAAGATTGCACAGAATAAGCTTGAGTAATTAATGCTTATTTAACCTCATTGATGAGTCAATTTTTTTTCTCTGTTGCCTATTTTTCCTAATCAATTTTTTCTCTTCTAATATTTTTTTACCGTAACTACTCCTCTCTATTTTTTTTCTGAATATTTTTTTTTTCTCTCCTCCAACTTTGAAAAAGTTTACCAGGATAAAAAAGAACCAGTCATATGTACTCACATGGTTGCTATACTAGAGCAAGTTAATAGCTTAATTTGATTTTTACTTCTGGCCCGTGTTGTCGTGTGTTATGTTGTTGTTCTGTTTTCTATTCTCAATTCTTTCCTGCATTTTTTTTTGCCTCTGTGTGTAACAGTGTTGTTTTTCCTCTGTGATAACTTTTTTTTTTGTGTGTATTTAGAGGATATTTGTATTCCTACGATGAATAATAGAAGAGGGATAGAGAGAGTATGCCTTAATTAGAAGAGAAGTTAATGTAAAAAAAATTAAGAGAAAAAAATTGGGGAGAGAGAAAAAAAATTGACTCATCAATGAGTTTAAATAAGTATTAATTACTCAAGCTTATCCTGTGCAATCTTGCGTTGCACAGATTAGAAAAACCCTAGTTATATTTACCTAATAAGAAAAAGAGAAAATATATGAATTATTTAATATTTAATATTTAATATTTATTTTAAATCTAAAATTAATAATATATTGATTGGGTCATATTTTCTTTAATTATTGTTCATAACACTTCAATTTTTAAATTAAAAATAAAATTATTAATTTCATATTACGTTTAAAATTAAACACGTCAAATATATATATATATATATATATATATATATATATATATATATATATATGAGGAGGGTTATATTGACTCCAAGAGTAAGTTTTATAACTTACTCCAAATTTTGACCTTTGATTTTAATTCCAATTAATGGCTAAGATGGATTGATAATAATTGTTAAGGTGAGACTTATTCCTTTGTTGCACTTGAAAATCAAGATTATCAAAACATACTTTAAATAGAATATATTAACTCTAGCAATTAATTGTAAGTACACAATTATTTTTTTTACGAATAAACCATTTTTTTTTTTGGACACTTTAAGTACAACATTTCTTTTTCTTTTTTTTTTTGTTGACAATACACCATTTATTTCATGTGTGCTCTTTTCTTCTCTTTGCCTATACACCTAATTTTATGTTTGTTCAATCCGCGTTTATGATGATGGTTGGACCATAGTGATGATTTTTTTGGATTTTTATATCTTTTGCTTTTGAACTTTTAGCTCTTATTATGCTTATGGCAAGAGTTAATGTTGGTTATTTAATTTATTTTTTTGGTACATAATATTGGTTATTTATTTGTGTTATGTGTTTTATTCATGTGTTCCTTTGCCGTTGTTATGTTGAACTATTTTAAATGGAGTTGATTATTTTATTGTATATTTTTTATAAGAAAATGTACCAATTATTGTTATTTTTATGCAATCATTTGTTTACCTTTTTTTTTTGGTTTAAAATTTGTTTTCTTTTTTTTGTTGGTACAAATGTTATCATTTGTATTTTTATACTTTTTTTTGGTAGAGTATTTTTATCCTTTCTACTATGCAATTTATTATGCGTATAAAAAATTAACAAAGGCGAAGAATCATTATTTTGATAATTTTGATTTTTGATAATTAATGGTTTAATTTCTTCTTTTTTTATGGTAGAAGAATTCATTAATTCATTCTATTTGAGGTATGTTTTGATCATCCTTATTTTCCAGTGCAACAAAGAAATAAGTCTCACCTTAATAATTATTATCAATCAATCTTAGCCATTAATTGGAATTAAAATCAAAGGTCAAGATTTGGAGTAAGTTATAAAACTTACTCTTGGAGTCAATATAACCCTCCTCTATATATATATATATATATATATATATATATATATATATATATATATATATATATATATATATATATATATATATATATATATATATATGAGGAGGGTTATATTGACTCCAAGAGTAAGTTATAAAAGCTACTCCAAATCATGACCTTTGATTTTAATTTCAATTAATGGCTAAGATTGATTGATCATAAAACACAAAGTGAGACTTATTTTTTTATTGTATTGGAAAATTATCAAAACATACCTTAAATAGAAGAGAATGAATCAATTATAATCATCAATTGAGACTTATTTGTTGATCACATGGGAAAACAAGGATTCCACACACTCTGAAATGGTGTAACACTAATCGTTTGTCAATCCTGCTTCTTTTCATACAATTTTTTACGGCATCTTTTCTTTTCAATTTTACAAGTGTACCATTTTTTTTTTGTGGTGTATGCTTTTTTTGTTACAATATTCTCTTTGCTTGTATTTTTCTTTTCTTGTTATTAGTTCAATATTTTTTGTTTTCTTTTTTTACAAATTCGAACAATAGGTTAATTTAATTTGTAATGATTTTGTTGAAGAAACAAACAAGTTTTTAGTAATGGATGTCAATGTTTTTGAAGAGATTTCATGTAATATGCAAGTAGAAGTTGGAAAAAAAAAAAACAAGGGAGGATCTTGTTTTGACAATTAATGGTTATAATTAATTCATTCTCTTCAATTTGAAGAATGTTTTGATAATGTTCATTTTCTAGTGTGATAAAAAAATAAGTCTCACCCAACTAATTATTATGAATCAATCTTAGCCATTAATTGAAATTAAAAACAAAGGCCATGATTTGGAGTAGCTTTTATAACTTACTCTTGGAGTCAATATAACCCTCCTATATATATATATATATATATATATATATATATATATATATATATATATATATATATATATATATATATATATATATATATATATATATATATATATATATATAAAAATTAAACACGTTCAAAAAGTTGTATTGACTCCAAGAGTAACTTTAAAGAATTACTCCACATCTCCACCCTTGATTTTGTTTAAATCTAATGGACTAAAATTAATTCTCATTAATAATGATAGACTTCATCTTCCCCAATTATTTCTCATCACATTTATGATTTTTTTTTTTTTACAGTTTTATAGTTTCCTTTTATTATACTCAATATTCATTATTTCCTTAATCATATTTTTTATACCACAATGAATAATTGTTGAAATGCCTTGGCGCTACCTGTAAACCTTACGAGTAGGGGGCGTCAGAAAAAGAACAAGTTGAAATGCTTTGGCGCTACCTGTAAATCTTACGAATAGGGGGCGTCAGAAAAAGAACAAGTTGAAATATTTTGGCGCTACCTGTAAATCTTACGAGTAGAGGGCGTCAGAAAAAGATACAGCAAAGAAAGGCGAGATTATCAACATCGCCAGCAGAAAAAGCTTATACACAGCTGATGAGATCCTCATCGGTCACTATTTTTAGAGTCTTTTTAATAAGTTTTAATATCATTTTATTAGTTTAGTGTTTAATTTAGAGTCATTTTAAATAAATTGCAATTATTGATTTATCGAATCAATTAAGTGTTTTTCTCTATTAAAATAATATTTTGTGTAGTTTTTATTTTCTTGGTTCAACTTAACATGTTTATGGTTGAGTGCAAAAATTATATTAACAAGTGTTTTAGTGTAATGGGTTGGTGTGAATAGAAAACAGACTGATGAATAGCCCAAGAAAATGCAACATGCTAAAGTGGCCCAAGAAGATACTGGAGAATTCAATGCATATTTTGCATATAACAAGAGGAGCTACGCTGGGGAAGGATATCACGCAGAGAGGAGGAGAAAAACATGAACAGTGCGTGGGGCACTTGAAGGAAGGAAGGAACGACTCCAAGCTACAAGCTGACACCTTATTAATTGGTTTTAGTTTCTTTATTTCTTCTTTTGTTTTCATTATGAGTAGCTAGTTCTCTTTTGATTGGTTTTGTAAGATGAACTTGTATGAATCTATGGGTTTATATGTTAGGTCTTTGAACTAATACTCTTTTGATTAATTCAATTCGTTATTCAATCAATCTTTGTGTTTAATGCTTTATGGGTATTGATGAATGTTCATGTATGATTTGAGATTCATATTGATTAAGAGATTAATTGTATGAATTGGACCTAAATTGATTGTTCAACCTTGTAATTGATCTAGAGATAGGGAATTAGAGGTTGTGACTTATGGTTTAACGTTCAATGTTTGCCTATTTTAACTATTCAATTGGCCTAAGAGATTAGGGTATTATAGTGTAAAATAGTGAGTTATACACCATGAGAATGGGTATAGTGGCTTAGTTAAACCGTCGTGATAATTGGATTGATCATTATAAGGGTATTAGACGCTAACATCCATACTGAAATACGAGGGATTCGAAACAAACCCAATCGCTTTCTTTAATTGTTGAATTTAAACCTTTTTACTTTCAATTGTTAATCAAATGCTATGCATTCCCCCCAAAATGTCATTTAATTTCCTCCTAAGAAATAGTTTAATTGTTTTGCTTTAGATTAATCTCAATCCCTGAGGATCGATAATTTTTTACTACTTGGCGATAATTGGTACACTTGCCAATAAGTCATCAACAGCCAAAGCAAGGCGATTCATTATAACGCCAAATCATTTGCAACCGCCAAAAGGCAACAGGTATAAAGTTATTCATAAATGATATATAATTATATTTAAAGAGCTAAAGACATTGCAGGTGCAAAGTTAAAAATTTCAAAGGCGAGATTATTTTCAACACCAAACACAAAGTACAGTGGAAGGGCGACTCCGAGCAGCATCAATTCTCTCTTTCTCGCCAAAGAAACAACAGTTACAAAATAAGGCGTGCAAGCCTGACAGTACGAAAATCAACTACAATAAAGAAGTGAAGTTACTGGCCACAAAGTTTCAATTTGATTTCAAGAAGGAAAGGAGGGACGAATCGCGAAAGACGAAGAGGCGAGATTGGTGGCAACACTGACTCGAAAATGCAAATACAATGGAAAAGGAGGAAGGGCGACTTGCCAAATTGCTCAAAGTCGCCAAGAAACAATGACAACAATATTCAAAGCCACAAATGGCATACATCAAGATATTCAAAAGTCATAGAAGGGCGTATAAATTATCTAAGAAATATCAACAACAAAAGGAAGGACAAGGCGACAAGCAAACAAAGAATATGAGTCAACAATAAATAGGCGACATAGAACAACGTTGAGGCATAATAATCGCCAAGTGACTTCAATCAAAAGCACTTCGCCTTCCTGAAGCCTCGTGCTTGGGGGGCTGTGTACCGGGCCATGGACCAGGGTGTGATTTGCCTAGACCCAATAGCAGCTGATCCATCAAATACAAGCCCAAAGGATTGGAAAAAAGGAATAGACGGGAAAAAGACAGCCATGAAGTCCATCTTCACAACATGGCCAACAAAGCTTCATTCCACTATCTCCATGATCCGCCCATGATCTCAGAATAACCGCCCATTATCCTTGCTTTTCGGAGAAGGTGGAGTGGTATTTTAGGAATTTCACTCCTACATGTACATCTATAAATAGAAGTGAATCTTGAAGGAGAAAGGACAACTATTTCATTATCAGAGATATACACAGATATACATTTTTCTATTTTCTCAAGCATATGGACCATCCTTTGGTCTAGGTTTGTGTAACATTATTTAATTCAATATCGATAATACAACTCTCTTTGAATGTTCACCAGAACATATATATTTAAACGGGTCCTTTGAATCCCAATCCTTTATCTGATCGGGAGAAGTTGGTTAATGAATTGCAAATTAGATATCGGACCTACTGCGTTGAGTTTTGCGTAACCGAAGTTAGTATAGTTCCAAAAATTTTAATAGATTGTTTTTTACACCAAAATTCTCAATTATTTATATTTAATTTTATTTTATATGTTATTTCTATTAAAATTATGATACCGAGTATTGATATTAGGATTTTCACACACGACACAATTTTGCATTTAGTGACAAGTCGCAATGATCGTGTTACAGCAAATTTCTATACATCTGGTAATGGAAGCGACAAGTCACAATGTTTTGATGAAATAAAGATGTATTATGACTGTAGATATTTGTCGGCATGTGAAGCTGCTTGGAGGATATTTTCTTTAGATATACACTATAGAGAGCCTTTGATATACACACTATAGAGAGCTTACGGTTGAGCGGCTTAATTATCATCTTGAAGATGAGCACACTGTTTTATTTGAAGATAACGAGTGTATTGAAGATGTTCTAAACAAACCAAAGTGTCGCACATCAAAATTTTTGGCATGGATGGATGCAAACAAGAAATTTCCAGAGGTAAAAAATTTAACATATAGTCAATTCCCAACTAAGTTTGTGTGGAAAGAAAATTTGCATCAGTGGACTCCAAGACAAAGAGGTTTTTCAATTGGAAGAGTTCACTTTGCACCACGTGGTGCAGGTGAAAGGTTTTATTTGAGGACGTTGTTAAACTACGTCAAAGGTCTTACTTCTTTTGATGAATTAAAAACAGTGGATAATTTCAAATATGATAGTTTCAAGGAAGTCTGTTTTGCAAGAGGTTTGCTGGATGATGATAAGGAGTATATAGAGGCAATAAAAGAGACAAACCACTAGGGTTCAGGGACTTTTTTAAGGACAATGTTTGCAACATTATTGGTGTCAGATCAGCCGACCAGACCAGAAATAGTTTGAACAAGTACTTCACATCTTTTGATTGATGACATTTTGCACAAACAGAGACGCTTGCCTGGTGCTCCAGGTATAAAATATTTTCACCTATTTCTATAAAACCATACTTATTAGTTGTTTATTTTTTTACTCATATAACCTTGCTTATATCACTTTTTAAATTATTTATTATGCAGTTTATTAAATTGTAGTTTTTGAAAATTGGAAAAAGAATTTTTTCAAAAAACAAATGGAAAAAGAATTGATATTTTTTATAAATACCCTTAATTTTTACGTTAATGTATCCAAACATAAATCAATTCTGTTTAACTCACTTTTAACCAAAATCAAATCTATCAAACTCGATTCTGCTAAATCAATTTTTTTTTGCAATACAACCAAACACAACCATAGTCTTGTCACTAATCACATTCATTATTTTGATTTTAACATTGCAGATTTAATATTAACCGATGATCAATTGATACAATATGCACTAGCAGATATTGAGTAGTTGTGGGAAGAGTTTAAAAGATTATCCTCCAATGCCTAGAGCAGACACACCATTAGTTCCTGATATACAAAATAGTTTAATACACGATGAATTAAATTATAACAGACAATCATTAGCTGAGGAACATGTTAGATTGATGTCAACTATGACTTCAGAGCAACGTAAAGTATATGACACAATCATGACAAGAGTTAACGAAAACAAACCTGGTGTGTTTTTTCTTTATGGTTATGGCGGTACAGGGAAGACATTTATCTGGAGGGCCATGTCAGTCGCATTACGCTCAAAAGGTGAGATAGTTTTAATAGTTGCATCAACTAGGATCACTGCATTGCTTATACGTGGCGGTAGAACAACACATTCAAGGTTTTGTATTCCTCTAAATGTTGACGAGTTTTCAACATGTATCATAGTTCCTAAAAGCCCTTTGGCGCTATTAATACAAAAAGCAAAGCTCATTATATGGGATGAAGCACCAATGATGCACAAACATTGTTTCGAAGCTGTTGATCGAACTTTAAAAGATATTCTCAAGTCTGTTGATGAAAAAAATAAACACATTCCCTTCGGTGGAAAAGTTGTTGTTTTTGTCGGAGATTTTAGACAAATTCTACCAGTAATACCCAAAGGTACAAGGCCAGAAGTTGTTCATGCTACTATTAATTCTTCAGTTCTTTGAAATTTTTGTGAAGTTTTAACATTGAGTAAAAACACGAGGCTTCTCGGTGTGCTTCGAGTGCAGACGTTGAACGAGATTGTTTTCTGAATGGGTTTTGGGTGTTGGCGATGGAGAAATTGGAGATGACAACGACGATAATTTAGAACTTGACATTCCATCAGATTTATTGATTCCAAATTCAGGTGATCCTCTTGCTTCTATCATTGAAAGCACATATCCCCAACTTTTACAAAACATGAACGATATAACGTATTTCCAAAATAGAGCTATACTACCTCCTAAAAATTCAATAGTCGACACAATAAATGATTATATGTTGGATTTAATTCTTGGTGAAGAAAAAACATATTTGAGTTATGATACTCCACTCACATAAAATGTAAACGGTCAAACAGTGGATGATGTCCATACTCCCGAATTTTTGAACACGATTTCTACGTCGGGACTTCCAAATCACAAGTTGAGACTTAAAGTTGGAGTTCCAGTTATGCTATTAAGGAATTTGAATAAAAAATTAGGATTATGCAATGGAACAAAACTTATTATTACGAGATTGGGAAAACGTGCTCTTGAAGAAAAAATTATTTCATGAAGTAATATTGGTGATCAGGTTTTCATACCTAGATTTTCTCTGACACCATTTGACGTGAGAATTCCTTTTAAATTTCAACGGAGACAATTTCCTATAATGATTTCTTTTGCGATGACTATTAATAAGAGTCAGGGATAATCTTTAAAGCATGTTGGGATATATCTTCTGTCGCCAGTATTTTCACATGGTCAGTTGTATGTTACAATTTCAATAGTTACTTCTAGAAAAGGATTAAAAATATTGATCATCGATGACGACGGTGAAGATACGACTAAGACTTCGAATGTGGTCTATAAGGAAGTCTTCCGTAATATAACATAATTTTCTTTGTATGAATATTTTTCCAAAATTATTATTGAACTATCGTTTAATGTTACTCAACTTTTTTCATATACCTTACATTATTGGAATTATCATATCTTATTTAATCATTATATATCTTACAGCTAATCAGACTCGTGCACCGCACGGGTCGATGTTCTAGTAATATATATATTTTTGTGTTAATTTTCGGTTCCTATGAGAAATAATTATTCCACCAAAGAACTCAAAGTGTATATTAAATTCTATACGTCATGGCCATTGAAAGCATATAATCATATATTAGGGTAAAAATCATACTAAAATATCAATTAAACGCAAGAGTCGTTATGTGCAATAAATAATTATGCTGACCAAATCAACTCCTTTGGCCCTCTTTTGTACAAAAAAAGATATAAAAAAAACATGCTTCAATTGACAATAAGTTTACAATATTCAATAATGATCAACTCTACATTGTGTTCTCATAATTATACAAATAGCCCTTTTAACAACTAAACTACTACCTAACTAATTTCTATAAAACCCTTAACTTCTTTAACTACTCTAATTAACCATTATTCCACATCCAAACATAAACCAACAAGTCCCATAAGTGTAGCTCAAATGGTAGCTACCAGGGATATTATTGGAGTGACCAGGGTTCAAACCTCGGATTTCACATTTCTCCACATTCATATGTGTGAGAGTCTAGTCACTAGGCTACTTGACAAAAACATAAACCAACAAAGTTAGTCAAAAAAAAAAAAACATAAACCAACAAATGTTAGGGCCAAAAATTGTACAGAATAATCTATCAATAATTAAAAAAAAAAAAAACTTCACTTTACATTATTTTATGTTCATCAAAAAAGAAACTTAACTTTAAAGTAACAAAAGAAAAGGAAAAAAAAAAAACTCTTTTTCTCTATTTTCTTTTTCTGGTAACAAAACCACATTCACAGTCCTAATTAATTTGGTAAACCACACATATACAGGATATTCCTACTATGTCACAAGCTCCTAGGACATAATAATATCACACAGGTTTAGGTGTGTATAACGAAACGTTGGCATTGCCACAAAATCTTTGTAAATTTAATGACACTGGATTCAACCACCTAGTCACATAATCTCTTAAGCCAAATCCCTTGCCAGGCCTTAGAATTTGCTTGAACAAAGCCGATTTTGGAACATTCCAATGCTCCGCACGCCTGAATTTTTTTTCCAGATATTTTAGATGATTTCAAAATGACAACCCTAAATACTAATAACCTACTCACATAAGATTTCATTTTAAAACTTATTCGCATTAGTTCATATTAGTCAAATGTATTCATAATTGAAATCAAACAATGGTAGAAACATGTGTCATCATAATTGAACATTTTTTTCACCTGCATACGTTTCCTGATTGGGCATAAAAGTAATATTCTGTATCCAGTTGCTGCAGCATATATTAACATGGTCAAACTGTGTACCATACAATATAATTTAAGCTTCTTTTTTGTTGCTTGCTACTAAATAAACATTTTGTAATTGCCACATATTCTATTAAAAATCTGACTCATTTTAATTTGAGCCTTCAACCAATAGTATGAAAAATGAAAGAAATTCCGAGAGGTTCCATTGAAATGCAGATAAATACAATACAATACAGTATAGAAAAATATGTATACACTCCACAGCGATAGGCTTGAAATTTACCGGAAAGAATAGACCTCCATGGAAAGGACAAGATGCAGCTGAATCTCCAGTGGCCAGTTTCTTTATCCTGTCATGGAATAAAATTTATGAAGATACACTATGAGCTTTTTAAAGAAACAACAATCACTCAATAAAAAGTATAGAATTTTAAAAAATAGAAAACACGAGTTTCTAAAGTCGGATGTGTAGCAGGAGATTGAACTAATAATAACAAAAAATGAAATAAAGTTCAATGGTTTTCATATAAACCATAAGTTGTTTTCATAAGTATCTCGGAGAGCTTATGAAAATAGCTTATGAATATGTCATACCCTGCCCTCATAAGCTTATGCTAGTAGATAACTCAAATAATTCAATAAAAAAAAAAAGTCTTTATGTCAACAATTTATCATTACATCTTGAAATCATACATATAAATAAAAAACAGCATTATTGCAAGTAAAGTGTAATGGCATTGACATAAGGACTCTCAGTGGCAACTAATGTAATGGACTCTCAGTTCAACATCCGTGACTGTTACTTATAAGTCTTGCATCCGTAAGTAGGCTTAAGATGACTCGGATATTCAAGTGGTCTTCTATTGGAAGTGAATGGTGCTAGATATGTCAAAAAAGCAAAAGACCAAACACAAACTGATGAGGTATGCAGGACATATCTGTTTTCATTTACAAAACTTATCAATTTTCTGTAAGAGATAAATTGCAGGGCAGAAATAATAATTAAGAAAACAGTCACCGTAGAAAAACTTATCAATTTCATGGTATTATTGATTTGATTAGTTCCTTCCTATGCATATATTACAATCCTTAAATTTGAAATCCATTTCAAAGATTTAATACAACAACATTAGGCTTTTCCATCAGCCGGTGTCAGGTACAAATATTTATTAAAAACAAATACAATCATGTGAATGATACAGTTGAGAAGAAACTCAAAATTAGTCTGAGTTATATAGCATTGAGATTTAACAGGCAAATAAATGCATAAATTAAACAACCACTATAACCATGTTACAAATTTTAAAAGCAAGCATAATAAAAGCAAATACCTTGAATCTCTCCATACACTATTTAAATGAAATATTGGAATAACAAGAGTTGCATTTAGTAATCCAGCCACAGCAACTGCGTCACATATCTGCACAGCTAGTAGTATAATGAGCGCTAGAACAATTTGGACACCAGATCATTGATGTTCATCAAATAGCATTAAACATGTATCATGTATGCCTGGAAGTCTATCATCATACTTCATTCAGACCAAAATGACACAAAGGACAAACACCAGAAAAATAATATTCGCCAACTTCATAAGGCAAACACTAGATATAACTCAATGGACATCCATTATCATAAACAAATTATCGCTGCGGAAAATCACCATTAACAGCATTTCTATTCCTCCTACCTACTTACATGATTTCAAGCTTTAGAAATTAAAATTCAATTTCTAAACGCCAATGATTGATAATATATTCTCACATCTGATTCTGGAAGCAAAGCAAGATAAGCATAAACCTCATCAGTTTCTTGCTCAGCCTACAACAACAGAAAGAAAATCAACAAGATTCTAAGGTAAATAAACACAAACCATCATTTTCACAACAAAAAACACATAAAGACATGAATGTAACAAGAGGAATCAAACAACAGTACCAGCAACTGAACCTTAACAACACGGCATAAAATCTTCGATGGTAGATTGAAATGAGGAATTTCTTGGTTCAATTCTTGATCAGTAGATGCTTGAAGTTGCAACCAAAAAAAGACCATAAAGTTTTATATGTAAGTACAACAGAAAAAGGACATGATATTGAAGCTAGAACATATGCAAGCAATGTATCCCATTGAAAACTTCAATAACGAGATCTAGAATCGTTTCCGATATTATTACCCTATCAGTGAGAACAGAATCCTTGTTAATACTTGAGGGCATAGAGATCACATGGGCTCCAATTGAATTATTCCCTAGCTTAATAATTTTTTTTAATGTATCCCAGACTTGTTTAAAATTTGAAGCAACCTAAAAACATTAAATCAATGCCAATAAGAAATACAAATTAAAGGACTAAATCATGAGGAAGAACTAAATACCTAAGTCACGAGGAAGATCTGTTTCCGATATGATTACCCTCTTAGCCTCTTATAGTATCTTCTGCTCCTTTCTGTTTTTAGATTTCAAAAGAAAGTGAGTAACAAAAATGAACATAAGAGAAGTAAGGCAACCAAACACAAATCCATATAAAAACTGATGCACTTTCCATTACTACCTCTAATGACCTGAAGAGACGAGACTGATTTTTATCCTACACAAGCTGTAGTACCTGCATTGACTCTGACAATCAAGGTAGTTATGGATTCAAACAAAAACAAAATAATATCGGTAAAAATATATATATATATATATATATATATATATATATCTCTTCTCTCCAACATATCATCAATCACAATTGCATAATAAAAGAAAATAGAAACTCAGTCAAAGCTGAAACAATCAAAACTAGGAAGAACTCTTGATACATATCATCATTTTTCACACATGCAGAAGATTTTTTTTAATGCCCTTAACTTGTCTAAGAAAGTTAAAAACTTAAATCATCAATTTCACTTCTCATCCCTCCCTCAGTTTGCTCCATGTTCATAAGGTAAAAGGGTCACTGAAAAACATTCTGGAAAGGCTGTTAATTAACATAAAATGAAACCTAAAAATAGATAAATGAAATTACCCAAATAAACAAAAGTCCAAACACGAAAACACAATCAAGAACATAAATCATCAACAAAAAGAATAGAACAAATAAACAAAAGCCACATTTTCTGAAACAAAAAATAGATAAATGAAATTACCCAAATTAAAACCACATAACCAAAGACACAATTTTTATAACCTAAAAAGAAGAAAGTTTAAAACTTTATAGAAATGAAATTGAAAACTAACCAGCCTGAGAAGGAGGAAGTGGCAATGAACTCACCTATTTCCATATAGAAAACATCATTTATATATTATGTCAAAAAATAACAATGGAATCTTACCCTTTTTCCTTACCCATTTTGATATAGAAAGCATCTATATATGTCATATCTGAAAAGGAATAATAAGAGAGAAATAATTGTGAAAGGGTTACTATCATCGAAGTGACATCAAAATTTTGATTTTTCTCTTTCTCTCGTTTTCGATGAGTTGAGCGGTGTTCTGATTCCTTCGATACTCAACCAACCACAATTCACCATCTTGAATGATTCGATCCATTAAGCGTAGCATCGGGGTAGAATATATCATTCGTTGCTTATTACTTTTTTTGGGTGCACGAGGAGGTGAAGGAGTTACCGACGATGGCGATGAAATCGGAGTGCGAGGTGAAATCGGAGGAGTATGATCCATCATCGGAGATTCACATAGAGGAGTGCGAGGTGAAGGAGTTACCGACGAGAGGGACGATGGCGATGAAATCGGAGTGCGCGGTGATTCCATGAAAACGAAACAACAGCAAGAAGAATGAATCAGAGAGAGAGAGCTTTCAGAAAAGAATGAGATTATTATTATCAGAGAGAGAGAGAACAGAGCAATGAGAGAATGAATGAATGAATAGTTAGGGTTCCCGGATTTGGGCGCTCAGTATTTATAAGGATCAGGACGTGAGATGCACGCACTCAACAACAACGGTAATATTTTTTTTTTTTTTTGTAAGAATAAAATTTAGCAATTACTAGGCAGTGTATATTTTTTAAAAAAAACATTAACGTTATACTAAATAAATAAATAGTAGTATTGTATTATATTCCTTAAAAATGTAGACTTAATAATTTATAGTAGTATTTACGTAAAAAAATATAAAATAATAATTTATATTATAGTATTGTATAAGATTCCTTAAAAATTAATGTAGACTTAAGCAAAAAATTTTATTTTATTTTTACATAGTCTTGAATGCAGTTTTTGCATAATTTTTGTCTTTCTATTTTGAAAATTTCAGATATTTGGTCCCCTTTTCGTTTCTTTTTTAATTTTAATAACATGACACATTATTTAAATGAAATGACACCTAATACTTACTTATGGAACTAACACATCATATTTAATTTTTTTATTTATTATTTCTTTTTTTATTTATTATATTAGATAATTTTTTTTTTGGTGTTGTCCTGATTAACCGATCATTGTTTGTTATGAATAACTTATTAAGTCAAAAAAACAACCTCTATTTCTTTTTTAATAAAATATTTTTATTCATTTAAACTTATAACGTACATTAAAAATAAATTCAATTTGAACATTATTAAAACAAAAAAAAAAAACGAATACGTAAACAAACTCAATTGAGTCAAATATATATATTTATTTATTTTTAAACAAAGTCAAATATATTTTAAAAACTATGAGTAGTTGACAAAGACCTAAGGACAACCTCAATTGAGTCAAACATTTTTTTTTTTTACACTGAGTCAAATATATTTCAAAAACTATGAGGAGTTAACAAAGACCTAAGGACAAACTATTTTGGAACTCACCAAAGTCCTTATTTCCCTTCCTCGATGTTCAAATTCTGCCAAAAATTTCAATGTTTCTTCATCTATTGGAAGGTTGGTGGTATGAATTAATAGAAAAATATAATTTGTTGTTTTTACTACAAATGAGGATCTGACATCATGTTAGATTTGTGATAAACTCAACCAGATAACTCTAAACAGATTCAACTAAATAGTATATTTCAATTTTGCATAGATGTACAATAGATAGCCTAGAAGCTAGCCTGTGTGAGGATATTTCCAGTCACTAAAGTGAAGCTGAAGCTATCCCTTTAATACTTCATCTTTTTTATTAGCACAATTAATCGAAGACTTGGTGGTTATTCGTACTTTTTTTTTCACAAATAAAGAGAGAAATAAAGAGTAAGGAGAGAGATGTAGAAAAATTGGAAAGAAGATGATCCAACTTGAGGATGGAGGAACTAAAAGTATGGATCATTATTAGGAACATATAAGGTGGATAAGTTGGGATAACATTTGTAAATCGAAGGAAGATGGTGGCCTTGGGGGTTAAGAATCTTGAGCTGTTTAATTTGGCTCTTTGCGCGAAGTGGAAATGTAGGTGCTTAGTGGATAGTAGTGCTTCTTGGCAGCCTTTGTTGCGTTTCAGGTATGGCAGGAAGTCTAGAAGTTTGGATATTGAATTCCTGGCAGTTAGCAGCAATAGTGACTCTATTTGATGGAGAGATTTAGTGGAAGTCAATAAATTTCATCCTTCGTGTGTTAGCTGGTTTGAGGATATTGTGGTTAAGAAAATCAGTAACGGTGAAAGCATGTCAATAAATTTTGTTTGCCAGTCACTTTGCTTCAACACGCTCTTCAGTTCTACTGCACGCACCGCTTCTTTTGATAGTAATATAGTGACCAACCAATAACTCTCCTTAATTACTACTCCACTACACTACACCTATTTAGTTTTCTTTTTTTTTTTTTTTTGGTACATACACCTATTTAGTTTTCAATTCCACAATTTCCAACAAAAAAATGCTTCAATTCTCTCACACACGTTAGGGAAAATTAATTTGAATAGCAAGGGTGGTCCTTTATTATCCAATTTCACATTTTATCAGTTTAAATTTTGATACTTTCTCTGCAAAAACCCCTTCTTCTTCTAACCTTCCTTCTTTCATTATTGTGCGACTTTTTCTTCTTTGCCTCACCTCTTCTTCTTCCTCTCTATGTGTAAACATTTGTTTGAGAATCCTTATTCTTTCTCTTATGTGCAACATTTTGTATTATTCCTCCATTTTGCTTGCAAACCACAAACTCTTTCATCTCTCTTCTATGTAATTTTCACTCATGCTTCTTTTCATCTCCACATTTTGGAGGCTGAATGTGCTTCCCAAATATTGAAAAGCAGCAATAAATTTTTTTAGATTTGTCAAGGAAGGTGTATAGATTTTGGTTTTGTTTTAGATTGATCTTCCATGTATTTTTTTTGAAATTTGTTATTTACATGTTTGGTTAGCCATATGAGACCATTTCGTGTCTTCACGTTCCTTTCCTTAATTAATTTTTTTCTTTCTTTATTTTTATAATAATAAAGCTATACTTTGCAATTACCTCTTTCAATGTTTTAGGGAACATGTTGTAGTCTAGCTATGAACATTGTTTTTTTTTTTTGAATCGGCTAAATGTTATTAATAGATAAATTCTCTAAACAATAAATATAAAGGATTGTCGAATCAAACAAAAAAAAAGGTAAGGTGATGAAAAAATCTTAACCAATCAAAAATTACAACAAACAACTGCGTCAACCCATCCCTTACAATTAGTTTGAGTGTATATCCCCACCACTGAAACTAATCCCTATAACCAGCCTCAACCAAAACTAAACAACACCATTTAAAATTCATAGAGGAACACCGATGAGAATCAGAATAGAAATATCTCCCACCAAAAACATCATTGCCGAACCATACCCATGAAAGCGCCGACAACTAAACACACTCCACACATATCTGAGCAAACTGCAACTCACCAAAGCATCTAGCACGGTGGAGACCGCCGGAAGCCTCTGGTATAAGCAAAAAATCTTCATTTGCGATCTGATTGTGTGGCTGCCGGAGAATACTCGGGAAAGAAAGCCTAGACAGAGTTTGGACGGAGGGAAAATATTCATGAACCGCAACAAACCAGCCATCGTCGCCATCAACCACCACCAAAAACGGAAGTAAAACTACCACCACATATCACACCAAAACACTGTGAAACAACTAAAACACCAGACCAATTAGCAGCCTCCTCCACCTTCGCCGGAGTAAACGAACCCTCCCAATACCATCTAGATCCGCCACATTAAACCACACCACAAGGAAGTGTGGCCGACGAAAGTGACTAGAACACCTCCGTATGAACATTGTTCTGATCCTTCAACTTTACCCTTGAGTATCCCATGATTCATTAACAGGATTCTAATTTTTTTTTTTATCAGCAAACTGTGATGCTGTAATTATGTTTGCGACAGAATACACGAGTGAGATCTTTAAATAACATTTCCTCTCTATAATATGTGTAGTGATAGTTATGAAAATAACGTTGTAAAAAATTTGAATGATTTTTGTGATAGTATGATATTGGGTGAGTTTGTTTCACCTTTTTTAAAAATGATTTTTACAGAGTACCTTTTTTTTTTTTGCGTTAAAAGTTTTTTAATAAAGAATATTTTTATAAAACTTCAAATGAAAAATTGATTTAAATAGTTTTTCTTAAAATATGTCTTAAATTTTAATATTTCGTTTTAAGTATTTCATTATTTTGTTATCAATTTTTTTTTATCAAAAAATTAAAAAAAAATCTCTAGAAAATAAACTATTTTAATAAACTATATTTTATATGGATATATATCCCGTGCGAGATCCGGTGCATCGCACGGGAGAAAGTACTAGTATTTACCTAATAAGAAAAAGAGAAAATGTATGAATTATTTAATATTTAATATTTATTTTAAATCTAAAATTAATAATATATTGATTGGGTCATATTTTCTTTAATTATTGTTCATAACACTTGAATTTTTAAATTAAAAATAAAATTATTAATTTCATATTACGTTTAAAATTAAACACGTTAAAATATTATTATTATTATTATATATATATATATATATAGAGGAGGTTACATTGACTCCAAGAGTAAGTTATAAAAGCTACTCCAAATCATGACCTTTTTTTTTTAATTTCAATTAATGGCTAAGATTGATTCATAATAATTAGTTGGGTGAGACTTATTTTTTTATCACATTGAAAAATGAACATTATCAAAACATTCTTCAAATTTTTTTTTTTTTTTTGGATACAAAAGGGGCATAAGCCCAAGGGAAGAAACTAAACAGAGATGACTCTAGGGGTAGTAACCCCCATTACATCCATAAGCAACAAACTACTCAAACTAGCCGGACATTGTTCATAAATACGTAGTCCAGGTCCATGGTCGCATCCCATGTTGGCAAGAGCATCCGCACATGCATTTGCTTCACGGTATGTGTGACAAATTCTAATCTCCCAATCCAATGCTAATAGCTGACGGATTTCCTGAATAAGCCTCCATCCGGCAATACTACCAGTATTAGCACTGTTTAGCGTCTGGACTACAACTCTAGAATCCACTTGCACCTTCAACTTGGTGATGTCGTATTCCCGCGCAAGCCTAAGACCATCAAGCACACCCCACAACTCGGCAAGATAAGCACTGCACATTCCTAAATGACGAGAGAATCCACCTAACCATTGCCCGTTAGAATTACGGAGTAACCCGCCACAACCAGCTGCCACATCCCGTCTACTCGCGCCATTTGTATTCAGAACAACCCAACCCATCTCTGGTTGTTTCAAGATCCTCCCTTGGTTTTTTTTTTTCACTTCTACTTGCATATTACATGGAATCTCTTCAAAAACATTGACATCCATTACTAAAAACCTGTTTGTTTTTTCAACAAAATCATTACAAATTAAATTGTTAAATTAACCTATCGTTCAAATTTGTAAAAAAAGAAAACAAAAAATATTGAACTAATAACAAGAAAAAAAAAAGTACGAGCAAAGAGAATATTGTAACAAAAAAAGCATACACCACAAAAAAAATGGTACACTTGTAAAATTGAAAAGAAAAGAAGCATACCGTAAAAAATTGTATGAAAAGAAGCAGGATTGTCAAACGATTAGTGTTACATCATTTAAGAGTGTGTGGAATCCTTGTTTTCCCATGTGATCAAAAAATAAGTCTCAATTGATGATTATAATTGATTCATTATCTTCTATTTAAGGTATGTTTTGATAATTTTCCAATACAATAAAAAAATAAGTCTCACTTTGTATTTTATGATCAATCAATCTTAGCCATTAATTGAAATAAAAATCAAATGCCATGATTTGGAGTAGCTTTTATAACTTACTCTTGGAGTCAATATAACCCTCCTTATATATATATATATATATATATATATATATATATATATATATATATATATATATTTTAATATGAGGTAAACTCCATGAATTTACGAGTTGATTCTACGTTCCAATTCCACTTAACCAAAAACGAGCTCCATGTCATATACTATCTTGTTTTGTCCTATACCATTTTGTCTCATACATGTGTTTTGTGAATGAAACACACTATTCTCTTGTATGATCATCAATTATTTAATAAATTTTAAAAGAATTTTTTTTCTTTGACTAAATTATTTAATAAATTCTTCACCAAAAAAAATAAATTTATTTAATAAATTAAAAAAACAAATTGTTTATAAAGTCCGAGTATATTTTAAAGCAGGAAAGGGGAGGGAGTCGTGAACTGATGATAGATTCACATTCATAGTACAATCGTAGTTATGATCGCACATTCAGCCGACACCACTCCACTCCACTCCATGTGCACACATTTGACTATCCAACCAAAGTGAGATGTAAGTGTAAGTCACTCACTCACCACTTCTCGCTGCTTCACGCGCGAAACTAATTTTTACACTCTCCACCATCATTTTTACATCCACGATCATTTCAACAATCAACAACAAACAAAAAACCTAATTTTGGAACCTTGTTTGTTTATTATTATCAACCACTAACTGAATCACATCACAAATTCCTATAATTAATCTCAACCCACCATCATGACCAACACACATTTCAGAAAACCAATTCAACACCACCATTTCCCAATTTTCAGATCCACCTTCTTCCTCCTCACCATGGCAGCAACAACCCTCTCATTCCTCTTCCTCTTCTTCTTCCTCCTCTCCTCCTCCTCCTCCCACTCCACCCCCATCCACCACATTCAACAAGCTTGCAAAGCCACACGTTTCCCTCACCAATGTCAAACCACCCTCACCTCCCACCTTCATCACCTTCCCTTCAACCCTACCCCTCTCAACATCATCTATTCCTCAATTTCACTTTCTTCTCTAAACCTCAAAATCGCGCAATCAATGCTCGATTCCATGTTACGCGGTTCCGCAGGTAATCACCCCCACATCACCATCGCGAAAAGCTGTCTTCAAGTTTTTCAATACTCTCATCACCGTACATCTCTCACCGTTCAAGCACTCTCACGTGGTAGAACTAAAGACGCACGTGCTTTCATGAGTGCTGCATTGGCTTATCAGTATAATTGTTGGTCTGGTCTTAAATATGCTAATGATACTGAATTGGTTTCCAAAACGATGTCGTTTCTTGTTTCTCTCACCAATATTTCCAGTAATGCTCTTAGTATGATTGTCTCGTATGATTTATTTGGTAACAATACTGATTTATGGAGGCCTCCGAGAACCGAACGGGATGGATTTTGGGAGGATTCTGGCTCCGGCGTGTTCGGGGCGGGACCGTCTGTACCGGCGAATCTTACGCCGGATGTTACCGTGTGTAAGGAGACGGGTAGTGGGTGTTATGGGACGGTGCAGGAAGCGGTTGATGCCGCGCCTGATAATGTGGATGTTGGTGGAAGGAGATTTGTGATATATATAAAAGAAGGGGTTTATGAAGAGAGGGTTAGGGTTCCGTTAAGAAAGAAGAATGTTGTGTTTTTGGGTGATGGCATTGGGAAGACTGTCATCACTGGCTCGGCTAGTGTCGGATTAATGGTGGGGATGACGACCTATAACTCTGCCACAGTAGGTAAGTTTGTTTTGTTTAAGGTTTATTCATGCAAAGATTACTTGACGTTTAAGTTAAACGTGTGTGTCTCGTATCCACAGTGATTCGTAGAAATTAACATAGATAGAATGATTTGGTTGAAATAACTTGATAGAAACACTGCTAAAATACTGCATAGATTTGATATGACATTGTTATATACAACTTGACTATGCAAATTCTAAGTTTGAAATCATAATAGAAACTAGAAAGGAATTGCAGCCACTTTGTAGTCAAAGACGTAAGCAAAATTGACCGTTACCAAACATTGTGCATGTGCTTTAGTTTACATTTATTGTTTCTTTATTCTTTTGAACCGGGACGATGTTATAACAAGTTGATTGATTGATTGATTAAACTTTACAGGAGTTGCTGGGGATGGATTCATGGCAAAGGATCTGACAATCGAAAACACAGCAGGTGCTAATGCACACCAAGCAGTAGCATTCAGATCAGACAGTGATCTTTCTGTTATTGAGAATTGTGAATTCATAGGAAACCAAGATACTCTATATGCTCAAGCCATGCGTCAGTTTTATAAATCTTGCCGTATTATAGGGAATGTCGATTTCATCTTTGGAAACTCGGCTTCATTCTTCAAAGACTGCAAAATCCTAGTCCAGCCCAGGCAAGCAAGGCCTAAGAAAGGGGAGAACAATGCCATTACTGCACATGGCAGAACAGATCCAGCTCAGTCTACCGGTTTTGTTTTCCACAACTGCTTGGTTAATGGTACTGAGAAGTATATGGAATTGTATTATGACAAGCCTAATGTACACAAGAACTATCTCGGAAGGCCATGGAAGGAGTATTCTAGAACAGTTTTTATTAATTCGTACTTGGAAGCCTTAATCACGCCCCAGGGTTGGTTGCCATGGAGTGCAGATGTTGGACTGAATACACTCTACTACGGGGAATTCGGCAACACTGGACCTGGTTCTAATTTGACCAACAGAGTGTCCTGGAGTAGCCAGGTTCCTGCTGAACATGTGTCCACGTATTCCGTACAGGGTTTCCTTCAAGGAGATGATTGGGTTCATCGTAGCAGTTATTAGCTCATCATGGGATGGGAGTAAGTGATGGTAGAACTATGATTATGAATAGGAGGTATCAGTAAATGGGAAATTGTTCATATCTTTCCGTATCTACTTGGCAAACTGCTTATACAATGAGGATTTAAAAAAAGCCACGGGGAGGAAATAACTCCAAATCTTGTGTCAGTTTTGCTGGTAGATACACTTCTGGGTGGATGAGGATCCTACTTATTTTTATTCGGTAGACCCTCTGCCCCTCCATATTCTTTTTGTATGATGCAATGGCTGTGGTATAGAATAATGATCTGATCATGTAAAATTAGTAAATTTATTCCGGAGTTTTCCATCCAATGTAACTATACAACAAGGATATGGAAGGAAAATCCATTATGGTGACTTCTTTTTTTTATCTGTTTCTTTTCAAACTCTAGAGCTGTAGCAAGGGCAGTATTGACGTTTTTATACATGACTGCGGGGACTCTGGTGAGAAAATTCTATCGTAGCCATTTCCTTTAAAAAAGAAAATGAAATCGAAATGGATTTAAGGTTTTGGTTTTTGCTTGCATTTTCATTCAAGTTTGAAGTCAAATCCTGAAAACGTCTATAGTTTCGTTTCACTTGAGGCCAAGCTGCGTGATCAAAATTAAATTAATGAAATAAGATTGGTGATAATGGTTTGTAGTTCTCTCTTTATTTATTAGTGTTATCCTTGGTTTTTCCTTCTCATAACTTCTGAATTTCAAAACACTAATGACATTTATTTCAAGCATGTCTTATGATTAGAATGAAATTGTGTTTCTCCCGTTCATGACTGTTGCATGTTCTCATATATTACAATATTTCTTTTTTGTACCCAAACACCAGAAGAGAGTCATACATTATTAATTCATTCAGGGAAATTCCTCAAAAATTGAATTGTGGTGAAATCTATGTCCATATGATCGGAATAAAGCTTTGAGAATAGACCATTTTTAAGCATAAAAATGTGTACTGGGATTTTTTTTCTCCTTTATCCATTTTTTCTAATGCCGACCCCATTGAGTGGGATAAAGTTTTGTTGTTGTTTTTTGTTATGAAAGATATGGTAGGCAAGAAAAGTTGAAAACTTGAATCTGACAGCTCATAACGCAGAAAGAGATGATGTGGCAACTGTGGGAGGTGTTGGAGTAAAAAACTCATCATCTGTCCAGTTACTCTCTCCCCAATGCCGCAACATGCTTTTCCAGTCACACAGATTATCTATACACTTCGTCAAGCGGTGATCTTTAACTTTGATTCGCCAATGCCCGTCTGTGTAGTTTGCTATTTCAGCTTGGCTCCGATCCCACTCCAATTGTGCCTTCTGCTTTGACTGCAACAGACAAAACTGCTGTAAAAGCTCAGGCATTGCATCATGCACCTTCCACCACTTTGCATGTGCTACATCACTTGCAAACTCATGAAATATATCAAAATTCCAGTTACAATCATAGTCCCTGAAGCATAACCATGGCTTCAAACCTAGATAGTGAAGCACGTAAAGAATTGGTGGCTCAGCACCAAACAACATGGTTTTCATTTGCTTCTTCTCTTCCTCATCACCAATCCAAAAATGCTTCAAGAAGTTCATGTGTCTTGGTATCCTGTGCCACCATGTAAATATTTCATTCAAATACCCTTGGTCCCCTCCATTGTAGGACTCAATCTCATTAATATGATCCATCAGGAGCTGAAATGTGCAGTTTGATGGCTCCACCACCATGACACCTGAGTTGAAAAGCGTGGCATTGTTACCGGTAGCAGTGATTTCTGGCATTCCAAATAGAAAATCTATGTTTCTGAGTATGAGCAAATCTGCGTCAATAAATATTATCTTGTCATAATCTGTCAACTGCCATAACCTGAATTTGCTGTAGTTCCATTCATTGTAAGCATCTTTTTCAGCTTTGGGGTTTCTGATCCTCTGGATTTTTCTAACCTTCCACCCTGCTGCTTCCAAACCACTTTTGTGATATTCACTGATTGTCTCATCAACAAGTATTACAAGGTCTCTTCTCGATCCTGACATTCGGATGCTTTGTGCTGCAGCTATGGCTCCACAGACATAAACATGAGCTGAATGCAGAATTGTTGCATAGGCTTCTCTTGGAGCATTTCCATTGTAAACCAGTTCTGCATTTCAATTCATTTCATGTCAATTTTATGACCAATGACAAAAACATGATAGTAGTACATGCAAGCACAATAATCACATTGAAAATATTAAATTCTCTTTCTCGTGGTCATGGAGGAGATCAGAGAATGTAATGTTTAAGCAGGAAATAAAAGAGGCGTTGATTTTCTTGGTTAATTTCTGTTAATTTGGCATTCAAGGGCTTCATAAATCATTTATAAAAAAAAAAACCATTATTGAGTATAATACCTTTGCCTCTCATAGGAAGTGCAAGTTCACATGAGCCAACTGGAAGCTGAACCTTTTCTCTCAAAATACTCAAGTTTGGTCTGTATAACCATACATTTCCTTCACGTCCAATTAGTTCTTTGCAGGTAAACAGATTTGGTATCGGAAAACAGTTGGTAATGAAGAGCACATAAACGGGGTAATTTCCTTTGAAAGAGGTAGCAAGTCCAGCAGCTGCAAGCTGCAGGTGCAAACGAGCGACATCTCTAGACCAGTTGTCTCCATTCCTACAAGGAAGCTTGACAGCAATGAGATTGAGTCTTGTACCAGGAGATACAAGACTTGGTAGAGAAGGACAAACAGGAACTTCAGTTTCTTCTTCTTCATCAATCCATTCTGGATATAGAGACTCCCATGTAACGTTGTTTGCAGCATGCTCCAGATGTAGAACAAAATGTGTGGTATCATGAAAATTACGCTTCCAGTTAGAAATCTCAGTGTTGTTGAAATTTACAAGTCCGATGCCTTGAAATTCATTCTTTCCTGTCATTTTCTCTGTTATTTTCATTATATCATCCCAATCAGTATCTATATTTGAAATGTACCGAGGATCTGAGCCACCCCATATCCACCTGTTCACAAAATTGCAAAGATACTTCAATGTTACACCACTATGCTAAGAACAGAACAGGTATATACTAAAATAATGGTGAATTTTTTCTTATTATTTAGTATGATCTTTTTAGCACATGTAACTAACCATTAATATCTATAGCATAAACATTTCTGATCGAAGAAGACATGCCCGATTTTGACACATGTTAGTGTCGGTATCTGAAACCGACACATGATTAAATTCAATTGTCATTTTCTCGAAATATTACCAATTTGATGCGTCAATGCCATGTCTAGTGTTCGTGTGTGTGTGTGTGTGTGTCAATGCTTCATACTCTTGATATATGAAAATTATAATCCACATATTAATTTCTATTTGGTTGTATTATAGGAAAATGTACCTTGAGCCAGAGCCTGATAAATTTCTGGTACTGTAAACTTCTGGAGAGTATAGGAGCATTACAAAAGTGGCAGAAATGGTTACCACTAAGATAAGTTTTAAAAAAGAAAACTTGCATCTTGAGCTCCTATCTTGGATAGATAAGTGGAAAGGCTTCTCTACATCTTTTGTTTTACTTCTTTGCACTTTTCTCTTGTATAAATCTTCACTGTACCTCGAAATTATTGAAACAAATTTTAGTATGCATAATAAGCTAGAAAAAGATTAACCAAACAAACAATTGCAGATATCAGTTTATTAGCCTAAATGTATGTCACATATCTTTAATATTGTAATTTACTTTGTCCTTAAATGTTGGAGTTTGACTTTGAAATCAACCTGAAATCCAACATAAACCCTTGATTCCCGTCTCTCACTAACTGCATGCATTTACGTAGTCAGGAGATTTGTGACTGTCCCGATTGAGATCCGATAGTATAGATCTCAAACTTGTTAATTTTAGTTTATTTTCTTAAAAATTAAACAAAAAACATGCTTATTTTTTATATCGTTTGAGACTGGATGCGGTCAATGGCTCCGCGGAAACAGATTCCTTCAACAACATATAAAAAAATGTATGTTGTTTGTTACATTCTCCTCATCTTACAAGTCCATAATAATCGGTCATAAACTCAAAGCATACAACATGATATGTCCAATTCACATATACTTAAAATATATGATGACCTATCGTCACACCTATTAATCCATGCTTATTTGAGGGACATTAGACTCTTTTTAGAGGTTTTCTAGTGAATAAACAAGAGAAATCAGCTCAGAATTGAAGTGACTTGGATTACAAGAAAAGCAGGAAATTATGCAGAAAAATATGGTTTTGCACTACGCTGGGGGCGTGGGACTATCACGCGCAGCGTAGTGGTCTGTGCAAGAAAGAAGAGTTTCCCCTGCTTTAACTACACGTGGCGTGATGGCTATCACGCGCGGCGTAATACCCCGCCTGAAGATGAACTTGCTCTCTGACTAGTCACGCGCGGCGTGAGATCTATCACGCGCGGCGTAGTGTTAATTTCAGCAACCACGCGCAGCGTGGTTGCGATCTGTATTTAAAGAAAATTCATTTTTTGGAAAAGGGTTCGAAATTTGATAGTCTGATCTTGATTCTAAGAGTTCCTGTGCACGATTTGGAGTCCTATCCAATGTTCCAGAGGTTAAGGGTGGCTAGATTTGAAGCACACAACATCATGGGAGTTGATCCTTTGGAGTTGGAGCTAGGATTGAGCTACTTCACCATGAGAGGCTAGACCCTCATAGAGGTTGGATCATGATTAGGAACTAGACTATTGTAATTCATGTAATCTATTGTGTCCGTAATGAATCTCTCTTTTATAGTGTTATTCAATGAAATCCAGATCTTAATGTTTTACAATTTCTGATCAACTTTGCAATAATTTTAGATTTTGATTATGTATGAGAATATGAGTTAAAATCCGACATGAATTCATTGAGCACTTGAGTGTTTCCGGTCGAGAGATTGAAACATAGAGTGTAACATAAGATCAACGCACTTTTAATTACTCCGTTACCGGTAGCTTCCGTCCAAGAGATTGGAGAAGTATCGGTGAAGGATAGGGTGGATTTATCAAGAGATTGAGATTCATCATATTGTTGATCTAGTTGTGACACTTGAGTAGTTCATTACGACACGATTGATTGCATGCGATTACTATTGTTTAGGGATTTGTCGACGATCCAACCTCACTCTTTTATCATTTGATTTCTAAACGTTTTCTTACAAACCAATTACTCAAACAAACCCCCAAACATGTGTTTTACTTTCATAATGTTCATAGACATAGTTGAATTGATCGAATGTATCACAATCCCTGTGGATCGATAATTTTATTACTATTGACGATATTTGTACACTTGCAAAGAGTCAATCAATATATATATATATATATATATATATATATATATATATATATATATATATATATTTTAAATTAATATAGTAGGTCCCTACAAATTCTGCTCATCTAACTGTTGATGCAGACTTGATAAAAACTATAAACCATTGGCTATATGAATTTACTTATAGAAGCTATAGATAATTGAGAGTGAGATATATTGATATGAACCTAGTATCTTGCTAAGCTTTCTTTGAATGTAAATAAGAAATATTTAGAGATATAAATGTCACTGTCATTTATAGAAGACAGGAAGGGTATATGATACGGATCACACAGAATTGTCACTCTATATGCAGGTCCCCTCCTGTTGTACTTCAAATCCTATTAGGTGAAATACTATTTATCAAATCCTTATGATATTTTTATTTGTATTTCTATGAAGGTGAAATGTAAAATCCAAATAAAATAAAAGAAGCAAAATGTATCTGTCAGATAGCTAGCTATAAGGTGAAATGTAACCTATATATACAAATATTTATCAAATTATACTGATATAATATTTGAGTAATTCATACACTTTTTAATAGTTTTAATTTGGATACATGTATTATTTACAAAACTCGGTATTGGATTAAAAAGATAATCTTCGTAAATTTTTACATAGATTTAAAATTGTTTAATATTTTTAAGATACATCAAGATTAATGTCATGTGCGCTTTTTTTAAACAATGATAACTCAACTATCTGAAACAATAGTTAATAAAGATAATTTCTTAAAATTATTACACTAGTTTAATCATTTATTACTTTTCTTAAATAATGATAATTGGTCCTAGAAACAAATGATTATTGGGAGAACTGTTGAAACTAATGAGAGAACAAAACTCTTTGCATACAATAGAAAATGAAGTAACTCACATGGATGCTGGCAAACGGTGTCCCATTGTTCCTCTCATATTCATCTAGCTAAGCCATGCAATTGCAATACAACATATTATCTCTGCAGATACCATCAATAATCAACTTTGGTTAATTCACTCATATAAAGAAACATATTAATTAATTAACAAAATGATATAGTTCAATCAAATATTGAAAACTAAATTAGTACTCCTAGAAAACCATAGTACATGATGCTAAATTTTGCTCCAACATGCAAAAACACAATCCTTAGGAACCCAAAACGTTGTTACAAATATTGTTGTTGATGTTGTGAAGCATAGATAGAGATAAAAAATTATAGGAAGAAGATGATGGAAGAAAGAAACACTAATTGATTGCATAGTTTGGGGTGCGTTTGAGTCACAATATAGACAGAGTGGCCAAGTAACTTCCTTCACAATTTTTTTCATTATAGTTTCTTTTTTTGGTAGTCACCTACTTTGCCTTATCTCTCATATTTTATTTATTTTATTTTAGTATGCCTTTATTTTATTTTATGAATTAATTCTAAGTTTTTCTCTCTGTGTGTTTATTTTGCCTGTAATTCATTACCATTTCATAATTCTGCTGATGTTATTATCAGCTATTAATTTTTAGTTGACAAGCCACTATAATACAAAGAATTGATGTGTATATATGTCATTATTGTATGAACCATGTATGAACCATTATTAGGTACTTTTAATTGCTTTGGAAGTCAATAGTTAGCAAAGTATATGTGTATGGCCAAAAAAATAATTCCAAGATCTTTCAATTACTTTCTTAAAAAAGTTATGATTAAAATTTGAGTGAAACCATTTTAATTAATACCACAAAAAAAGTTTGAGACTCGATTTGATCTTAAAAAAAATAAAAACACCTTTTAGTTCTTGAGAAAAAAAATAGGACAACTTACTCCATATATGAACTAACGTAAAAGGAAATAGACAATTAAGTCTCTAACAATAATTAAAATTGGACAATTTAATTTAGTCCCTACAAAAGAAAATGTTCCTCAATAATTTCTTCAATAAATTGTCTATTTTTATTTTTCTTCCTTAACATTCAAATAATCATCATCTAAATAAATATATCGTTGTATTATATAATTTTTTAAATCATTGTCGTCTTAGGATTTTGTTTTTTAAAAAAATTAAAAGATCAATGTTAGTATGTTAATAGACTAAAATAAATCTTCACCCATAAAATTAAGAATTCTTTAAAAAATTTTTTTGGTGAATTTTAATATTTAAGGTGGCTTATATGCAAATAGTTGGCCTTTCTCTTCATAGTATTTCCATATTGGAGAGAGAGATACATTCATTTTTTTATTAAAAAAAGAAAAAGGAATATGTACTTACGATGTAAAATAATTTTACACTGTCAACCAATCACAACTATGTTTTCTACCACATTATTCCATTTAACTCAATTTTTTTTTGATAACTTTAACTCGACTTTTTTAATATGACATAAATGTTAAATCGTTCATATTGATCGTTACTGCATGTTCTTTAAACTAAAAAAAATTAAAATTGGGCTGGATTAGATTAATCGAAGTTATGATTACTAGCGGGCCAGGCAGGCGCGTTCCGCGCCTGCCTGTGTCTAACTTATGTACCCAAAAAAAAAGATACGTCTTATGTTATGGTGAGTTTGTTAATAAAAGATTTTTGTTGCTACTAAAAAAAAGTAAGGGTAATGTTGGTATTATGAAAATTCTACCCCAAAACTCATGTATTTTTTTTATATATTATAGTATAGAATAGATATAGATGAAAAAACCATAAAAAAAAAAAGGAGGAAGTTAAGGGCAATTATGGAATAATTAAAAAATCATAAAGGAAGTTAAGGGCAAAATGGACCAAAAAAAATCCAGCCCAAACTCCCTTATCCCCTTTATATATTGTTATAGATGTAAAGGAAACATCCTTTGTTTAAAACAAAGTTATTATCATTATAGTGGTGAGAGTTGTTGCTACTCGCTTAGAGAGATTAGGTTAATGAAAACTATTGTTCTTTTAGATTTGGAGTAAAGGTGACCACATGTCCCAATCCTTTGTCATATAGTAAAGCCTAATTATTCCCATTTTTTTACAAGAAAAACTGTTTATGCTTTTAGTTTTAATATCCATGGTATATTGGTAGTAGGTAAACATTCTTTTCATTATCATAATAATTCTCTTAATGTTAAGATTAATGAAGTTCATCTCCATCTGAAGAAATTGAATGGCAGCATCAAACACCTAATTAGTTGCTAAGACAACTACACATAACATGCACGTGTCACTCTTCTGTTTTCTTTTTTACAATGTGATTATTAATATTATAGTTAATTAATCACCCTTCAAAAAATTGATGACATTTGTTTAAGTGTCCTTTATTAGACTGTTCCACCAAACTTGGTCAAAAATGCAAATTAACTGAAATTTAAAAAGATTTATTATCAATCACAAAGGATGATTGCACATATCACCAGTTGACCACCTTTATTTGTTCCCTTCTGTCACCTCTTGTATTAATTTGTCTCACTAGTCTTTGCATTTAAGTTAAGCCGTATGGTGGAGGGAAGAAGTTTCCATTTACTCCCTCCGGTCCTTATTATAAGGAACACTTTGAAAAAATCACACAGACTAATGAAGCACATTTAACATAGTTATTTTCATTTAATACTCTTATAAATTTTAATTTATTCCATGTATACCCTTATTTAATTACTCTTTATTCAACTAACTTACTTATTTTTAAATTCTCTCTCATAATAAATAAGGGCATAAGTGAAATTGAACATTTAAAACATTTGAAAATTGGTCAAAGTTTCTTATAAAAAGGACCAAATTTTTTGCCCTAAGTGTTCCTTATAAAAAGGACCGGAGGGAGTATTACTTGAAGGACTTATAACTGAACTGAACAAGAGACAGTAATATAACTGAACAGACTTGTATTTCAATGCAATGGTTGAATGGGAAAGATTTGTTATTTTTTCCTTCAAGTTGCCAAGTGGTTAGAATTACACCGTATGTACATATAGCATTGTCCCGACTAATTGAGCTGAGCTTACGGGGACAAAAAATTAATACTTGTTATAGTTAGAGTATATCCTAACACGTGACACAAATGATAGATATTTAAGTCCCTTAATTATTTGATGAAGGATTTGATCATTGACTAGTTTGTATGAAAAATATTTATCACGAGTGATTAATCTTTTAAATGAATCTCAATTACTTCGAACAGATAATCTTTGTAATTGCACCCATCGCTAACAACTATGCCTGCAACTTCATCTATGTAACAAAAACTAACATCTTAAAACACTTTTTACTAAACAATGTTAATCTTTATGTATCTTAAAGACTTCTCAAATTATTTTTATACAAACTTTCAATGAAACGACAATAAAATATGTATCCGACAATTTGTTGACCGGTATAACATTACTCAAATATCACATTTTACAAAAAGTTTGTTACTACTATTAAATTGGATGCACACACGAACCCACACACACGTCATTGATAAATACATAATTCTTTATAAGAAGATAATGTGGAGACGTAAGACAATACGTATACTGTATTGCAAGTAAAGCAACTCCAAAGTTAAAGATTGTGTTTTTAAGAGCATATGGACAATGGCAAAGAAGATTTTGTGCTTTCTAGTTTTATCCATTTGTTTTTCATTGCTGGCTAAGGTTGATTTTTGACATAAGTATGAGTTAGACCACACTGAAAGCTTTGCCAAATGCAGCATTACTTTGTCCATGGGAAAGCATTGGAAACTTCATCTACAAATGAGTGTGAACAAAAAAAGAGGCTACATGTTATCCCATAATCATACTTGAGAAAGAGAGGACCACTAGTCTGTCCCTTTGCACATACATAACCTTATCAAGCAACCTTTAGCATGCGATATCTTTTCTTCAACTTTGTCTATTGAAATAATATAATAATTCCCAATTAGAAAAAGAGAAAATAAGCTTGAAATTGCATGCTCAGGAGCAAGTCAACAAAATGAACACCTTTTAAAAGGATGAAAATTAAGTTCCAATGACTTGGAACGGTTGAACTTGCATTATAAGTTATTGCATCATTGTCTTCTCAATAAACAAATTGAATGTAGACCAAAAACCATTAACAAATAAGCAAGACCCTATAATCTAACCTGTCTTGTTTATACATTCACCGTTGTAAGTTGTAACGGTTATGACGTTACAACGGTAATTGTCAGTTTGAGGTTACAATAAAATATAGAACAATTTCCTGTAGCAGCAGCAGTAGTAGGTAGAGAAATATTTTATTATTGCAAGCCATGGGGAAATTTGTAAAATAAGCAAAGACAAATCCAGACATCTCACACTACGGGGACAAAACGTATTTTCCGCAATACATTCAAATGAACCACAATCACAAATCAGAATCGGATTTATCAGCTTTGGGAGATGCATACTGCCTGGAGAGACGAGATTTAGCCCAAGGATCAAGGGGTGGTCTCTGTGGTGGTTGAGGATTTGGTGGCTTTGACTGCCTAAGCTCATTTTCTCGATCAATTAACCTGTTTCAAAGCATAAAGCATATTAGTTTTTTCTTACACGTTCAAATCTCAATATCCAAATTCTAAGTAACCTAAAATATTTGAAGGATAAACAATAACAACACACTAGATCACAAAGACAGGAAATACCTAGAACTACAACAAAAAAATAATTACTTCTTTAATGAAATCAAGTCAGGTTACCAAAATAACAACCTAAATATCAGTGTAAACAAATGACTAACAGAAAGTAAATAGAGATTTACTCAATATAGGCCATCGGTGCAGCATCACCAACTCGAATACGAGTCCGAAGCACCCTGGTGTATCCACCAGTTCTATCCCTGCACATCACAATGTCAGTTTAGTCTCACAATTAACCAACATAAATCGGCGATTGCAATTGCATCAAGTTAATACTTACTTATATCGATAAGCCAGTTCTGTAAACAGCTTGTGAAGGACATCGTCTCCTCGCACGAAACCAGCAGCACGCCTTGCAGCACATACGGACCCCTAACAGTTTATTTTTTAAACTATACGTCAATACAAGTAGTAAAGCTAGATAAATAGTTACTTTTCCTGTCAATTTTATGGGAGAGAAAGCATGGCAACTAATGGTGGAAAAGGGAAACCATGTCAGACAAATGTAAACTGTAACAAACATGCATGTGGAAGGTAAATAATAAGACATCATAGCCCATATCAAGAACAATAAACATGATAATTTTTTTTGCATGCAAATTAATCAGTGTTGTCAATCACAAAAAATAGTGATTTGATCAAATTCATCTACACTACAATGCTATAGCGCCACGTATCACAAAATAATAGTGGTTTGTTCAAATTTCGATACACTGTAGCGCTGCTATAGCCTGTATATGACAACACTGAAATCAATTCATCACAGAAGAACAACTTAGTAACACAGTTTTAAAAACCCAGATGTACAAGCACGGACGGGAAAGAAAACACAAATGAGGTGAAAAGAAAAGAAAAACTACAGATTTTAAAAGAACTGTGATGTAGGTGCAGAAAAGATTGAGAGATAACTGGCCCCAAACTAGAAGCCCAGGTACTTCAGTTTAGCAATTGAATTCATAATATTTCACTATTAGAACTCTCTGCATTAAGGTAATTGTTATTTGATTGCTTGCAAGTGACACCATCCTTTATATTTTGAGCCAGCAAACAAATGACAGTTACTGCCTAAAATTAATCAAATAACCAAGCATAAAAAATAGAGTACAAAGGGAGTTCAACGTTAATCACAAGGAGAATGAAAATGAGTTTAAAATCTAAAAATAGTGGCTAACACAGAATAAAAACATCTAATCTAATGCAATAAAATTATCATAAAGGGAAAGGAAATAATATAGAATATAACATGAAAAAACTACAATCAGCTATATATGCACTAAGAAAGATATAAAATATCTATTTGTCAGTCAAATTCAGTTTCAAGTTCATATACACATATGTTTCGACTCCGACTTCGTTGTTTGTGTAGAGTATTAGTCATTAGAGTCAATGCATGAGGGGTTTCAATGCTTAAGTGGAAACATATATACAACGGCTGAAATACATTGATATCACTCTCGACAGTCTTGAAACAGCGCGGTTGAAAATAAACTAAATAGTTTACATTTCTAAGACATTTACATTTCTAAGACATGCATTAGAGCTGTTGGGGACCCAACTCGCCACAGATCTAACCATCTGCTGAACTTGTTTGTCCAGCCCAAGAGTTATGTTTCGCTTTTCAATTTTGTGGCTACATGATTTGATAAATGATGTGTCAGGAGCAGTGTTGGCCATGGTAGATTACAGTGGCAGATTTTGTTACAACCGCCATGGCCAATTTGTGGAGGATGGTGGCACTAAGGCATTTTATGGAAGCTTAAAATGGTGGATTTTTGGCTTTCCACCATCCACAATCAATAACACTAGTCTGAACTGACACACTACTGCTATCACTTTTGGTTTCATTAGTTTGTAAATAGGAACCCCAAGCCTTGTTTGCTTTTGTGCAGTGAAGTCAGCAATTTAACATATTAGTTTGTAAATAGGAATCCCAAGATTTTGTAAACGTTGAAATTCCCTTACCTTGTGAACTAAAACCAGTTTGATAAAATATTATTTGTTCATAGATTAAAGAATAAGAGAGATATAGACCTACTGTGAGCTATGACTATCAAGTGTCAAATGAAATTTTTACTCTTTTCTCTTACTTTAGTATCAGTGATATAGGATATTTTTCTTGACAATTTTTTTTTTTTCTGTTCAGCTGACATAGCATAACATGACATATAGGAAATGTTTATAATTGAAAAACTTCCTCTAATACAGTAGCCTTATATGATACCACTTAATATACTCCTTAAGTATTATGCATCAGAAGAGAGATTAAAAAACCCCGGTCCATTCCCATTCAAGACTAACTAAGCGGATTATTACATAGAACTCATTCTATTCTATATAAAACTAACGAAAAATCACAAGAGTACATTGATAAACTCTGTTGCACGGGAATCCTACACTAGTTGATAACCGTGCAAGTTGCAACCATAACAATAACAATGCTTTAATAGTTGCCAAAAACAAGGACAGGGTTTCATAAACTTCAAACATATTAAATTATTGAAAACAACTGGTAGAACATATAAACCTCGGCAGACACAAAGTATAATCATATATTTCCACCACTGGTAGAACAATATAAATTACTCGATGTAAAATCACCAAGCCTAATAGTTAAACTAATTGTGAAAATCAATTCAGTCCATCATAAACCACAAACACGTGCAAGCACTAACCTCTTTACCAAGTGTTACCATTCTATCCGCAAGCCGTCTAATCTCCTTAGCCTACAACCAACATTACAAGAATCATATAAAATTTGAAATTCACAAAAACACATAACCGACACGTTCTTCTTCAGAAAAAAAAATGCATACCTTGCTAATAGTAGTTTCGATACGCTCATGCTTCACTAACTGCGAGACCATGGTTCTAAACAAGGAAAAAACAAGAAAATGGTATTTGAGTACCCACAATTCAGCATTATCACATATGGTAGGGGAGAAAAAGGAATTCAAGGATTGAATTGAAAGCATGTTAACCTAAGCATGGACATTCGATGAGCCGTGTCTCGACTTAGCTTCCTGAACTTCGTCATTTTCGCAGATGCAAAAGCAAACCTAAAACCAAAAGCTAAGTCATTTGAAATTTAAAGAATTTCATGAACTCAAAATCAAAAGCAACAAAATCACCCACCATACATTACATCAAATAAAAATCTAAGTTAACCACAATATTTCTACATTGAATCATTGAATCTGAGCAAAAAAAAAAAAAAAAAAAAAACAGTTCTATATTCTTTATAGGGGCGGTTATAACGGCTGCGAATCGCGCTGGGATTGCACCATCGGGCTCAGTAGGAGAAGGTTAAAATCGGAAAAAGAAGTGTACCTGGACGGACTTTATCGCAGTGTATGGCGGCCGATGAGGAACTCCGGCGGCGTTTTCCGGTAGTTGAGTTGAGTGCTACTCGAATCAAAGCTGTTTTTTCTCAGACTGCAAGGGAAAAGCGCCAATGAATTATGGGCCTCTATATGGGTTGGGCTTTTGATCCTAGGGCCTGTTTGGTTTATTATATTTTAAAAAAGTGATTTTCTTTGTATTTGTAAAAATGATTTTTATGATAACTTCATTAAAAATAGTGAAAATTATTTAAAATTCTTTTTTTTTTTTTATAAATTTAAAGAGTGATTTTGAAATTCAATAATTTAAATACATTTAATAACTTAAATACACGTGTTAGAGATTTTAACTTAATAAAAATCACATTTTTTAAAAAAGATATCTCTCAAAAGTAATTTTTATGAAAAGCTATATAAAATAGCTTCATTTTTAAAGATTTTTTGAAATTTTATGATCCAAAACAATGGGTAAAAAAATGATGAAATACTTAAAATGATTTTTTTTTACACAACATAAAATGGTATTTTAAGATAACCGTGCGCAACTACAGAGATCGAACTCAGGACCAAATGGTTAAGGGACTCAAGTATCTACCACTTGTGTCACACTATGTTGGTACCACTTGTGAAACTTTTATAAAATAATTCTTTGTTAAATTTTATTTTAACAAAAAACCAATACACTATAAAAATCCTTTTTAAAAAAGGTAAAACAAATGAACCTATATACTGAAGGCCTACGCCTATGGAATTAGATTCAATGCAGTCGTGACTGCATGCAGTCAGCGACTGTGAACCGTCCGATCAAGATCAGATGGTTTAGATTTTAAACAGTTTTTTATTTTATTTTAATATAAAATTATGAGCTGACATTTAAACCGTTCGATCAAGATCGTACGGTCTAAATTTGCTGAATGCATGACTGCACCACTGTTGAATTCACTGAATCCAGGTCCCTACGCCTATAGAAAGATTACAACATTAATTTGGGAATACTCATTTTGGTTATATTAGCAAAATATAAAGATGTTTTCTCTCCCGACCCCCCTCATTTCTTTTATACCCCCGAAAATTCAATTTTGCCCCTTGCGGTTTGAAACATTTTTGCCAAAAAACTTCGGTTTATATTCACCGAAGCCAAATATTAGACCATTTCGGTAACTGCGAACCGAACATTAGCGTTTTCGGTACACATAAAACGAACGTCAGCTTGTTCGGTACCTGCGAACAGAAATGTGATAGATTTCGGTACGTTGGTCGCTGGAATTAGGCCATTTTCGGTAGCAGTTTACCGAAATAATTGTTTCGGTACCTGCGAACCGAAATGTCCCAGATTTCGGTAAGTGGTTACCGAAATTTATCAGCATGTCATATTATTTCGGTTCGTATAAACTGCAGTACCCCAAGGACAAAAATGGAAATTCAGGGGTAGAAAAGAATTGAGGGGGGTTGGGAGAGAAAACATCAAATATAAATGAGTAATTTAAGTCCACCAAAACTCATTAAACATCACATTTAAACCCACATCACACCCTATATGAGCTAAAGCTATCCGCACCTGTATTTGCTTCACAATAAGGATGACAAATACACATTTCCTAACATAATTGAAGTAGTCTTCGAATTTGATGATACAAGCTTCAACCTTCCGAACAAACTCCATCCTTATTACGTAGCATATTTACCACACTCATAGAATGCATTCAAGTTAAGTTAATCCATTGATTAATGGCAAATACTCCCAAATTATGAAGGGGATAAAATAGGCCTCACCTAAGTTAATCCATAGAAACTACACAACCAAAATTACGCATCCATGTTAACAAAAAAAAAAAAGCTTGAATGCTATTTAAAAGGAAGCCAAAATGATGACAATAAAAGAAGCAAAAATTACTCAAATTTTTGAAGATGTATTCACATCTCTAGTAAACCACAACAATGACATGGAATAATGTAAGGAATATCTAATATCCTGTACAAATCATTTTAGTTCATCAAATTGAAAGCTATAGCTAACATCAAAATCTTACATTCAAAATTGTGATCATAAATAAACTATTATGTGTGACTGATGTATAATATAGGAAGTCAAGTACAGAATACACATCAAAATCTTATATTCGAAATTGTCTTATTTTAGAGTTCACTGTAGGGTATCTTCATGCACCATATAAACTTAACCACAAAGAAATTAATCTCAGTATGCTTACAACTGAACTTCTAATACGAGCTTAAAAGCATAGCCGAACCATCTTTTGAATGCAAGGAAAATAAATAAATAAATTTGACAAAGCACGGGAAAATAAATCTAAAAATGAATCATAATCATATCTCTCATCTCTCGAGGATTATGTTCGCATTCAAAAGAAGATTGACCAATATTACATTCAAAACCAGTATTTATAGGAAATAATAAACGATAAGCAAAAGAAAATAACGATTGAATGTAATACCTTTAAAGTAAAATCTGAGAATGTTTTCATTTTCAATCCTTGAAACTGTAGTAAAGTAAAAACATGTATATCTCAGCTCATATTTTGAGATGAAAAACAAAAATGAAGGTTTCCCCCTCTCTATTCATCTCTAAGCCACATAATTAGGCCTGATCTTCAGCATAAGTTACAATGAATTGCCCACGGTAACAATTTAAGACATTTTTTGTTCAATCTACAAGAACTATAATTTATTTTTTTTTCCAGGAGAATCATGAAAACCCTTTCCTAATGGTCTAAAATTAGGTCCCAATTCTATAGGATTGTTGAGATATATTTATGAATTGGACTCAGACAAAATGATGAGTTGGGTATTGATTCTCATAACCATTATAATCATAATATAGCCTCTCCCCCTCGGAAATATCTCGAGTAGCAACCAAAAAGACCCGGGATTCCCCATCAACATTGTATCTCAAACATTTGCAGTTTTGCTTCTTCCTACCATCCCTGCATATAGATTGGACATGTTTTAAATACAAGAAACTTAAGAAAATTTTAGTTCTTTAAAGAGCACACCAAAGCCAAAGAACATCTAAAATGGACTGCAAGAAAGCATTATGGAAACAAAAACGTCCAAATGAATGGTATACCAGTGAAAAATAGAGCAGTCTACATGAAACAACAAATCAAAGTAAAATGGTCCTTCACATCCCCCCTCATGTTTTATCCCATTAATTCAAAATTAACATGCAATAAGTGAGACAAACTTACGGAGTATGATTGTTGATGCCACTGATGAAGCGAGCAATATTTCCGCGTTTATCAGCACAAATAACAAGACTGTTATCACCTTCTGCTGTAAGAAGCAGCGTCATCATACTGTCGCAATCATCAGATTCTCTTTTCTTTAAATAATCCACATCGCCGGTGTATTCAGCAATAAATGTCATATCTTTGATTAGGCCATCAGCCTCCACAGTATAGCTACATCACATATCGAGGAAAATAAAAAAATAGTTAAGGTAACATTTCTGACTTTGTGGTAATAACTAATAAGTGTAAGATGGGTTAAAGCATAAAATTAGTTAGTTAACAAAAATTGTTTTCCTACTTCATGGTAATGGGTGTAAGATGAGTATGTACCCTTGACATGAGTCATAAACGACCATTAAAGGAGGGAATTTGCCTCGCTTAGTCATAGCTATGCAGCATTCTAAGGTCTCCCCATCTTCCTTTGTAAGACCCTGAGAGGAAAAAAACAGACAGTCTATCAAACTAGAACACAATGATGGAGATGTGCATGCTAATATTAGAGATATACAGTACTCTAGATGACTAAGCTCAGTTTAGCTTTGTAATACTGCTTCTAGAATATCTCCTAGTTAGTTTCAAATTCTTATATAAGATAAGAATCACATTCAGTTGTAACTAACTTTGCTATAATCAATGAATCACAATTTCTCTCTCTTCTCTCTCACTTCTAATATGGTATCTTGAGCTTTTTCTTTCTTCGATCCATGGCGGAAGCAAATCCCTTTAAAGGGAACAAGATCTCAAATCTCGTTTCTCTTAAGCTTGACGACAAGAATTTCAAGCAGTGGAAACAACAAATCTCAGGAGTTATTCGTGGATGTGATTTGCAGAAATACATCACCGATCCAGTGATACCAGAGAAATTTCTCACCGAAGAAGATCGTATTGCAGGAACAATCAATCCGCTTCATCAAGAATGGGAGAAAAACGATGCGTTAATCTGTACCTGGATTCTTTCCACCATCTCTGATTCGCTTCTTGCGAAGGTTGTTGATCACACGTTCTCGTGGCAGGTTTGGGACGAAATTCATCGTCATTTTCATACTTTACTCACTACCAAAGCGCGACAACTTAGATCGGAATTGCGAACCCTAAGCAAAGGAGATCGCACCGTCACTGATTTCATCCAACGCGTTCGCGTAATCAATGAATCTCTGATTTCCGTTGGTGATCCCGTTCCTCTTCGTAACCTAATTGAGATAGTTCTTGATGCGCTACCAGAAGATTATGATCCAGTTGTTGCTGCGATTTCGAGTAAGTCAATTTCTGTTTCCATTGATGAGGTTGAGTCGTTCTTGCTCGCACATGAAACCAGGCTTGAGAAGAACAAGAAACAGAGTCTCACTGATGCTGCAACTGTCAATCTTACTCAAACTCCATCTCTACCAGTTTCGTCTCAAAATTCCATTGGTGAGACTTCACAGCCTCCTAATCCTTCTTTTCCCTCTGGTTCCAGTCATATTACTGCTAATGGATCTCAAGGAGGAGATGAATTTCATCGTGGTGGTAGATATGGTAGAGGTGGTGGACGCTCTGGCCGTGGTGGCCGTGGAGGCAGAAACAACAGTGGTGTCACTTGTCAGATTTGTCACAGGAACAATCATGATGCTTCTATCTGTCACTACAGGCACACTGGAACCATGCCAAGCTATGGCTATAGACCTCCACAGTTTCAACCTCCACAGTACCAAGCCTCTTTCTCAAATCCTTATGGCTATGGATATCAACCCAGACCTCAACGTCCTATTATGCCTCAAGCTCTACTTACTGGTGGAAATGCAGGTTTTAACAACCAGTGGTGGTACCCTGACTCTGGAGCTTCACATCATGTCACACCTGAGGCTTCTAATCTTTCTGATGCAGCATCCTTGCCTGGTTCTGATCAAGTATTAATGGGAAATGGACAAGGTTTGACTATTAACTCTATTGGTTCAATGTGTTTTACCTCCCAAACCAACCCTAAAACCTCCCTTACCCTTAATAATCTGCTTTTAGTTCCTTCTATAACTAAAAATCTCATGAGTGTGTCTAAATTTGCTCAAGACAATAATGTTTTCTTTGAATTTCACCCTACATTTTGTCTTGTTAAATCACAGGCTTCTTCTGAAGTTCTGCTACATGGCATTGTTGGAGCTGATGGACTCTATAAGTTTGCCTCACCCTTAGACTCAATTTCTGCTTTGAATAAAATTCCTAAACAGTGTAATTCTGTTTTCTTTCCTCATTCTAGTTTGTCTGCTTCTATGGTTAATTCTCAACCTTATGTTCATGTTTCTCAATTTGCATCAAATAATAATAATATTTCTGGTTGTGCACCAATGACTGTCTCTCTTTATGATTTGTGGCATGCACGTTTAGGACACCCTCACCATGATGCACTTAAAGAAGCTTTAAAACTATGCAATGTTAATATTCCATCTAAGTCTCCAAATGGTCTATGCTCTGCTTGTTGCTTAGGAAAGAGTCATAGATTGCATGCACCCTCTTCTACTACTGTTTATCACACACCCTTTGAACTTGTCACTTGTGATTTATGGGGTCCTGCCCCCATCAAGTCCTCTACTGGCTTTACTTATTTTCTCACATGTGTTGATGCATTTTCTAGATTTGTTTGGGTGTATCCTTTAAAACTAAAATCTGAAACCATGAGCAAATTTATTCACTTCAAATCTATGGTTGAACTGCAATTTAATTGCAAGATTAAAACTGTCCAAACTGATGGTGGTGGTGAATTTAGGCCTCTTACCAAATACCTCACTGAACTTGGTGTTGTTCATAGACTAACCTGCCCTCACACTCATCACCAAAATGGCCTAGTTGAAAGAAAACATAGACATTTAGTTGAAACTGGCCTCACCTTGTTATCTCAAGCCAACTTACCAATGAAATATTGGGATCATGCCTTTGTTACAGCAGCTTTTCTTATAAACAGAATTCCTACCCCCGTGCTGGACAATAAGTCACCTTATTATGTCCTTTTAAATAAACAACCTGACTATAAAGCTCTCAAAATCTTTGGTTGTGCATGCTTTCCCTTCCTTAGACCTTATCATACTACAAAATTAGCTTATAGGTCTCAAGAGTGTGTTTTTCTCGGCTATTCCTCTACCTATAAAGGTTATAAGTGCCTAAGTCCTGAGGGTCGTGTATATATATCCAAAGATGTGTTGTTCAATGAACAAAGGTTTCCATATTCTTCCCTTTTCTCCAACACCAAATCCAACAATCCTAATCCCACACCTACTGTTTACAACTCTCCCTCACATGTCCCTCTCCATCTTCCCACCCAATCTATAAATTCACCTACCCAACACCAAGATATACCCACTCCCACTCAAAATATACCTAGTCAGTCTCCAATTTTATGTCCTGCACCTCTCACCACTGTTTACCATACTCCTAGACCTTCTTCACCTCCCACCCCACCATCAACATCATCATCCTTTAACTCTGCCACTAGCTCTCCTCCCATACAAACATCTAATGCTTCTCAACATATATTTTCTCCCTCTCCAGCAGATGAGTCTATTCATGTCTCACCCTCACCATCACCTCCACCCTTGCCTACCAAGAAGCCTCATGTCCCTCACCACATGCTCACAAGGTCCAAAACCAAAAATAATCCCACTATCCTTGTAACTCACATTGAACCAAACAGTGTTAAGCAGGCACTCCAGTCCTCTCATTGGGTTACTGCTATGAAGGAAGAGTACGATGCTCTTCTTAGAAATAACACATGGACCTTGGTTGCTCCTCCTGCTCATAAACAGCCTATAGGGTGTAAATGGGTCTTTAGAGTTAAAGAGAATCCAGATGGAACTATTCACAAGTACAAGGCCAGGCTTGTAGCTAAAGGATTCCATCAACAAGCTGGTTCTGACTTCACTGAAACTTTCTCTCCAGTAGTGAAGCCAGTTACTGTAAGAACTGTTTTAACTATGGCTGTGTCAAACAAATGGCCTATACAGCAAATAGATGTGAATAATGCTTTTTTGAATGGGATTCTAGAAGAGGAGGTTTATATGCAACAACCACATGGCTTTGAGGTCTCAGATAAGACTCTGGTCTGCAAGCTTAATAAAGCTTTATATGGTCTCAAACAGGCACCAAGGGCCTGGTTTGATAGGCTGAAGGCTGCTCTCATTGGTTATGGATTTAAGGCAAGTAAGTGTGACCCAAGTCTATTCATGATAAAAACTGGTACCTTGCATTTAATTGTCTTAGTGTACGTTGATGACATTATCATCACAGGCAGCTCTCTACATCATATTCAACAACTTATTTCCAAGCTAAATGCAGAATTTGCTCTTAAGCAACTTGGTGCCTTGGACTATTTTTTAGGGATTGAAGTGTTTCATTTAGCCAATGGTGCTCTTTTATTGTCACAAGCTAAGTACATTAGAGATCTTCTGGCCAAGGCAAATATGGATACTGCACATGGTATGCCAACTCCTATGGTTTCAAGTCTCAAGCTTTCCAAAGTGGGGTCTGTTCCTGTTGAAGATCCTACTCTATTTCGTTCTATTGTTGGTGCATTGCAGTATGCAACTCTCACTAGACCTAAAATAGCATATTCTGTCAACAAAGTATGCCAATTTTTATCTAATCCTCTTGAAGAACATTGGAAGGCAGTTAAGAGAATTCTTAGGTATCTTAGTGGTACCCTGCATTATGGCCTTTTAATACAAGCAGCACCAGTTGATAAGCCATTGACTCTCATTGGCTTCTGTGATGCTGACTGGGCATCTGATCCTGATGATAGAAGGTCTACATCAGGTGCTTGCATCTTTGTTGGTCCTAATCTAGTTTCTTGGTGGTCCAAGAAGCAAACACTAGTGGCAAGGTCTAGTGCTGAAGCTGAATACAGAAGTCTTGCTAATCTATCATCAGAAATATTATGGCTACAATCCCTACTTACTGAATTAGGATGTCAGTTTCATACTCCTAAGATTCTATGTGATAATCTGAGTACAGTTTCCTTGGCTCATAATCCAACCTTACATCACAGGACCAAGCACATGGAGCTAGATATCTTTTTTGTTAGAGAGAAGGTTCTTAGCAGAAACCTTGTGGTCTCTCATGTTCCTGCACAAGACCAGTGGGCTGATGTGCTTACTAAGCCCCTATCTGCTGCCAAATTTTGCTCCCTTCGTGACAAACTCAGGGTCTTTGACAAGCAACAATTACTCAAGCCAAGCTCAGCTTCTGCAAGGGAATATTAGAGATATACAGTACTCTAGATGACTAAGCTCAGTTTAGCTTTGTAATACTGCTTCTAGAATATCTCCTAGTTAGTTTCAAATTCTTATATAAGATAAGAATCACATTCAGTTGTAACTAACTTTGCTATAATCAATGAATCACAATTTCTCTCTCTTCTCTCTCACTTCTAATAGCTAATTAGCTTGATTGCAAAAGGTCAATTTGGAAGTGTGAGAAATCTACAAGAGAATTAATTAGGTGAGACCTGCATGCCACCGTTTTCTAAAATGGATCGATTAGCAGATTTGGGAGCCATTCCTGGAAAATACGTCAAGTGATTACTGAATTCCATATTCAATGTTGTTAAAGCGGAAGCAAGGGAAGCCATTTGCTTCAGTCTCCTATCAGGATCATTTGTAGGAACAAATGGTAAAAGTCTCCTGCTTTTCTTCTGTACCACCAGAGGTCTTGGACGTCTCCGACGCCTCCTAGCATCTACAAGTCCAGAATGGATAAATTAAGAAAATAACTTACAATTATAAATATAAGTATATAATAGGGGAGGGATCGAATATACAGGAGAGGGATCAATTTACACTTGTGTAACATTTGAGTAATATTATGCCGCTCAAAAAGCTGTTAATTTAAATAAATGTTATAAAATCCACCATTGGATAGAAAGTTTATATCATATAGATCATTTATGAATTTTTTTATAGAAATCTAAAATCATTTTATATATTGTTGAGAATCACCAAGATTAACGGTTTATGTATTTTTATTGAACACCGTTAATCTTAATGACTCTCAAATGATTTTAGATTTACATGAATGATCTATATGATACAAACTTTCAATCCAACAATGAATTTTGTAAAATTTGTATTCGTTAAAAATGTTATTGATCGGTGTGACATTATTCAAATGTTAAACCGATGTAATTTGATCTCTTCCTATATATATTGAAGGAATTTTAACATAGATCAAATCATAGATATGAAGCATAGCATATTAATAAACAAGATTATTTAATTACGGTAACAGTGTACCTTAAATGATTGAAGAAGAATCGATGGAGTGAGACTGATATAGTGCTTCTGCCGCCTTACTGATGAGCAGTTAAATTTATTTGGTTTCAGTGTATCTGACCTAATGGGATGACTAGAATATATATGCTCATCAGTGGAGGCAGGACCTCTCAATAGGCTGACTAAAAGAACGACCCAACTCATCACGACCCTTTCAAATAAAGTCCAATAATATTTATTTATCAAATATATATGAACATAACAAGTAAACAATATTTGATAATATTTCAATTATATTTTAATTAATTAAAGTAAATCCAACATATTCAACAATCTCCTACTTGGATTACTTTAAATAGTTATTAAAATGTAACATAAAAATATATAATATCAAACATTATTTACTTGTTATGTTTATTTATATTTTATAAATAAATATTATTGGGCTTTAGTTGAACGGGCAGTGATGGGTTGGGCCCGTTCTTTTATTCAGCCTAGTGAGAGGTTCTACATCCATTGATGGGCATACATATTCTAGTCATGCCATTAGGTTAGATACACTGAAACAAAATAAATGTAACTGTTCATCGGTAAGGTGGCAGAAGCAGCACTCAGGCTTACTCCATGGATTATTCTTCAATCATTCAAGGTACACAATTACAATAATTAAATAATCTTGTTTACTAATATGTTATGCTTCATATCTATGATTTGATCCATGTTAAAATTCCTTCATATATATCTTCTCCCAAGTACTTGGAACATCACATCAAAGCATAAAAAAATTGTAGGAAAAGGTATCTAAAAGTAACTCTGTTTAGATTCATTTAGTCATTTACCAATTAAATATTTTCTAAGGATTTGCAGTATATCCTGTAGAAATAACAAGAGACTAAATGTGTTTGCCATTCTAGGAAAACAAAAGCATGCAAGAACAATTTCCTCAAAGACATGAAGGAACAGATATCCAAAGGGATATTACATGCATCATATATTGTATTTCCTTCATTAGTAATAATGAAGAAAAAAAATTGTATACACCTAGGATGTCTCAAACATTTTTCAAGGTAAGGTAAAATCTTTCTGGCTTTCTTGAAAATGCATACATATCAGATACTCTAATGGTTAAGTTATCCTACTAACTTGTTTTATGCTAAATCATAGACCACTTTTGAATCAATATATCCCCGTTGATGTCAGATTTTCCTTTCTAACTTCAAGTCATAGGATAATTTGTGACTCCAACATCCATTTCAATTTCTTCTTGTTCCTTGAACACTGCAACTTAATCACTTAGTCTTTTGTCACCAAGCATTGTTTATCTTTTGATGTCTCTATTTCAAGTATCATTGTACTTTCATATCTCTATTGTCATGTGATTATTGAGCTATCTGTTAAGGTAAGTGTGAAATAAGTTCGAACTTATGGCATAAAAGTACTTACGAAAACATCATATTATTAAACTGAATTTTAATCTTCATGCTGCTAACTATTTCTCATGTTAGTTACACTTCATATACATTTTCAGAGGTTAGTCTTGAATTGAATGGGGCAGGTGCATTTGCATAAAAGGTCATCTAGGGAATATAGAATGATTCATGAAAGAAAAACAAAAAAATCCCAGGACACTTCTACAAGAATAAAGGCTTTATATACTAAACAAAATTATCAAAACAATCTATTCAGATGAAGAATATGGTCATATTTACTACTTAAGAACCCTGTTATAAAATACAAACTTTAACAACTGCTAAGAAGTTAGGCATTTGATCAGGCCACCTTTACCTTCAAACAACAAAAAAGGTTTGATGATACCAATCGCAGCAAAACCTTGCAGCTGCCTTACATATAAATTGTCGTGCAACAGAAATTGAAAGATGAGCTTTTTCATCAAATGTCGTTTTTGTTCAATTTTTTTTTGGTTTACAATGGTCGTTTTTGTTCAATATTATCTAAAGGTAAATGCTACTATCATGAAAATAGGAGGCATGAATATGAGAATAAAATAAAAAAAAGCTTTGGTAGATATATATTCATCCAACTCACAACCCCAGTAATTACAAGTCGCTTCAGTTAGTCGACTTATCATACCGTTATGGGATATAAATCCAACTTAATTAAAAGCTTAAGCCCTCAGCCACACCCGGGCAACAATTACATTTCATAACACTAAAAACATTAAGCCCTCTCAGCCACAGATGCATGCTTCACAAAAAATTAAAACAAAATCCAAAGGATCATTAAAAGAATCCATTCATATACTAATAAATACGAAAGAACAAGTTACAGGAATATTAATAATTCACGAATTAAGCTCCAATGTACAATAATCTGTTCACATATATAAATTGATTCAGCAATGGCATAAATGAAATTCAACCCATATCACTTTCACAAAGCCAAACAACGACTAATCAGAAGCTCAATTGAAAATTGCAAAACAAATATCCACATAGTGTATTGACAAAATGATCATCAAACAGATTAAAAAATAACAATAAAAATAATAAAAAATTGTAGATATTAAACATGTCTGAATTGAATTTAACAGGACATTACCCTGAGGAGAAGAAAGATTCACTTTGAAATCCCGCCTTCGAATCCCGAAGAAATCTAGAATTTTTTTTTGAGTGAACTCTGAAACACATTAAACGATCACAAAAACAATGACACATTGATAATTACGATTGAGAAAACAACTCTACCATAAAAACAAAAAACAACACAATTTCAAAAACTAAGAAAATCAATGAATCTCTTACTTGTCGCTTTCTTCGTTCCTGAACACTTGGGGCAAACCCACGAACCAATAGGAATTCTGACAACAATTGGTCTCACACATTTCATATGAAAACCATTGTCACATTTGTCGCACAGCAGCAGCTCCTCCGAGTTGTCACCGGAGCCACATTGGTCACACATGATGCCACCGTAATCCTCTTTTTCCACCACCGCGTACCTCGCCCTCGCCATTATATCAGCCATCGACCTGTACTTCTTCAGCCGCAACTTCTTGAGGTTGTGCCGTGTATGCGTACGTTGGATGAAGTTGGCTAGCTTCGAAGATGAAGGCAATGAGGTTGCCGGAGCCATTGGATTGGAAAATTTGAGAAGGTTTGTAGGTAGAATTGAGAATTTCGAAGAAATTTTTTTGAAGAACTTTCTCTCTATTTTATACAGAAAGACGAAAAATGGTTCAACTCTGAAGAAGAATGAAGGTGATAGAAAAAAAGTAAATAAAAAAAGAAAAAAGAAATGTTTATTTGTTTTGTTTCTATGTGTTGTTACTCTCGCTCGCGGGAGAGTGAGTGTGACACTTACCCGTGGAAGGTGAGTGTTACTAACGATGATGTGGAAAATTCTGATTGGTTGTGCTAATGTGCACCATGTTGGATTGTTGGCATAGACTTTTATGCGTGCAGACTATTATGGTTTCATAAGAAACTTACCGCGTTTCATGTGTCAAACGCTATGATTTTTTTTATTTACTAAAATTAATCTCCATGCATTGTATGTGTCAATTATTTTTTACAATTCATTAAATGATTGGTCAAACAAAATTGACCATTGAAAAAAATTATTTAATAAAATGTCTATATATTTCTATATCATAATAATTAATGATTTTATAATGGATTTAGAAAAATATAGTTATTTTGTAAAATAATACCTTTTAATTAGATATTAGTATACAAATAATTTATAGTATGTTGCTTTTTATTTTTTGACAAAATGGTATATTTCCTATGAATCTATAAAAGAAATAGTGGTTTCCAATTGAAAACCATCATAAATGAAATAAAATTTATAATGTCTATCTATTGATTTACCATTATTAAATTATATTAACATGGTCTCGTGAGCTTAGCTAAATTGGCAGGACATTGCATTATATATGCAGGGGGTTGGGGTTCGAACCCTGGTCATCCCACTTATCCACCTTAAGGATAGAATTTCTAGCCACTAGGCTACTTGACAAAAAAAAATTATATTAACATCTAAACTCGAATGGGTCCTTGGAAGTTGAGAAACATGTGATTGCAATCATCCATTTAATCTTTTTGGAATACATATATTGTTTATCGGAAATTGAGAAAAATTAGTTCAATTGTTTATTTTTGTCATGTAAGCTATTGAGGTAGCTATTCAAAAATGGTGAAATTAATCTTGACATGTATTTTTTTCCTTTCAAGTTGAGCTAATTATTCATTCATATTTTTTTTAGAATGTTATGTTTGATGCATTTATAACATTTTTTTTATGAAACCACTAAGCACTAACCTCTTTTCCAAGTTGTACCATATTATCCGCAACCGCAAGCCTTCTAATCTTCTTAGCCTGCAATCAAAATTACAATCATCATATAAATTTTGAAATTCACAAAATGCATAAATGACACATTCTTCTTCTTCTTCATAGGAAAATGGAAAATGCACACAATACATTTTTATTTATACCTTGGCAACAGTAGTTTCGATATGCTCATGCTTCACCAATCGCGACGCCATTGTTCTAAACAACGGAAAAAGGAAAAAAAAAATGGTATCTGAGTTCCCACAAAACTCAGCATTGTCACAAATGGAAGGGAAAAAACGGAATTCAAGGATTGAATTGAAAGCATGTTAACCTAAGCATGGAAATTCAATGAGCTCTTTCTCTATCTAGCTTCCTGATCATCGTCATTTTCACAGATTCGGAATATACCTATCATCAGATCAGAATCAAATTAAAGTAAATACGCAATGAAAATTGAAAATGAATGAATGTTGAGCTAAATTAGGCTATGAAACAAGCTGAAAATTGAAATTAGGGGAAATATAGTAAACCCTAGATAAGACATTGAAGGTTGAGAGAAAACTTACAAGTGAGTGATGATGAACAGTGAGTTTTGAAAGGAACGAAACAGAGGAGCTTCAGCGTGGGTGGGTGCGGCAATCAAAGAAAGTGTGATTACGCATGTTGTTGCTAAAAATGTGCTAATGGATCTCAAGTTGCTAATGAAACTATTGGGCCTTATGTTGATTTCAATCAGCCCAAAAGAGTATCCAAAGCTCTTGCATAAAATGAGGATTTGAGTTCTTCTTTTCGCGCTTCTTAAGCTTTTCACGTGAGTTTCCAATTTAACTCACTCGCGGATTAGGTAGCGAATGTGTAAAATTGCAAAAATTAGGAAAAAAGCGTCGATGTTTACACTGTGAATAGAATTCGCAATGACGCAGCAAATGTCGGCTAAAAAACAGTCTTTTATGCAATCAAATTATTTTTGACATGTGGCCACGTGTGTGACTATGACATAGCATCCACCAATCACAATGATTGGTGAATTTTATAAATTGACAACATTTGTGTTTAAAAAAAAAATCACTCTCATTTTATCATTCTTTCATTTTTTGACATTTTTTCCTGTTATTTTTTCATCATTTTGTTAGTAAAGGCTGCATAGTCCGTTGTTGATTACTCATATCGCTCCCACCGATGTACTTTAGTCACTGTGGTCGGAAATGGTATGGCAATTGACGGTGAACTTTTTAGGCATATTGGGAACGATATGATTAACCGGGATACATCCATTCAGATTTACTTTTATCTCATGGGGACTTTTTTTATGTACTTTTTTGTCCAAGCATTATTCCAATTTAATTTTGCTTTTGGTTGTAAGTTGTAACTACCGATAAAACTATTCATATTCAAATTCTAGTTGCAATGTTTTCGTGTTATTTTTCTGTACATATCCAAATTTTGGTTATACAGTGGTCAAAAGCAACACTTAAAAATGAACAATGAGAGTATAAGACTTTCATTTATCTTTTTCAAGAATTATTTGTATTTATTCTCATAAAATTGAATACTAAATGTATTTAATTTGTTATCTCTCCTATAGTCCTATTTTCTCCATAATTTATAACCAATAAAAATTGTTCTTACATGAAATTTACTTTAAATTTTAGTTTTAGTTTCAATAAAAGTGAATGTATTTGGTCCAAATCTTTAATCAAATACATCAAATTTTTTTGACTTAATTTTGCTTATATTTTGGGACGGAGGGAGTACCTCCGAAGTCATTTTGTCCAATTTCTCTATGTAAGAATTTGACAATTATCTTAAGTAATAGAAACATATACATACAGGAACATTGCCTAAATTAAGCTAATTTTTTGTTATCTAATCAAACTTAAAATTCAATGTGGAGTAGCTTATAGATTGACACCTTTTTTTTTTTTTGCTATTTGTTGGTTTTCTATTGTGTAGTTGTAGAGATGAGTATGGTTTATGGTATGTTTGGGAGAGGTTTTTTTCTAAGAAGGTTTGGGAGAGGTTTTTAGAAGGGTATTAAATTTATGTTAGTTCTTTTCTGGTTTAGGTCTTTCAAACACAAGATAAAGAATTTGAGATATTATTAAATCAGTATAAATTTTCTTAGTCACCGTAAATTCACACCCTTTCAAATAAGGCTTTGGGGATTTTTAACTTCAAATATGCAATTTTTACCTCCTTTCTTTAACATCGTAATCTTTGTCCTTACTTTAAAAATTTACTCGCTTGTCTAATTTAACTAGTCTGTGTACCCGTGCGATGCACGGGACCATGCTATGTATTTAGAATTTTTACAAATTCTCGTTACAAAATTATTGTTCAATAATTTTAAATATATAATAATTTGTTAATGCTTGGATCAAAATTATAATGAATATCAAAATTATTCTAACTACAATTTAAACTCTCATGAACGGTTCGTTGTTTGCTGAATCATTCTAGCACGATCCCTAATTATATATGAATCAATTGTTTAGGTAATTTTCTTGAACATATTTCTTTAACCAATTTTTGAATATAATTTAAGTTATGTTTGGTATCACGGTGAATATGTCATAATCACGGCGATCCACCGTGATTTCATAGAAGCTACACTTATGTATGTAGACCTAGAAGTATGATTATCGTTAAGGTTTCAGGTTTGATTCTCTCTGGTGGCAATTTTGGTGGGCTAATTTAGTTTCTTCAAAAATATCTTCTTTACCAAATATATGTATATACAAAAAAAAGTAATAAATACATATAGGTATTCAACCCGTGCGTTGCACGGGTTTGATTAGAATATTTTTTTAAAAAAGTTATGTTTTATAAAATAAGTTGTATTAAAAATAATATTTTTCTTAGATGTGTTGTTGAATTATTATTTGATTATAAAAGTGATTTTTAAAATATTTTTAATTTTTTTTCTCGTCAAGTGAATCTATAATATAGATAGGTAGATAAAAATTACTTTTAACATAGACAATGTGTTATTTAGGTGTATATAAAAAACAATAAAAGTGCAGAGATTAGTGTATTATATTAAAATATTGTTTTATTAATCTTCTTTTTTTATGGGTTTGATTTATATATCTTCAAATTAGTGTAATTTTTGTTTTAATATATTTTTGTTTTTATGAAAAAAAATAGTGGATTATTTTATTATATTATCTACATCTATCATTCTCTGTATCTCTCAATTCTTTCTATCTTTATCCTAATTATACTCCAATCTCCTTATTATTATTTTATATGAAAAAATTGTAAATACTTGTCTCGACCTTTATAAAGATGAGATGACATGTTAATTAATCATAAATTTTTTTAAAGTAATAATTATTTTATACTTCTAAGAGACTTTTTCTATTAGACTAAATAGTGAGAGAGCTTTCGAAACAACTTTGTCATGCATGTGCAGTGTTAATTAGTATTTTATAGGATTATTAAATATATCTTTAATCCTCTAAATATATTTCAAATTAAAGACAAAACATTATTAAAATGAAAGATTTAATCTTCATACCAAAGTCACAATATTACCAAAACATTTCATTGTCATTTGTGCTTGGATAAATTTGTCATATTGCTAAAACAAAATGATGAGATTATGAGTCTGCTATGTATGTGAAAGGAGACTTAAAAAAAATGATTAAAAATGAATATCTTGTTCATTTTAATTTTATTGGTTTGACATTATTTTGGAAGCTTACGGTTCACATCATAAGTTCACTAAGCATGAGGAAGAAAACTTATCATAAAAACTATAGTCTACTAATATATTTTTAAGGATCGACATCGACTTATATTCATTATTCTCTTTATGTATATCGCATTTTCTCTCTCAATTCTCTCTAACTTTATCTTATTTATATTTCAATCTCTTTATTAATAATAATATTATTATTATTTTTATAAAAAAAATGTTAGACACTTATCTTGACCTTTATAAACTCAATTACTGTTTTTATGTAAATAGTATTCTTATTTGATAAAACAAAAAATAGACATTTAAAGAGTTTTCGAATAAATTTTGTCAAATTTTATATTAGAGCTAGACTTCAAAAGATGAACACAAATTGTTCGTCGATCAATATAAAGTGCATATATAAACTTTACTCAATCAACTATGTTTAAACTATAGATGATAAATGTATGGAGATTAATCTATTTTGACAACCTCTTAGTCAAGTTACACCAATACTTTTCATGTATATTATATATTACAATTATAATTAACAATGACGTCACATGAGTAAATGCATTCAAAAAATTTATTTTCAACTTTTTTTTTTGTTTCTATCATTCTCTTAAGATCCAAGCAGTTCACATACACCTTGTGAAATAGAATTCTTTATATCCTGTTATAGATCTCCTCATTCACCTAAAATAAATAGACATATTCATATTTATCAGTAAAAGAAATCATGAAATAAGGGTAAAAAATTAGATAAACAAATGTTATATCAATAAAAACATGAGCTTAAATATTTGACAATCTACATAATAGAATAATGTAAAATATTTTCTATTTTATACTTCTAAGAGACTTTTTCTATTAGACTAAATAGTGAGAGAGCTTTCGAAACAACTTTGTCATGCATGTGCAGTGTTAATTAGTATTTTATAGGATTATTAAATATATCTTTAATCCTCTAAATATATTTCAAATTAAAGACAAAACATTATTAAAATGAAAGATTTAATCTTCATACCAAAGTCACAATATTACCAAAACATTTCATTGTCATTTGTGCTTGGATAAATTTGTCATATTGCTAAAACAAAATGATGAGATTATGAGTCTGCTATGTATGTGAAAGGAGACTTAAAAAAAATGATTAAAAATGAATATCTTGTTCATTTTAATTTTATTGGTTTGACATTATTTTGGAAGCTTACGGTTCACATCATAAGTTCACTAAGCATGAGGAAGAAAACTTATCATAAAAACTATAGTCTACTAATATATTTTTAAGGATCGACATCGACTTATATTCATTATTCTCTTTATGTATATCGCATTTTCTCTCTCAATTCTCTCTAACTTTATCTTATTTATATTTCAATCTCTTTATTAATAATAATATTATTATTATTTTTATAAAAAAAATGTTAGACACTTATCTTGACCTTTATAAACTCAATTACTGTTTTTATGTAAATAGTATTCTTATTTGATAAAACAAAAAATAGACATTTAAAGAGTTTTCGAATAAATTTTGTCAAATTTTATATTAGAGCTAGACTTCAAAAGATGAACACAAATTGTTCGTCGATCAATATAAAGTGCATATATAAACTTTACTCAATCAACTATGTTTAAACTATAGATGATAAATGTATGGAGATTAATCTATTTTGACAACCTCTTAGTCAAGTTACACCAATACTTTTCATGTATATTATATATTACAATTATAATTAACAATGACGTCACATGAGTAAATGCATTCAAAAAATTTATTTTCAACTTTTTTTTTTGTTTCTATCATTCTCTTAAGATCCAAGCAGTTCACATACACCTTGTGAAATAGAATTCTTTATATCCTGTTATAGATCTCCTCATTCACCTAAAATAAATAGACATATTCATATTTATCAGTAAAAGAAATCATGAAATAAGGGTAAAAAATTAGATAAACAAATGTTATATCAATAAAAACATGAGCTTAAATATTTGACAATCTACATAATAGAATAATGTAAAATATTTTCTATTTTATATTTTAGTATGTGTTGGGGAAGAAGATGCATATGATTTGGGTATAGATATGTTTGAGAAGAGAGATCAATCTATGCATCCAAAAAGACCGACTTTATTTGTATAAATATATAATAGTTAGCTTATTCTTATTTATATCAATTAATTATACATTATAGGTCATTATTAGTTTACGTTATAACTCTTATTTGCAGTCGAAAGTGTTTTTGTTCTTCTATTTTTGTCTTAAAACAAAACACGATTGCCCTTTAATATATATGATTTATATAAAATCACGCTGGTTCAAAATATTAATTAACGTTTTTTTATATAATTTTTAGCCATATAACTACACAAAAACAATTATAAAGTAGTAACGCATTATCAAATAGTAGACATTATCAAAAAATTGGAGTGATATATAAATAAATAGTAGACATTATCAAATGTCTAATTTTATAAAAAAAACTCAGCTCATATTTCTTAAATTTAACCTATTATTTTTGGATAAATTAAGAAAAAAAATAGTATAATGAATGATTAAAAAAATAGCACAATGAATAACCTTTTTTCCTTGTATGTTGATTAAGACACAAAGGTCGAATTTGTAATCTGCAAACACACAAAAAAAATATCAATTTTTTTATGTAAATATCAAATTCTCTTGATCCTAATTGTTATGCTAAAAATTTGAGTGCAAAATTGCAAAAAAAAAAGAAGCATCAATTTAAGAAAATAATAAACTTTTTATTAGAAATAATATATAAATTGGTCAATTGAAAAATAAATCTAGGAACAAAAGAGAAGAAAGAAGAACTACTTGACCCATAGCAAATTAAAGGAGAAGAAGAGCAAAAAACATCTCCTTAGGATTGATGCATTTCATGGCAAGAATTTATAGCATAAATCATTTGTATGTTATAATTGTTTTTTAAAGTCATTGGGGTAGGAATTATTAATGCATACGTTTTTCTTGTGGGAATAATGATGACATTTAGTTACATAATATTATCTCTTGATCTTCAACTCTACATTATTGATCTATTTAGACAATGAAATTAGAAAAAACTGTTTTTTTTTCTTCCATAAATTACATGGGAAGCTAAATAGTTGGTGGGGACAATGTTTAAATATATATATATATATATATATATATATATATATATATAAAATAATAATAATTATTATTATGTTATTAAATAAAAATAAGGATGACACATAAGCACCTACTTGAGCTTAGAAAAAAGGCAAAAGGGAAGAGCTTTCTTAGGTTGCCACATCAGCAAAAAAAAGCTTGCTTTACAATTATATATAGATAGATAGATAGATTTGTAGACGGTTAGGGACAATTTTTGTTATAAAAGGATTTTATAATTAGAGACCGAGGGAGTATAATCGTGTTAAAATCAACATGAACACATAAAAAATTATGCAACAATAAATAATTTAAACCAAAATAACGTTGCAATATGATTTGAAAAATAGTATACACCCAAATTGACTAGAGGTACAATTAAAAGTTGTAAATTGTAATCGATCATGTATCACAATTTTGGTCCTTTATTGAATGTTAACGTGATCAACCATGTATCACAATTTTGCAATATTTTTCCCGTTGGTAAAGATGCGCATATTGGATTTCAAGTATTATGGTTAGCTTGTTGCTGGTATCTTTGGAAAGAAAGAAATAACAGGTTGTTTATTCATAACCATTATTTGTTGAAGCATTGATAGTGAAAGTGAAAATTGCTTCGTGGTGGTGGTTAAAGACTCGTGAGCATGACTTTGATTATGATTTCAACTTGTGGCGGTCTAGTCATTGCTTGTTTAGGGGGTTAGAAATTGACTTGGTTAAGTCTTGAGGCTTTTTGTTCTCTTTATTTTTCGTGTAAATTGTTTTGTTAAGCGCACCTTGTGCTTAACCACACTTTTTAATACATATTTTCATTTGGCTTTTTCAAAAAAAAAAAAAGTGTAAGTGATATTCATTTTGAAATTTCTTTTTTATTAAAGTGACTAATTTTTTAAATTGGTATTGCAAGAGAAAATATAATTCTATATTGAAAAGTATAAATATTATTTAATGTTAAATATTTTTTTATTAAAGTGGTACTCATTTTTTTAACCGAAAACAAAATAGATATTGAAAATGGAAAAAATAAATATCTAAAGGGTACATGGGTATTGTTAGTGGTAGTTTTGTAAGCCAAAATTTTATTTTTGCACACTTATTAAAAAGTAACTTTTTTGTCTTAATTTCATGTGATTTTTCTATTGAAATTCCTATAATCATTTTATAATTTGCATTGGAACTCTACGATTATGTTTAAAAAGTAGAACAATTAATAAGAGTACTTTATGAAGAATAACATTAAATAAAGTTGATTTTGGCAATTTTTGCTTATATTTATGGCCAAATTTTTTTGCTGGCTTTTGCTTATAAATAAGGTCGGAAGGAGTATTATTTAATGTTAATGGAAATTTGGAAGCTGAAATCGTGGAGCATAAATTGAGAATGGGAATATGAAGGGATGGATGAGATTAGGCGGGTTAGTAGAAAATTAGGCGCTAAACAAGGAACACATTGTTTTCTGTTTTAATATACTCCCTCCGGTCCTTTTTATAAGGAACAATTTGAAAAAATCACATAGACCAAGGAATCACATTTAACATAATTATTTTCATTTAATACTCTTATAAATTTAAATTTATTCCATATATACCCTTATTTAATTACTCTTTATTCAACTAATTTACTTATTTTTAAATTCTCTCTCATAATAAATAAGGGCATAAGTGAAATTGAACATTTAAAATATTTGAAAATTGGTCAAAGTTTCTTATAAAAAGACCAAATTTTTTGCCCTAAGTGTTCCTTATAAAAAGGACCGGAGGGAGTATAAAGGATATCACTTTTACTTTCATAAGTCTTACTTTACTTGTCTTCATCTTCAATGCTAGAATCTTCATCGATGATGTTTTTACTTACATTTTACTGTCTTCTGTCCTCACAAATGACTCTCTATCGTCTCTTTCCTTTCTTTATTTCCTGTCTTCCGATAATGACTTAAATTTTATCATGCAACAAACTAATCAAACATTTATCAACTACATATGTGTATATATTATATTGGTCTTATTTATATGTGCTCTTAGGAATAGAAAATAGTTTTTTTTATTAATAATAACTTTTAATTACATTCTTAAAAAAATTAATACACAACATTTTTTTAGTCAAAATAAAATATACATATATACACACAACAATTTTTGGACCACAACTCAATTCTTAACTCAGACAAAATTATGTGTCGGGTATTGATACTCGAAACCATTGTAGTCATAATATAATTTTTCGCCTTCCGAAATATCTCGGATAGCAACCAAAAATACTCGAGATTCGCCGTCAACAGCATATCTGACACATTTGCAGTTTTGCTTCTTCTTACCTTCCCTGCATATAAGTTGGAAATGTTTTAAATACAAAAAACTTAGGGAATAACAATACCATTGCACAAAAGAAAAAGTATTAGCATTTTACGAAATTATATACCTCAAAATTTTAGTAGTTAGTATTTAAAGAGCCCACCAAAATCACACAAAATATAAAATGGATTGCAAGAAGAATTATGGAAACAAGAATGTCCAAAAAATAGAGCAGTCAACATATTAAAATGCAATAAGTGAGATAAGCTTACGGGTTATGGTTGTTGATGCCACTGATAAAACGAGAAATGTTTGCGCGTTTATCAGCACAAATAACAAGACTAGAAGCACTTTCTTCTGCAAGAAGCAGCGTCATTATACTGTCGCAATCATCAGATTCTCTTTTCTTTAGATAATCAACATCTCCTGTGTATTCTGCAATAAATGTCATTTTTTTGATTGGGCCATCAGCCTCCACAGTATAGCTACATCACATACAAAGGAAAATTCAAAATTAGTTAAGGTAACATATTTCCTACTTTATGGTAATGAGTGTAAGATAGCGATAATATAGACCAGATACATTCAACATTTTATGAATTTAAAAAGTAAACTTCTTCTTATAATAAAGACTGGAGGTAATGAATGTAAGATGACTACGTACCCTTGACATGAATCGTAAACGACCATCAAGGGAGGAAATTCGCCTTGTTTAATCATTGTTGTGCAACGTTCTATGGTCTCATGATCTTCCTTAGTAAGAATCTAAGAGGAAAACAAACAAATAGTCTATCAAACTAGAACATAAAAATGGAGATGTACATACTGATTAACCTATTTGCAAAAGGTACATTTGTAAGAGTAAGAAATTTACAAGAGAATTAAGTAGGTGATACCTGCATGCCACCATTTTCTAAAGATGATTGGTTAGCAGACCTAGGAGCCATTCCTGGAAAGTAAGTGAGGTGATTACTGAACTCCATATTCAAAGATGTTAAAGCAGAAGCAAGAGAAGCCATTTGTTTCAGTCTCCTATCAAGATCTTTTGTAGGAACAAATGGTAAAATTCTCCTGCTTTTCTTTTGTAACACAAGAGGTCTTTGACGTCTCCGACGCCTCCTAGCATCTACAAGTTCAGAATGGATAAATTAAGAAGAAAATAACTTACAAATAGATATTATATCTTTATAATTATATAGGCATCACACACAAATGAAGCGAAATTATATTTTAGAACATAACATCAAAACATAATTTATTTATTTTAAAAAAAATAGTATCTAAGACTAAAAGTAACTCTATCTAGATTCATTTTCCAATTAAATATTTTCTAAAAAGAGTAAATGTATTTGCCATTGTAGGAAAGTTCAAGCATACAAGAATTAAAAATAGGAGGCATGAATAGAGGAATAAAAAAAAAACCTTTGGTAACTATTTATTTATCCAACTCAAAACCACAGTAATTGCAAGTCACTTTGAACAGTCTATTACTCTATTTATTTATTATACTGTTATGGTATGTAATCCAACTTAAATTAAAAACATTAAGCCCTCACCACATGTGCATGCTTCATTCACCCAAAAAATTAAAACAAAATTCAAAGGATCATTACAAGAATTCATTCATGTACTAATAAATACGAAATAACAAGTCACAATATTACTAATCCACGAAAGTTTAATTGGATAATAAATTGTTCACATATATTTGTAACCCAAAAAAATAAAAATTGTTCACATATATAAATTGATTCAACAATGACAAAAGAAATTCAACCCTCAATTTCACAAAGCCAAACAGTAACCGATCAAAAGCTCGGTTGAAAATTGAAAAAAAATATATATCCACACTTGTAGTGCATTGACAAAATGATCATCAAACAGATTAACAAAATAAAATAAAAAATTGTAGATATTAAACATGTATGAGTTGAATTTTACAGTACATTACCATGAGGGGAAGAAACATTTCTGAAATCCACCCTTCGAATTCCGAAAAATTCTAGAATTCTCCTTTCAGTGAACTCTGAAAAAACACATTGAACGATCAAAAAAACAATGCAACTTTCATAATCACAATTGAGAAATCGGCTAAAAAAAACGAATATAATTAATCAATCTCCTACTTGTTTCTTTCTTTGTGCCTGAACAGTTGGGGCAAATCCATTGTCCAATTGGAATTCTTGCAAGAATTGGTCTCACACATTTCATGTGGAAACCGCCATCACATCTATCGCATAAAATGAGTTCATCTGGGTTGTCACCGGAGCCGCATTTTTCACACAGGGTGTTACTATAATCCTCCTTTTCAAGCACGACGTACCTTGCCCTTGCCATTATATCCTCCATCGATTTATATTTCTTAAGCCGCAACTTCTTCTGAATGTCTTGGGGTGCATGCGTACCGCGGATTAAGCTGACAAGCTTTGGAGATGAAGGGGATGGGGTTGTCGGAGCCATTGGATTGGACAATTGGAGAAGGTTTGAAGGTAAAGTTAAGATTTTGAAAAATTATTTTTGAAGAACTTTCTCTCTTTTGATAGAGAAAGACGATAAAAGGTTCAATTTTTATAGAGAAAGACAAGAAAAGGTTCAATTTTTATAGAGAAATGCGAGAAAAAGTTCAACAGTGAAGAAGAACGAAGGTGATAGAATGAAATAAAATAAAAATTCTTTGTTATGTTTGTTACTCTCACTTGCCGGAGAGTGAATGTCACACTTACTAGTGGAAGAAAGTGAATTTTACGAATAATGACGTGGAAAATTTTGATTGATTGTGCTAACGTTCACTTATAATGTGCACATACTTTTATGTTTGTGAAGTTTTTCAGTTTTGCTTTACTAATGCATAGCTGTTTCCAGTCGATGAGCCAAAAAATTAGCCGTGTTTCATGTGTCAGAAAAATGCTATGACTTTTTTTTACTAAAATAGAAAAAAAAAAGTTAATCTCCATGCAATGAATGTGTAAATTACTTTTTTGACATACATTTAATATTTGGTCAAAAAAAATTGCAGTTACAATAAATTATTTAATTTAATTTGAATGGATCTATATTTTTATATCATAATAATTAATTAATGATTTTACAATGGGTTTAAAAGAATATACTCCATCCATCCTAAAATATAAGAGAAAAAACAAATTTTTCATGTCTCAAATTATAAGTAAACAATAAACATTTATTTTTTTTAGGAAAGTTTTTGTTTATTCTCTTGAAATTAAATGCAACTGCATTTAATTTACTCTTTCTCTCTCTTTCTATTTTCTCCATAACCAATAACCAATCAATTTTTTTTTAACACATTTCCATATAACTTTTTTAAAGGAAAATACAAAAAAATTATTATATTTAGGTTTTTCTTAATAAGTGTGATTTTTTTTTCATTATAATTTGGGAAGGACGATGTTATAGGTTCAAACTTAGGTGAATGTGTTGAGTCTCAATTCGAATAGCTATCTCATTACCATACCCGGGAAAAAAAATTGGACCACCTTTTAACAATTTACAATAAATATATACTACTACATTCCAAGTGAATCACATCAAAGTCATAAATTATGTCACTGTTTTTGAATACTTGTCTTAAAACATGTGTGAAAAGATAAACAGTTGAACCACTTGTTTCTCAATCTCAAAGAAGCATTGTCTATGTTGCGTAAAACTTGAATAATCAGTTGCAAATTACATTAAAGCCGTAAATTACGCCTCACTATCAGAACAACTATCTGAATAACATCAGTTGCAAATTACATTAACGTCATACATTACGCCACACTTTCAGAACAACTATCTAAATTACTTATGTGGCACAATTAGCTCAACATGAAGAGAAAAACTACACGTCAAAATTAATTTCACAATTTTCAAACAATTATCTCACTAACATTCATGACAGGTTAAGCAGTTGAGTCATCTGCTTCTATATTTTCAAGGAATAATATATGTATTGCGTAAAACTTGGATAACCAGTTATAATTTATGTTTTTTTACGAAAATTGTAAATTATATTAAAACCATAAATTATGTCACCCTTTATTATTTTATAAAAAAATATCAAATTGGTTAAATTTTATATTAATAATTAATTTCACATTTTCAAATAGCTATCTCATTACATACGGCCAAAATAAATAATTGGACGACCTTTTAATAATTTTCAATAAATAATACTCCTCTTTGCCAAAATATAAGAGAAAATTGGTCAAACAAAGTTAATATAGTTTGTCCAAATTTTTAACCAAATACATCAACTTCCTTTGACCAATTTTCCTTTATATTTTGAGACGGAGGGAGTATATGCATTTCAAAGATATTAAATGACGGACTGTAAATCACATCAAAATCGTAATTAAGCCACTGTTTTTGAACTCTTGTCTTAAAAACAGGTATCAAGATAAACAGTTAGACCACTTGTTTCCCAATTTCCAAGAAATATTGTATATGTTGCATAAAACTTGAATAATCAGTTGCAAATTACATTAAAGTCATAAATTATGCCACACTATCAAAACAACTATTTGAATAACATTGGTTGCAAATTACATCAAAGTCATAAATTACGCCACACTTTCAGAACACTTATCTGAATAACATATGTGACACAGTTAGCTCGGCATGGAAAGAAAAACCACACGTCAAGATTAATTTCATCATTTTTCAAATAACTATCTCATTACCATACACAACAAAATAATTAACTGAACCACCTTTTAACAATTCCCAATAAATAATATGTGAATTCCCAATAAAAAAACAATGAAACTTTCATAATCACACTTTCATAATCAACCCAAAAATTATGTCACCCTTTATTATTTTATAAAAAATATCGAATTGGTTAAACTTTCTCTCTTTTTATAGAGAAAGAAGAGGAAAGATTCAATTTTTATAGAGAAATGCGAGAAAAGGATCAACTGTGAAGAAGAATGAAGGTGATAGAAAGAAATAAAATTAAATAAAATAAAAATAAAAATTCTTTGTTTTGTTTGTTACTCTCACTCGCCGGAGAGTGAATGTCACACTTACTGATGGAAAAAAGTGAATCTTACAAACAATGACGTGGAAAATTTTGATTGACTGTGCTAACGTTCACTTGTAATGTGCACATACTTTTATGTTTGTGCAATTTTTCAGTTTTTGTTACTAATTCATAGCTGTTTCCAGTCGATGAACCAAAAAATTAGCCGTGTTTCGTGTGTTAGAAAAATGCTATGACTTTTTTTTTGGTAAATCAAAGGTATCCTCTTCGCGCAACCGTAGAGACTAATCTCCTCGAGGCAACCGATCCATTTAAGGGGTTGACCTCTCCCAACAAATGTTTCTCCATACGCACCGATCGGGGATCGAACCCAAGATCAAATGGTTAAGGGACCCAAGTATCTACCACTTGTGTCACACTGTGTTGGTTGCTATGATTTTTTTTTACTAAATTAGAAAAACAATCTTCATGCATTGAATGTGTAAATGACTTTTTACAATACATTTAATGTTTGGTCAAAAAAAACTTAGTTACAACAAATTACTTTATTGGATTTGAATGGATCTATATTTTTATATCATAACTAATTAAAAACTCGTGCGTACGCATGGGATGCGCCTTCGGCGCATTATATTGCGTGGGGACGTTAGGTTGTAATGGGTGTTCGGCGTGTTGAACGCACCTTCGGCGCGTTAATAAGTTGGTTTAAAAAAAGTGAATTTATAAAATACATACAATGAGTTGAATGAAATTATAGTATTATATTTAAGCGAGACAATAATGAATGTTATATTTTATAAAAAAGTTTATAAATAAGATAAAAATGTTAATTTTGAACTCAAATAAAATTGGGGATTGAATAAGAGCCATTAAATATATATCAAATACTCCCTCCGGTCCTTATTATAAGGAACACTTTGAAAAAATCACACAGACCAATGAAGCACATTTAACATAGTTATTTTCATTTAATACTCTTATAAATTTTAATTTATTCCATGTATACCCTTATTTAATTACTCTTTATTCAACTAACTTACTTATTTTTAAATTCTCTTTCATAATAAATAAGGGCATAAGTGAAATTGAACATTTAAAACATTTAAAAATTGGTCAAAGTTTCTTATAAAAAGGACCAAATTTTTTGCCCTAAGTGTTTCTTATAAAAAGGACCGGAGGGAGTATGAGATAAACATAGTTTTCTGAAAAAATGGTGGGTTCAAATTTAGTTTCATTGATTGGTATCAAGATAAACCAACAACACTAATTAGTTAATTATTTTATAGTTGAATTTGAATAATTTTATTTTTTTTGAAGAGGATGGTTACTTGGGCAAATTTTTTTAAGTAATATGTACTGCAACAATAAAAAAAAAGTACTGTTACATTCAATTTACGCATATACACAAAAAAATCTTATATTTAGGCCAATGCATAGTGATTTTTTTGTCGACAGCCATAACATATCGTATAATATAAAGCGATAAGATAGTAAGTATATCACACAGTCACGAAACATAGCTTATCATACAACATATCATCATATCAGCTAGTCGGAGTACAGATTCGGATAACTTAATAAGTTGCAAAATGAAATTAAACAGGGTAAATACTAAACATACATATTGATCATAAAGTTGGTTCAATTGTAAAATGCAGAACAACAAAATGATAACCTCTCATTCCTCCTCATATTGCCCTTCTAATTGCGACGTTGAAGAGTGACAATAAGTTCAAATGTATCTGAAAATAGCTAAAATATCAAGTTGTCACCGGCTCTTGGCCTGTGAGTAAGCATGTAAGCATACCAACCGTCACCAATATGTTTTTCAAATGCTCCAACATCCTGTGATCTGGTAGAAGTATGAACAACGCATCGGTGATGAAAATCCATATCTTCCGAGATTAAGTCAACATGGGTTGCTCTTGAAAGGACACCTCTTGAAAAAGCATTTGGAAAGTGCTGCGATATTCAAAGTATTTCATAAGACTTAGTAGGAAGTTATTTTCAATAGTCATGATTAAATAACAACAAACATTAAATAACTTGTAGGCATTACCAAAACTTGTTTCTTGGAAAGATTTGCCATTGCTTTGGAAACAGTTTTATTCCATTCAATTGGTTGTTGACCAACATCTACAGGCTTTGGAGCAGGTTCATTTTGACCAACTTCTTGAGGCTCATCAGCATGTTCACCTTCTTCAACTCCATCCTTAAAATAAAATAGTATGTAATAGAATATTAATTTTGGAAAACAAGTTGAAATTTCTCACCAAGTTAAATGAAATATTAAGAGTGTACTTTACCAATACTACGGTTCCCTCATCAGCTTCATCATCATTTAAGCCTTCTTCAAAAATTTTAGTGGATGCATGGGATTGATCATCAAATGATTCAATGAAAGTCAATGAAAACTTATTGTTTGTAATTTTATAGTCTAGACGCACTTTCGTTGGTCTTTCAAATCCAAATGTATAGGAAACCTCATTTCCATACATAACTTTATCAGTATCGTTGAATCGAAAATACACAGCTACTGATCTATCATTCCATATAATCCTACCATAGTCAAGGCGATGCAATTCCCTTTCCCATTGTTGATAGAAATCAATTGGGATGTGAATGTATCTCTAAATTCGAAAAAACCTTAGTTATTAATTTTTTTTTGCATAACATCAATTAATATAAATACAGTTTATAATCAAGTGGGATATACCTCGAAGGGATTGATGATAGTTTCGAATGTTGTCGGCCTATTATGATTATCGATAGTTCCAATCACTGTCATTTGGAACTCATTGTTGACAATTTTATAATCCAAAATAACTTTAGTGGGTTTTTCAAAACCAAACCTTTGAGCTACCATATACGCATAAAACATGAAACTTTTCTCATCGGTTAAACATAAACGTACTGTTGATGACTTATGAGTTTTGGTTATCCTTGCATCTTGTTTTTTGAGTAGTTCATATTTCCATTCATCAAAGAAACTCCTTGGTATTTCAATTTTGCCCTAAAGTTGATAGGAGGTATTGATTTTAAAATGATGGTTTAAAAATATATGAAACAATATAAAAAGTAAAGTATATAAATTGAATGGTATACCTCATCAGGGGAAATAAGTGTTTCAAATTTGTTGTTCCTTTCGTTTTCATTTCTGATATAAAGAGTTCATCATCGTCAGTTAAAATTGTTTGACGGCAACATATATTAAACTAATTTAATGGTAAATAGAAGATACAATCTCTCCAAAATTGAGACAACATATCTATCAGTTTTTTGAAGATTTTCATATAGAACATATAAAAACCATAGCTTGAAAACAGATTTCATTGAAAAAGACCACAAATTTTGAAGTTTTTGAAGCATGCAAGTGTATATTTTGATGCGTGAAAAAGGTAAATTAGTTGAGAAAGTTTAGATTTTTACCTGTTTGAAGAAGGTTCCATGGCAGATCTGAACAGTTGGGTGAATTCTCAAAGGCGATGGTCGCAGAACGAATGGTTGGAGATGAAGGAAGACAACAGTTTTATAGTTTACAGAGGAAGACGGCGGTTTTTTCGTGAAAAAGTTGAGTTAATGAAGTTGGTAGTATATTCTTGTTGTCCTTTTCGTTAAAAGAGCATATCTATAGGAAGATCTTGTTTTATTGGAAAAAGACAACTTTGTATTGTACATGTTTATGGTAAAGTTAGAAAGATCGAGAAGTATAGATTTGGCCAATAAGAGATTGGTCCCACATGTTGGTCTCAATTTTTATATGCTCTATCCATTTGTAATTAGAAGCAAAATTCAATTTTTCAGATTAATTGAAAAACTAATGTATCTAGTCTATATTATAGACCAAATACATCCATTATTGAATGAATCTCAAAAGTAGAATTTTCCTTATAAATCAGGATAGAGGGAGTATGAGTGAAAATATTTTGGATATCAGAGCAAAATATGTTGGATACTTTCTTCGGTCTTATATATAATAAAAGTTTTAGTTTTTACGGTTATGGAAAAATGGATGAATCTATATTATATTATAGTCTAAATACATGGATTTTAGGATGAACGTAAAAACTAAAATATTTATTATATATAGGATCAGAGGCAGTATTATTGCAAGTACACGTCACACTAAAAAAAGTTATTAATATGTTGGAGACTCCCTTCGGTCTTATATATAATAAAAGTTTTAGTTTTTACGTTTATTAAAAAATAAATGAATCTATATTATATTATAGTCTAAATACATGGATTTTAGGATAAACCTAAAACCTAAAACATTTATTATATATAGGATCAGAGTTAGTATTATTGCAAGTACATGTCACACTAAAAAAAGTTATTAATATGAACACACAAAAATTAAATTGAAAAAAAAATTATGATGAAGAGAAAATTAGATTATTTTAAGCTATAAAGTATAAAACATGTAGTTATAACATGTAATAATTAATGATTTTAAAATGGATTTAAAAAAATATACTCCTTACATCCAAATATATAAGAGAAAAATTTATTTTTTCATGTCTCAAATTATAAGTAAAAAATATACTACCTCCGTCCCCCTAATTATAAGATCCTGTTTGAGTTTGACCACTGCACGTACGCCAATTTACAATTTTGATCACTAGAATCTTTAATTGTCTATTAGTAAAAATTATAAAAATCCAATATTTTAAAAATAGTCATCAAAACAAATTGAACAAGATCTTATATGCTAATATTTACATTTATATATTATTAAAAAATACGGTCAAAATTAAGGTAAATAAATAGTACATTTTTGTCAAACATGGTCTTATAATTAGGGACAGAGGTACTATATTTTTTTTTTCTTTTCAGAAAAGTTTTTGCTTATTTTCTTGAAATTAAATGCAACTGCATTTAATTCTCTCTCTCTCTCTCTCTCTCTCTCTCTCTCTCTCTCTCTCTCTCTCTCTCTCTCTCTTATTTTTTCCATAAGCAATAACCAATCAAAATTATTTTAACACATTTCCATGCAACTTATTTCAAGGAAACTACAAATTTTTTTTATTATATTTAGGTTTTTCCTTATAAGTATGACTTTTTTTTTTCTTATAATTTGGGACGATGATGTTCTAAGTTCAAACATATGTGAATATGTTGAGTCTCACTTCGAATAGTTATCTCATTACCATACACGAAAAAATAAATAATTGGGCCACCTTTTAACAATTTACAATAAATATATGCATTCCAAAGAGATTGAATGACGGACTGTGAATCACATCGAAGTTGTAACACCCAAACCCATTATTTATATATTTCTACCTTAGTAAAAATCTTTTTCAAAATACGCAACGGAAAGTAATGTTTGATATTATAAAAGTTGTGGTTCGAGTATTACATTCTTCAATCAAAATAATACTAATGTAGTTAATTAGTAAAAATACTTGTTTATACAAATGTTAAATCAACTAATGTATTTATTGATTATACAAAACAACCTAGACAATAGACTTTATATACAATATAAAACCCTTTCCCGTGTCACAATCAGAGCGGAGCTTCACCGACGACTCGACATCGAATACCACAAAATCCTGTAAAATCTGGACCCCCAACGGTCCAGCACATAACACATAAAAGAGAGTTAGACAACATACTCAAAATATACAAGTGTAAGTAAATGGTACTTAAACACTTCTTCATAACAACATGCATAATCATACATTATACATATACATCACCATCATTCATGCATATTCATATATCATGCATATACTTCATTTATCACATAATCAATCATCCACAAAATACACCAAACATATAGTTTCACGTCGTCTCGGACAATACCAAAACATCCACAAATAGCACATAACTCAGTTACAAATAGGAATATACATAAAGTTCCTAATGTAATCTAACACCACAAATACATTGTTCAGATTATGGTCATGACGGACCCTGCGTTGTTCATTTTATAGTCATGACGGACTCTGCGTAACACATACGGATTAACAATCAACATTTACCAAGTATGTGTCAAACATCATTTATAATAAAATGCACACATAATCCCTAATGCAATCTAATGCTTCACATTCATGTTATGTCCTCTAGACACCTCTAATGCATGTGGTACCATCGTCTTTATCAGAGTATTTCACCTCCGATATCCGTCTTTATCAAACAAATATAGTTCGATATCCTTCTTTATTGGACAAGCCAATATCCCTAAATATTCATGATGCATGCACTCAAAACTCATGAATATATTCATCAACAATTTTGGCATATAGCCCGTCAACAATAACGTGGAACACTATCCAACGTCCGTCTTTATTAAGATAATCAATACCTTAATATCCGTCTTTATCGAATAACATAATTCGATATACTTCTTTATTAGAATAACATACTCTAATATCCTTCTTTATTAAGTTGATTAACACCTTAATATACTTCTTTGATATTTAAACAAACATCATCAACAATCAACAACAATTATAATTCACAAATATAATCAACAATTCATCAACACATCATTCTTCATCAACAAGCATCAACAAGCATCAACAATCATCAACAATCATGTAAGAATCAGCCACTGATCGAAAATACATGCAAAGGAAGACAGCAGATGAAAAATTGGTGAAAACTGCAGTATTTACGCCCGGGGCGGAAATATTTACGCCTGGGGCGGAACTTTACGCCTGAGGCGGAAATGTTTACGCCTGGGGCGGAAAAACATCTGAAAGGCTGGCTGCTCACTGCTCTGCCGTTTCAGGCGGAAATTATTGGACAGCCTCTCATTGCAACGATCATAACTTGGGCTACGAAAGTCCAATGGAGACGCACATATACTCGTTGGAAAGCTAACAAACAGGGCTACAACTTTTATGTTGGCCACTAAAACCAGTTCACAACGAAAAGAGGTCAAAATTGCACGTAAAGGTTCAGACCTCATAGATAACAATTTTCTACATTTCTCATTTCAAACTCTAAACTCTCAAGACTCTCACATAAGCCATTTTTCATGTTATAAACCCCAAATAAGTTCATATTCAAGTGCAACAAGCATATCTAAACACAAAAGGACAGTTCATTTCTCAGATCTACGTCATAAACATCGAAAAAGTAAAGATTGACACTTTTTCATCAAAACTCTCAAGAACACAAAGTTCTTGAGTTTAATCCATTAGAACACTCGTTTTTAACCATTATTTTTGTTCATTAATCATGTTAAAAGCATGTTAAACATATTAAGAACCTTAGAAACGATTTCCATCAAGAAAATCCATTCCAAACTAAAACGAAAATGGGGTGGAGGAAGTTCGGGTGAGGAGAAATCGACATTCTCCCCTTCCTCGAGTCACCCACGAATATGAAATCTACTCTCTTACCTGGATTCAAAGAAAACACGACGAAGATCCCGAATCCCTAGCTCTCCCTTTGCCCTAGCTCCCAAGCTCTCCTCTTCTCCTCTCAAGAACACAAAGTTATGAGAAAATGAAATGTTCTCTCCCTTGCTTCATGCCATATGGCGCCACACACACTCACAAGGCCCATTGGGCCTCAAGCCCAATTGGCTTGGCCCAATAACACGATAACTCTCACTATACGCTTAATAACTAAAGTACTCGATAAATAACTCTAGTTATTAACTTAATTAAAATGCCACGTTAAATAAAATATTTTAACACATTAAAATAATAATACGAAAATTGGGTCGTTACAGAAGTCATAAATTATGTCACTGTTTTTGAATACTTGTCGTAAAAACATGTATGAGAAGATAAACAGTTGGACCACTTGTTTCTCAATCTCCAAGAAGCATTGTCTATATTGCGTAAAACTTGTGTTGGTTGCTATGATTTTTTTTACTAAATTAGAAAAACAATCTTCATGCATTGAATGTGTAAATTACTTTTTACAATACATTTTTTTTTTGGTAGAGATTTTTACAATACATTTATTGTTTGGTAAAAAAAAAACTTAGTTACAATAAATTACTTAATTAAATTTGAATGGATCTATACTTTTATATCATAATAATTAATTAATGATTTTACAATGGATTTAAAAGAATATACTCCCTATATCTAGAGCTGTCAAAACGGGCAGCCCGGCTCATTTCGGACCATCCCGGTCGGGCCGGGCTAAAAAGCCCGGATAAAAAAGGGCTACTAAAATTAGTGCCCGAGCCCGGCCCGATACGGGTTGTCGGGCTTTCGGGTCGGCCCGGTTTATTTTTTATTTTACTTTTAGTGTTCAAACTCAACATTATAATTAGGATTAATAATTCTCGCGCGTCTTATTTTTACTCATCCGCTACTTATATTATATATATATATATATATATATATATATATATATATATATATATATATATATATATATATATATATATATATATATATATATATATATATATATATATATATATATATATATATATATAATAATTCTCGCGCACCGTATTTTTACTCATCCACTATATACGAGTTTCTCGCGCGCCCCATTTTTACTCATCCGCTACCTACGACTTTCTCGCGCTCCCTATTTTTAGTCATCCGCTACTTATTAGTTTCTTGCGCGCCCTATTTTTACAAATCCTCTACGTACGAGTTTCTCGCACGCCCTATTTTTATTAATCCACTACGACGAGTTTCTCGCACGTCCTATTTTTACTCATCCGCTACCTACGAGTTTCTTGGGTGCCCTATTTTTATTCATCCGCTACTTAAGTAGCGAACGATTTTTTATAATTTATATTACAAACTAAGTTCAAAACATCAAAAACAAATTATTTATATTTATTTTCAATTTATTTATTTTTTATTTTACTTTTGTCGGGCTTGCGGGCCGCCCACGGCCCATTCGGGCTAGCCCATATTTTAATAGGGCTTTATCTGGCCGGGCTAAAAAGCCCGTAAATAATTCGGGCAAGGATTCTCAAGGCCCGAACCCGGGAAAAAATCGGGCTTGGCGGGCCCGCCCATTTGGGTTAGCCCATTTTGACAGCTCGCTACATCCAAATATATAAGAGAAAATATTATTTTTTCATTTCCAAATTATACGTAAAAAATGTTCTACTTCCATCCCCCTAATTATAAGATCCTGTTTAAGTTTGACCACTGCACGTACGCCAATTTACAATTTTGATCACTAGAATCTTTAATTGTCTATTAGTAAAAATTATAAAAATCTAATATTTTAAAAATAGTCATCAAAACAAATGGAACAAGAGCTTATATGCTAATATTTACATTTATATATTATTAAAAAATACGGTCAAAACAAGGTAAATAAATAGTACATTTTTGTCAAACATGATCCTATAATTAGGGACAGAGGTACTACATGTTGGGTTTTTGAGATTGGCTAAAATTTTGCAAAAGCCAACCAGCCAGATGCTGGATCGCGATGCTGTAGCATCATCGTACAACATCCTGATACTCTGTTTTGTGCAGAATTTCTTTTTCAAATCAAAGGAAGATTTAAGTCATTTTTATATTTAAGCACGTGCGACTATTCAAGGCGTGGCTTGTTCTACAAGTTTTCCTGAAGGCGGTTTGAGAATTATTATTGAAAACAAAAATATAACTTGTTATATTTTTGAAAATAATAATTTATAATTTTTTGTTTGGCCACACATGAAACAAAACAAATTATATTTCTGGAAATAATATAGGGTTGGCCGCAATTTTTACAGCTGTGTTTGTCTGAAGACCTAGCTTGCACATCAAGACAATTGAAGACTATAAATATGTGAAGCCTCAAGCCATTCAACTCATGTATTCTAAACCGTGTTCTTTACAAAGTGTGAGTTTTTAGGGTTTAGAGTTTGTGTCTTTTGTCAGCCTTTCTTGTGTCGTTTTGATGCAAGTTTAGGACTGGGTTTGTGTTGTTTATTGTAAGCTGCTCCTAAGCTTTTAAGCACGAAGTTAGTTTGTGTGATTCACTCATAAGCTTTTAAGCAAGAGTGTGGTCTAGTTTCTAGGAGAGTGTCTCCATCTTGATTATTATTATTGACAGTAACATGGTACGTGTTGTTAGAGGGAATTTGGGACGGGGTCTCATTATCTAAGAGGTTCTTAGGTAGGATTGCACGGGTAGTGTCTAGGTGATAAGTCAAGTACCGGGTGTTGGTCGAGGGCTTTGAACTAGAGCTATTATAGTGGATTCATTCCTGGATTGGTATCCCCCAGAGTAGGTGACGTTGCACTGAACTGGGTTAACAACTATCTGTGTTATTTATTATTCTGTAATTTATTTATTTATTTACTGTGTTCTGCGACTGTCTTGCTGCAACGTGTGCTATAGCATCTTGTGCAGCATTGTGTTCACTGCGTGCCAGATTTCAATTGGCATCAGAGCAGGCACCCTTTCTGGTTATAGGGTGAGCTACAGGGAGAATGTCTGGCAACATGGACAAAGAAAGAGGGCTTGTAAGCAGACCACCGCTTCTCGTTGGTGTCTCCAACTATGATTATTGGAAATCACGCATGATTGCTTTCCTAAAATCTATGGATAGCAAAACTTGGAAAGCTGTTCTGAAAGGATGGGACCCCCCTGTGGTCATGGACAAAGATGGAAAGCCAACACTTGAACTAAAAGCTGAGGAGGACTGGTCTAAAGAAGAAGATGAGCTTGCTTTGGGAAACTCAAAAGCATTATATGCATTATACAATGGGGTAGACAAACACATCTTCAAACTGATCAAAAAATGCGTCTCAGCAAAGGAAGCTTGGAAGATTCTTGAAACTGTTCATGAAGGTACCCCTAAGGTAAAAATGTCTAAGTTACAGATTCTTACTACACAGTTTGAAAATTTACGTATGAAGGATGAGGAAATGATTCAAGATTTTCATATGACTATTCTAGATTATGATAATCAATTTGATTCTTTGGGGGAGAAAATTCCCGAAGAAAAGTTAGTAAGGAAAATGCTCAGATCTCTTCCAAAGAAGTTTGATATGAAAGTCACAGCTATGGAAGAAGCCAAAGACATATCTCAGATGAAGCTGGATGAACTGGTTGGATCACTCCAAACTTATGAAAGTGCTGCAAATGAAAGAATTGAAAAGAAAAACAAAAGCATTGCTTTTTCATCCAAAAATGATGAAGAAGATCTGGAGGAGGATGAAGAATCTAATGAAAGTATCTCTGAAGCTATGGAGTTGCTGGGAAAACAGTTCAACCAAGTTCTAAAACAAATGGACAAAAGACCCAGACCAAATTCTAAGAATGATGCTCCAGGCACTATGCGCAGTATTATGAATCAAGGAAAACCTAAGAGTGATGAACAGTCAAGCTTAAACAAGAATATTCAATGTCATGAATGCGAGGGATATGGTCACATCAGACCTGAATGTCCAACATATCAGAAAAGAACGAAGAAAGGACTAACTGTCAGTTGGTCTGATGATGATGACTCAGAAGATGATACAGCATCTGTGATTGCCAAACATATCTCAGTCTTAACATGTACTATTACATCTAATACAGAATCTTGTGATGGAGAGGTAACCTACGAAGAACTTGCTAATTCTTACAGAGAACTCTGCCTCAAGAGTGGAGAAATATGCAGAGTCATTGAGAAACAAAAGGTAACCATCAATCAATTGAAGGCAGAAAAATTTGAAAATATATCAAAGATGGATGAGCTCCAGAAGAAGGTAAATTATCTATCCTCTGATCTTGATGAAGCTAAGGAAGTCATTGAAAAATTAAATGCTGACATTTGGCGTTTGAGAAAATTCTCTGACATGCTGTATAAAGATGATGATCATCTTGATAAACTTCATAAAGCTGATGGTCAACTAGAAGAAATCTTAGAGAAAAATGTTCTAAAGCCTAAACATATTGGGCTTAGTTATGAGAATGTCAAAAAACACAAAGGTTGCAGCTCAGATCTCACGTACATGCATCCAAAAGAAACTCATAAGCGAAAGATGCCTCAACAGATGCTACAACATCATAAGCAGCATCCCTTGTCAAAGAACAAAAGAAAACATCACTCTTGGATATGTCACTACTGTGGTAGAAAAGGGCATATAAGACCTTTTTGTTACAAATTGTTTGGATACCCTAACAGGCATCATCAGCCTAAACCAGTTTCCACAACTGCCTCCACTCAACAAGAATGGAAACCTAAAGGTAAGAATGTGAAGACCAGTGATGGTACTCAACTTAAGAAGAAGATTACTGCTCTGGTTGCTCACACATCACTTAGAGCTTCATCAAGGGAAGACTGGTATTTCGATAGTGGTTGTTCAAGACACATGACCGGAATTGGAAAATTTCTTGTTGATTTAAAGTCTTACTCAACTAGTTTTGTAACTTGTGGTAATGGTACTAAAGGAGAAATTGTTGGTATAGGGGAGCTCAACAGTAATAGCTTGCCTAAACTAAGCAATGTGTTGTTAGTAAAAGGATTGACTGCAAATTTAATAAGCATCAGTCAATTATGCGACCAAGGGATGAAGGTAAAATTCACCAAGTCTGAATGTTTGGTTACAAATTATGAGGGTGAAATTTTGATGAGGGGCGTCAGATCAAAAGACAACTGCTACTTATGGGTTCCCCAAGAAGAAGCAAATGTGTCGACATGCTTAATCACGAAAGAAGATGAAATAAAATTGTGGCACCAAAAACTTGGTCATCTCAACCTAAGAAGCATGAAGAAAGCTATACCTGAAGAAGCCATCAAGGGCTTGCCAAATCTCAAGAACGAAGAAGGAAGCATTTGTGGTGAATGTCAAATTGGAAAACAAACCAAGATGCCACATCCAAAGCTGCAGCATCTTACCACTACCAGAGTTCTTGAGCTTCTACACATGGATTTGATGGAACCTATGCAAACTGAAAGCTTAGGAGGAAAAAGGTATGCCTATGTTGTTGTAGAAGATTTCTCTAGATATATCTGGATGAATTTTATTGGAAAGAAATCAGAGACCTTTGAAGTATTCAAAGATCTATGTATTCTACTTCGAAGAGAGAAAACCAATGTTGCATTAAGGATCAGAAGTGATCATGGAAAGGAGTTTGAAAACTCTAGATTTTCTGACTTTTGTGCCTCTGAAGGTATCATCCATGAATTTTCATCTCTCATTACACCACAACAAAATGGTGTAGTAGAAAGAAAGAATAGAATTATACAAGAGTCTGCAAGAGTAATGTTACATGCAAAGAAACTCTCTCATGATTTTTGGGCAGAAGCTATGAACACTGCTTGTTATATTCATAATCGTGTCACCTTGAGATCTGGAACTACATTTACTCTGTATGAATTATGGAAAGATAGAAAACCTACTGTTAAGTACTTTCATGTGTTTGGAAGTAAATGTTGTATCTTGTCTGATAGAGAACCAAGAACTAAAATGGATCATGAAAGTGATGAAGGCATATTCTTGGGATACTCAACAAATAGCAGAGCCTATAGAGTATATAACTACAGAACCAAAACCATGATGGAATCTATAAATGTGGTAATAGATGATATTTCAAGTGAAGTTGTGAAAGATGATACAGAAGATGCTACAGCATCTATCCTAGGTAGTATAGATTATGAAACTATTGAGGAATTCAAGAATGATACAGAGATTACTACACATGAACCAATCTTTGCTACTTCAAAGAAAGGGTCATCCATTCGTACTCAAAAGAATCATCCTACAGATCTGATTATTGGTAATCCTAATCATGGAATTACTACTAGAAGGACACTTGACTTAGTTCCTAATGCTTGTTTTGTGTCTAAGTTTGAACCCAAAAATGTGATGGAAGCCCTTACTAATGAGTTTTGGATAAATGCTATGCAAGAAGAGCTAAATCAGTTCAAGAGGAATGAAGTTTGGGACTTAGTTCCTAGACCAGAAAATACTAATGTGATTGGTACCAAGTGGGTCTACAAGAACAAGTCTATGCTAGAGGGGTATTGTGATGCTGATTGGGCAGGTTGTGTAGATGATAGAAAAGCCACCTCAGGAGCTTGTTTCTTTTTAGGCAACAATCTTATATCTTGGTTCAGCAAGGAACAAAATTTTGTATCTTTATCTACAGCTGAATCAGAGTACATAGCTGCTGGTAGTAGCTGCTCCCAACTATTATGGATGAAACAAATGTTGTTGGAGTACAATGTGGTACAAGATGCTATAGCATTGTACTGTGATAACCTTAGTGCAATCAATATTTCAAAGAATCCTGTCCAACATAGTAGGACGAAGCATATTGATATTAGGCACCATTTTATCAGAGATCTTGTTGAAGAAGGTATTATAACTCTTGAGCATATTGCCACTGAAGAACAACTGGCTGATATTTTTACCAAGGCGGTCCAATTTAAAAAATTGCGAGGCAAACTTGGGATTTGCCTATCTGAAGAGTTATAGCAATTATTGCAAGTGTGGCGTGCAGTTTTCTCTTCAACTTATTTAGTAATGCATGCTGTTATGGGTAATGTTGAAACATCTGAAGATTTGGTAAGAATTGTATGTTTGTTGATGATAAGGATGTTTCTTGTGGTGAGAAAGTATTTGTCAGAGAAAGTTATGTGGTGTTCTCCCCTGTTGTGTTTAACATTTGTTGGTAATAATATTAGCGCTCCAACTGAGGTCAAAGATGACTTTGTGTTGGAACATGTCAAGAAGAGTGTTCCTGAGAAAGATGCTGCACATGATGCTACAACATCTGCAGCACGGGAAAATTTGGATAACATCGTGATACCCGAGTCTCCAGATGATGTTATTGTTCCTGACAAAGAAAAGGGTTCTGAAGCAACTACTACTGATAATGTTTTTGTTCATGATATCTATGTGATCCCTTATGTTGATGATAGTGGTAAAACTATGTCTGTTCCTTTGAATATTGATGAAACTGTTCTGCATGGTAAGTCATGTGCTGTGAAAATGCCTATAGTTTTCCCTACACTGATGTGTGATTTTATTCTAGCTCAACATCCTGGCATTTGTACTAAGGCTGGTGTTTCTAGTAAGAGAGGTTGTGATTTGTCTTTTGATTTTAGACTGTTTGAGGGTACACATGCTGCAGACTGTGCTGCATCATCTGTCAATCAGTCAACTGATGTTTTTGCCTATGAAGCAAATGATTGTTGACCTCAAGGTGTTTTTTTTCAATGTCAATCCTGGTGTTCTTAATGATATTGCTGGTGGTGATACTGAGGTAGAAGAGGAGGACTCTGACGCAAGTCCTTCTATGTGACCTGCTTATGCTTTATTTGCATGTCCTTTTGGATTTTAATTTGTGGGCTACGCCCTGATGCTCTCTGGGTTGTAACATGTACAATCCATGTCTTTTGGCTCTGATACTCCAGATTTTCTATGCCCTGATGGTCTGTCATATGCACTTTATGAGTTCCTATGCTCTGATTCTCTCTGCACTCTATGTTTCTCTATGATCTGATAACTCTGTGGAAGTTCTGCTCCTACTGTGTGATACTGACTTTATTTGTCAGAATTTATGGCTAAAAAGGGGGAGTAATATCTGTTGTGCATGATGTGATGAAGAATGATATAGCATCTAGTATAGCATGATGGTTTTATGTTATATGGCATGATGGTTTTATGTTATATGCATGTTTTGAGGGGGAGTGAAGATTATGCATGTGTTGAGGGGGAGTAGGTAGAATTTATTTTTCTACTACTTTTAATATGCATGCTTATATAGGAATTTATTTTTCCTATTCTCTGTGGCGTTGCTTAAATTTTAAGGAGTTTATTTCTCCGATCTTGAATCCACTATGTGAGAGTTTATTTCTCTCTATCTGTACTTTGAGGCTAGATGTGTTATGTTCCGCTGTTGCATGCCTCTGATGCTTACGTGCTAGCTATCCTTTCATCTGATGAACTTTTTACTTTCTTTCTTAGTTGTGTGCTTATGTTGACTCGAAGGAAAGTTTAAATAGCTTAGCATTGTTCTACTTTCTTTCCTAGTTGTGTGCTTATGTTGACTCGAAGGAAAGTATAGACTGTATCTCTCTATGCACTGGCCTAAGGTTGTTTTAGCCAAAATTTGCCAAAGGGGGAGATTGTTGGGTTTTTGAGATTGGCTAAAATTTTGCAAAAGCCAACCAGCCAGATGCTGGATCGCGATGCTGTAGCATCATCGTACAGCATCCTGATACTCTGTTTTGCGCAGAATTTCTTTTTCAAATCAAAGGAAGATTTAAGTCATTTTTATATTTAAGCACGTGCGACTATTCAAGGCGTGGCTTGTTCTACAAGTTTTCCTGAAGGCGGTTTGAGAATTATTATTGAAAACAAAAATATAACTTGTTATATTTTTGAAAATAATAATTTATAATTTTTTGTTTGGCCACACATGAAACAAAACAAATTATATTTCTGGAAATAATATAGGGTTGGCCGCAATTTTTACAGCTGTGTTTGTCTGAAGACCTAGCTTGCACATCAAGACAATTGAAGACTATAAATATGTGAAGCCTCAAGCCATTCAACTCGTGTATTCTAAACCGTGTTCTTTACAAAGTGTGAGTTTTTAGGGTTTAGAGTTTGTGTCTTTTGTCAGCCTTTCTTGTGTCGTTTTGATGCAAGTTTAGGACTGGGTTTGTGTTGTTTATTGTAAGCTGCTCCTAAGCTTTTAAGCACGGAGTTAGTTTGTGTGATTCACTCATAAGCTTTTAAGCAAGAGTGTGGTCTAGTTTCTAGGAGAGTGTCTCCATCTTGATTATTATTATTGACAGCAACATGGTACGTGTTGTTAGAGGGAATTTGGGACGGGGTCTCATTATCTAAGAGGTTCTTAGGTAGGATTGCACGGGTAGTGTCTAGGTGATAAGTCAAGTACCGGGTGTTGGTCGAGGGCTTTGAACTAGAGCTATTATAGTGGATTCATTCCTGGATTGGTATCCCCCAGAGTAGGTGACGTTGCACTGAACTGGGTTAACAACTATCTGTGTTATTTATTATTCTGTAATTTATTTATTTATTTACTGTGTTCTGCGACTGTCTTGCTGCAACGTGTGCTATAGCATCTTGTGCAGCATTGTGTTCACTGCGTGCCAGATTTCACTACAATTTTTTTCTTTTCAGAATTTTTTTTGCTTATTCTCTTGAAATTAAATGCAACTGCATTGAATTCTCTCTCTCTCTCTCTCTCTCTCTCTCTCTCTCTCCCTCTCTTATTTTTTCCATAAGCAATAACCAATCAAAATTATTTTAACACCTTCCCATGCAACTTATTTCAAGGAAACTACAAAAAAAAATATTATATTTAAGTTTTTCCTTATAAGTATGACTTTTTTCTTTCTTATAATTTGGGACGATGATGTTCTAAGTTCAAACATAGGTGAATATGATGAGTCTCACTTCAAATAGCTATCTCATTACCATACACGAAAAAATAAATAATTGGGTAACCTTTTAACAATTTACAATAAATATATGCATTCCAAAGATATTGAATGACGGACTGTGAATCACAACAAAGTCATAAATTATGACTGTTTTTGAATACTTGTCTTAAAAACATGTATGAGAAGATAAACAGTTGGACCACTTGTTTCTCAATCTCCAAGAAGCATTGTCTATGTTGCATAAAACTTGAATAATCAGTTGCAATTAAAGTCGTAAATTACGCCCTAATATCAGAACATCTATCCGAATAACATCAGTTGCAAATTACATTAAAGTCATAAATTACGCCACACTTCCAGAACAACTATCTGAATAACATATGTGGCACAACTAGCTCAACGTGGAAAGGAAAACTACAAGTCAAAATTAATTTCACAATTTCCAAACAACTATCTCACTAACATTCATGACAAGGTAAACAGTTGAGTCACCTGCTTCTCAATTTTCAAGGAATAATATATGTATTGCGTAAAACTTTGATAATCAATTGTAAATTATATTAAAACCAAAAATTATGTCACCCTTTATTATTTTATAAAAAATATCGAATTAGTTAAACTTTCTCTCTTTCCATAGAGAAAGAAGAGGAAAGATTCAATTTTTATAGAGAAAAGCGAGAAAAGGTTCAACTGTGAAGAAGAATGAAGGTGATAGAAAGAAATAAAATAAAATAAAAATTCTTTATTTTGTTTGTTACTCTCACACGCCGGAGAGTGAATGTCACACTTACTGATGGAAAAAAGTGAATCTTACAAACAATTACGTGGAAAATTTTATTGACTGTGCTAACGTTCACTTGTAATGTGCACATACTTTTATGTTTGTGCAATTTTTCAAGCGAGAAAAGGTTCAACTGTGAAGAAGAATGAAGGTGATAGAAAGAAATAAAATAAAATAAAAATTCTTTATTTTGTTTGTTACTCTCACACGCCGGAGAGTGAATGTCACACTTACTGATGGAAAAAAGTGAATCTTACAAACAATTACGTGGAAAATTTTATTGACTGTGCTAACGTTCACTTGTAATGTGCACATACTTTTATGTTTGTGCAATTTTTCAAGCGAGAAAAGGTTCAACTGTGAAGAAGAATGAAGGTGATAGAAAGAAATAAAATAAAATAAAAATTCTTTATTTAGTTTGTTACTCTCACACGCCGGAGAGTGAATGTCACACTTACTAATGGAAAAAAGTGAATCTTACAAACAATTACGTGGAAAATTTTATTGACTGTGCTAACGTTCACTTGTAATGTGCACATACTTTTATGTTTGTGCAATTTTTCAGTTTTTGTTACTAATTCATAGCTGTTTCCAGTCGATGAGCCAAAAAATTAGCCGTGTTCGTGTGTTAGACAAATGCTACGACTTTTTTTTTGGTAAACCAAAGGTATCCTCTTCGCGCAACTGTAGAGACTAATCTCCTCGAGGCAACCGATCCATTTAAGGGGTTGACCTCTCCCAACAAATGTTTCTCCATACGCACCGATCGGAGATCAAACCCAAGATCAAATGGTTAAGAGACCCAAGTATCAACCACTTGTGCCACACTGTGTTGGTTGCTTTGACTTTTTTTTTACTAAATTAGAAAAACAATCTTCATGCATTGAATGTGTAAATTACTTTTTACAATACATTTATTGTTTGGTAAAAAAAACTTAGTTACAATAAATTACTTAATTAAATTTGAATGGATATATACTTTTATATCATAATAATTAATTAATGATTTTACAATGGATTTAAAAGAATATACTCCCTATATCTAGAGCTGTCAAAACGGGCAGCCTGGCTCATTTCAGGCCAACCCGGTCGCGCTTTGGGTTTCGTCTGGCCGGGCTAAAAAGCCTGGATAAAAAACGGGCTACTAAAATTAGTGCCCGAGCCCGGCCCGGTACGGGTTGTCGGGCTTTCGGGTCGGCCCGATTTATTTTTTATTTTACTTTTAGTGTTCAAACTCATCATTATAATTAGGATTAATAATTCTCGCGCGTCTTATTTTTACTCATCCGCTACTTATATTATATATATTTATATAATAATTCTCGCGCGCCGTATTTTTACTCATCCACTATCTACGAGTTTCTCGCGCGCCCTATTTTTACTCATCTGCTACCTACGACTTTCTCGCGCCCTATTTTTACGCATCCGCTACTTAAGAGTTTCTCATGTGTCATTTTTTTACTCATCCGCTACCTACGACTTTCTCACGCTCCCTATTTTTAGTCATCCGCTACTTATGAGTTCCTTTGCACGCCCTATTTTTACAAATCCTCTACGTACGAGTTTCTCGCTCGCCCTATTTTTATTCATCCACTACATACGAGTTTCTTGGGTGCCCTATTTTTATTCATCATCTACTTAAGTAGCGAACGGTGTTTTATAATTTATATTACAAACTAAGTTCAAATCATCAAAAACAAATTATTTATATTTATTTTCAATTTATTTATTTTTTATTTTACTTTTGTCGGGCTTGCGGGCCGCCCACGGCCCATTCGGGCTAGCCCATATTTTAATAGGGCTTTATCTGGCCGGGCTAAAAAGCCCGTAAATAATTCGGGCAAGGATTCTCAAGGCCCGAACCCGGGAAAAAATCGGGCTTGGCGGGCCGGCCCATTCGGGTTAGCCCATTTTGACAGCTCGCTACATCCAAATATATAAGAGAAAAAATTATTTTTTCATTTCCAAATTATAAGTAAAAAATGTACTACTTCCGTCCCCCTAATTATAAGACCCTATTTGAGTTTGACGAATGCACGTATGCCAATTCACAATTTTGATTACTAATATCTTTAACTGTCTATTAGTAAAAATTATAAAAATCTAATATTTTAAAAATAGTCATCAAAACAAATTGAACAAGATCTTATATGTTAATATTTACATTTATATATTATTAAAAAATACGGTCAAAACAAGGTAAATAAATAGTACATTTTTGTCAAACATGATCCTATAATTAGGGACAGAGGTACTACATTTTTTTTCTTTTCAGAATTTTTTTTGCTTATTCTCTTGAAATTAAATGCAACTGCATTTAATTCTCTCTCTCTCTCTCTCTCTCTCTCTCTCTCTCTCTTATTTTTTCCATAAGCAATAACCAATCAAAATTATTTTAACACCTTTCCATGCAACTTATTTCAAGGAAACTACAAAAAAAAAAATTATTATATTTAGGTTTTTCCTTATAAGTATGACTTTTTTCTTTCTTATAATTTGGGACGATGATGTTCTAAGTTCAAACATATGTGAATATGTTGAGTCTCACTTCGAATAGTTATCTCATTACCATACACGAAAAAATAAATAATTGGGCCACCTTTTAACAATTTACAATAAATATATGCATTCCAAAGAGATTGAATGACGGACTGTGAATCACATCGAAGTCATAAATTATGTCACTGTTTTTGAATACTTGTCGTAAAAACATGTATGAGAAGATAAACAGTTGGACCACTTGTTTCTCAATCTCCAAGAAGCATTGTCTATGTTGCATAAAACTTGAATAATCAGTTGCAATTAAAGTCGTAAATTACGCCCTAATATCAGAACATCTATCCGAATAACATCAGTTGCAAATTACATTAAAGTCATAAATTACGCCACACTTCCAGAACAACTATCTGAATAACATATGTGGCACAACTAGCTCAACGTGGAAAGGAAAACTACAAGTCAAAATTAATTTCACAATTTCCAAACAACTATCTCACTAACATTCATGACAAGGTAAACAGTTGAGTCATCTGCTTCTCAATTTTCAAGGAATAATATATGTATTGCGTAAAACTTTGATAGTCAATTGTAAATTATATTAAAACCAAAAATTATGTCACCCTTTATTATTTTATAAAAAATATCGAATTAGTTAAACTTTCTCTCTTTTCATAGAGAAAGAAGAGGAAAGATTCAATTTTTATAGAGAAAAGCGAGAAAAGGTTCAACTGTGAAGAAGAATGAAGGTGATAGAAAGAAATAAAATAAAATAAAAATTCTTTATTTTGTTTGTTACTCTCACACGCCGGAGAGTGAATGTCACACTTACTGATGGAAAAAAGTGAATCTTACAAACAATTACGTGGAAAATTTTATTGACTGTGCTAACGTTCACTTATAATGTGCACATACTTTTATGTTTGTGCAATTTTTCAGTTTTTGTTACTAATTCATAGCTGTTTCCAGTCGATGAGCCAAAAAATTAGCCATGTTCGTGTGTTAGACAAATGCTACAACTTTTTTTTTGGTAAACCAAAGGTATCCTCTTCGCGCAACTGTAGAGACTAATCTCCTCGAGGCAACCGATCCATTTAAGGGGTTGACCTCTCCCAACAAATATTTCTCCATACGCACCGATCGGAGATCAAACCCAAGATCAAATGGTTAAGAGACCCAAGTATCAACCACTTGTGCCACACTGTGTTGGTTGCTTTGACTTTTTTTTTTTACTAAATTAGAAAAACAATCTTCATGCATTGAATGTGTAAATTACTTTTTACAATACATTTATTGTTTGGTAAAAAAAACTTAGTTACAATAAATTACTTAATTAAATTTGAATGGATATATACTTTTATATCATAATAATTAATTAATGATTTTACAATGGATTTAAAAGAATATACTCCCTATATCTAGAGCTGTCAAAACGGGCAGCCCGGCTCATTTAAGGCCAACCCGGTCGCGCTTTGAGTTTCGTCTGGCCGGGCTAAAAAGCCTGGATAAAAAACGGGCTACTAAAATTAGTGCCCAAGCCCGGCCCGGTACGGGTTGTCGGGCTTTCGGGTCGGCCCGATTTATTTTTTATTTTACTTTTAGTGTTCAAACTCATCATTATAATTAGGATTAATAATTCTCGCGCGTCTTATTTTTACTCATCCGCTACTTATATTATATATATTTATATAATAATTCTCGCGCGCCGTATTTTTACTCATCCACTATCTATCACTACAAAAAAATTCGCCTGTTTGCGGCGGTTTTTTAGTGGGGGTTTCTCCAAACCCCCGCAGAATACTACAAAAGTGACACGCGCGCAAATTTACCTTTTACTGGCAATTTGTTACTGGAGGTTTTCCAGAACCCCCGCAGTATACTTCCAATTAATTCCAATTCTTTTCACTCCCCGCTCTATACATTTTCCCTCTGGCGCTTTTTTGTTTTTTATTTTTATTTTCCCTCTTTTTTATTTTCATTTGTTTTCCCACGTTTTTTTTTTCATTATATTTTTCTAAACCACAAAAAGAAAAACAAAAAAAAAAGAGAACATTGTTGTTAGTAACACGCAGAAGAACAACCGCTCCTCAAAAGTCTTTCGGTCGGCGCCGCTTCATGGTTAGTAATCAGTTCCAGGTTCAATTGTTTTCACTCCCTGCTCACAGTACTCTTCCAGGTTCAATTTCGTTAGAAAAGGAAACTCAACACTGTTGTTCGATTTCGTTAGAAAAGGAAACGCAACACTGTTGTTTGATTTTGTTAACCTCAATTCCTTTTCAATTTATGATTTCTATTTGGTTTCAATAAATTTCGTTAGGATTTCTATAATTTCTCTACTTAGGGTTTTAATGATTTATCTACTTAGGATTTCCTTCTTCGTATGAATTGATTTGTCATTGAAAAGATTTGAAATGTTTTTTGTGTTCTTTTTGTAGACTGGTTAGACGAATAAGTGCATATAGTGTTGGTTGATTGAAAGTTGATTGTTAGAGGAAGGGAGTAACAACAAGAAAGAATCATTTGAGGTAATCATTGTCACTTATTTTTTAGTTTTATTGAGTGCATGTCAACTGTTTGATCAAAGTTCTTAATGGTTGGTTTTCCTTAAATTATTAGGTAACTATGAGGAAAAAAAAATCACTCTTTTTTCCCTTTCTGTGTTTTTCTTGCTGTAACTGTTTTTTATATTTTTCTGCTATAGTTTAGGACTAGTTGTTGCAGCTCTCACTTACTGCCCTGTTGGTTTTGGTTTTTTCTGTAGTGCCTCATGGACTTAGTTGTTCCATTGTATGTTTCTAACCCATGTAGCACTTCTTGTGCTTGTGGGCTTTATTAATAAATCTTTAGCTTCTAAAAAAAAAAACCCTTTGAACCCTTCTCATTCCCAAAGGTCAAAGCTCAATCAATCTATGTTTTGGCATAGAGAATCCTTATAGCATATATTGTGTCAAATTTAGGCCACTAATTGAGTATCTTGCCCTTTTTGGATAAAACCAGGTTACAAGAAAACTAGCCATTCTTGATTTCAATGTCTTCCAACATACTTTCAAGCCCCTTCAAATGATTTTCTAGAACATATAGTTCATTCTGGTGCTTGTTCTTATCAAGCAAGTTTGTAGCCTTTGTAATTGCAAGATTGATCTTTTTAACTTTTTGAGATGATAGGTTTGATTTAACATCCTCATTCTTTAGAGCATTCGTCAGCTTGTAGATGCAGTCATCTAATTCATTCATTACCTTAGCCTTTCTTAGGAATCTCTCATCTTAGAATAAAAGAACCAAGCAGATTGTTGTCTGCAACACTTGCTCACCCTCATAAACCTCAATAGAGGCACCACAACTATCCTTAGATGTTGCATATCCTTTTGCTAATGATAGGAGCAGTTAAACACTGCTCAGTCAGTTAGTTACAACCTTACAGGGGTGTAGGATAATCCCTCAGTCTGTGTAAATAGATTCTTTATTAACAAGAAATACAGTTACAAAATTCAAAAGAGATGAAATCTCAATTCTCTCTAATAGAGACTTTAACTCTTATCATGTGAGTTTAACCTACAAAGAATCTTCTATTTTAGTGTCATCGTTTTAAAACAGAACATACAAGATATCAAAATCAACAAATAAACATATTTTAAGCAAACACCATTCACATGATCAAACTCATGACAACATTAATGGGTTTTTAAATAAAATTCCATCAGTAATCTTATTTAAACTCATATATAAGGCATATGTACAGTTTTACATAAGTAACTATAGTTTTGAAAAATAATTATTTAGTCTTGGATTTCTAATTTTATGAATTATCATTGCAAACTTGTTCAGGTATCATGAATATTGATAAGTCTTGGATTTCTAAGCTGCATACTTCACCTGAATACGAAATTGGTTTAGATAAATTCTTAGATTTTGCATTTAAGAATGCGGTTGTTGGAAATACAATATATTGTCCATGCCCAATGTGCAAGTTTTTGACACCGCAAACTAGGAGTGTAGTTAGGGATCATTTACTTTACAAACCTTTCCCTAAAAACTATGTCATATGGACTCTTCATGGTGAGAAAAGAGTTCCAGAGTCTTCTAGAAATGAAGACTTTGTGCAAGAAGCATCTCATTCAGAAAATCTGATTGAAATAATGGTCAATGATGCGTTTGGTAACTATAGGCAAGATGCAGCTAATTTAGATGAATCAGACCCGATAGCCACAGGGGAAGGGACAAGCGATAATGGTAGTGGTTTTCGTGAGTTTCTCAATGATGGGAGTCAAATATTGCAAGAAGGAAGCAAGTACACAAAACTTGAATTCTTAATCAAATTATATCATATAAAGGTCTTGTGTGGATTAAGTGACAAAGCAATGACTATGATATTAGATTTGTTGAAAGATGCATTTGAACAAGCAAAGTTACCTCATTCACTTTACGAGGCAAAGAAAACCATCAAAAAGCTCCACCTCAAGGATCAACCCCAGTAGCTCCGCATCAAGCTACACATCCAGGACCAACACCGGTAGCTCTGCATCAAGCTGCACCTCAAGGTCCAACACCTAGGCAATATGTTGGGCGCGAATCTGCAGAATGGTGGACGGTTGAAGCAATAGGTACGTACATATATTATATTTTATTCATTTGTTATATTTTTTTAATTTCAAAAAATTGATTTAGATATTTATGTTATTTTTCAACAAGGGGGAAAAACTTTTACCATTACTGTTGTTATATTATGTTTAGTCAAATGACATTTGATCTCATTGAGTGCAGAGTCAATAGATATACTGCCTGCTAATTCTTACTTTATTTTTGCATGTATAAAAAATTATTTTTTGACTCTTTGATAGTTTGAAAAATATGCACTCATTGGATGGAAATAGAAAGTTGTAAATGATGCATTTTCCATTTGTTTTAAGCTTAATGATATTCTTAAAAATTAAATTATTTTATTGCTAGACACACAAGGAGCTACGAAAAAGTTAAGACTTAAGTATTGGCAAGTGAATGACTTACCTACTGGGGAACGGGTAATTGTTCACTTTGATGAGCAAGGTGCTGCATACGGTGAAGCACAAGGCTTGCTTGCGGGATATATGGGAACATTAGCAATTAACTCCAATTTCTTTCCAATTAATTTTGAAAGGTGGTCTGGAAAACATACAGGCATGCCACCTAAGTTTTTTGATGAATGCTTTGGAGACATCTTGGAGGTATTAATAATATACATTTATATCTTTTCATTTACATTATTTTAAAATAATTATTTAAATGCCTAGAATCTGAATTTGTTTTATTTATTTTGAAGCCTCGATTTAAATTTATGACTACTGAAGCTCTTGCAAAGAGATATTGCAAGCTTAGCATTTCAAAGAAGTGGGCTACACATAGACAAAATTTGTGGGTTACCTTCTATGATCCATCAAAATCCCGAGATGAAATCATAAGTAATGTTCCTAAAGGTATAGACCCAATTCAATGGGCTCATTTTGTTAACTACCGTTTGAAACCAGAAACGCAGGTAAAACTTGATTATTTTGATCATATCGCGACTTTAATCAAACATACATTATGCTTGTTGTTAATCATATGATTAATTATTTAACTTGTATTTGTTTTTAATAGGAGCGTTGTAGAAAAAATAAAGAAAATCGAAGCAAACAAGTGATCCCTCATACTGGTGGTTCTAAACCTCTTTCGAGAAAAAGACATGAGATGGTAGTTTTACTAAATTAACTTCATATTTTTACCAAATATAATTTACTACCAATTTTGACATATTTTCTGTTTTAGTTTTTGGAAACTGGAGAGAAGCCTAGCCGTGGAAAATTGTATATTGAAACCCATAAAAAAAAGGATGGGTCAGTAGTAAATGATGCAGCAAAGAGTACAGTGGTAAGTTTAAATTGAATAATTATTGTTTTGGATGCATGTATTTTAACTATATTATTCTTTGACTTGGTGATCTTGTATATGCTAATAGGAACAAATTGAAGTGGGTTTGACTCAAAGCAGTGTTGATGAATCTGTAATTTCTCCTAATGATGTTGTCGGTAGAGTGCTTGGGCCTGAGCATCCTGGAAGAATGCGATGTTTGGGTATGGCAGCAACTCCTACAAATACATTTACAAGCAACGTAGTCCGACTATCACATTTAAGTAATTCTTCGACTGTTCCGTCTACATCATCGTCTAATTACTGGCAAGGAGAGTACACAAAGTTGGAAAGTGCATTTAAAGCTTATCTTATGATGAAAGAAGGAAGCATTCCTCAGGAAGTGGCTAACATTTTGGGTTCATCAAATGTAAGTTCTTTTATTAGCTTATATCTTTGTTCCTAGCTAAGCTTTGTGATATTGTGCATGCAATTAAACATAGGTCCGTCCAATGGTTTGTAGCTTCAAGACATGGTGGTGTTTGTGTGTTTTATGAATGGGAAAAATTTCCTGAGGCAAAACAGAGCCATCCTGTGATTATTTTAGCAGGTTGTGTGGCTTGACCTGAGACAAAATAGAGCCATCCTGTATGGACACAACACAACTGATTATTTATAGCCTAAGCAAAAAAACTCCAAAAGTTAGTGAGTAATGAGTAGTACTCTAACTGTGATTCAATCATTTTCGGATGAATCACATGTCTCTGGTTTCCATGAAGGAAACAAATGACAGTTTCCCAGTCACATTAAGACAGGTCTAAATTGGGTTATTATTTCAGCATAAACAGGGTCAGTGAATCCAGTGAGCTGAAGAATGTCTAGTTATAGCTTTGGGTTCATGTAAGTGTGTCTAGTTATATATATGTGACTATATTAGGTATATATATGTGACTATATTTAAATTAGTTGTAGCTTTGGGTTGCCATAGACAAGCCTCATTAAGTTATGGATAATGTGACTATATTTAAATTAGTTGTAGCTTTGGGTTCATGTAAGTGTGTCTAGTTATATATATGTCACCATATTTAAGATAGTTGAATAGCTTTGGGTTCATGAGTTCATCTGCATGTAAGTGTGTCTAGTTGTATATATTATTCTGGTGTGTAACATGCAAATGTGCCTAGTTATCTTCTTTTTGCATGTAAGTGGCTAGGGAGCTTTTTGTAGTGTTCTTTTGGTGTGTTGTTCTGTTGTTTATAATCCTAGAAAAAATGGCAGATGCAAAATTGAATTTCATTTTGGTTTGTTGTAACTGTGTTTGTTTGTGGAAGCTTTGTCAAATATTTTAACTAATTAAATTGTTATTTTTATTTTCAGCCTGACGTTGCAAGTGAGTCTGATTCACCGTTTAATGCAAGAGGATCAAGTGGTGGAAGCAATATCTGATGCAAGATTATAATTAGGATTATTCATATTATAGTTTTATCAAACAACATTTTGTTGGGTTATTTTGACATGTGTTTTTGATTTGGAAGGGTGGTCAAGAGTGATATTAATTCTATATTTTGTGAGGATGAATTTTATGCTATTATGAATTGTTAAGTTACATTTGATATTAGACAATATTTATATATTTATGTTGTTTTGAACCAAGTTTATGTCATTATGGTTATATATTATATATTTATTTGGAATATGAGTGAAATAACTTTTTTTTTTTGGTAGAAAGTGAAATAACTTATTATATGCTTACAATATATATATTAAAAACTGAAAATAAACGTTCATGAAAGTATAAAAAATTAAATATAAAAACAAAATCCAGTATTAGTTTTACGGAGGTTAAAAACTCCCAGAAAATAAATATTTTAAATTCATCCAACATAGATTTTCTGGAGGTTAAGAATTCCCAGAAATTAAAGAAACTAAACTGTGGGGGTTTAAAACCCCCTCACAATAACCTCCGCAGATTGAACATGATACTAGCGGTATTCGAGTACTGCCGCAAGTAAGTAAATAACCGCCGCAACTATTCTATGGCAACCTATTACGCGGCAGTTTGAAAAAATCCCAGAAAACATATTTCGGAGGTTGGAAACCCCCACGAAATAGGTGAAAAACCGCCGCTAAAAGGCGCTTTTTTTTGTAGTGTACGAGTTTCTCGCGCGCCCTATTTTTACTCATCTGCTACCTACGACTATCTCGCGCCCTATTTTTACGCATCCGCTACTTAAGAGTTTCTCATGCGTCATATTTTTACTCATCCGCTACCTACGACTTTCTCACGCTCCCTATTTTTAGTCATCCTCTACTTATGAGTTCCTTGCACGCCCTATTTTTACAAATCCTCTACGTACGAGTTTCTCGCTCGCCCTATTTTTATTCATCCACTACATACGAGTTTCTTGGGTGCCCTATTTTTATTCATCATCTACTTAAGTAGCGAACGGTGTTTTATAATTTATATTTAGACTAAGTTCAAATCATCAAAAACAAATTATTTATATTTATTTTTAATTTAATTTTTTTTATTTACTTTTTTCGGGCTTGCGGGTCGCCCGCGGCCCATTCGGGCTAGCCCATATTTTAATCGGGCTTTATCTAGCAGGGCTAAAAAGCTCGTAAATAATTCGGGCAAGGATTTTCAAGGCCCGAACCCGGGAAAAAATCGGGCTTGGTGGGCCGGCCCATTCGGGTTAGCCCATTTTGACAGCTCGCTACATCCAAATATATAAGAGAAAAAATTATTTCTTCATTTCCAAATTATAAGTAAAAAATGTACTACTTCCGTCCCCCTAATTATAAGACCCTGTTTGAGTTTGACGAATGCACGTACGCCAATTCACAATTTTGATTACTAATATCTTTAATTGTCTATTAGTAAAAATTATAAAAATCTAATATTTTAAAAATAGTCATCAAAACAAATTGAACAAGATCTTATATGTTAATATTTACATTTATATATTATTAAAAAATACGGTCAAAACAAGGTAAATAAATAGTACATTTTTGTCAAACATGATCCTATAATTAGGGACAGAGGTACTACATTTTTTTTCTTTTCAGAATTTTTTTTGCTTATTCTCTTGAAATTAAATGCAACTGCATTTAATTCTCTCTCTCTCTCTCTCTCTCTCTCTCTCTCTCTCTCTCTTATTTTTTTCCATAAGCAATAACCAATCAAAATTATTTTAACACCTTTCCATGCAACTTATTTCAAGGAAACTACAAAAAAATTATTATATTTAGGTTTTTCCTTATAAGTATGACTTTTTTCTTTCTTATAATTTGGGACGATGATGTTCTAAGTTCAAACATAGGTGAATATGTTGAGTCTCACTTCGAATAGCTATCTCATTACCAAACACGAAAAAATAAATAATTGGGTAACCTTTTAACAATTTACAATAAATATATGCATTCCAAAGATATTGAATGACGGACTGTGAATCACAACAAAGTCATAAATTATGACTGTTTTTGAATACTTGTCTTAAAAACATGTATGAGAAGATAAACAGTTGGACCACTTGTTTCTCAATATCCAAGAAGCATTGTCTATGTTGCGTAAAACATGAATAATCAGTTGCAATTAAAGTCGTAAATTACGCCCTAATATCAGAACATCTATCAGAATAACATCAGTTGCAAATTACATTAAAGTCATAAATTATGCCACACTTCCAGAACAACTATCTGAATAACATATGTGGCACAACTAGCTCAACGTGGAAAGGAAAACTACAAGTCAAAATTAATTTCACAATTTCCAAACAACTATCTCACTAACATTCATGACAAGGTAAACAGTTGAATCATCTGCTTCTCAATTTTCAAGGAATAATATATGTATTGCGTAACACTTTGATAATCAGTTGTAAATTATGTTAAAACAAAAAATTATGTCACCCTTTATTATTTTATAAAAAGTATCGAATTGGTTAAACTTTCTCTCTTTTCATATAGAAAGAAGAGGAAAGATTCAATTTTTATAGAGAAAAGCGAGAAAAGGTTCAACTGTGAAGAAGAATGAAGGTGATAGAAAGAAATAAAATAAAATAAAAATTCTTTGTTTTGTTTGTTACTCTCACACGCCGGAGAGTGAATGTCACACTTACCGATGGAAAAAAGTGAATCTTACAAACAATGATGTGGAAAATTTTGATTGACTGTGTTAACGTTCACTTGTAATGTGCACATACTTTTATGTTTGTGCAATTTTTCAGTTTTTGTTACTAATTCATAGCTGTTTCCAGTCGATGAACCAAAAAATTAGCCGTGTTCGTGTGTTAGACAAATGCTACAACTTTTTTTTTTGGTAAACCAAAGGTATCCTCTTCGCGCAACTGTAGAGACTAATCTCCTCGAGGCAACCGATCCATTTAAGGGGTTGACCTCTCCCAACAAATGTTTCTCCATACGCACCGATCGGAGATCAAACCCAAGATCAAATGGTTAAGGGACCCAAGTATCAACCACTTGTGCCACACTGTGTTGGTTGCTTTGACTTTTTTTTTACTAAATTAGAAAAACAATCTTCATGCATTGAATGTGTAAATTACTTTTTACAATACATTTATTGTTTGGTAAAAAAAACTTAGTTACAATAAATTACTTAATTAAATTTGAATGGATATATACTTTTATATCATAATAATTAATTAATGATTTTACAATGGATTTAAAAGAATATACTCCCTATATCTAGAGCTGTCAAAACGGGCAGCCCGGCTCATTTCAGGCCAACCCGGTCGCGCTTTGGGTTTCGTCTGGCCGGGCTAAAAAGCCTGGATAAAAAACGGGCTACTAAAATTAGTGCCCGAGCCCGGCCCGGTACGGGTTGTCGGGCTTTCGGGTCGGCCCGATTTATTTTTTATTTTACTTTTAGTGTTCAAACTCATCATTATAATTAGGATTAATAATTCTCGCGCGTCTTATTTTTACTCATCCGCTACTTATATTATATATATTTATATAATAATTCTCGCGCGCCGTATTTTTACTCATCCACTATCTACGAGTTTCTCGCGCGCCCTATTTTTACTCATCTGCTACCTACGACTTTCTCGCGCCCTATTTTTACGCATCCGCTACTTAAGAGTTTCTCATGCGTCATATTTTTACTCATCCGCTACCTACGACTTTCTCACGCTCCCTATTTTTAGTCATCCGCTACTTATGAGTTCCTTGCACGCCCTATTTTTACAAATCCTCTACGTACAAGTTTCTCGCTCGCCCTATTTTTATTCATCCACTACATACGAGTTTCTTGGGTGCCCTATTTTTATTCATCATCTACTTAAGTAGCGAACGGTGTTTTATAATTTATATTTAAACTAAGTTCAAATCATCAAAAACAAATTATTTATATTTATTTTTAATTTAATTTTTTTTATTTACTTTTTTCGGGCTTACGGGTCGCCCGCGGCCCATTCGGGCTAGCCCATATTTTAATCGGGCTTTATCTAGCAGGGCTAAAAAGCCCGTAAATAATTCGGGCAAGGATTTTCAAGGCCCGAACCCGGGAAAAAATCGGGCTTGGCGGGCCGGCCCATTCGGGTTAGCCCATTTTGACAGCTCGCTACATCCAAATATATAAGAGAAAAAATTATTTCTTCATTTCCAAATTATAAGTAAAAAATGTACTACTTCCGTCCCCCTAATTATAAGACCCTGTTTGAGTTTGACGAATGCACGTACGCCAATTCACAATTTTGATTACTAATATCTTTAATTGTCTATTAGTAAAAATTATAAAAATCTAATATTTTAAAAATAGTCATCAAAACAAATTGAACAAGATCTTATATGTTAATATTTACATTTATATATTATTAAAAAATACGGTCAAAACAAGGTAAATAAATAGTACATTTTTGTCAAACATGATCCTATAATTAGGGACAGAGGTACTACATTTTTTTTCTTTTCAGAATTTTTTTTGCTTATTCTCTTGAAATTAAATGCAACTGCATTTAATTCTCTCTCTCTCTCTCTCTCTCTCTCTCTCTCTCTCTCTCTCTCTTATTTTTTTCCATAAGCAATAACCAATCAAAATTATTTTAACACCTTTCCATGCAACTTATTTCAAGGAAACTACAAAAAAAAAATTATTATATTTAGGTTTTTCCTTATAAGTATGACTTTTTTCTTTCTTATAATTTGGGACGATGATGTTCTAAGTTCAAACATAGGTGAATATGTTGAGTCTCACTTCGAATAGCTATCTCATTACCAAACACGAAAAAATAAATAATTGGGTAACCTTTTAACAATTTACAATAAATATATGCATTCCAAAGATATTGAATGACGGACTGTGAATCACAACAAAGTCATAAATTATGACTGTTTTTGAATACTTGTCTTAAAAACATGTATGAGAAGATAAACAGTTGGACCACTTGTTTCTCAATATCCAAGAAGCATTGTCTATGTTGCGTAAAACATGAATAATCAGTTGCAATTAAAGTCGTAAATTACGCCCTAATATCAGAACATCTATCAGAATAACATCAGTTGCAAATTACATTAAAGTCATAAATTATGCCACACTTCCAGAACAACTATCTGAATAACATATGTGGCACAACTAGCTCAACGTGGAAAGGAAAACTACAAGTCAAAATTAATTTCACAATTTCCAAACAACTATCTCACTAACATTCATGACAAGGTAAACAGTTGAATCATCTGCTTCTCAATTTTCAAGGAATAATATATGTATTGCGTAAAACTTTGATAATCAGTTGTAAATTATGTTAAAACAAAAAATTATGTCACCCTTTATTATTTTATAAAAAATATCGAATTGGTTAAACTTTCTCTCTTTTCATATAGAAAGAAGAGGAAAGATTCAATTTTTATACAGAAAAGCGAGAAAAGGTTCAACTGTGAAGAAGAATGAAGGTGATAGAAAGAAATAAAATAAAATAAAAATTCTTTGTTTTGTTTGTTACTCTCACACGCCAGAGAGTGAATGTCACACTTACCGATGGAAAAAAGTGAATCTTACAAACAATGATGTGGAAAATTTTGATTGACTGTGTTAACGTTCACTTGTAATGTGCACATACTTTTATGTTTGTGCAATTTTTCAGTTTTTGTTACTAATTCATAGCTGTTTCCAGTCGATGAACCAAAAAATTAGCTGTGTTCGTGTGTTAGACAAATGCTACAACTTTTTTTTTGGTAAACCAAAGGTATCCTCTTCGCGCAACTGTAGAGACTAATCTCCTCGAGGCAACCGATCCATTTAAGGGGTTGACCTCTCCCAACAAATGTTTCTCCATACGCACCGATCGGAGATCAAACCCAAGATCAAATGGTTAAGGGACCCAAGTATCAACCACTTGTGCCACACTGTGTTGGTTGCTTTGACTTTTTTTTTACTAAATTAGAAAAACAATCTTCATGCATTGAATGTGTAAATTACTTTTGACAATACATTTATTGTTTGGTAAAAAAAACTTAGTTACAATAAATTACTTAATTAAATTTGAGTGGATATATACTTTTATATCATAATAATTAATTAATGATTTTACAATGGATTTAAAAGAATATACTCCCTATATCTAGAGCTGTCAAAACTGGCAGCCCGACTCATTTCAGGCCAACCCGGTCGCGCTTTGGGCTTTGTCTGGCCGGGCTAAAAAGCCTGGATAAAAAACGGGCTACTAAAATTAGTGCCCGAGCCCGACCCGGTACGGGTTGTCGGGCTTTCGGGTCAGCCCGATTTATTTTTTATTTTACTTTTAGTGTTCAAACTCAACATTATAATTAGGATTAATAATTCTCGCGCGTCTTATTATTACTCATCCGCTACTTATATTATATATATTTATATAATAATTCTCGCGCGCCGTATTTTTATTCATCCGCTACTTATATTATATATTTATATAATAATAATTTCCGCGCGCCATATTTTTACTCATCCACTATCTACCAGTTTCTCGCGTGCCCTATTTTTACTCATCCGCTACCTACGACTTTCTCGCGCCCTATTTTTACGCATCCGCTACTTAAGAGTTTCTCATGCGTCATATTTTTACTCATCCGCTACCTACGACTTTCTCGCGCTCCCTATTTTTAGTCATCCGCTACTTATGAGTTCCTTGCACGCCCTATTTTTACAAATCCTCTACGTACGAGTTTCTCGCTCGCCCTATTTTTATTCATCCACTACGTACGAGTTTCTCGCACGTCATATTTTTACTAATCCGCTACCTACGAGTTTCTTGGGTGCCCTATTTTTATTCATCATCTACTTAAGTAGCGAACGGTGTTTTATAATTTATATTTAAACTAAGTTCAAATCATCAAAAACAAATTATTTATATTTATTTTTAATTTAATATTTTTTTATTTTACTTTTTTCGGGCTTGCGGGTCGCCCGCGGCCCATTCGGGCTAGCCCATATTTTAATCGGGCTTTATGTTGCAGGGCTAAAAAGCCCGTAAATAATTCGGGCAAGGATTTTCAAGGCCCGAACCCGGGAAAAAATCGGGCTTGGCGGGCCGGCCCATTCGGGTTAGCCCATTTTGACAGCTCGCTACATCCAAATATATAAGAGAATTTTTTTTTTTTTTTTGAAGCCAAAAGGCCTAATGGTCCTTCATCAACTTCATTCAATATTAGCAATTTATCAAATATCTAAAATACACTTTAGAACAGAATACAAGTTTAAGAGAAAATAATTGATGGCTCACATCAAATGTACAAGGTCCACTCACTTGCATTATCACAATTCATGTAACCATCATAAAAGAAACTTACTCTGGGAATTTCGTAGATCAATAAGTTACAAGGCAGTAAAGATACTATATCATTGCTCAAATTGCTGAGGAAAAGGAACCAGCAGAATCACACCTTATTTCCACCATCACTGAAGTTGCTTCAAGCAAAAGATGCAATGGCGGATCAACGTTATACACTCTGCATAAGCGACATTTTCCAATACATCAACACTATCAATCCAAACCTTAAACACAATACATATTGAGAAAGGATTATTGATATTGTGAACCCTAAGATGTCGATTCCAATACAGATGCAACCATTGAGTCTCCAAGCCATATCGTCTTGCGATTCGCAGTGTCTTTGTGAAATTCTGGCACACTAGTGTTAAGATGTTGTACTCAACGCTTCACCACTATAATACACTTTTAATGCGTGAATCAATGATCCAACATCCAACCGCGCATACACAAGGAATAATAAACTAAACAAACTGAAAGTAAATTAACACAGTAATTTGTTAACCCAGTTCAGCATAAGCCTACTCTGGGGGATACCAATCCAGGAGTGAATCCACTATGATAGTATTAGTTTGAAGCCCTCAATAAACTTCCCGTTTATAACTTCTCACCTAATCACCACCCGTGCTATATTCTACCTAAGACACACCTAGGTATGAGAACCTCCGCTCACCTCCTCTTGACCACAACCACTGTGATCGTACAATTCTAGATTTAATAGGTGAAGACACACTTCATAAAACACTCACACCACTTCCGTGCTTAAAAGCTTTGGAATGGTATACACACACTATCTCCTTGCTTAGAAGCTCCAGAGATATCACAATGCACAAACACACAGTTCCTAGTCTAGTGGAAAATCAACACAAGACTTAGAACACAATAGACACAATACTAAAACCTAAACTCACGCTTTGTAGGATTCAAATATGGTTTCAGTGATCTGAACAATGGTGTCAATATCCTTTAAATAACCTTCACTGGCACAGGCTAGGACTTCAATTAGGCTTCAATAGCACAGCATGATTAAAGGTTCCTTCAAGGAATAATCTTCAATTAAAATGTTTTGTTTCCTTAACTTGAAGATCTGATTAGCAAACAAAACTTGATCACGAGATCCATTATTAATTATACGTGACAACGCTCCTTATCACAAACAAACATTTATTATGGATTCCATATTTAGAATTTAGGCGCGAGATCTCAACATACACAGGCCCGGCCTACTGGATGTGGTATCCAATGTTGAAGCATTGTACCCGACATCTTGCTTATACTGGATGGTGGAAGCATGTAGTTCCACATCAAGAAGGATCACATGTTTTAGCAAAATGAGGCCAACCATACAACACCAACAATCTCCCCCTTTGGCAATTTTTGGCTAAAACATCCTAAGATTATTTCAACCGTTCTAGAGAGATACACAAGCTACCTTTCTTCAACTCAACATAGGCACACAGTCATGAAGTAAAGTAGAACAGTTTAACATGCTTGTTTTAATAACCCTTCATATAACAATAGCATATTTATTATGTATCAAATTAGAACTTCAGAGGCATGCAACAGCGGAAGGATAAGCACAAGTAGCCTCACAGGAGTTTGCCAATAGAGAGTATAAGATTCTCATAAAAGAAACACTGGGGAAAAATAAATTCCCTCAAAACTGAGAAAAATAAATTCTCAGGAACAGATGATGCTTCAACATGCAGTAGCACATCGTGTGCTAAGTAGAAAAATATTGCTCCCCCTCAATAGTAGAAGCGAGTACCAAGTTCTTACTCCCCCTTAGTTCATGGCACATGCATAAAATAATATTCAGATGATCCAGCATCTGATAGCACATGCATAGTCACATGAAAGTTTCTCCCCCTTTTTAGCCACAAAATAGACAAAATGGGAACAAATAATATCCAAAGACAGTGCAGATAGTAGCAGGACAGAAAGTGCAGACAAAATATTACAAACCATGCACACTAGGTGCTAAATTCAGGGCTCAGCCCACAGACATTCAAAACAAAAATCCAGACAAACACTAAAGAAACATTAGAATTACACAGAAGCACTTGGGGAGGAATCACTTTCTTCTCCTTCAGCATCTGAGTCAGCTTCTTCTTCACCACTAGTACCATCATCACCTGCATTAGCTGCTTGAGCTGCAACCTCTTCAACCCTGAGAGCATGTATCATTCTTTCAAACTGCAACTTCTTTTCATCTAGCTCCTTACAGTTTGCTTCCAGCATAGCAATCATCTCCTTCCTTGTCAGCAGCAGCATTTGATGGTCCAACAATATCTGGAGCATGCTGTTTACTGTACAGCTTTTGATGAATGGCCAGAGGAGTTGCCCTTTTCTTAGCAGTCTCACCCTCATGCCTTATATTAGGATGTTGGGACAAGATGATGTCACAGATCAAAGTTGGAAATGCAATGGGTTGCTTGGTGACAGAGGTCTTAGCATGCTGCACAACTTGATTGAAAATATATAGACCAGCATTAAATTTTGTACCAGTACCAATCATATAAATGAGCTTACCCAGATTTGTGGCAATGTCAGATGCATGTGTAGTAGCAACCCAGTTGACAGATGCAATACGATTCAAGATGGCATACTTTTGGGTTAGCTTGACTGCAGGTACCTTCTCCTTCTTGGGCCAGGTTTTCACCTTTTCAGCTGTGATAGTTTTGCAGACCACATTGTTAGATACATCTATGTCAGGGTGAGGATCATCAGCATTACCCAGCACCTTGTTGATCACACTTGGAGAGAATGTCACACATTTTCCTCGAACATATACCTTCTGATATTCTTTGTCCAAGGGATTGTCACAACCTATAGGAATGTTGACAACAAACTCCCTAACCAGCTTCTCATAGCAAGAGCCTAAGCCCCACACAGTTTTGATCAATCCAGCATCATTGATCAAACTCACAATCTCTTCACATTCCAGAATATCTTTGCCTAGTTCCCTTTCCAGAGCCAATCTTCTTTTGCAAATGATTCCCCATCGTTGAGCATAAGATGGAAGATGAAATGAAACATTGTCACAAGGGAAGTCTTCAGTGTCAGGAGCAGCAGCTTGAGGCATGGCCTTCTTAGCAGACATAGCCTTCTTAGCAGGAGGCTTGATGCTTGAGTCATCCTTTTCAGCTTCAAAATCAGAGTCACTTGATGGTGCACTCTTCCTTTTCAGCACACCCTTTTTCTTCTCAGGAGGAGGTATAGACTTGCTCCATTCTTTCTTAGGACCATACTTGACAGGCTTCAAAGTAGTGTCCTTTGTTTTCTTGGTGGCAACAGGGGTAGTGGTAACAGCAGGTGCAGGTGTAGTGGTCCTGCTTCTCAGTCTTCTTCCAATTCCTTTCTGAGTAGGTGGAGGTTGCAGATCTTCTTCAGAGGGAACTTCATCAACATCCACTATGTTCTGTTGTTCATTGGTGGTTTTCTCAGAATCCTCACCAGCTTCATTCTCTGGCTCAGAATCAGCCACATGTTCAGGAGTACTTTCTTTGTTTACTTCCTCATCAGTGGAGGCTTCAGTATTAGATCCACTGCCAAACGACCCAGTGGCAGTGTTAGCATGTGGGCTAGAACCTCCTTTGGATGCTTCAACATCCTTCTCAGCATCAGTTGGTATAGAGGGTGGCTCAACATCGGTTGGCGCATCGGTACAACAGCCTTTTCTTGAGATTTTTCAGCAACATCAGTTATGACATTCGTGGGAACTGTCATATTCTCAGGAACACTAGGATTATTGGTCACAAAAACATTCTCAGCAACATTTTGGGTTTTTCCTAGGGTTTCAACAGAACTAGGGTTTTCCTTTGCAGAAAGGGTTTCTTGATTCACCTTTTCAGAAACAGGCTTAACACTTTCTTCATTTGCTTTATTAGACGATTCAACATTCGCATTTTTGCCGGAGGCAACATCATGCGATTCCACATTCGCAGTTTCAGAAGGATTCTTACTCAAGTATAGATCAGACATGCTCAAACCCCTTTTTACGGGAGATTGGGGTTTCTTCTTCTTAGACTTAATAGTATCAGACTTAATAGAAATTGAAGGAGACGATTCACTTACTTTCTTAGTGGATTTTGCAGATTTCTTCTTCTTAGAACTAGTTGCAGGGATACTTGATATGGGCGTCGCATCGACCACAACAGTTGTTCCTTCCTTCTTAGATTTTGATCTTGTTTTCACAGTATCAGCAATTTTGTTTTTGAACTGAGCGAAACCGGAAGATTGAGACATTTTCTCAGAAAAATAGTTGAAGTTTTTGATGTTTTTGACGCTTTGAGATGATGATTTGAGATTGCAGATCGCAGCAAGTAGTTTAGAGGAAGTTGAAGGTTTTGAAAAGGAATAATGATGATATGAGAGTTGATAGCGTGTAATTGAGAAGTTATGGAAAGTATTTTTTGTCTTTCCTTGATTTACGTGCGCCAATAGTTGAAATTTGGAGAACAAAACGGTTGCGCGCACATAATGCCTTAACTGCTATAATTCCTCATGTAGGCAAATTCCCAATTTGCCCTTAAGCCTTTCAAACTGATTAGCATCTAATGCTTTAGTAAAGATATCAGCTACCTGCTCTTCAGTTGCAACATGCTCCAACTTCACAACATTTTCTTCTACCAAGTCCCTGATGAAGTGATGACGAATGTCAATATGCTTGGTTCTACTGTGCTGTATTGGATTTTTTGAAATATTTATGCGCTTAAATTGTCACAGTACAATGTTAGAGCATCCTGTTCAACATTGTATTCCTTAAGCATCTGCTTCATCCACAATAATTGAGAGCAACTACTCCCAGCTGCAATGTACTCAGCCTCTGCAGTGGATAGAGAAACACAGTTTTGTTTCTTGCTAAACCATGAGATAAGATTCTATCCTAGGTAAAAACATCCACTAGAGGTGCTTTTTCTGTCATCAGCACATCCAGCCCAATCTGCATCACAATATCCCATCAACCTAGCATTGTTGGTGTGGGAATACATTATTCCATAATCAGAAGTTGCATTGACATACTTCAAAATTCTTTTTACTTGTGTAAGATGGCTCATTTTTGGCTCAGCTTGGTATCTTGCACATACACCAACAGCAAAGGTGATGTCAGGTCTGCTTGCTGTGAGGTATAGTAGGCTTCCTATCATGCTTCTGTACAGGCTTTGGTCTACATCTACACCTTTCTCATCCTTGGTTAATTTCAGATGTGTGGCAGCAGGTGTTCTTTTGTGTGCAGCATTTTCCATGCCAAATTTCTTTATGATATTTTTAGCATACTTGCTTTGAGACACAAATATTGTGTCTTCCATCTGTTTTACCTGTAATCCAAGAAAATAGGTTAGTTCACCTACCAAGCTCATCTCAAATTCAGACTGCATCTGTCTCACAAAGTGTTGGACCATCGGTTCCGCCATCCCTCCAAAAACTATGTCATCAACATATATCTGTGCTATCAACAAGTTTCCATTCATTTCTTTGACAAACAGGGTCTTGTCATTTCCACCTTTCTTGTATCCTTGGTTGATCAGGAATTCAGTTAGTCTCTCATACCAAGCCCTTGGTGCTTGTTTCAAGCCATACAAGGCCTTTTTCAGTTTGTAGACATGATCCGGATGATTTGGATCTGTGAAACCTTTGGGCTGTTCAACAAACACTTCTTCATGAAGATACCCATTTAGAAAAGCGCTCTTGACATCCATTTGGTAGAGTTTGAGTTTGAGGATGCAAGCTACACCAAGAAGCAGCCTTATGGATTCTAGTCTTGCTACGGGGGCAAAGGTCTCATCAAAGTCGATTCCCTCCACCTGAGTGTAGCCTTGAGCTACCAGTCTTGCCTTATTCCTTGTTACTGTGCCCTTCTCATCAGATTTATTCTTGTATATCCATTTAGTACCTATGACATTTACTCCATGTGGTCTTGGAACAAGATCCCAGACTTCATTTCTCTTGAATTGATTCAATTCTTCTTGCATTGCTCCAATCCAGAACTCATCAGTAAGAGCCTCTTTTATGTTTTTAGGCTCAAATTTTGATACAAAGCAAGTTGAAATCTGGCACGCAGTGAACACAATGCTGCACAAGATGCTATAGCACACGTTGCAGCAAGACAGTCGCAGAACACAGTAAATAAATAAATAAATTGCAGAACAATAAATAAGACAGGAAATTGTTAACCCAGTTCAGTGCAACGTCACCTACTCTGGGGGATACCAATCCAGGAATGAATCCATTATAATAGCTCTAGTTCAAAGCCCTCGACCAACACCCGGTACTTGACTTATCACCTAGACACTACCCGTGCAATCCTACCTAAGAACCTCTTAGATAATGAGACCCCGTCCCAAATTCCCTCTAACAACACGTACCATGTTGCTGTCAATAATAATAATCAAGATGGAGACACTCTCCTAGAAACTAGACCACACTCTTGCTTAAAAGCTTATGAGTGAATCACACACACTAACTCCGTGCTTAAAAGCTTAGGAGCAGCTTACAATAAACAACACAAACACAGTCCTAAACTTGCATCAGATTGACACAAGAAAGGCTGACAAAAGACACACACACTAAACCTTAAAAACTCACACTTTTGTAATACAAGGTTTAGAAATCACACACACAATAGCCTTGAGGCTTCACATATTTATAGTCTTCAATTGTCTTGATGGGCAAGTTAGGTCTTCAGACTTGTACAGCTGTGAGAATTGCGGCCAAACCTAGATTAAAATTGAAAATGTGTTTTGTGTTGTACCAAACAAAAAAAATCGAACAAAAATATAATATAATTATATTTTTGTTTTTAATAACTTTCCTTAGGCCGACTTGGACAATTCTTGTGCAGTAAGTCTCGTCTTGCATATACACACGTGCTGGAATTAATATTTGAAGCAAATCTTGAACGAGATTGACAGAAAAAATTCTGCACTTAAAACAGAGCATCAGAATGCTGTACGAGGATGCTGCAGCATCTTTGTCCAGCATCTGGCAAAGTTGGCTTTTACAAAATGTAGCCAAACACAAAACCCAACAATCTCCCCCTTTGGCAAATTTTGGCTAAAACAACTTTGGCCCAGTGCATGGAGAGATACTGTCTAGACTTTCCTTCGAGTCAACATAAACACACAACTAGGAAAGAAAGTAGAACAATGCTAGGCTATTTAAACTTTCCTTCAAGTCAACATGAGCACACAACTAGGAAAGAAAGTAAAATTTCATCAGATGAAAAGGTAGCTAGCACGTAAGCATCAGAGGCATGCAACAGCGGAACATAACACATCTTAGCCTCAAAGTACAGATAGAGAGAAATAAACTCTCACATAGTGGATTCAAGATGGGAGAAATAAACTCCTTAAAATTTAAGCAGCGCCACAGAGAATAGGAAAAATAAATTCCTATATAAACATGCATATCATAAGTAGTAGAAAAGTAAATTCTACCTACTCCCCCTCAATATATGCATAAACTTCACTCCCCCTCAAAACATGCATATCACATAAAACAGACATGCTATACTAGATGCTATAGCATTATGCATCACATCATGCACAACATATTACTCCCCCTTTTTAGCCATAAATTCTGACAAATAAAGTCAGTATCACATAGTAGGAGCAAAATACATATTTCCACAGAGTTATCAGATCATAGAGAACATAGAGTGCAGAGAGAATCAGAGCATAGGAACTCATAAAGTGCATATACAAACCATCAGGGCATAGAAAACCTGGAGTATCGAACCCAAAGACATGGATTTATGCATGTTACAACCCAGAGAGTCATCAGGGCGTAGCCCTACAAATTAAAATCCAAAAGGACATGCAAATAAAGCATAAGCAGGTCACATAGAAGGACTTGCGTCAGAGTCCTCCTCCTCTACCTCAGTATCACCACCTGCAATGTCATTAAGAACACCAGGATTGACATTGAAAAAACACCTTGAGGTCAACAATCATTTGCTTTCTAGGCAAAACATTAGTTGACTGATTGACAGATGATGCAGCACAGTCTGCAGCATGTGTACCCTCAAACAGTCTAAAATCAAAAGATAAATCACAACCTCTCTTACTAGAAACACCAGCCTCAGTACAAATGCCAGGATGTTGAGCTAGAATAAAATCACACATCAGTGTAGGGAAAACTATAGGCATTTTCACAGCACATGACTTACCATGCAGAACAGTTTCATCAAGAATATGGAAACCAAGGTCAAGAGGTGATCTGGTCCCTACAACATTTATAAACCGAGCCAAACCTGTAGTCAGAGTATTGGAATGAGTAGTTGAAGCCGGTTGCAGTTTTCTGCTTTAATCAAATCAACAAGCTTTTAGCATTGTAAAAAATCTTCACTTAAATTCCTTTCCACATCAAGCCTTCTTTAACCTCCTAGTACTAGAAGCAGGAGTCCTCTCAGTAAGGTTGAGATTGTCCACATAAATAACATTTGAATCTTTCTCAGCAGATTCATCAACATTCAAAGGAACAGACATAGTTTTACCACTATCATCAACATAAGGGATCACATAGATATCATGAACAAAAACATTATCAGTAGTAGTTGCTTCAGAACCCTTTTCTTTGTCAGGAACAATAACATCATCTGGAGACTCGGGTATCAAGATGTTATCCAAATTTTCCAGTGCTGCAGATGTTGTAGCATCATGTGCAGCATCTTTCTCAGGAACACTCTTCTTGACATGTTCCAACACAGAGTCATCTTTGACCTCAATTGGAGCGCTAATATCATTACCAACAAATGTTAAACACAGTAGGGGAGAACACCACATAACTTTCTCTGACAAATACTTTCTCACCACAAGAAACATCCTTATCATCAACAAACACACAATTCTTACCAAATCTTCAGATGTTTCAACATTACCCATAGAAACAGCGTGCATTACTAAATAAATTGAAGAGAAAACTGCACGCCACACTTGCAATAATTGCTATAACTCTTCAGATAGGCAAATCCCAAGTTTGCCTCGCAATTTTTCAAATTGGACCGCATCTAGAGCCTTAGTAAAAATATCAGCCAGTTGTTCTTCAGTGGCAATATGCTCAAGAGTTATAATACCTTCTTCAACAAGATCTCTGATGAAATGGTGCCTAATATCAATATGCTTCGTCCTGCTATGTTGGATAGGATTCTTTGAAATATTGATGGCACTAAGATTGTCACAGTACAATGCCATAGCATCTTGTACCACATTGTACTCCAGCAACATTTGTTTCATCCATAATAGTTGGGAGCAGCTACTACCAGCAGCTATGTACTCAGCTTCAGCTGTAGATAAAGACACACAGTTCTGTTTCTTGCTGAACCAAGATATTAGATTGTTGCCTAAAAAGAAACAAGCTCCTGAGGTGCCTTTTCTATCATCTGCACAACCTGCCCAATCAGCATCACAATACCCCTCTAGCATAGACTTGTTCTTGTAGACCCACTTGGTACCAATCACATTAGTAGTTTCTGGTCTAGGAACTAAGTCCCAAACTTCATTCTTCTTGAACTGATTTAACTCTTCTTGCATAGCATTTATCCAAAACTCATCAGTGAGGGCTTCCATCACATTTTTGGGTTCAAACTTAGAAACAAAACAAGCATTAGGAACTAAGTCAAGTGTCCTTCTAGTAGTAATTCCATGATTAGGATTACCAATAATCAGATCTGTAGGATGATTCTTTTGAGTACGAATGGATGACCCTTTCTTTGAAGTAGAAAAGATTGGTTCAGGTGTAGTAATCTCTGTATCATTCTTGAATTCCTCAATAGTTTCAGAATCTATACTACCTGGGATAGATGCTGTAGCATCTTCTGTATCATCTTTCACAACTTCACTTGAAATATCATCTATTACTACATTTATAGATTCCATCATGGTTTTGGTTCTGTAGTTATATACTCTGTAGGCTCTGCTATTTGTTGAGTATCCCAAGAATATGTCTTCATCACTTTTAGGATCCATTTTAGTTCTTGGTTCTCTATCAGACAAGATATAACATTTACTTCCAAACACATGAAAGTACTTAACAGTAGGTTTTCTACCTTTCCACAATTCATACAGAGTAGATGTAGTTCCAGATCTCAAGGTGGCACGATTATGATTATGACAAGCAGTGTTCATAGCTTCTGCCCAAAAACCATGAGAGAGTTTCTTTGCATGTAACATTACTCTTGCAGACTCTTGTATAATTCTATTCTTTCTTTCTACTACACCATTTTGTTGTGGTGTAATGAGAGATGAAAATTCATGGATGATGCCTTCAGAGGCATAAAAGTCAGAGAATCTAGAGTTTTCAAACTCCTTTCCATGATCACTTCTGATCCTTAACACAACATTGTTTTTCTCTCTTTGAAGTAGAATACATAGATCTTTGAATACGTCAAAGGTCTCTGATTTCTTTCCAATAAAATTTATCCAGGTATATCTAGAGAAATCATTTACAACAACATAGGCATACCTTTTTCCTCCTAAGCTTTCAGTTTGCATAGGTTCCATCAAATCCATGTGTAGAAGCTCAAGAACTCTGGTAGTGGTAAGATGCTGCAGCTTTGGATGTGGCTTCTTGGTTTGTTTTCCAATTTGACATTCACCACAAATGCTTCCTTCTTCGATCTTGAGATTTGGCAAGCCCTTGATGGCTTCTTCAGGTATAGCTTTCTTCATGCTTCTTAGGTTTAGATGACAAGGTTTTTGGTGCCACAATTTTATTTCATCTTCTTTCGTGATTAAGCATGTCGACACATTTGCCTCTTCTTGTGGAACCCATAAGTAGCAGTTGTCTTTTGATCTGACGCCCCTCATCAAAATTTCACCCTCATCATTTGTAACCAAACATTCAGACTTGGTGAAGTTTACCTTCATCCCTTGGTCGCATAATTGACTGATGCTTATTAAATTTGCAGTCAATCCTTTTACTAACAACACATTGCTTAGTTTAGGCAAGCTATTACTGTTGAGCTCCCCTATACCAACAATTTCTCCTTTAGTACCATTACCACAAGTTACAAAACTAGTTGAGTAAGACTTTAAATCAACAAGAAATTTTTCAATTCCGGTCATGTGTCTTGAACAACCACTATCAAAATACCAGTCTTCCCTTGATGAAGCTCTAAGTGATGTGTGAGCAATCAGAGCAGTAATCTTCTTCTCAAGTTGAGTATCATCACTGGTCTTCACATTCTTACCTTTAGGTTTCCATTCTTGTTGAGTGGAGGCAGTTGTGGAAACTGGTTTAGGCTGATGATGCCTGTTAGGGTATCCAAACAATTTGTAACAAAAAGGTCTTATATGCCCTTTTCTGCCACAGTAGTGACATATCCAAGAGTGATGTTTTCTTTTGTTCTTTGACAAGGGATGCTGCTTATGATGTTGTAGCATCTGTTGAGGCATCTTTCGCTTATGAGTTTCTTTTGGATGCATGTACGTGAGATCTGGGCTGTAACCTTTGTGTTTGTTGACATTCTCATAACTAAGCCCAATATGTTTAGGCTTTAGAACATTTTTCTCTAAGATTTCTTCTAGTTGACCATCAGCTTTATGAAGTTTATCAAGATGATCATCATCTTTATACAACATGTCAGAGAATTTTCTCAAACGCCAAATGTCAGCATTTAATTTTTCAATGACTTCCTTAGCTTCATCAAGATCAGAGGATAGATAATTTACCTTCTTCTGGAGCTCATCCATCTTTGATATATTTTCAACTTTTTCTGCCTTCAATTGATTGATGGTTACCTTTTGTTTCTCAATGACTTTGCATATTTCTCCACTCTTGAGGCAGAGTTCTCTGTAAGATTCAGCAAGTTCTTCGTAGGTTACCTCTCCATCACAAGATTCTGTATCAGATGTAATAGTACCTGTTAAGACTGAGATATGTTTGGCAGTCACAGATGCTGTATCATCTTCTGAGTCATCATCATCAGACCCACTGACAGTTAGTCCTTTCTTCGTTCTTTTCTGATATGTTGGACATTCAGGTCTGATGTGACCATATCCCTCGCATTCGTGACATTGAATATTCTTGTTTAAGCTTGACCTTTCATCACTCTTAGGTTTTCCTTGATTCACAATGCTGCGCATAGTGCCTGGAGCATCATTCTTAGAATTTGGTCTGGGTCTTTTGTCCATTTGTTTTAGAACTTTGTTGAACTGTTTTCCCAGCAACTCCATAGCTTCAGAGATACTTTCATTAGATTCTTCATCCTCTTCTAGATCTTCTTCATCATTTTTGGATGAAAAAGCAATGCTCTTATTTTTCTTTTCACTTCTTCCATTTACAACACTTTCATAAGTTTGGAGTGATCCAACCAGTTCATCCAGCTTCATCTGAGATATGTTTTTGGCTTCTTCCATAGCTGTGACTTTCATATCAAATTTCTTTGGAAGTGATCTAAGCATTTTTCTTACTAACTTTTCTTCGGGAATTTTCTCCCCCAAAGCATCAAATTGATTATCATAGTCTAGAATAGTCATATGAAAATCTTGAATTGTTTCCTCCTCCTTCATACGTAAATTTTCAAACTGAGTAGTAAGAATCTGTAATTTAGACATTTTTACCTGAGGAGTACCTTCATGAACAGTTTCAAGAATCTTCCAAGCTTCCTTTGCTGAGACACATTTTTTGATTAGTTTGAAGATGTGTTTGTCTACCCCATTGTATAATGCATATAATGCTTTTGTGTTTCCCAAAGCAAGCTCATCCTCTTCTTTAGACCAGTCCTCCTCAGCTTTTAGTTCAAGTGTTGGCTTTCCATCCTTGTCCATGACCACAGGGGGGTCCCATCCTTTCAGAACAGCCTTCCATGTTTTGCTATCCATAGATTTTAGGAAAGCAATCATGCGTGATTTCCAATAATCATAGTTGGAGACACCAACTAGAAGCGGTGGTCTGCTTACAAGCCCTCCTTCCTTTTCAATGTTGCCAGACATTTTCCCTGGAGCTCACCCTATAACCAGAAAGGGTGCCTGCTCTGATGCCAATTGAAATCTGGCACGCAGTGAACACAATGCTGCACAAGATGCTATAGCACACGTTGCAGCAAGACAGTCGCAGAACACAGTAAATAAATAAATAAATTGCAGAACAATAAATAAGACAGGAAATTGTTAACCCAGTTCAGTGCAACGTCACCTACTCTGGGGGATACCAATCCAGGAATGAATCCACTATAATAGCTCTAGTTCAAAGCCCTCGACCAACACCCGGTACTTGACTTATCACCTAGACACTACCCGTGCAATCCTACCTAAGAACCTCTTAGATAATGAGACCCCGTCCCAAATTCCCTCTAACAACACGTACCATGTTGCTGTCAATAATAATAATCAAGATGGAGACACTCTCCTAGAAACTAGACCACACTCTTGCTTAAAAGCTTATGAGTGAATCACACACACTAACTCCGTGCTTAAAAGCTTAGGAGCAGCTTACAATAAACAACACAAACACAGTCCTAAACTTGCATCAGATTGACACAAGAAAGGCTGACAAAAGACACACACACTAAACCTTAAAAACTCACACTTTTGTAATACAAGGTTTAGAAATCACACACACAATAGCCTTGAGGCTTCACATATTTATAGTCTTCAATTGTCTTGATGGGCAAGTTAGGTCTTCAGACTTGTACAGCTGTGAGAATTGCGGCCAAACCTAGATTAAAATTGAAAATATGTTTTGTGTTGTACCAAACAAAAAAAATCGAACAAAAATATAATATAATTATATTTTTGTTTTTAATAACTTTCCTTAGGCCGACTTGGACAATTCTTGTGCAGTAAGTCTCGTCTTGCATATACACACGTGCTGGAATTAATATTTGAAGCAAATCTTGAACGAGATTGACAGAAAAAATTCTGCACTTAAAACAGAGCATCAGAATGCTGTACGAGGATGCTGCAGCATCTTTGTCCAGCATTTGGCAAAGTTGGCTTTTACAAAATGTAGCCAAACACAAAACCCAACACAAGTGTTTGAGATAGCATCAATCTTTCTTCTGGTAGCAATGCCCTGGTCTGGATCACCTATGATTAGATCTTTAGGGTGATTCTTCTGTGTCCTAATAGACGGTGCTTTTGCTGGGACAGGTACAGAGTCTTGATCAGATTCCTCACCTTTTAATTCAGACTTTTCACTTTGTGTCATCTCATCAGAATTGTCAGGGGATGGTTCAACATCTGTTTCCACATCCTGTGTTTGAGTGGATGGTGCATCATCAATTACAACATTGATCGTTTCCATAATGACTTTGGTTTTTGAGTTATAGACCCTGTAGGCTCTGCTATTCAAAGAGTATCCCAGAAATATACCTTCTTCACTTTTAGGATCAAGTTTTCGTCTTGGTTCTCTGTCAGCAAGAATGTAGCATTTACTCCCAAAAATGTGAAAGTGTTTCACAGTTGGCTTTCTTCCCTTCCATAGTTCATATAAAGTTACAGATGTTCCCTTTTTAAGTGTTACACGATTGTGTATGTAGCATGCTGTACTCATAGCCTCTGCCCAGAATTGATATGGAAGACCCTTGGCATGAAGCATTACCCTAGCAGACTCTTGAATGGTTCTATTCTTTCTCTCTACTACACCATTTTGTTGTGGTGTTATGGGAGCAGAAAATTCATGTTGGATACCTTCTGCTGCACAGAAATCATAGAATTTACTGTTCTCAAATTCCTTCCCATGATCGCTTCTGACCCTTATGATGGCAGACTCCTTTTCTCTTTGAAGTTGTACACATAAGTTTCTAAATGTTTCAAAACTATCTGATTTTTCTCTAAGGAAGTCTATCCATGTAAATCTGGAGAAATCATCCACCATAACAAAAGCATACCTTTTTCCTCCAAGACTTTCAGTCTGCATAGGTCCCATCAAATCCATATGTAACAATTCAAGAGTTCTGGTAGTAGTTTGATGTTGAAGCCTTGGGTGTGTCACCTTGGTTTGTTTGCCTATCTGACATTCTCCACATATTGTTCCTTCGTCTATCTTTAGTTTGGGTAATCCTCTGATTGCTTCTTCAGCTATGGCCTTTTTCATTCCTCTCAGATGTAGATGACCCAACTTTTGATGCCAGAGTTTGACTTCATCATTTTTGCTTATGAGGCAAGTAGACATATAATTTCCTTCTTCAGATACCCACAAGTAACAATTATCTTTGGACCTTACTCCCTTCATTATCAGTCTTCCTTCCCCATCTGTAACAAGACATTCTGATTGTGTGAAGTTCACCTTCATGCCTTGGTCACACAATTGACTGATGCTAATCAAATTGGCTGTAAGACCTTTTACTAATAGAACATTGTCTAAGTTTGGTAGCCCATTGTCAATTAGGTTCCCAATTCCTTTTATTTCTCCCTTAGCTCCATCTCCAAATGTTACAAAACTTGTGGCATAGGATCTTAGATTGGCTAGATATCCTTCCACTCCAGTCATGTGTCTAGAGCATCCACTGTCAAAATACTAATCTTGTCTAGATGATGCCCGCAGAGATGTATGAGCTATCAGGCTTACACCATCTTCCTTCTTCTTCCATTCTTTCTTGACATTCACGTTCTCAGATTTGGGTTCAAGTGACCGTGAATTCTGTGGATAGCCATACAGCTTGTAGCAGTAAGGTCTGATGTGCCCTTTCCTACCACAGTAATGACACCTCCAATTTCTTCTTTTAGTCCTAGATCTTGACCAGTTGTATCGATGGTGAGGCTGATGTTGAGGCATCGAGTTAGTCTGGACATGCTGCTTGGGTTTCAACCATGTGTCAGTTCCCTGATGTGTGGGAGGATGAGGAGGTAGTAACCCACCACTAACAGGAAAAGTTTTATCAATGGGGGTAGTGATTGTAGCTTTGTTGTAACCCATTTCTTGATCCACTATCTCATAGTCAAATCCAATAGGTTTCTTACCTGCACTTTGTTTTAACAGCATGGCTTGAAACTTTTCTTCTCCTGAAGCAAAGACTCTAACTTGTTTTCTAGCATGCTCCAAGTCTTCATTCAGCTTTTCAATTTCTTTATTGAGAGTCTTAATTATATCCAGACATTCATTCTTCTCAGCCTGTAGTTGGCAATTCGCCTTCTTTTGTTTATCCAAGGCTTTGCAGAATTCATTGCTCCTGATGAATAGATCCTTGTAGGTAGCTAATAGTTCTTCATAGGATGTTTCATCACATGATTCAGCATCAGATTCACAGACACCTGTCAATGCATTGACAAGTTTAGCAGATTCACCTTCATCTTCTTCTGAATCATCCTCATCTGTCCAAGTAACAGCAAGACTCTTCTTCTTCAGGAAAGTAGGGCATTCAGATTTGATATAACCAAATCCTTCGCACTCATGACACTGAACTCCTCTAGATGAAGTACTTTTGTCATCACTTCTGGTCCTCCTTTGACTAGGTACAGGTTTGTTGAAATCATATTTGGTGCTTGGACCATTGAACTTATTGTTGAAGTCAGATTTGGTGCTTGGACCATTGAATTTATTTCTTTTGTCCATCCTCTTCATGATCCGATTGAACTGTCTCCCAAGTAACACCATGGCTTCAGATAAGCTTTCATCACTCTCCATCTCTATCTCTTCATCTTCTGCAGTATTAGAAGTAAAAGCCAAACTTTTGTTTTTCTTCTCTTTTCTTTGGTTTATGCTCATCTCATATGTTTGAAGTGAGCCTATTAGTTCATCCACTTGAATGTTGGCCAGATCCTGAGATTCTTCTATTGCTGTTACTTTCAAGTCAAACCTCTTAGGTAGAGATCTGAGGCTTTTGCTCACCAGCTTTTCATCTGATATGGGTTCTCCCAAAGCATCAAATGAGTTTGCAAATTCTAAAATATTCATGTGAAAGTCATGAATATTCTCTTCTTCCTTCATACTCAGATTTTCAAAGTTTGTGCGAAGCATCTGAAGTTTGGACAGCTTTACCTTGTTGGTTCCTTCATGTGCTTTCCTGAGTATTTCCCACGCCTGTTTGGCCACAGTGCATCGTTTAACAAGTCTGAACATGTTGATGTCCACCCCATTGAATATGGCATTTAAGGCTTTTGAGTTTCCCAGAGCTAAGTCATCCTCGTCTTTAGAATAGTCTTTTGTAGGCTTGATTTCACTGGTTACCTTTCCATCCTTATCAATGACCACTAGGGGTTCCCATCCATTTTCTACATGAAATTCTGGTATAGCAGAACCAGATGTTGTATAGAATGTCGAGACATCTGGTCTGACATGAATAACACGGCAAGGCATATAACATTAAAACGGATACTGAGAAATAATGTTTTATCAGATGTTCCAACATTCAATTTAAAGAGAATGTCATACTTAATGTTGTAACATCTTACGAAACATAATAAAATCAACAAGTAAATAAACTGCACAGGAAATTGTTAACCCAGTTCAGCCAACCTGCCTACTCTGGGGGATACCAATCCAGGAAGGAAATCCACTAATAGATCTAGTCACTAAGACCTCCAGCAAACCCTTTGAATTTACGTCTTACACTAAGACCTCCAGCAAACCCTCGGTTTACGTCTTACACTAAGACCTCCAGCAAATCCTAGGTTTACGCCTTATGACCTCGACACTACTCATGCAACTTCTGCCTAGGAACTCCTAGACATGAGATCCCATCTCACTTCCACACAGCCAACACAACCTGTGTTGTTCATATAATGTTGAATAAAATGTGGCGACAATCACCGTGACATATTTTACTCTTGCTTAAAAGCTTCGAGTAAATCACACACAGTTAACTCCGTACTTCAAAGCTTAGGAGTAACCTTAAAACATTACAACTCAATAAAACACAGTCCTACTCAAGTATCAAATCAATACGTGAGAGGCTCACAAACACTATCTCCTTGCTTAAAAGCTTCGGAGATATTACAATACTCTACTCATTACCTAAAGGTTTCTGAGTGAGGACATAGTGACCATCTCACAACCCGAGTGGTTCACTTACACCAACTCTCCTAGAGAGTGGCTTAAAGACACGAAACCCTAAAGACTACATCTTTGATGAACAATGGTTTCGGTTCATGAAATCTTGGTCTTGAGTCTTCTTTATATAGACAGAGCTAGCACACTCCTGATCATCCAAGATAAGCTTCAGAACACAGCTGGTCTTTGAGTCACGTCCAGCTAAGCAAATCAGACCTTAATAAAAACTTTCCTAAAATAGTTGATCCTCTTTAGGAAATAAACAATGTGTTGAATCATTCCATTAAGTCTTGATAAGAACATATCTGCACTAATAACGTCTTGATCAGATCAAATCTTGATATACACGTTTGTATAGTGGATTTCCATATATAGCAGATACGTGTAATAAATGCGCGAGATTTGGGCAATCTGACTGTCGTACCCAAACATGTTACAACATTTGGTCTAACATCTTTTGTACCTAACATGTTGAAACATTTGGTCCAACATCTTGCTTGTATATTTGTTTTAGCAAAATGAGGCCAACACACAAATATCCAACAATCTCCCCCTTTGGCAATTTTTGGCTAAAACAAATTCAGCCCATTAATTATCATAGAGAGATTTAAAAAAACCATACAATCCTTCAAGTCAACGTGAACACACAAATATGAAGGAAGGTAGAACATCTTCTATGTTACTTCCAAAAGAATTCCTCAAATGAAAATAACGCGCAGGGTAAAGAAATAAACTTTACCATAAACCATCAGAGGCATACACAGCAGCGGAATCATAACATACTTAGCTTCATCCTTCAGTAGAGAGAAATAAACTCTCACAAGCACACTTGGGAAAAATAAATTCCCACATCAGCATCAAGATGTTTCAACATTTTGTAGCGCATCATAACATCCATACATTAAGCACACATAGGCAGAGAACTTGATATTGCATTACTCCCCCTTAATATCAGATCAGAGAAAAACATACTACTCCCCCTTTTTAGCCACAAAATATGCCAAACAAAAACTTCGTGCATTAAGAGCAATAGTAATGAACATCACAAAAATCCATAGTGCAGAATATCAGAGCATAACAGATCCATATATTAGTATCTAGCAATCCATAGTCTTGAAATAGCAGAAGCATTACATCACGTACCAACAGAAAAGGCAAATGTCCTCAACATTATGCTCCACATCATATAATCATCAGATACTATACATCACATACTGCTACCGCACACAAAACACATCACAGATCACAACTCCTTAAGCAAACCACAAAGTAGCAGTTGGGAAGAGTAAATTCTCACATAGCGGAGAAAAATAAGTTCTCATGCATTCAGGATGTTCCAACATATGGCAGGACATCATCCGGAGCAAACAAATAGAGCTTTGCACAACAGAATAGTAACTACTTACTGCATTATGCTACTTCCCCTCAAAATCAGAATCAGAGCAAAAATTAATTTTACTCTCTCCAAATACATTGACACATGCTTATCAGAATGATCATCAGAAAACAATTCTTACTCCCCCTCAATTTTATCATCCATATCAGCACATAAGCATACAGCAACGCAGATTCAATACTACACCACTCAGATTAGCAGATGTCTAAGCATCAGATACCACATCATATAGTAGAACACATCCAACCACTAAAAGAGCATGCATATGTGTCAACATCAGGTAGCACAACAGACATTAGCAGCAAAACATATCATGTCTACCAACTACTTAAGTACTTCCCTTTTTAGTCAGAAGTGTAGACAAAATAGGGTCTTCATGCATTAATCAAATAGTACAATAGTAGAGATATCCAGGAACATAGTGCACAGAGCTACTACAAACAAAGACAACACCATGGGATACATACCTCATCAGATATAGATTAGCAGTGGAGTCATCATCAAATAGCCTAAAACAGATCACACTTCATCAGCACAAAATTTTCAACATGATGAACAAGATGTTTCACCATCTAGTAGCACATCAGATAGCACAGGTTCCTCCGGTATGGTATCAGAGCATTGACAACAAAGATGTTTCAACACATGATAGCACAACACATAGCACATGTTAGCAAAGATGTTTCAACATGTTTATCTAGCGTGGTATCAGAGCGAATATGAGCAATCACAAAATACGTCACATGTTAGCAAAGATGTTGCAACATATGGTAGCACAGCTTCTAGCACAGCTTCTTCCAGCATGGTATCAAAGCACGTGGACTTCCAATCAGGGCATTGAGCATCCATCTAGCAAAAACTCCTCTTGTACACATGATCCCATCTTTGTGCAAAGGAAGCACGATGAAAGGAAACATTGTCACAGAGAGCAACAAGCACATTCTGAGGGATCTTTTTCCCACCAGACTTCTTCTTTGAGGCAGAGGGTGTGATGTCTGGCACATCCTCCTCAACATCATACTTAGAGTCACTTGAAGATGCTTCCTTTCTTTTCAGACTCTGTTTCTTCTTACTAGCAGGCACATTAACCTCATACATATTCTTTTCAGAATCAACCACTTCTTCATTAAGTGGCACAATTTGATGACTTTCTTTACACTGAAAGACCCTTCTTCAACCTCAGCAGAATTCTCTTCATCAGACCCTGTTTCTTCATTAGATGAGTCAGATGGGTCAACAGATGTCCCAACATCTTTCACCACAGTAGTTTTTTGAACAGGTTTCTGGACAATAGTAACATCAGCCTTAGGTTGGACCACAGATGTGTCAACGTCTGACACAACATCCTTTTCAGAAACAGTTTGTTTTGGTTTATCCACAACAGAACCAATAACATCTTTTGTCTGAGATGCAGCAGCAACAAGAACATTAACATCTACAATTGTGTTTGTGGAATCAACAATATTCACACCAACAGAGATAATAATGTCAGGTACTAGTAATACTCCTCGTAGCTTCTTTCTCCTTTAAAGCACAAAGGGAGAAATAAACTCCCATATACTGAGGAAAATAAATTCTCACACATCAGAGAAAAATAAATTCTCAAAAAAAATAGATCAGGATGTGTAGACATCATGGGTGACATCATAGCATATTTCATGAGAACATAAAGCTAGAGGTTTCAAAAGAAGATCTGAAACTGTCACATAATCACATTTAAGTATCACATATCTGAGCATTATCGCATCTGATCACAACACATCTGAACACATATAGTACTTCTCAGCAGAATGCACATCCACACAAACAGTCATAGCATGACCAGTTCTCTTTCAATCATACTTTGAGCAATAACCTGGTCGCATGGAAGATCATCAAGATCAGTTTCTTCCACCACAGTCTAAACTTCAATACTCCAAACCACCATCAGGTTTATGACTCTCAGAACCATATTAGCATCAGTTTGGGGAATTGTAGAACAGGTTTCAACAACACGAACAGGTTGGTCCAAGATGTTTCAACATCTGATGTGACATCAGACTCAGGTGAGGTTTCTTTGGGGAACACAACCACAACTTTAGTGGGGAATAACAAAGTGACAGAATCAACAACTTTGAAAGATGACACATGAAAAAATTTCAAAAAAAATGGCATCAACAACCACAACATTCATACTAGACTGACCTATGGTTTTAAGAGATCTTGGTTTATCTAGAATTACAATTTCAGAGACAGATCTCACAGATGTTTCAACACTACCCACAACATTTGAACTGACAAAAAAAACCTTTAACAGATGTAACAACATTTGACTCAACATTATGGGGTGACAACTGAATCAATGAGGTTATCAAAACGAGTTTGGTAGGTTTATTAACATCATCAATAAACATAGATAGACTTTTCTAGGATCTTTTGAGAGATAAGATTAACCTGGATAATGGATTTAGAAATAGGTTTCCTAGATGATGCACATTTTGTTGACCAAGCAAAATAGAAGTAGTTTCAGATGGATTCAAAGTATTCACAGACCTTTCATGCATTCCCTTCTGACACGTGGTTGATCACACTGTCCATTTCACTTCCTTGTTGATCTTACAGGAAACATGTCTCGAATAATGTTCTAACATTCAGTCAGACATTGTCTTCTTTTACTTGCATTGATCAACACATCTTCAAACATATTGTCTTCCACTTGATTCTAAGTGTTCTTCTTTCGCTTAGACTTAGTGACACATACCAAGACATCTGAATATCATATTTGTGACATCTCTCAATAATGAAGACTCCTGGAAAGTCCTTCCAAAAAAAATCTGTAGAGAAAAATAAATTCTCCCAGACTCAACCATTTAATCACTCGAGAGATATATAACTGATATAATTATTCAGCTTTACATGATTAGAATCAACCATGCCTTGTTAATAATTTCATAATGTCACAGCATGTTGTCTGACATCATATTCTCATATGAGGCATAAGATCTCCACAAGCTTGTACAACACTCTAGGCAATATATATGTACCAATGCAATCCACAGATAAACACATGACTCTACCTATCATAGATAATCAGGGCTCCAGCTGAAGATGAAAACTCGAGCACTAAATGAAAACATGCGAAAGACTTCATGCTTTCATGTTGAAGGGCAACACCAACTCCCTCAGTAGAGTCGATTCTGAGTCAGATACTCTCACTTCTTGAGAATACATCCAAGCATTCTGACCTCTTCAGTTAACAAGGACACATCTGATCAATGTCATAGCAGAACCACACTATGTATCATGACCTTTTGAATAGGCAGGATGTCATGCATACAAGGTGTAAAGTCACGCACAAAGTCCAAAACATCTTAGTTTGCTTAAAAGCTTGACTAAGATCCTGATTATCAACCCTTTTCTAGAGTGACATGCAACAGAAGAAAACCAAAGACAATTATCAAACCTCAGTATTTGACAATATTCTTCTGCCCATACATTCACTAGTAGTTGTTGATACTAGTGGAATAAATAGTCATGCATTGCTAGAGCATACTATTAAAACAAGATCAGAACCTCCACATTCTGATTCACATAGTCAGAAACACGTCTTCTGACCACATAGCTTGAGCACTCCCATGCAAAGTCTCAGGCACCTTCCACAGAACAACCATCAGTAAATATGATGTTACAACATCATTTGGGACATCAGCTTCTGATTTTGGAACCCAATTACATTGGTTCATAAATCATCATTCAAAAGGGCTCATTGTGCATAGACATCCTTCAAGAAGCTCCCAATAGAGTACCATCAATGCAGATCATCCAGGTTTTTCAAAACACCTGAATACCATGAAGAGAAATATACTCTCCGAACAATAAAGTTCAGACTACATAATTGCACAGCTCTTCAGACAAATATATCAGTTTTATGCATAACTTCAACAAAGGATATACATATACTTAGCTCCCATTAAAGTATTTATCATTTGTCAGATAGGATTACCTTCTCACACAAGGTAGGACATTAGATCTGACATCATTCTTCTGCACATATATGGCACCAACAGATAACATCCACTCATGACAATTATTCTTACAAAAAGTCATTCCAGATTAGGTCAGTTGCTTGACCTTGTACTCCACCCTGAGTAGAACCAGCTTCCTTGGCTGAAGAAGCAGATGTTGGAGAAGATGTTTCAACATTAATTCTGACATCAATCTCAATCCCATCGGTTTCATCCTGAACTATGGTCTGAAGATACCATAGTAGTCCATAACTCTTCTAAGGGGACACAAGAAAATCAACCATCAGTAGTTGATCAACCTTCAATATCAAATCATCTACACATGCAGGGACGTGCATATTTTACATCTCAAAAACTTCTTCTAATGTTCCAACCCCTTGTCTTACTTTGAGATGTTTGATGCCATTATCCTGAACCTATAGAGGAGATTCCCTCTAACAGGTATCTGGAACACTTTGATCCAACATAATATCAGGTACCACAGATGTGACAGTACTTAGCACAACATCAGTCTTAGATGCCAAAGATGTACCAACATTCGACACAACATCATTTTCAGAGCAGATCCTTTGAGAGACTCATCAACAAACTTACTTGTGACCTTAGTGGAAGCATTAAATACATCAGATGGATTTCCCTTGATTAGTGTGCACCAGACAATGGAGAGAGGGATGCAACATATACTTCCTTTCACTTCAACACAAACACACATCTTGAAGGGAAGTAAGAACTTCGTCAATCTTAATTCAAAAGATATCTTTAACGCATAAGGTAAAGAATTAACTTCACCGAAAATACCAGAGAACCATAATCCTTTGGTCCCAAAAAAAATAAATCCTCCTTGTTTAATCATGCATTCATATAACTAGATATTATCACAAGAATATAACATGCATGGTTAAAACATCATATAACACATCAACATTGCACACAACTTCAACTACCACTTACTTGGATCAGACATGAACTAACCCAAGAGGTCAACCATATGTTGATCATGTCCCAACAAACTTATCTAAGATATGTTTCTAGCGTAGAAACCATCTCAGACACAGATGCCTCCTCTTCCAGGTCAGGAGAAGGTTCCAAACATATGTAACCAACACACACTTTGTTTAGCACCCAAGCATCTGCCATGCCCTACTGTCATCCAACAAGATTCTGCAGAATCTGTTCGTCAGATGTTTCGTCAGATGTTCCAACATCTGGTAAGACATCAATTCCCTTCTAACGAAACACACCAAGAAATCCTTTATCAAAGACACTGGACGTTGACTTATCAGAGTTTAAAGCAAAAATAAATTGTTCATAACTTCCTTCAGACCCCTTTTCAACAAACTCATACATGAGTGCCTTTATGAGTGGACTTGAGATCATCCCCAAGTATCTTTGGCATCTCTAACAAGTTAATTAAAAAACTCTCCTCGAGCATCACCACACCAGGGCTTACATCATAGAACAGAGTGGTGCATCCTCAACAAACAAAACCACCAGGAGTTTTCCATCAGATATATATGCAGCGGAATTCAAACCACAAAACTCCTCAACAAACTTCAGGCACACTACAATAACACACGTTTGAAAATAAATCAAACCATACAACGACTCATCACAAGATCTACACGCCTGAACAACAAAAGATAGGTCTAATACACACCCTATCATGAATAGTCCATCCTCCACTTCTAGGGACCATTCAATCAATGTGAACTTCTCCAAGTTCAAACAAATTTTCAGTATTCCTTACTTGCCCATAACCAGAAAGTATCTTCCTTAAGATCTCATCCAGAAAACAGAACAGGATGCCTGCTCTGATACCAATTGAAATTCTGGTATAGCAGAACCAGATGTTGTATAGAATGTCGAGACATCTGGTCTGACATGAATAACACGGCAAGGCATATAACATTAAAACGGATACTGAGAAATAATGTTTTATCAGATGTTCCAACATTCAATTTAAAGAGAATGTCATACTTAATGTTGTAACATCTTACGAAACATAATAAAATCAACAAGTAAATAAACTGCACAGGAAATTGTTAACCCAGTTCAGCCAACCTGCCTACTCTGGGGGATACCAATCCAGGAAGGAAATCCACTAATAGATCTAGTCACTAAGACCTCCAGCAAACCCTTTGAATTTACGTCTTACACTAAGACCTCCAGCAAACCCTCGGTTTACGTCTTACACTAAGACCTCCAGCAAATCCTAGGTTTACGCCTTATGACCTCGACACTACTCATGCAACTTCTGCCTAGGAACTCCTAGACATGAGATCCCATCTCACTTCCACACAGCCAACACAACCTGTGTTGTTCATATAATGTTGAATAAAATGTGGCGACAATCACCGTGACATATTTTACTCTTGCTTAAAAGCTTCGAGTAAATCACACACAGTTAACTCCGTACTTCAAAGCTTAGGAGTAACCTTAAAACATTACAACTCAATAAAACACAGTCCTACTCAAGTATCAAATCAATACGTGAGAGGCTCACAAACACTATCTCCTTGCTTAAAAGCTTCGGAGATATTACAATACTCTACTCATTACCTAAAGGTTTCTGAGTGAGGACATAGTGACCATCTCACAACCCGAGTGGTTCACTTACACCAACTCTCCTAGAGAGTGGCTTAAAGACACGAAACCCTAAAGACTACATCTTTGATGAACAATGGTTTCGGTTCATGAAATCTTGGTCTTGAGTCTTCTTTATATAGACAGAGCTAGCACACTCCTGATCATCCAAGATAAGCTTCAGAACACAGCTGGTCTTTGAGTCACGTCCAGCTAAGCAAATCAGACCTTAATAAAAACTTTCCTAAAATAGTTGATCCTCTTTAGGAAATAAACAATGTGTTGAATCATTCCATTAAGTCTTGATAAGAACATATCTGCACTAATAACGTCTTGATCAGATCAAATCTTGATATACACGTTTGTATAGTGGATTTCCATATATAGCAGATACGTGTAATAAATGCGCGAGATTTGGGCAATCTGACTGTCGTACCCAAACATGTTACAACATTTGGTCCAACATCTTTTGTACCTAACATGTTGAAACATTTGGTCCAACATCTTGCTTGTATATTTGTTTTAGCAAAATGAGGCCAACACACAAATATCCAACACTACAGCTTTCCATGTTCTGCTATCAATGGATTTAAGAAAAACCATCATCTTAGCTTTCCAGTAGTCATAGTTCTCAGGCCCAGTTAGCAGTGGTGGTTTAGACACCGTTCCTCCTTCCTTGTCCATCTCACCAGAAATTTCCGTCCCTGAAGCTCACCCTGAGTTTCGAGCAGGGTGCCTGCACTGATGCCAATTGAAATTCTGGCACACTAGTGTTAAGATGTTGTACTCAACGCTTCACCACTATAATACACTTTTAATGCGTGAATCAATGATCCAACATCCAACCGCGCATACACAAGGAATAATAAACTAAACAAACTGAAAGTAAATTAACACAGTAATTTGTTAACCCAGTTCAGCATAAGCCTACTCTGGGGGATACCAATCCAGGAGTGAATCCACTATGATAGTATTAGTTTGAAGCCCTCAATAAACTTCCCGTTTATAACTTCTCACCTAATCACCACCCGTGCTATATTCTACCTAAGACACACCTAGGTATGAGAACCTCCGCTCACCTCCTCTTGACCACAGCCACTGTGATCGTACAATTCTAGATTTAATAGGTGAAGACACACTTCATAAAACACTCACACCACTTCCGTGCTTAAAAGCTTTGGAATGGTATACACACACTATCTCCTTGCTTAGAAGCTCTAGAGATATCACAATGCACAAACACACAGTTCCTAGTCTAGTGGAAAATCAACACAAGACTTAGAACACAATAGACACAATACTAAAACCTAAACTCACGCTTTGTAGGATTCAAATCTGGTTTCAGTGATCTGAACAATGGTGTCAATATCCTTTAAATAACCTTCACTGGCACAGGCTAGGACTTCAATTAGGCTTCAATAGCACAGCATGATTAAAGGTTCCTTCAAGGAATAATCTTCAATTAAAATGTTTTGTTTCCTTAACTTGAAGATCTGATTAGCAAACAAAACTTGATCACGAGATCCATTATTAATTATACGTGACAACGCTCCTTATCACAAACAAACATTTATTATGGATTCCATATTTAGAATTTAGGCGCGAGATCTCAACATACACAGGCCCGGCCTACTGGATGTGGTATCCAATGTTGAAGCATTGTACCCGACATCTTGCTTATACTGGATGGTGGAAGCATGTAGTTCCACATCAAGAAGGATCACATGTTTTAGCAAAATGAGGCCAACCATACAACGCCAACACTTTGTAATTGCAGAAATCATATGAAAGTAATGTTTAGCAGGAGCAGGGTTTTGAATGCCACAACACATCTCCACAATATCCTAAAAACATCCTTAGCAAGAGCTTCCTTTGATTTGATGTATACAGATCCAAGACAATAAGAGTGAAAAGAGAGATCACTTTGAGGAGGCTGAACATGTAGTTACAGAGAGTTCAATTTCTAAGCAACTATTGTCATATCCTGATTTAATAATACTTGGACATATTGGGACCTGTAAGAGTGGTATTAGCTATGATCATTGCAATAGCAGAATCCCAAGGCATCAACTTGTTGTTAAATCTAGCTTGATTTCTGACAAACCATAAAGTATTGATCAAGTTTATGATGGCAGCAGTTAAGGTAGTCTTGCACTGAGGAGACCAGTTTAAATCACATAGCTTCCATATGTCCTCAATGGAGGAAAATTGAAGGACCAAGTTTAGACAACCAGCCAGCCAAGACCAAGTTCTTACGGCAAAGCTACATTCAAAGAAAATATGAAATGAAGATTCCACTTAACTTTTGCAAATGCTGCACATAGAAGGCATATAACAACCTCTGATCATAAGATTCTCATCAGTTGGCACTTTATTAAGCATTAGTCTCCAAACAAGAAGAGATTTGGATGGAGGTATATCAGAATTCCAAATAGTTTTTGCCCAATGGAGGTCTTGAAAATTCTGCATTTTGAACTGGTATGCTGCCTTGAGTTGCAAGTCCCCTGTGTCTGTATGATTCCAAAGCAAATTATCCTGGCAAGGTTCCAAAGGGATGGTTACTTGATTAACAATAGCACTCAAGTTGTTGAAAGCTTGAGTCAATTGTGGAGGTATAACCCAATGACCGTTAACCAAGTAGTCACTGACCGTTGAAGTAAAAAAAATTATTTTTTCATTTCCAAATTATAAGTAAAAAATGTACTACTTCCGTCCCCCTAATTATAAGACCCTGTTTGAGTTTGACCAATGCACGTACGCCAATTCACAATTTTGATCACTAATATCTTTAATTGTCTATTAGTAAAAATTATAAAAATCTAATATTTTAAAAATAGTCATCAAAACAAATTGAACAAGATCTTATATGCTAATATTTACATTTATATATTATTAAAAAATACGGTCAAAATAAGGTAAATAAATAGTACATTTTTGTCAAACATGATCCTATAATTAGGGACAGAGGTACTACATTTTTTTTCTTTTCAGAAATATTTTTTTGCTTATTCTCTTGAAATTAAATGCAACTGCATTTAATTCTCTCTATCTCTCTCTCTCTCTCTCTCTCTCTCTCTCTCTCTCTCTCTTATTTTTTCCATAAGCAATAACCAATCAAAATTATTTTAACACCTTTCCATGCAACTTATTTCAAGGAAACTACAAAAAAAAATAGGAATGCTATATTCAGCGAAAAAAAATTCGCAGAATTTCACGACGGCATATTTGTGAGTTAAAAAGGAAACCACATATTAAGTGAATTAGCTTCAATCCTGGAATTGGTGGAAATCACCCGGTAGTGGTCATATATAGCCAATCACACTCGTTCGTGGATACTTCGTGATAAATATTTTCGCTGAATTTAGCATTTTTCAAAAAAAAAATTATTATATTTAGGTTTTTCCTTATAAGTATGACTTTTTTCTTTCTTATAATTTGGGACGATGATGTTCAAAGTTCAAACATAGGTGAATATGTTGAGTCTCACTTCGAATAGCTATCTCATTACCATACACGAAAAAATAAATAATTGGGTAACCTTTTAACAATTTACAATAAATATATGCATTCCAAAGAGATTGAATGACGGACTGTGAATCACATCAAAGTCATAAATTATGTCACTGTTTTTGAATACTTGTCTTAAAAACATGTATGAGAAGATAAACAGTTGGACCACTTGTTTCTCAATATCAAAGAAGCATTGTCTATGTTGTGTAAAACTTGAATAATCAGTTGCAAATAAAGTCGTAAATTACGCCCTAATATCAGAACATCTATCCGAATAACATCAGTTGCAAATTACATTAAAGTCATAAATTACGCCACACTTCCAGAACAACTATCTGAATAACATATGTGGCACAACTAGCTCAACGTGGAAAGAAAAACTACAAGTCAAAATTAATTTCACAATTTCCAAACAACTATCTCACTAAAATTCATGACAAGGTAAACAGTTGAGTCATCTGCTTCTCAATTTTCAAGGAATAATATATGTATTGCGTAAAACTTTGATAATCAGTTGTAAATTATGTTAAAACCAAAAATTATGTCACCCTTTATTATTTTATAAAAAATATCGAATTGGTTAAACTTTCTCTCTTTTCATAGAGAAAGAAGAGGAAAGATTCAATTTTTATAGAGAAAAGCGAGAAAAGGTTCAACTGTGAAGAAGAATGAAGGTGATAGAAAGAAATAAAATAAAATAAAAATTCTTTGTTTTGTTTGTTACTCCACACGCCGGAGAGTGAATGTCACACTTACTGATGGAAAAAAGTGAATCTTACAAACAATGACGTGGAAAATTTTGATTGACTGTGCTAACGTTCACTTGTAATGTGCACATACTGTTATGTTTGTGCAATTTTTCAGTTTTGGTTACTAATTCATAGCTGTTTCCAGTCGATGAGCCAAAAGATTAGCTATGTTTCGTGTGTTAGACAAATGCTACGACTTTTTTTTTTTGGTAAACCAAAGGTATCTTCTTCGCACAACTGTAGAGACTAATCTCCTCGAGGCAACGGATCCATTTAAGGGGTTGACCTCTCCCAACAAATGTTTCTCCATACGCACCGATCGTAGATCGAACCCAAGATCAAATGGTTAAGGGACCCAAGTATCTACCACTTGTGCCACACTGTGTTGGTTGCTATGACTTTTTTTTTACTAAATTAGAAAAACAATCTTCATGCATTGAATGTGTAAATTACTTTTTACAATACATTTATTGTTTGGTAAAAAAAAACTTAGTTACAACAAATTACTTAATTAAATTTGAATGGATCTATACTTTTATATCATAATAATTAATTAATGATTTTACAATGGATTTAAAAGAATATACTCCCTATATCTAGAGCTGTCAAAACGGGCAGCCCGACTCAATTCGGGCCAACCCGGTCGGGCTTCGGGCTTCTTCGGGCAGGGCTAAAAAGCCAGGATAAAAAACGGGCTACTAAAATTAGTGCCCGAGCCCGTCCCGGTACGGGTTGTTAGGCTTTCGGCCGGCCCGGTTTACTTTTTATTTTACTTTTAGTGTTTAAACTCAACATTATAATTAGGATTAATAATTCTCGCGCGTCTTATTTTTACTCATCCACTACTTATATTATATATATATTAAAGCCTTATTAAAGATATATCTAAAATCTCCTAAAGTTCTACATTTGAGATTAGATAAAAGTTCGCCAGACCTATCTTTAATAAGGGATGGATCACCAATAAAATGTTGACAATATATATATATATATATATATATATATATATATATATATATATATATATATATATATATATATATATATATATATATATATATATATATATATATATATATATATATATATATATATATATATATATATATATATATATATATATATATTGTAACAATAATAATAATTCTCGCGCGCCAGATTTTTATTCATCCACTATCTACGAGTTTCTCACGCGCCCTATTTTTACTCATCCGGTACCTATAACTTTCTCGCGCCCTATTTTTACGTATCCGCTACTTACGAGTTTCTCATGCGTCATATTTTTACTCATCCACTACCTACGACTTTCTCGCGCTCCCTATTTTTAGTCATCCGCTACTTATGAGTTTTTTGTGCGCCCTATTTTTACAAATCCGCTACGTACGAGTTTCTCGCACGCCCTATTTTTATTCATCCACTACGTACGAGTTTCTCGCACGTCCTATTTTTACTCATCCGCTACCTACGAGTTTCTTGGGTGCCCTATTTTTATTCATCCGCTACTTAAGTAGCGAACGGTGTTTTATAATTTATATTACAAACTAAGTTCATATCATCAAAAATAAATTATTTATATTTATTTTTAATTTAAATTTTTTTTATTATACTTTTTTCGGGCTTGCGGGCCGCCCGCGGCCCATTCGGGCTAGCCCATATTTTAATCAGGCTTTATTGGGCCGGGCTAAAAATCCCGTAAATAATTCGGGCAAGGATTTTCAAGGCCCAAGCCCAGGAAAAAATCGGGCTTGGCGGGCCGGCCCATTCGGGTTAGCCAATTTTGACAACTCGCTACATCCAAATATATAAGAGAAAAAATTATTTTTTTCATTTCCAAATTATAAGTAAAAAATGTACTACTTCCGTCCCCCTAATTATAAGACCCTGTTTGAGTTTGACCAATGCACGTACGCCAATTCACAATTTTGATCATTAATATCTTTAATTGTCTTTTAGTAAAAACAAGATCTTCTATGCTAATATTTACATTTATATATTATTAAAAAATACGATCAAAACAAGGTAAATGAATAATACATTTTTGTCAAACATGATCTTATAATTAGGGACAGAGGTACTACATTTTTTTTTCAGAATTTTTTTTGCTTATTCTCTTGAAATTAAATGCTACTGCATTTAATTCTCTTTCTCTCCCTCTCTCTCTCTCTTGAAATTAAATGCTACTGCATTTAATTCTATCTCTCTCTCTCTCTCTCTCTCTCTCTCTCTCTTATTTTTTCCATAAGCAATAACCAATCAAAATTATTCTAACACCTTTCCATGCAACTTATTTCAAGGAAAACAATTATCTCACAATTAATTTCACAATTTCCAAACAACTATCTCACTAACATTAATGACAAGGTAAACAGTTGAGTCATCTGCTTCTCAATTTTCAAGGAATAATATATGTATTGCGTAAAACTTTGATAATCAGTTGTAAATTATGTTAAAACCAAAAATTATGTCACCCTTTGAAATTCTGGTACACAGTAGACAAGTGTTGTCCACGATGTGCCGACACTTGTCGCAACACTTGTCTTAGCAGTAAGAACAATAGAACAGAGCATTAAAAACATATACTGAAAAGCATAAACGACACACATAATTGTTAACCCAGTTCAGCCTAACAGCCTAATCTGGGGGATACCAATCCAGGAGGAAATTCACTATCAGCAGTATTAATTCGGAGCTAAACTCCCCCGTTTACAACTCCTCACTTAATCCCTACCCAATGCAACTTCTACCTAGGAACTCCTAGATATGAGACCCCGTCTCACTCCCCTCAACCTTACAACCAGTAAGGATTTCAATAACAACATAATGGAGACACTCTCCTTGACAAAGATGAAGACACACTTCAATAACATCACCACCTAGCCAACGACTAAGTTCACAATTTGGAGTTGCTTAAAAGCTTCCTCCAAGACAATACTCAACTCATTACCTACAGGTTTCTGAGTGAGGACATAGTGACCATCTCACAATCCGAGTGGTTCACTTTACACCAACTCTCCTAGAGAGTGGCTTAAAGACACGAAACCCTAAAAGACTACATCTTTGATATTCTATTTTTGCTTCAAGTTTCGGTGTATAATAAGGGTTAGCAGCACCCTTTATATAGCACAGCCTCGTGGGCTTTCACCATGCTTCAGCTCCAAGAAATCTTCTAGATGCAAAATATATATTTTTACCAAATCTTTCTTTGCATCAAATATTCCTCCCATAAATATATTTGTTGTAAATATATTTTAAAATTAAATCTTCTAATCTTCTTGAAGCACAAAGATTTATTTGAAATAAATCTTTTATATTTTCTGCAGCAATCTTCACAAGATATATTTTTGAAAATAATAGTTCTATTTTTGAAACACAAAAATATATTTTCCAAAAATATAATTCCTTTGGAAAATAGAACTAGGGTTCAGCTGCCTTCTGAAACACATTGATCACGTGCGCCTTGTTGTATAAGAAACCACGAAATAATTCTTCAAACAGATCTTCAAAAGATTGAGTAGAAAATAATAACATCTAGCTGGCGCGCGCAGAACAGAGTCAGGTGTTGTTCCAAAGTGTAACAACATTTGTCACAACACTTGGGGTCAGCACATTTGTCTCAACACTTGGGGTCAGCACATTTGTCTCAACACTTGGCTAAAATATGTTTTCGCAAAATGTAGCCAATATACAAAAACCCAACAATCTCCCCCTTTGGCAAATTTTGGCTAAAACAATATTAGACCAGTATATGGAGAGATACAGTATTACCTTTCCTTCGATTCAACATGATCACACAACTAGGAAAGAAAGTAACACATAGTAAGACTACTTCCAAGAGAGGTAAGTAGCATCAGAGGCATGCAATAGCAGGAATAACCACATATAGCCTCACAGATCAGATAGAGAGAAATAAACTCTCATAGTGGATTCAAAGATAGGAGAAATAAACTCCTATAATCAGAGTACATCCATTCAACAAAAGATCACCAGGGAAAAATAAATTCCCACAAACATAGAACTAGGAAAAATAAATTCCCAGCCACCAGAGAATAAAGCCAAGATGTCTCAGCATCTGGCATCACACTTGTCACTTATTCATACTACCACTCCCCCTGAATTTGTGCATGATAGAGCACAAGCATACAATGTAGTCAACCATAGGAACTACAACATCCTTGTAATAGCAGAAGCATTCAATCAGAGTGATTAACGCTTAATGGTTGTTGTAGACACACATGTGTGCATTCATAAATAAGCATGTACAAGTTACCCATATTTCTATGACTGTGATCCTAAGCATAAAAGTCATCCATATTTCTATGATTATGACTAAGCACGATGAATCATCCATATTTCTATGACTATGATTATGATCATGCCCTATGCTACAAATTTAAATGCTTTTTGGAATTCTTGCAACACATCACACAGAGCTGAAGGTAACATTTACTCCACTCAGACATAGGCCTAGAAGATTAAAACATCGCAGAAAGAACCGCAACAACATACACACCAGATGTCAGCACATCTGTCCACACATCACGCAGATACCAGATGTCAGCACATCTGTCCACACATCACGCAGATACCAGATGTCAGCACATCTGTCCACACAGATAGATACCAGATGTCACAGATCACTACTCCCCCTTTTTAGCCACAAATTCTGACAAATAAAGTCAGTGTGCATTAAACAAAAGAATAGAGGCAAAGAGGTACCATAGCAGTATCAGAAGTGCAAGTTACATAATAGAGAGAACTAAACTCTCACAAAAGAACCACATAGGGAGAAATAAACTCCCACATACCGAGAAAAATAAATTCTCACACATCAGATCAGGATGTCTAGACATCAGACATGACATCACACATCAGGAACATAACACTCCCACAACCATTAAACACACTATCAGAGCATAAGCTAGCAGAACACATTATCAAGCTAGCTACACACTAACAGAACACATTATCAAGCTAGCTACACACTACTACTCCTCCTGAATAGCATTTCTCCCCCTCAACACATGCATATATATATTTATATATATATATATATATATTACTCATACTCCCCCTCAATACGAGCATAGAAGCATAAGAACATCAATACGAGCATAGAAGCATAAGAACAGCAACTTCACCAAATGTAAGAACATCGGTCCACACATTTGTCCACACACACTCCTCCTTTTTAGTCATAATTTTGACAAACATCATACATATCAGAACACAGAGTAGCAAAAACAGAAATATTCAGAGTGCAGATATTCCAGACCATAGGCACATACAGGTGCTAGAAATCCATGGCCTAGCCCACAAATGATACGGAGAACAAAAGTAGTGGAAAGAGAACATGCGCGCTTTCATCCACAATACCATGACCAAACTCCAACAGTATAGCATGAAGATCATAAGTAACAAGGCATAAACCTATACTATCTTCATCACATCAACCACATAGTGCACAGAGCTACTACAACCAAATATAACACCATGGGATACATAGTTCATCAGATATATATCAGAAGTGGAGGAACCATATCATATCTACCACATCAAACTCCATAGTCAACACTCATAAAACAGACTTTTTCCCCTTGTTTCCACAACATGACAAGAGCATGAGAGAACATTGTTCAAAAATCCAGCTTCTCGTAGCATTATCTCCTTTAAAACACAAATTTCTATTTCTAGACATTTTCTTCAAAATGAATGAAACATTCTCTAAGAGGACAGAAGAGATGTCAACTTTCTTCCTGTCAAGTGACATGATGCCCAGAACAACATCCTCAATATTTGGCTCATAGTCAACCACATTCTGGCATTTTGGTGACAGATGTTGTACACAATGTTGGAACACTTGAGATAACACGATGTTGAGACAGATGTTACAACATCTCGTACCAGAACAGACAAGTTATTCAACACAGATGAGTATTATTCAGTGTCAATCTCAAGAGACATATACCAAAAGCATCTTCAACAATAGATATATTGTCATCATATAAGAACATCAAACTAGAGGTTTCAGAAACAGGTCTGAAATAGTCACTTACCATAGTAGTAATCACCTTTGATCATCACATTATCGCATATGATCATAACACATCTGAACACATATAATACTTCTCAGCAGAATGCACATCCAAACAATCGTACCATGCTAGTTCTCTTTTTAGTCACACTTTGAGCAACAACTTTGGTCAAGTGGAAGATCATCAAGATCAGTTTCTTCTACCACATTCAAAACATCAATACTCCAAACCACCATTAGTTGATCTTCAACCTCATTAGATTGAGGACTCTCAGAACCATATAAGCATCAGTTTGGGGGATTGCAGAACAGGTTTCAACAACACTAACGGGTTGGTCCAGGATGTTTCAACATCCGATATGACATTAGACTTATGTTAGGTTCCTTTGGGGGACTCAACGACAAATTTAGTGAGGGATGACAAAGTGTCAGAACCAACAACCTTGGAAGATGACATATGCACAATTTCAACAACAATGTCATCAACAACAGCAACATTCATACTAGATCGACAGTTTGAGAGGTACATCTGACAGATGTTCCAACACTACCCACAACATTTGAACTGACAAAATCTTTAACATGAGTAACAACATTTGATTAGATATTAATAAAATTTACCCAAGTAAATCTGGAGGAATCATCAACAACTAAAAAGACATACTTCTTTCGAACAGGGTTTTCAACTTGCATAGGTCTCATCAAATCAGCAATCATCTCTTTTTCTGGTCATGAACCTAGAAGTTTTCGTGCCAGATGTTGCAACATTATGTGAGACATTTGTCCCTTCAACTAGTCTATAGTGCAATGTCAGAGGAGATTCCCTCTTACAGATAACATCAGGGATGATCAAAATACTAGGATGCTGATCAAGAATAGTACTACAAAGCAGATTGGAAATGTTGTTGGCATCTTCACATCCAAAGGCTTAGCATGCTTAGTAGTTTGAAAAATATAAGAGTCAAAATCTCATTTGGTCTTGGTACCAACAGTGTAGATAAAGTTACTCAAGCCTATAACACTGTCAGAAAACTCTACCTCAGCTTCAGGTTCTTCACTCCTGCCCAAAAACTTATTAATCACATCAGGTGAAAATTCAACACATCTACCCATGTCAAAAACCTTCATGAATTCTTTGCTCAAAGGATCATCACAGTCTTCAGTTTCCTGGCTTCAAGAGCTGTACTAGACTCAATCAAGTCAGTTATCATTTGCTGCCTAGTGAGAGCACCAGCTTTTGCTGGACAGATGTACCAACACCTGCTGCAACATTTGTCCCTGCAAGCAGCCTTTGCTCAATATTCAGCTTTCCTTTTCTTTTACAAGGGACATCAGTGTCCACAAGAATATTTGGATGTTGGTCAAGAACAATACCACACAGTAAAGTAGGAAATGCTATGGGTAGAGCAAAAGATTTAGCATGTTCCAAAGTGGCATAAAAGACATAAGCACCATAATCAAACCTGGCCTTAGTTCCAACAACATAAATGAACCTAGCCAATTCTTTGGCTACATTACTGGAATGAGTGGTAGGAACCCGATTAACAACAACAATCTTATTCAGAACTGCATATAAAGGAGATAGTTGAGATGCAGAAAGTTTCATTTGACAAGGCCATTGCTTCAGCCTATTCCCAGTGATTGTTCTACAAATATTATCTGTGACTTCCAGCTCAGCTACTTCCTCATTACTTCTTCCCAAAAATTTGTTGATTATAGAGGGTGAGAAGTGAACACACCTTCCTCTCACAAAAACCTGCCTATACTCAGGGTTTTTAGGATCATCACAATTGTCACCAACATTCACTACAAATCCCCTTACCAGCTTATCAAAACAGTCACCTAGATCAGACACTGTTCTCATCAGACCTTCATTCCTTTCACACTTCTTCTGAATGTGTCACCAAATGTAGCTACACTTGTCTCCCTTTCAAAGTCTGATTTACTAGAAGGGGGTTCTTTCTTTTCAGACTCTTTTTCTTCTCCCCAGTAACAGATACATTATTACTCTTTGTCCTTGGTGGACCATAAAAAGGTTTCTTCCCAACAAATCTTGTCACCTTTCATGATTTAGATTTCTGGACAAGTGTATTGACAGTTGTCACATTTTTACCAGCCCTACTTCTGATTCTTCCTACAACATTAGCACTAGGTGTCTTATCTAGTGACTTGTTACCAGCCACTATATCATTCACAATGACAACATCAGGATCATCACCCACACTTTTGTCAAAAGTTCTTTATCAGCAAACAAAGACCTAATACTCTCATCAGATTTAGAATAACTCATAGCATTATTACCAGAGTTATTATCAGTCCTTACTACTACTGGAATTCTTTCTTGCTCAGTAGTATCCACCTGGTCAGGATTATCTTGATCATTCTTGCCTACACCAGTATCAGGTGCCACAAATGTATAAACATCTGGCACAACATTAGTCTCAAGAACAGTTTCCTTGATATACTCATCAATACAGTAACTATTGACCTTAGTAGAAGCATCAACAGCAGAATTAACATTTGCCGAAGAATTTAAATCATATTTCCCTTGATTAGCGTGCACCAGACAATGGAGAGAGAGATACAAGACATACCTTCTTTCACTTCAACAAAAACACACACCAGAGGCATTCAGCGTAATTGGGTTCACCGAGCCCACATAGCACATTGACAGACAGATATAAATTCTCACAAAAGAACATATTAGATCGGGATGACTAGATTCATAGCATAACACATCCACAAACATCACGACAAAGACTAGCACTCTATTAATCAGAGCATGAGCAGTCATAATTACTTTTGTAGTATTCTCTTTCTTAGTAGTATTCATCTGGTAAGAAATATCTGAAACATTATGATCTATTATAGTTTCAGGTGCTGCAGATGTATCAAAATATGTGGCAGTTGCAGGTGCCACAAATGTACCTACACTTGGTACAACATTTGTCTCAGGGATAGTTTCCTTGAGAGTTTCACCAACACAATCACTTGTGGCCTTAGTGAAAGCACCAAAGTCACAATTAACAACAGCAGGGGGACACAAGAGGATCAACCATCAGTAGTTGATTAACCTTTAATACCAGATCATCCACACATGTTTGAACAACACTCTAACCCTTTTACTTAACAAGGACACATCTTGATCACTGTCCTTGCAGAACCACACTCTGTATCATGACCTTTTGAATAGGCAAGATGTCATGCTTAATAGGTGTGAAGTCACTCACAAACTCCAAAACTTCTTAGTTTGCTTAAAAGCTTGACTAAGATTCTGATTATCAGCCCTTTTCTCGAGTGACTTGCAGTAGATAACCAAAGACAATTATCAGACCTCAGTATCTGACAATATTTTGCTGCCCTTACATCCACTACTAGTGGAATCAATAGTCATGCATTGCTAGAGCATACTATTAAAGAAAGATCAGAACCTCCACATTCTGATTCACATAGGCAGATAAGCTTCTTCTGACCATACAACTTGAGCACTCCTATGCATAATTCCAAGCACCTTACATGCCCAACTGTCATCCAACACGATTCTGCATAATCTACAGGTCAGATGTACCAACATCTGGGAGCACATCAGTCCCCTTCTCAGGTACCATAATAATAGATCCTTTATCAAGCTTACACAGGAAAAGCAAAACACACATCTGCACTACCACTTACTTGGATCAGAAATAAACTCACCCAAGAAGTCAACCATAAGTTTCTAGTGTCAAAATAAATCAAACAAGATTCTGCATACTGCTGGTCAGATGTAGCAACATCTGGGACGACATCAGTCCCCTTCTCAAGGAACACACCAAGAGATCCTTTATCAAAGCCCCTGGAGGTTGGCTTTTAGGGTTAGAAGCAAAAATAAATTGCTCACAACTTCGTTCAGATCTCTCTTCAACAAACTCATATATGAGTGCCTTTATGAGTGGACTTGAGATCACCCTCAAGTATCGTTGGCATCTCCAACAAGTTAGTTGAACCTCACCAGAGGAGAACAGAGTGTAGCACACTCAAAACCACCAGGAGTTTTCCCATCATATATGTATGCAGCGGAATTCAAACCAGAAAACTCCTCAACAAACTTCAGGCACACCATAATGACCTTTGCACAAACTCCACACTTTAGGTGCAACAGGTTAACATAGGTTTGAAGATAAATCAAACCATACAGAAGCTCAAACATCAAAGCTATACACCGTGCCATGAATAGTCCATCCTCCACTTCTAGGGACCATTCAAACAAATATGAACTTCTTCAAGTCCAAACAACTTTTCAGTATTCCTTACTTGTTCATAACCAGAAAGTATCTTCCCTAGGATCTCACCCAGATACAGAACAGGATGCCTGCTCTGATACCAATTGAAATTCTGGTACACAGTAGACAAGTGTTGTCCACGATGTGCCGACACTTGTCGCAACACTTGTCTTAGCAGTAAGAACAATAGAACAGAGCATTAAAAACATATACTGAAAAGCATAAACGACACACATAATTGTTAACCCAGTTCAGCCTAACAGCCTAATCTGGGGGATACCAATCCAGGAGGAAATTCACTATCAGCAGTATTAATTCGGAGCTAAACTCCCCCGTTTACAACTCCTCACTTAATCCCTACCCAATGCAACTTCTACCTAGGAACTCCTAGATATGAGACCCCGTCTCACTCCCCTCAACCTTACAACCAGTAAGGATTTCAATAACAACATAATGGAGACACTCTCCTTGACAAAGATGAAGACACACTTCAATAACATCACCACCTAGCCAACGACTAAGTTCACAATTTGGAGTTGCTTAAAAGCTTCCTCCAAGACAATACTCAACTCATTACCTACAGGTTTCTGAGTGAGGACATAGTGACCATCTCACAATCCGAGTGGTTCACTTTACACCAACTCTCCTAGAGAGTGGCTTAAAGACACGAAACCCTAAAAGACTACATCTTTGATATTCTATTTTTGCTTCAAGTTTCGGTGTATAATAAGGGTTAGCAGCACCCTTTATATAGCACAGCCTCGTGGGCTTTCACCATGCTTCAGCTCCAAGAAATCTTCTAGATGCAAAATATATATTTTTACCAAATCTTTCTTTGCATCAAATATTCCTCCCATAAATATATTTGTTGTAAATATATTTTAAAATTAAATCTTCTAATCTTCTTGAAGCACAAAGATTTATTTGAAATAAATCTTTTATATTTTCTGCAGCAATCTTCACAAGATATATTTTTGAAAATAATAGTTCTATTTTTGAAACACAAAAATATATTTTCCAAAAATATAATTCCTTTGGAAAATAGAACTAGGGTTCAGCTGCCTTCTGAAACACATTGATCACGTGCGCCTTGTTGTATAAGAAACCACGAAATAATTCTTCAAACAGATCTTCAAAAGATTGAGTAGAAAATAATAACATCTAGCTGGCGCGCGCAGAACAGAGTCAGGTGTTGTTCCAAAGTGTAACAACATTTGTCACAACACTTGGGGTCAGCACATTTGTCTCAACACTTGGGGTCAGCACATTTGTCTCAACACTTGGCTAAAATATGTTTTCGCAAAATGTAGCCAATATACAAAAACCCAACACCCTTTATTATTTTATAAAAAATATCGAATTGGTTAAACTTTCTCTCTTTTTATAGAGAAAGAAGAGGAAAGATTCAATTTTTATAGAGAAAAGCGAGAAAAGGTTCAACTGTGAAGAAGAATGAAGGTGATAGAAAGAAATAAAATAAAATAAAAATTCTTTGTTTTGTTTGTTACTCTCACACGCCGGAGAGTGAATGTCACACTTACTGATGGAAAAAAGTGAATCTTACAAACAATGACGTGGAAAATTTTGATTGACTGTGCTAACGTTCACTTGTAATGTGCACATACTTTTATGTTTGTGCAATTTTTCAGTTTTGCTTACTAATTCATAGCTGTTTCCAGTCGATGAGCCAAAAAATTAGCCGTGTTTCGTGTGGTAGACAAATGCTATGACTTTTTTTTTGGTAAATCAAAGGTATCCTCTTCGCGCAACCGTAGAGACTAATCTCCTCGAGGCAACCGATCCATTTAAGGGGTTGACCTCTCCCAACAAATGTTTCTCCATACGCACCGATCGGGGATCGAACCCAAGATCAAATGGTTAAGGGACCCAAGTATCTACCACTTGTGTCACACTGTGTTGGTTGCTATGACTTTTTTTTTACTAAATTAGAAAAACAATCTTCATGGATTGAATGTGTAAATGACTTTTTACAATACATTTAATGTTTGGTCAAAAAAAACTTAGTTACAATAAATTACTTAATTGGATTTGAATGGATCTATATTTTTATATCATAACTATTTAAAAACTCGTGCGTACGCATGGGATCGCCTTCGGCGCGTTATATTGCGTGGGGGCGTTAGGTTGTAATGGGTGTTCGGCGTGTTGAACGCGCCTTCGACGCGTTAATAAGTTAGTTTAAAAAAAGTGAATTTGTAAAATACATACAATGAGTTGAATGAAATTATTGTATTATATTTAAGCGAGACAATAATGAATGTTATATTTTATAAGAAAGTTTGTAAATAAGATAAAAATGTTAATTTTGAACTCAAATAAAATTGGGGATTGAATAAGAGCCATTAAATATATATCAAATATGAGATAAACATAGTTTTCTGAAAAAATGGTGGGTTCAAATTTAGTTTCATTGATTGGTATCAAGATAAACCAACAACACTAATTTTTTAAGTAATATGTACTGCAACAATAAAAAAAAGTACTGTTACATTCAATTTACGCATATACAAAAAAAAATCTTATATTTAAGCCAATGCATAGTGATTTTTTTTGTCGACAGCCATAACATATCGTATAATATAAAGCGATAAGATAGTATATCACACAGTCACGAAACATAGCTTATCATACAACATATCATCATATCAGCTAGTCGGAGTACAGATTCGGATAACTTAATAAGTTGCAAAATGAAATTAAACAGGGTAATTACTAAACATACATATTGATCATAAAGTTGGTTCAATTGTAAAATGCCGAACAACAAAATGATAACCTCTAATTCCTCCTCATATTGCCCCTCTAATTGCGACGTTGAAGAGTGACATTGAGTTCAAATGTATCTGGAAATAGCTGAAATATCAAGTTGTCACCGGCTCTTGGCCTGTGAGTAAGCATGTAAGCATACCAGCCGTCGCCAATATGTTTTTCAAATGCTCCAACATCCTGTGATCTGGTAGAAGTATGAACAACGCATCGGTGATGAAAATCCATATCTTCCGAGATTAAGTCAACATGGGTTGCTCTTGAAAGGATACCTCTTGAAAAAGCATTTGGAAAGTGCTGCGATATTCAAAGTATTTCATAAGACTTAGTAGGAAGTTATTTTCAATAGTCATGATTAAATAACAACAAACATTAAATAACTTGTAGGAATTACCAAAACTTGTTTCTTGGAAAGATTTGCCATTGCTCTGGAAACAGTTTTATTCCATTCAATTGGTTGTTGACCAACATCTACAGGCTCTGGAGCAGGTTCATTTTGACCAACTTCTTGAGGCTCATCAGCATGTTCACCTTCTTCAACTCCATCCTTAAAATAAAATAGTATGTAATAGAATATTAATTTTGGAAAACGGATTGAAATTTCTCACCAAGTTAAATGAAATATTAAGAGTGTACTTTACCAATACTACGGTTCCCTCATCAGCTTCATCATCATTTAAGCCTTCTTCAAAAATTTCAGTGGATGCATGGGATTGATCATCAAGTGATTCAATGAAAGTCAATGAAAACTTATTGTTTGTAATTTTATATTCTAGACGCACTTTCGTTGGTCTTTCAAATCCAAATGTATAGGAAACCTCATATCCATACATAACTTTATCAGTATCGTTGAATCGAAAATACACAGCTACTGATCTATCATTCCACACAATCCTACCATAGTCAAGACGATGCAATTCCCTTTCCCATTGTTGATAGAAATCAATTGGGATGTGAATGTATCTCTAAATTCGGAAAAAACCTTAGTTATTAATTTTTTTTTTGCATAACATCAATTAATATAAATACAGTTTATAATCAAGTGGGATATACCTCAAAGGGATTGATGATAGTTTCGAATGTTGTCGGCCTATTATGATTATCGATAGTTCCAATCACTGTCATTTGGAACTCATTGTTGACAATTTTATAATCCAAAATAACTTTAGTGGGTTTTTCAAAACCAAACCTTTGAGCTACCATATGCGCATAAAACATGAAACTTTCCTCATCGGTTAAACATAAACGTACTGTTGATGACTTATGAGTTGTGGTTATCCTGGCATCTTGTTTTTTGAGCAGTTCATATTTCCATTCATCAAAGAAACTCCTTGGTATTTCAATTTTGCCCTAAAGTTGATAGGAGGTATTGATTTTAAAATGATGGTTTAAAAATATATGAAACAATATAAAAAGTAAAGTATATAAATTGAATGGTATACCTCATCAGGGGAAATAAGTGTTTCAAATTTGTTGTTCCTTTCGTTTTCATTTCTGATATAAAGAGTTCATCATCGTCAGTTAAAATTGTTTGATGACAACATATATTAAACTAATTTAATGGTAAATAGAAGATACAATCTCTCCAAAATTGATACAACATATCTATCAGTTACATATGAGAAACAGATTTTGAAGATTTTCATATAGAACATATAAAAACCATAGCTTGAAAACAGATTTCATTGAAAAAGACCACAAATTTTGAAGTTTTTGAAGCATGCAAGTGTATATTTTGATGCGTGAAAAAGGTAAATTAGTTGAGAAAGTTTAGGTTTTTACTTGTTTGAAGAAGGTTCCATGGCAGATCTGAATGGTTGGGTGAATTCTCGAAGGCGATGGTCGCAGAACGAATGGCTGGAGATGAAGGAAGACAGCGGTTTTATCGTTTACAGAGGAAGACAGCGGTTTTTTCGTGAAAAATTTGAGTTAATGAAGTTGGTAGTATATTCTTGTTGTCCTTTTCGTTAAAAGAGTATATCTATAGGAAGATCTTGTTTTATTGGAAAAAGACAACTTTGTATTGTATATGTTTATGGTAAAGTTAGAAAGATCGAGAAGTATAGATTTGGCCAATAAGAGATTGGTCCCACATGTTGGTCTCAATGTTTATATGCTCTATCTGTAACGACCCATTTTTCGTATTCGTATATTTTATTAAATGTATTTTATTTATTAATTGGCTTTTATTATTTTAGTGAGCGACGAATAATTATTTAGCCGAACGTAAGTTATTAGGCGCGAGAACCTTTGTTTTGGGCTTAATGGGCGTGAGAGGCATTGGGCCTAAGCCATTTGGGCTTGGTTCATGACCATGGAAAGTAGTATAAGTAGCAAGTCAAACACATGAATAGTATCACAATTCATTTCTTTGAGTTTTGAGTGAGTAAGAGCAAGAGCAAAGCTAAGCTAGGGTTTTGGCTAGGAGAATCACGAGCAAGAGAGGAGAGGAAAGGCTTGGATCATCATCTTTGCTTAAGGTAAGAGATTAGAATTCATGATTCTTGAGTGGCAAGGAGAGGGGAGATTGTCTATGTCTCCATTCCCGAACTCTCCCACTCAATTTCTTTTAGACTTTTGGTTAAGCTTTTGTATGTGAGTGTGATGTTCTTCATCATCACTTTGTATGTGTTAATCACTAGCTTGATTTCATGAAAAATATGCATGTGTTTGGATCATGTTGAAAAAGTTTATGAAAGTTGCTTAAAACCCAAGAAATTGGCATGATTTTGATTGTTTGAGGTATTTGGATGTTTGGAAGGGATGATTAATGTTCCTTGATACCATATATGCTTGAAATAGCTGTTTATAAGAATTTATAACATGTTTGAATGAATTTTTGAGTTGATTTGAGGTTAAACCGCCTCATTGAAACTCAAGAACAGATATTTTTCTGGTATAGTTCGCTAAGCGACCAGGAGTTCGTTGTAGCGAACATCTTCGCTGAAGCTCGCCAATTCTCGCCATGAGCAGGTGATTCCCTGGTGATGTTCGCGTAGGCTCGCTAAGCCTTCGCTCAGCGAATAGTTCGTTGAAGCTCGCCAATGCTCGCCATGAGCAGGTGACTTCCTGGATCGTGGTTCGCCATGTCTCGCTGTGGCTTCGCTTAGCGAAGGCCTCTGTGACAGCAATTATTGTTGATGTTTGTAAGTGTGATTAGGCACTTGTAACATGGTTTAAGAGTATCCTTACATGATTGTTGATACATGTTGATACTGTTAATGCTTATTGTTAATCGTTATATGATTGATAAACGTGTATGCAATAAGTTGTAGCTTAAAGTGAGCAATGTTATGTTTTGGCATTAATTTGCAATGTTAAGTGAATGTGTTAGGATTGTGTTCCCGCATTCATAAAAGTGTAGCTTCGAGCTAGAGAATATCATATGATTGATATGTGTATGCATACATGCATTCATGATTGTATGTGAACATTGGAAACTTGGGTTCCAATAACGAAAATGGATTATGTGTCCATAATGAAGCCGAGGATCGGATTAGATGAATCCATGAGTCCGGAGTTGCTATCCAACAGGATATAAAACTGTGTTGGCTTATCCAAGGGAGATAAGATGGTTCGGTAAGTTCCGACATATCCAGCAAGATATAAAACTGTTCTTGGTCCACCGTTGGTGAGACACCTTAGTACCACATGCATTTAGTCATGTCTAGGGATGGCATGACAGTGAATTAATTGGCATTAGATACCTTAGGGTAAATGCGCATATATTTGATAAATGGTATGTGACATTATCTGGTTGAATTGTGTTGAACCTTATTAATTGATAATTGTTTAGTGAGATGTTTTGGTGTGAGTTAGAATATGTATGATAGTTTGGAAGTGTAAGGCCTTTCTTATGCTCGTATGATATGCGGTTATGTTTTTCTAACTCTCTGCTTTGTGTTATTTGCTGGACCTTTGGGGGTTCAGATATTCAGGCTGAGGACTGTGCCGACGTTTAGACTACTGTTTTAGCTTGGTGTTGAAGTACCTTTTGGTGAGGAGACTTAGCATAGATTACTCCTCTTAGTACTAGCTTTTGGTTAGAGTTTGTAAATAATAAATGCTCTGGTAATGTAACATCGAGTCGGGGATTACGCTTGGATTTCATCGTATATCGGTGTTACCTTTTGATATGCTAGTTCTTGTATAAGTGACATCCTTAGGGATGAATATGGCTTATGTATATATATATATATGTATATATATGCATGCTTGGTGTGATTGAATCCGCTGTTGCTTTTCATGTTAAATTTCATGACGCTCTGTGTGTATGCTTGTGTTTTAATTACCGCGTGGCACTCTGCCTTTACACTTGTTAAAAAGTTTTTAAAATTACGTTTTTAAGGGTAGTATGGGTTAGGGTGTTACAATAGTGGTATCAGAGCAGGTCGGTTCGTGTGAACCAATTAGGACTTTTCTTTTCCCCGTATGAGCATGTGTAGGGAACACTGTTAGTACTTTCTAACGTCTAGTTGTGATTCGTTCAGGAATCATGGCTGCTGCGAGAACGAATGCCCAGATTGCGGAAGCTTTGGCCGCACTCACCAACATAGTGGTTAGAGATCATCAACCTGGAAGAGAGGTAGAGATGAGGTTGGAAAGGTTCATGAAGCAGAAACCGCCAACATTTACCGGAGGTTACAACCGGGATGGAGCTCACAAGTGGCTGGAGGAACTTGAAATAATTTTTGAAGCAATGGATTGTTCCGAGGAAGGGAAGACAACCCTTGGGACATATGTGTTGCGTGAGGAAGCGAATGTGTGGTGGAAGAACGCCAAGTTGAGGCTAGGACCCGGTGGTATGGCTATACCATGGGCAATGTTTAAAAGAGAATTTTTGGTTAAGTATTTTCCTGTTGATGTGAAGAATAAGAAGGTGGTGGAATTCATGGAGTTGAAACAAGGAAATATGACGGTAGCTGATTATGCCGTCAAGTTTGAGACTTTGTGTGCGTTTAGTCCGCATTACAACACTTTGGAAGCGGAGAACGACAAGTGCGTGAAGTTTGAAAGTGGTCTACGTCCAGACATTAAGCATATGATTGGATTTTCACAGATAAGGGATTTTGCGACCCTTGTGAACAAGAGTAGGATCTTTGATGAAGATGGTAGGGCAAAGGTGAACTACTACAAAGCTGTGAACGACCGAAAAGGGAAAGGGCAAGAGCGCGGAAAACCTTATGACAACCGCGGTAAAGGGAATACAAGTGGTGGTAAGAAGCCGATGAATGGAAGTTGTTATAACTGTGGAGAACGGGGTCATATGTCTTATGATTGCCCGAGGAAGGGAGATAGGTGTAAGAATTGTGGAAAGCTGGGCCACAAGACCGAAGCTTGCAGAGGAAAAGTGGTGTGTTTCAACTGTGGAGATGAAGGCCACAAGAGTCTGACTTGTAAGAAGCCCAAGAAGGTGATGGGCAAGGTGTTTGCTTTGAGTGGAGAGGATGCTAGCCTTGAGGACAATCTCATTAGAGGTACGTGTTTCATCTATGACACTCCTTTAATTGCGATTATAGATACGGGAGCGACGCATTCTTTTATTTCTTTGGATTGTGCGAAGCGTCTTAGTATTCCTTTAACGGATATGACGGGTAGGATGGAAATAGAAACTCCTGCAAATGGTTCAGTGATTACCCGACAAGTATGTCGTAACTGCCCCGTAACCATTTTTGGTAGGCACTTTGGTATGGATTTAGTGTGTATTCCACTTAGTGGTATGGATGTAATTTTTGGTATGAATTGGTTAATCTTCAACCGAATTCATATCAACTGTCGTGAGAAGGCCGTTGTTTTTCCGAAGCCGGAGGAGAACTTGCATTTGATGAGCGGGAAGGAAGTATCGGAAGCATTGAAAGAACATGCCGAGATGTTCATGATGTTTGCATCATTGAAACTCGAAGGAGGAGTTAAGATAGAAGAGTTACCGATCGTTTGTGAATTCCCAGATGTGTTTCCGGATGATATATCTGACGTGCCTCCAAAGCGAGAGGTAGAGTTTTCTATCGACCTAATACCTGGAACTAGTCCGATATCGATGGCGCCGTATCGAATGTCAGCGTCAGAGTTGAATGAATTGAAGAAGCAACTTGAAGAGCTGCTTGAGAAGAGGTTTGTTCGACCGAGTGTTTCGCCATGGGGAGCACCGGTATTGCTTGTGAAGAAGAAAGATGGAAGCATGAGATTATGTATAGACTATCGTCAGTTGAACAAAGTGACGATCAAGAATAAATATCCACTTCCGAGGATAGATGATTTGATGGATCAACTAGTTGGAGCTTGCGTGTTTAGTAAGATCGATTTGAGATCTGGATACCATCAGATTAGAGTAAAGACGGAAGACATACCTAAGACTGCATTCAGGACGAGGTATGGGCACTACGAGTATTCAGTTATGCCGTTTGGTGTGACCAATGCACCCGGAGTTTTCATGGAGTATATGAACCGAATTTTCCATTCATTTTGGATAGATTCGTGGTGGTGTTCATCGACGACATTTTGATTTACTCAAAATCCGAGGAAGAGCACGAAGAGCACTTGAGGATTGTTTTGCAAGTCTTGAAGGAGAAGAAGTTGTATGCCAAGTTGTCAAAGTGTGAATTTTGGATGAAAGAGGTGAGTTTCCTAGGGCATATAATTTCAAGTGGAGGAATCGCGGTAGATCCTGCGAAGGTTGACGCTGTGTCACAGTGGGGAACGCCGGAATCTGTTTCAGAGATTAGAAGTTTCCTTGGTTTAGCCGGTTATTATAGAAGATTCATCGAAGGTTTTTCGAAGTTGGCTTTACCGTTAACCAAGTTGACGAGGAAAGATCAACCGTTTGTTTGGGATGGTATTTGTGAGAAGAGTTTCCAAGAGCTCAAGAGAAGATTGACTACTGCACCCGTGTTGATTTTACCTGATGCCAAAGAGTCGTTCGTCGTGTATTGCGATGCTTCGAAGTTAGGACTTGGCGGAGTGCTTATGCAAGGGGGTAATGTGGTAGCATATGCTTCAAGGCAACTGAAGGTTCACGAGAGGAACTATCCAACGCATGATTTGGAGTTAGCCGCAGTGGTGTTTGCTTTGAAAGTGTGGAGACACTACTTGTATGGATCGAGGTTTGAAGTGTTTAGTGATCACAAGAGTCTGAAATATTTATTCGACCAGAAGGAGTTGAATATGAGGCAACGAAGATGGCTCGAATTCTTGAAGGACTACGATTTTGAATTGAGTTATCACCCCGGAAAAGCCAATGTGGTGGCCGATGCATTAAGTAGGAAAACTTTGCATATGTCATCATTGATGGTGAAAGAGTTAGAGTTGATTGAAGAATTCCGAGACTTGAGTCTTGTGTGTGAGGTTACTTCTTCAAGTGTGAAGCTTGGAATGTTAAGATTGACGAATCCTTTTCTTGAAGATATTAAAGAACGTCAGAAATCGGATAAGAAATTGATGGAGAAGATGGTACTCATCAATGAAGGCAAGGAGACCAATATCAAGATTGACGAAGGTGGAGTCATGAGATTTCACGGAAGAGTTTGTGTACCGGATGTACCCGAATTAAAGAGAATGATCATGGAAGAAGGTCACAGAAGTGGTTTGAGTATTCATCCTGGAGTAACCAAGATGTATCAGGATTTGAGGAAGTTATTTTGGTGGCCGGGAATAAAGAGGCAAATTTCTGAATTTGTTTATTCATGCTTAACTTGTCAGAAATCGAAGATTGAGCATCAGAAGCCGTTTGGTTTGTTGCAACCAATGTTTATACCTGAATGGAAATGGGATAGCATTGCAATGGATTTTGTGGGAGGTTTACCGAAGACCAAGAAAGGTAACGAGGTGATATGGGTAGTGGTAGATCGTCTGACGAAGTGTACTCACTTCATTGCTATCAGGAAAGGTACTTTGGTGCCTAAGTTGGCCGAGATTTATGTGGAGCAGATTGTGAAGCTACATGGTATTCCAACAAGTATTATTTCGGATAGAGATCCGAGATTTACTTCCAGATTTTGGGAAAGCTTGCAAGAAGCTTTAGGAACGAAGTTGAGGTTGAGTTCAGCGTATCACCCTCAGACAGATGGTCAGTCGGAGAGGACGATACAATCCTTAGAGGATTTGTTGAGGGCTTGTGTTTTGGAGCAAAACGTGAATTGGGATTCTTGTTTGCCGTTGGTAGAGTTTACATACAACAACAGTTACCATTCTAGTATCGGAATGGCACCGTTTGAGGCTTTGTATGGGAGAAGGTGTAGGACACCTCTGTGTTGGTATGAAACTGGAGAAGGTGCAATTCTTGGACCAGAGATTGTACAAGAAACAACAGAGAAGATTCGGATGATTCGTGAGAAGATGAAAGCGTCTCAAAGTCGACAGAAGAGTTATCATGATAAAAGGAGGAAGGACATTGAATTCCAAGAGGGGGATCATGTATTCCTACGAGTTACATCGACTACTGGAGTAGGACGTGCGTTGAAGTCGCGAAATTTGACATCGAGGTTTATTGGACCGTTTGAGATTTTGAAGCGAGTTGGGAAAGTTGCGTATAGGATTGCATTACCGCCATCATTGGCGAATTTGCACGATGTTTTCCATGTATCACAGTTGCGCAAGTATGTGTCTGACCCGACACACGTGATTGAATCGGACGATGTTCAAGTGAGGGATGACTTGACCATCGAGACTGTGCCTTTGAGAATCGAAGGAAGAGAAGTGAAGAGGTTGAGAAACAAAGAGATTGCATCCGTGAAAGTCGTGTGGGGAGGACCGGCTGGTGAGAATGCAACGTGGGAGCTAGAAAGCAAGATGAGAGATTCTTATCCCGATCTGTTTCTAGGTAATTTCGAGGGCGAAATTCTTTTAAGGGGGGTAGGATTGTAACGACCCATTTTTCGTATTCGTATATTTTATTAAATGTATTTTATTTATTAATTGGCTTTTATTATTTTAGTGAGCGACGAATAATTATTTAGCCGAACGTAAGTTATTAGGCGCGAGAACCTTTGTTTTGGGCTTAATGGGCGTGAGAGGCATTGGGCCTAAGCCATTTGGGCTTGGTTCATGACCATGGAAAGTAGTATAAGTAGCAAGTCAAACACATGAATAGTATCACAATTCATTTCTTTGAGTTTTGAGTGAGTAAGAGCAAGAGCAAAGCTAAGCTAGGGTTTTGGCTAGGAGAATCACGAGCAAGAGAGGAGAGGAAAGGCTTGGATCATCATCTTTGCTTAAGGTAAGAGATTAGAATTCATGATTCTTGAGTGGCAAGGAGAGGGGAGATTGTCTATGTCTCCATTCCCGAACTCTCCCACTCAATTTCTTTTAGACTTTTGGTTAAGCTTTTGTATGTGAGTGTGATGTTCTTCATCATCACTTTGTATGTGTTAATCACTAGCTTGATTTCATGAAAAATATGCATGTGTTTGGATCATGTTGAAAAAGTTTATGAAAGTTGCTTAAAACCCAAGAAATTGGCATGATTTTGATTGTTTGAGGTATTTGGATGTTTGGAAGGGATGATTAATGTTCCTTGATACCATATATGCTTGAAATAGCTGTTTATAAGAATTTATAACATGTTTGAATGAATTTTTGAGTTGATTTGAGGTTAAACCGCCTCATTGAAACTCAAGAACAGATATTTTTCTGGTATAGTTCGCTAAGCGACCAGGAGTTCGCTGTAGCGAACATCTTCGCTGAAGCTCGCCAATTCTCGCCATGAGCAGGTGATTCCCTGGTGATGTTCGCGTAGGCTCGCTAAGCCTTCGCTCAGCGAATAGTTCGTTGAAGCTCGCCAATGCTCGCCATGAGCAGGTGACTTCCTGGATCGTGGTTCGCCATGTCTCGCTGTGGCTTCGCTTAGCGAAGGCCTCTGTGACAGCAATTATTGTTGATGTTTGTAAGTGTGATTAGGCACTTGTAACATGGTTTAAGAGTATCCTTACATGATTGTTGATACATGTTGATACTGTTAATGCTTATTGTTAATCGTTATATGATTGATAAACGTGTATGCAATAAGTTGTAGCTTAAAGTGAGCAATGTTATGTTTTGGCATTAATTTGCAATGTTAAGTGAATGTGTTAGGATTGTGTTCCCGCATTCATAAAAGTGTAGCTTCGAGCTAGAGAATATCATATGATTGATATGTGTATGCATACATGCATTCATGATTGTATGTGAACATTGGAAACTTGGGTTCCAATAACGAAAATGGATTATGTGTCCATAATGAAGCCGAGGATCGGATTAGATGAATCCATGAGTCCGGAGTTGCTATCCAACAGGATATAAAACTGTGTTGGCTTATCCAAGGGAGATAAGATGGTTCGGTAAGTTCCGACATATCCAGCAAGATATAAAACTGTTCTTGGTCCACCGTTGGTGAGACACCTTAGTACCACATGCATTTAGTCATGTCTAGGGATGGCATGACAGTGAATTAATTGGCATTAGATACCTTAGGGTAAATGCGCATATATTTGATAAATGGTATGTGACATTATCTGGTTGAATTGTGTTGAACCTTATTAATTGATAATTGTTTAGTGAGATGTTTTGGTGTGAGTTAGAATATGTATGATAGTTTGGAAGTGTAAGGCCTTTCTTATGCTCGTATGATATGCGGTTATGTTTTTCTAACTCTCTGCTTTGTGTTATTTGCTGGACCTTTGGGGGTTCAGATATTCAGGCTGAGGACTGTGCCGACGTTTAGACTACTGTTTTAGCTTGGTGTTGAAGTACCTTTTGGTGAGGAGACTTAGCATAGATTACTCCTCTTAGTACTAGCTTTTGGTTAGAGTTTGTAAATAATAAATGCTCTGGTAATGTAACATCGAGTCGGGGATTACGCTTGGATTTCATCGTATATCGGTGTTACCTTTTGATATGCTAGTTCTTGTATAAGTGACATCCTTAGGGATGAATATGGCTTATGTATATATATATATATATGTATATATATGCATGCTTGGTGTGATTGAATCCGCTGTTGCTTTTCATGTTAAATTTCATGACGCTCTGTGTGTATGCTTGTGTTTTAATTACCGCGTGGCACTCTGCCTTTACACTTGTTAAAAAGTTTTTAAAATTACGTTTTTAAGGGTAGTATGGGTTAGGGTGTTACAATAGTGGTATCAGAGCAGGTCGGTTCGTGTGAACCAATTAGGACTTTTCTTTTCCCCGTATGAGCATGTGTAGGGAACACTGTTAGTACTTTCTAACGTCTAGTTGTGATTCGTTCAGGAATCATGGCTGCTGCGAGAACGAATGCCCAGATTGCGGAAGCTTTGGCCGCACTCACCAACATAGTGGTTAGAGATCATCAACCTGGAAGAGAGGTAGAGATGAGGTTGGAAAGGTTCATGAAGCAGAAACCGCCAACATTTACCGGAGGTTACAACCGGGATGGAGCTCACAAGTGGCTGGAGGAACTTGAAATAATTTTTGAAGCAATGGATTGTTCCGAGGAAGGGAAGACAACCCTTGGGACATATGTGTTGCGTGAGGAAGCGAATGTGTGGTGGAAGAACGCCAAGTTGAGGCTAGGACCCGGTGGTATGGCTATACCATGGGCAATGTTTAAAAGAGAATTTTTGGTTAAGTATTTTCCTGTTGATGTGAAGAATAAGAAGGTGGTGGAATTCATGGAGTTGAAACAGGGAAATATGACGGTAGCTGATTATGCCGTCAAGTTTGAGACTTTGTGTGCGTTTAGTCCGCATTACAACACTTTGGAAGCGGAGAACGACAAGTGCGTGAAGTTTGAAAGTGGTCTACGTCCAGACATTAAGCATATGATTGGATTTTCACAGATAAGGGATTTTGCGACCCTTGTGAACAAGAGTAGGATCTTTGATGAAGATGGTAGGGCAAAGGTGAACTACTACAAAGCTGTGAACGACCGAAAAGGGAAAGGGCAAGAGCGCGGAAAACCTTATGACAACCGCGGTAAAGGGAATACAAGTGGTGGTAAGAAGCCGATGAATGGAAGTTGTTATAACTGTGGAGAACGGGGTCATATGTCTTATGATTGCCCGAGGAAGGGAGATAGGTGTAAGAATTGTGGAAAGCTGGGCCACAAGACCGAAGCTTGCAGAGGAAAAGTGGTGTGTTTCAACTGTGGAGATGAAGGCCACAAGAGTCTGACTTGTAAGAAGCCCAAGAAGGTGATGGGCAAGGTGTTTGCTTTGAGTGGAGAGGATGCTAGCCTTGAGGACAATCTCATTAGAGGTACGTGTTTCATCTATGACACTCCTTTAATTGCGATTATAGATACGGGAGCGACGCATTCTTTTATTTCTTTGGATTGTGCGAAGCGTCTTAGTATTCCTTTAACGGATATGACGGGTAGGATGGAAATAGAAACTCCTGCAAATGGTTCAGTGATTACCCGACAAGTATGTCGTAACTGCCCCGTAACCATTTTTGGTAGGCACTTTGGTATGGATTTAGTGTGTATTCCACTTAGTGGTATGGATGTAATTTTTGGTATGAATTGGTTAATCTTCAACCGAATTCATATCAACTGTCGTGAGAAGGCCGTTGTTTTTCCGAAGCCGGAGGAGAACTTGCATTTGATGAGCGGGAAGGAAGTATCGGAAGCATTGAAAGAACATGCCGAGATGTTCATGATGTTTGCATCATTGAAACTCGAAGGAGGAGTTAAGATAGAAGAGTTACCGATCGTTTGTGAATTCCCAGATGTGTTTCCGGATGATATATCTGACGTGCCTCCAAAGCGAGAGGTAGAGTTTTCTATCGACCTAATACCTGGAACTAGTCCGATATCGATGGCGCCGTATCGAATGTCAGCGTCAGAGTTGAATGAATTGAAGAAGCAACTTGAAGAGCTGCTTGAGAAGAGGTTTGTTCGACCGAGTGTTTCGCCATGGGGAGCACCGGTATTGCTTGTGAAGAAGAAAGATGGAAGCATGAGATTATGTATAGACTATCGTCAGTTGAACAAAGTGACGATCAAGAATAAATATCCACTTCCGAGGATAGATGATTTGATGGATCAACTAGTTGGAGCTTGCGTGTTTAGTAAGATCGATTTGAGATCTGGATACCATCAGATTAGAGTAAAGACGGAAGACATACCTAAGACTGCATTCAGGACGAGGTATGGGCACTACGAGTATTCAGTTATGCCGTTTGGTGTGACCAATGCACCCGGAGTTTTCATGGAGTATATGAACCGAATTTTCCATTCATTTTGGATAGATTCGTGGTGGTGTTCATCGACGACATTTTGATTTACTCAAAATCCGAGGAAGAGCACGAAGAGCACTTGAGGATTGTTTTGCAAGTCTTGAAGGAGAAGAAGTTGTATGCCAAGTTGTCAAAGTGTGAATTTTGGATGAAAGAGGTGAGTTTCCTAGGGCATATAATTTCAAGTGGAGGAATCGCGGTAGATCCTGCGAAGGTTGACGCTGTGTCACAGTGGGGAACGCCGGAATCTGTTTCAGAGATTAGAAGTTTCCTTGGTTTAGCCGGTTATTATAGAAGATTCATCGAAGGTTTTTCGAAGTTGGCTTTACCGTTAACCAAGTTGACGAGGAAAGATCAACCGTTTGTTTGGGATGGTATTTGTGAGAAGAGTTTCCAAGAGCTCAAGAGAAGATTGACTACTGCACCCGTGTTGATTTTACCTGATGCCAAAGAGTCGTTCGTCGTGTATTGCGATGCTTCGAAGTTAGGACTTGGCGGAGTGCTTATGCAAGGGGGTAATGTGGTAGCATATGCTTCAAGGCAACTGAAGGTTCACGAGAGGAACTATCCAACGCATGATTTGGAGTTAGCCGCAGTGGTGTTTGCTTTGAAAGTGTGGAGACACTACTTGTATGGATCGAGGTTTGAAGTGTTTAGTGATCACAAGAGTCTGAAATATTTATTCGACCAGAAGGAGTTGAATATGAGGCAACGAAGATGGCTCGAATTCTTGAAGGACTACGATTTTGAATTGAGTTATCACCCCGGAAAAGCCAATGTGGTGGCCGATGCATTAAGTAGGAAAACTTTGCATATGTCATCATTGATGGTGAAAGAGTTAGAGTTGATTGAAGAATTCCGAGACTTGAGTCTTGTGTGTGAGGTTACTTCTTCAAGTGTGAAGCTTGGAATGTTAAGATTGACGAATCCTTTTCTTGAAGATATTAAAGAACGTCAGAAATCGGATAAGAAATTGATGGAGAAGATGGTACTCATCAATGAAGGCAAGGAGACCAATATCAAGATTGACGAAGGTGGAGTCATGAGATTTCACGGAAGAGTTTGTGTACCGGATGTACCCGAATTAAAGAGAATGATCATGGAAGAAGGTCACAGAAGTGGTTTGAGTATTCATCCTGGAGTAACCAAGATGTATCAGGATTTGAGGAAGTTATTTTGGTGGCCGGGAATAAAGAGGCAAATTTCTGAATTTGTTTATTCATGCTTAACTTGTCAGAAATCGAAGATTGAGCATCAGAAGCCGTTTGGTTTGTTGCAACCAATGTTTATACCTGAATGGAAATGGGATAGCATTGCAATGGATTTTGTGGGAGGTTTACCGAAGACCAAGAAAGGTAACGAGGTGATATGGGTAGTGGTAGATCGTCTGACGAAGTGTACTCACTTCATTGCTATCAGGAAAGGTACTTTGGTGCCTAAGTTGGCCGAGATTTATGTGGAGCAGATTGTGAAGCTACATGGTATTCCAACAAGTATTATTTCGGATAGAGATCCGAGATTTACTTCCAGATTTTGGGAAAGCTTGCAAGAAGCTTTAGGAACGAAGTTGAGGTTGAGTTCAGCGTATCACCCTCAGACAGATGGTCAGTCGGAGAGGACGATACAATCCTTAGAGGATTTGTTGAGGGCTTGTGTTTTGGAGCAAAACGTGAATTGGGATTCTTGTTTGCCGTTGGTAGAGTTTACATACAACAACAGTTACCATTCTAGTATCGGAATGGCACCGTTTGAGGCTTTGTATGGGAGAAGGTGTAGGACACCTCTGTGTTGGTATGAAACTGGAGAAGGTGCAATTCTTGGACCAGAGATTGTACAAGAAACAACAGAGAAGATTCGGATGATTCGTGAGAAGATGAAAGCGTCTCAAAGTCGACAGAAGAGTTATCATGATAAAAGGAGGAAGGACATTGAATTCCAAGAGGGGGATCATGTATTCCTACGAGTTACATCGACTACTGGAGTAGGACGTGCGTTGAAGTCGCGAAATTTGACATCGAGGTTTATTGGACCGTTTGAGATTTTGAAGCGAGTTGGGAAAGTTGCGTATAGGATTGCATTACCGCCATCATTGGCGAATTTGCACGATGTTTTCCATGTATCACAGTTGCGCAAGTATGTGTCTGACCCGACACACGTGATTGAATCGGACGATGTTCAAGTGAGGGATGACTTGACCATCGAGACTGTGCCTTTGAGAATCGAAGGAAGAGAAGTGAAGAGGTTGAGAAACAAAGAGATTGCATCCGTGAAAGTCGTGTGGGGAGGACCGGCTGGTGAGAATGCAACGTGGGAGCTAGAAAGCAAGATGAGAGATTCTTATCCCGATCTGTTTCTAGGTAATTTCGAGGGCGAAATTCTTTTAAGGGGGGTAGGATTGTAACGACCCATTTTTCGTATTCGTATATTTTATTAAATGTATTTTATTTATTAATTGGCTTTTATTATTTTAGTGAGCGACGAATAATTATTTAGCCGAACGTAAGTTATTAGGCGCGAGAACCTTTGTTTTGGGCTTAATGGGCGTGAGAGGCATTGGGCCTAAGCCATTTGGGCTTGGTTCATGACCATGGAAAGTAGTATAAGTAGCAAGTCAAACACATGAATAGTATCACAATTCATTTCTTTGAGTTTTGAGTGAGTAAGAGCAAGAGCAAAGCTAAGCTAGGGTTTTGGCTAGGAGAATCACGAGCAAGAGAGGAGAGGAAAGGCTTGGATCATCATCTTTGCTTAAGGTAAGAGATTAGAATTCATGATTCTTGAGTGGCAAGGAGAGGGGAGATTGTCTATGTCTCCATTCCCGAACTCTCCCACTCAATTTCTTTTAGACTTTTGGTTAAGCTTTTGTATGTGAGTGTGATGTTCTTCATCATCACTTTGTATGTGTTAATCACTAGCTTGATTTCATGAAAAATATGCATGTGTTTGGATCATGTTGAAAAAGTTTATGAAAGTTGCTTAAAACCCAAGAAATTGGCATGATTTTGATTGTTTGAGGTATTTGGATGTTTGGAAGGGATGATTAATGTTCCTTGATACCATATATGCTTGAAATAGCTGTTTATAAGAATTTATAACATGTTTGAATGAATTTTTGAGTTGATTTGAGGTTAAACCGCCTCATTGAAACTCAAGAACAGATATTTTTCTGGTATAGTTCGCTAAGCGACCAGGAGTTCGCTGTAGCGAACATCTTCGCTGAAGCTCGCCAATTCTCGCCATGAGCAGGTGATTCCCTGGTGATGTTCGCGTAGGCTCGCTAAGCCTTCGCTCAGCGAATAGTTCGTTGAAGCTCGCCAATGCTCGCCATGAGCAGGTGACTTCCTGGATCGTGGTTCGCCATGTCTCGCTGTGGCTTCGCTTAGCGAAGGCCTCTGTGACAGCAATTATTGTTGATGTTTGTAAGTGTGATTAGGCACTTGTAACATGGTTTAAGAGTATCCTTACATGATTGTTGATACATGTTGATACTGTTAATGCTTATTGTTAATCGTTATATGATTGATAAACGTGTATGCAATAAGTTGTAGCTTAAAGTGAGCAATGTTATGTTTTGGCATTAATTTGCAATGTTAAGTGAATGTGTTAGGATTGTGTTCCCGCATTCATAAAAGTGTAGCTTCGAGCTAGAGAATATCATATGGTTGATATGTGTATGCATACATGCATTCATGATTGTATGTGAACATTGGAAACTTGGGTTCCAATAACGAAAATGGATTATGTGTCCATAATGAAGCCGAGGATCGGATTAGATGAATCCATGAGTCCGGAGTTGCTATCCAACAGGATATATGTTGGCGTTGTATGGTTGGCCTCATTTTGCTAAAACATGTGATCTTTCCTGATGTGGAACTACATGCTTCCACCATCCAGTATAAGCAAGATGTTCGGTACAATGCTTCAACATTGGATACCACATCCAGTAGGCCGGGCCTGTGTATGTTGAGATCTCGCGCCTAAGTTCTAAATATGGAATCCATAATAAATGATCGTTTGTGATAAGGAGCGTTGTCACGCATAATTATTAATGGATCTCGTGATCAAGTTTTGCTTACTAATCAGATCTTCAAGTTAAGGAAACAAAACATTTTTATCGAAGAATATTCCTTGAAGGATCCATTAATCAAGCTATGCCATTGAAGCCTAACTGAAGACCAAGCCTGAGCTCGTGAAGGCTATTTAAAGAAGGTTGAAGCTTTTGTTCAAATCACTGAAACCAGAATTGAGTCTTACAAAGCGTGAGTTTAGGTTTTAGTATTGTGTTTTATTGTGTTCTAAGTCTTGTGTTGATTTCCCACTAGACTAGGAACTGTGTGTTTTTGCATTGTAATATCTCTGGAGCTTCTAAGCAAGGAGATAGTGTGTGTATACAATTCCAAAGCTTTTAAGTAAGGAATTGGTGTGTGTTTTATGAAGTGTGTCTTCACCTATTGAATCTAGAAGTGTACGATCACAGTGGCTGTGATCAAGAGGAGGTGAGCGGAGGTTCTCATACCTAGGTGTGTCTTAGGTAGGATATAGCACGGGTGATGATTAGGTGAGAAGTCATAAACGGGAGGTTTATTGAGGGCTTCAAACTAATACTATCATAGTGGATTCACTCCTGGATTGGTATCCCCCAGAGTAGGCTTATGCTGAACTGGGTTAACAAATCACTGTGTTAATTTACTTTCAGTTTGTTTAGTTTATTATTCCTTGTGTATGCGCTGTTGGATGTTGGATCATTGATTCACGCATTAAAAGTATACTATAGTGGTGAAGCGTTGAGTACAACATCTTAATACTAGTGTGCCAGAATTTCAATTGGCATCAGAGCAGGCACCCTGCTCGAATCTCAGGGTGAGCTTCAGGGACGGAAATTTCTGGTGAGATGGACAAGGAAGGAGGAACGGTTTCTAAACCACCACTGCTAACTAGGCCTGATAACTATGACTACTGGAAAGCTAAGATGATGGTGTTTCTTAAATCCATTGATAGCAGAACATGGAAAGCTGTAGAAAATGGATGGGAACCTCCTATGGTCATTGATAAGGATGGAAAGGTAACAGGTGAAATCAAGCCTAATAAAGACTATTCCAAAGACGAGGATGACCTAGCTCTGGGAAATTCAAAAGCCTTGAATGCCATATTCAATGGGGTGGACATCAACATGTTCAGACTTGTTAAACGATGCACTGTAGCCAAACAGGCGTGGGAAATACTCAGGAAAGCACATGAAGGAACCAACAAGGTAAAGCTGTCCAAACTTCAGATGCTTCGCACAAATTTTGAAAATCTGAGTATGAAGGAAGAAGAGACTATTCATGACTTTCACATGAATATTTTAGAATTTGCAAACTCATTTGATGCTTTGGGAGAACCCATATCAGATGAAAAGCTGGTGAGCAAAATTCTCAGATCTCTACCTAAGAGGTTTGACATGAAAGTAATAGCAATAGAAGAATCTCAGGATCTGGCCAACATTCAAGTGGATGAACTAATAGGCTCACTTCAAACCTATGAGATGAGCATAAACCAAAGAAAAGACAAGAAAAACAAAAGTTTGGCTTTTACTTCTAATACTGCAGAAGATGATGAGATAGATATGGAGAGTGATGAAAGTTTATCTGAAGCCATGGTGTTACTTGGAAGACAGTTCAACCGTATCATGAAGAGGATGGATAAAAGAAATAAATTCAATGGTCCAAACACCAAATCTGACCTCAACAATAAGTTCAATGGTCCAAGCACCAAATCTGACTTCAACAAACCTGTATCTAGTCAAAGGAGGACCAGAAGTGATGATAAAAGTACTTCATCTAGAGGAGTTCAGTGTCATGAGTGCGAAGGATTTGGTCATATCAAATCTGAATGCCCTACTTTTCTGAAGAAGAAGAAGAGTCTTGCTGTTACTTGGTCAGATGAGGATGATTCAGAAGAAGATGAAGGTGAATCTGCTAAACTTGTCAATGCATTGACAGGTGTCTATGAATCTGATGTTGAATCCTGCGATGAAACATCATATGAAAAACTTCTGGCTACCTATAAGGACTTATTCATCAGGAGCAATGAATTCTGCAAAGCCTTGGAAAAACAAAAGGAGACAAATTGTCAACTTCAGGCCGAGAAGAATGAATGTCTTGATATAATTAAGACTCTCAACAAAGAGATTGAAAAGCTGAATGAAGACTTGGAGCATGCTAGAAAACAAGTTAGGGTCTTTGCATCAGGAGAAGAAAAGTTTCAAGCCATGCTTCTAAAACAAAGTGCTGGTAAGAAACCTATTGGTTTTGATTACGAGATAGTGGATCAAGAAATGGGTTACAACAAAGCTACAATCACTACCCCCATTGACAAAACTTTTCCTGTTAGTGGTGGGTTACTACCTCCTCATCCTCCCACACATCAGGGAACTGACACATGGTTAAAACCCAAGCAGCATGTCCAGGCTAACTCGATGGCTCAACACCCGCCTCACCATCAATACAACAGGTCAAGATCTAGGACTAAAAGAAGGAATTGGAGGTGTCATTATTGTGGTAGGAAAGGGCACATTAGACCTTATTGCTACAAACTGTACGGCTATCCACAGAATTCACGGCCACTTGAACCCAAATCTGAGAACGTGAATGTCAAGAAAGAATGGAAGAAGAAGGAAGATGGTGTAAGCCTGATAGCTCATACATCACTGCGGGCATCATCTAGACAAGATTGGTATTTTGACAGTGGATGCTCTAGACACATGACTGGAGTGGAAGGGTATCTAGCCAACCTAAGGTCCTATGCCACAAGCTTTGTAACATTTGGAGATGGAGCTAAGGGAGAAATAAAAGGAATTGGAAACCTAATTGATAATGGGTTACCAAACTTAGACAATGTTCTGTTAGTAAAAGGACTTACAGCAAATTTGATTAGCATCAGTCAACTATGTGACCAAGGCATGAAGGTGAACTTCACACAATCAGAATGTCTTGTTACAGATGAAGAAGGAAAACTGATAATGAAGGGAGTAAGGTCCAAAGACAATTGTTACTTGTGGGTGTCTGAAGAAGGAAATTATATGTCTACCTGCCTCATAAGCAAAAATGAGGAAGTCAAACTCTGGCATCAAAAGTTGGGTCATCTACACCTGAGAGGAATGAAAAAGGCCATAGCTGAAGAAGCAATCAGAGGATTACCCAAACTAAAGATAGACGAAGGAACAATATGTGGAGAATGTCAGATAGGCAAACAAACCAAGGTGGCACACCCAAGGCTTCAACATCAATCTACTACCAGAACACTTGAATTGTTACACATGGATTTGATGGGACCTATGCAGACTGAAAGTCTTGGAGGAAAAAGGTATGCTTTTGTTATGGTGGATGACTTCTCTAGATTTACATGGATAGACTTCCTTAGAGAAAAATCAGATAGTTTTGAAACATTTAGAAACTTATGTGTACAACTTCAAAGAGAAAAGGGGTCTGTCATTATAAGGGTCAGAAGTGATCATGGAAAGGAATTTGAGAATAGCAAATTCTATGATTTCTGTGCAGCAGAAGGTATCCAACATGAATTCTCTGCTCCCATAACACCACAACAAAATGGTGTAGTAGAGAGAAAGAATAGAACCATTCAAGAGTCTGCTAGAGTAATGCTTCATGCCAAGGGTCTTCCATATCAGTTCTGGGCAGAGGCTATGAGTACAGCCTGCTACATACACAACCGTGTAACACTCAAAAAGGGAACATCTGCAACCTTGTATGAATTATGGAAGGGAAGAAAGCCAACTGTGAAACACTTTCACATTTTTGGGAGTAAATGCTACATTCTTGCTGACAGAGAACCAAGACGAAAACTTGATCCTTAAAGTGAAGAAGGTATATTTCTGGGATATTCCTTGAATAGCAGAGCCTACAGGGTCTATAACACAAAAACCAAAATCATTATGGAAACGATCAATGTTGTGATTGATGATGCACCATCCACTCAACCATCGGATGTGGAAACAGATGTTGAACCATCTCCTGACAACTCTGATGAGATGACACAAAGTGAAAAGTCTGAACTAAAAGGTGATGAATCTGATCAAGACTCTGTACCTGCCCCAGCAAAAGCACCATCTATTAGGACACAGAAGAATCACCCTAAAGATCTAATCATAGGTGATCCAGACCAGGGCATTGCTACCAGAAGAAAGATTGATGCTATCTCAAACACTTGTTTTGTATCAAAATTTGAGCCTAAAAACATAAAAGAGGCTCTTACTGATGAGTTCTGGATTGAAGCAATGCAAGAGGAATTGAATCAATTCAAGAGAAATGAAGTCTGGGACCTTGTTCCAAGACCACATGGAGTAAATGTCATAGGCACTAAATGGGTATACAAGAATAAGTCTGATGAGAAGGGTACAGTAACAAGGAATAAGGCAAGACTGGTAGCTCAAGGCTACACTCAGGTGGAGGGAATTGACTTTGATGAGACCTTTGCTCCCGTGGCAAGACTAGAATCCATAAGGCTGCTTCTTGGTGTAGCTTGCATCCTCAAACTCAAACTCAACCAAATGGATGTCAAGAGCGCTTTTCTAAATGGGTATCTTCATGAAGAAGTATTTGTTGAACAGCCCAAAGGTTTCATAGATCCGAATCATCCGGATCATGTCTACAAACTGAAAAAGGCTTTGTATGGCTTGAAACAAGCACCTAGGGCTTGGTATGAAAGGTTAACTGAATTCCTGATTAACCAAGGATACAAGAAAGGTGGAAATGACAAGACCTTATTTGTCAAAGAAATGAATGGAAACTTGTTGATAGCACAGATATATGTTGATGACATAGTCTTTGGAGGGATGGCGGAACCGATGGTCCAACACTTTGTGAGACAGATGCAGTCTGAATTTGAGATGAGCTTGGTAGGAGAACTAACCTATTTTCTTGGACTACAGGTGAAACAGATGGAAGACACAATATTTGTGTCTCAAAGCAAGTATGCTAAAAATATCATAAAGAAATTTGGCATGGAAAATGCTGCACACAAAAGAACACCTGCTGCCACACATCTAAAATTAACCAAGGATGAGAAAGGTGTAGATGTAGACCAAAGCCTGTATAGAAGCATGATAGGGAGCCTACTGTACCTCACAGCAAGCAGGCCTGACATCACCTTTGCAGTGGGTGTATGTGCTAGGTACCAAGCTGAGCCAAAAATGAGCCATCTTACACAAGTAAAAAGAATCTTGAAGTATGTCAATGCAACCTCTGATTATGGAATAATGTATTCCCACACCAACAATGCTAGGTTGATGGGATATTGTGATGCAGATTGGGCTGGATGTGCAGATGACAGAAAAAGCACCTCTGGTGGATGTTTTTATCTAGGAGAAAATCTTATCTCATGGTTTAGCAAGAAACAAAACTGCGTTTCTCTATCCACTGCAGAAGCTGAGTACATTGCAGCTGGGAGTAGTTGCTCTCAATTATTGTGGATGAAGCAGATGCTTAAGGAATACAATGTTGAACAGGATGCTCTAACATTGTACTGTGACAATTTAAGCGCCATAAATATTTCAAAAAATCCTATTCAGCACAGTAGAACAAAGCATATTGACATTCGTCATCACTTCATCAGGGATTTGGTGGAAGAAAATATTGTGAAGTTGGAGCATGTTGCAACTGAAGAACAGGTAGCTGATATTTTTACCAAAGCTTTAGATGCAAATCAGTTTGAAAGGCTTAGGGGCAAATTAGGAATTTGCCTATATGAGGAATTATAGCAGTTAAGGCATTATGTGCGCGCAACCGTTTTGTTCTCCAAATTTCATCTATTGGCGCACGTAAATCAAGGAAAGACAAAAAATACTTTCCATAACTGCTCTATTACACGCTATCAACTCTCATGTCATCATTACTTCTTTCCAAAACTTTCAACTTCCTCTGAACTTTCTGCTGCGATCCTCAAACACAAATCATCATCTCAAATCACCAAAAATCTCAAAAACTTCAACAAATTCTTTGTGAAAATGTCTCAATCTTCCGGTTCCGCTCAGATCAAAAACAAAATTGCTGATACTGTGAAAACAAGATCAAAGTCTAAGAAGGAAGGAACAACTGTTGTGGTAGATGCGATGCCTTTATCAAGTATTCCTGGAACTACTTCTAAGAAGAAGAAATCTGTAAAATCCACTAAGAAAGTAAGTGAATCGTCTCCCTCAATCTCTATTAAGTCTGATTCTGTTAGGTCTAAAAAGAAGAAACCCCAATCTCCCATAAAAAGGGGTTTAAGCATGTCTGATCTATACTTGAATAAGGATCTTTCTGAAACTGCGAATGTGGAATCGCATGATGTTGCCTCCGGCAAAAATGCGAATGTTGAATCGTCTGTTAAGTCTGTGTCTGAAAAGGTGAATCAAGAAAACCCTTCTGTAGAGGAAAACCCTAGTTCTGTTGAAACCCTAGGAAAAACCCAAAATATTGCTGAGAATGTTGGTGTGAGTAATAATCCGAGTGTTCCTGAGAATATGACAGTTCCCATGAATGTCATAACTGATGTTACTGATAAATCTCAAGAAAAGGCTGTTGAAACCGATGCTCCAACCGGTGTTGAACCATCCTCTATACCAACTGATGCTGAGAAGGATGTTGAAGCATCCAAAGGAGGATCTAGCCCACATGCTAACACTGCCACTGGGTCGTTTGGCAGTGGATCTAATACTGAAGCTTCCACTGAAGAGGAAGTAAACAAAGAAAGTACCCCTGAAGATGTGGCTGATTCTGAGCCAGAAAATGAAGCTGGTGAAGATTCTGAGAAAACCACCAATGAAGAGCAGGACATAGTAGATGTTGATGAAGTCCCCTCTGAAGAAGATCTGCAACCTCCACCTACTCAGAAAGGAATTGGGAGAAGACTGAGAAGCAGGACCACTACACCTGCACCTGCTGTTACCACTACCCCTGTTGTCACCAAGAAAGCAAAGGACACTACTCTGAAGCCTGTCAAGTATGGTCCTAAGAAAAGTTGGAGCAAGTCTATACCTCCTCCTGAAAAGAAAAAGGGTGTACTGAAAAGGAAGAGTGCACCATCTAGTGACTCTGATTTTGAAGCTGAAAAGGATGATTCAAGCATCAAGCCTCCTGCTAAGAAGGCTATGTCTGCTAAGAAGGCCATGCCTCAAGTTGTTGCTCCTGACATTGAAGACTTTCCTTGTGACAATGTTTCATTTCATCTTCCATCCTATGCTCAACGATGGGGAATCATTTGCAAACGAAGATTGGCTCTGGAAAGGGAACTAGGTAAAGATATTCTGGAATGTGAAGAGATTGTGAGTTTGATCAATGATGCTGGATTGATCAAAACTGTGTGGGGCTTAGGCTCCTGCTATGAGAAGCTGGTTAGGGAGTTTGTTGTCAACATTCCTATAGGTTGTGACAATCCCTTGGACAAAGAATTTCAGAAGGTATTTGTTCGAGGAAAATGTGTGACATTTTCTCCAAGTATGATCAACAAGGTGCTAGGTAATGCTGATGATCCTCACCCTGACATAGATGTATCTGACAATGTGGTCTGCAAAACTATCACAGCTGAAAAGGTGAAAACCTGGCCAAAGAAGGCGAAGGTACCTGCTGTCAAGCTAACCCAAAAGTATGCCATCTTGAATCGTATTGCATCTGTCAACTAGGTTCCTACAACACATGCATCTGATATTGCAACAAATCTGGGTAAGCTCATTTATATGATTGGTACTGGTACTAAGTTTAATGCTGGTCTATATATTTTCAATCAAGTTGTGCAGCATGCTAAAACCTCTGTCACCAAGCAACCCATTGCATTTCCAACGAGTCTGCTAAGAAAAGGGCAACTCCTTTGGCCATTCATCAGAAGCTGTTCAGTAAACAGCATGCTCCAGATATTGCTGGACCATCAAATGCTGCTGCTGACACTCCTATGACAAGGAAGGAGATGATTGCTATGCTGGAAGCAAACTGTAAAGAGCTAGATGAAAAGAAGTTGCAGTTTGAAAGGATGATACATGCTCTCAGGGTTGAAGAGGTTGCGGCTCAAGCAGCTGATGCAGATGATGATAGTTCTAGTGGTGGAGAAGAAGCGGACTCAGATGCTGAAGGAGAAGAAAGTGATTCCTCCCCAAGTGCTTCTGTGTAATTCTGATGTTTGCTTATTTGGATTTTGTTTTTGTTTTGCCTGTCTGTGGGCTGAGCCCTGAATTTAGCACCTAGTGTGCATGGTTTGTAATATTTTGTCTGCACTTTCTGTTCTGCTACTATCTGCACTGTCTTTGGATATTATTTTATGCAGTTCCCATTTTGTCTATTTTGTGGCTAAAAAGGGGGAGTAGTTATTATATGCCATAATAGATGCTGAGCTTGATGTGCCATCAGATGCTGGATCATCTGAATACTCCTATGCATGAATTAAGGGGGAGTAAGACGAACTTGGTACTCGATTCTATTTTTGAGGGGGAGCAATATTTTTTTGCTTAGCACACAATGTGCTACTGCATGTTGAAGCATCATCTGTTCCTGAGAATTTATTTTTCTCAGTTTTGAGGGAATTTATTTTTCCCCAGTGTTTCTTTTATGAGAATCTTATACTCTCTATTGGCAAATTCCTATGAGGCTTTTGTGCTTATCCTTCCGCTGTTGCATGCCTCTGAAGTTCTAATGTGATACATGATAAATATGCTATTTGTTTTTGAGGGGTTATTAAAACAAGCATGTTAAATTATTCTACTTCACTTCATGATTGTGTGCCTACGTTGAGTTGAAGAAAAGGTAGCCTGTGTGTCCCTTTAGGACGGTTGAAATTATCTTAGGATGTTTTAGCCAAAAATTGCCAAAGGGGGAGATTGTTGGCGTTGTATGGTTGGCCTCATTTTGCTAAAACATGTGATCTTTCCTGATGTGGAACTACATGCTTCCACCATCCAGTATAAGCAAGATGTTCGGTACAATGCTTCAACATTGGATACCACATCCAGTAGGCCGGGCCTGTGTATGTTGAGATCTCGCGCCTAAGTTCTAAATATGGAATCCATAATAAATGATCGTTTGTGATAAGGAGCGTTGTCACGCATAATTATTAATGGATCTCGTGATCAAGTTTTGCTTACTAATCAGATCTTCAAGTTAAGGAAACAAAACATTTTTATCGAAGAATATTCCTTGAAGGATCCATTAATCAAGCTATGCCATTGAAGCCTAACTGAAGACCTAGCCTGAGCTCGTGAAGGCTATTTAAAGAAGGTTGAAGCTTTTGTTCAAATCACTGAAACCAGAATTGAGTCTTACAAAGCGTGAGTTTAGGTTTTAGTATTGTGTTTTATTGTGTTCTAAGTCTTGTGTTGATTTCCCACTAGACTAGGAACTGTGTGATTTTGCATTGTAATATCTCTGGAGCTTCTAAGCAAGGAGATAGTGTGTGTATACAATTCCAAAGCTTTTAAGTAAGGAATTGGTGTGTGTTTTATGAAGTGTGTCTTCACCTATTGAATCTAGAAGTGTACGATCACAGTGGCTGTGATCAAGAGGAGGTGAGCGGAGGTTCTCATACCTAGGTGTGTCTTAGGTAGGATATAGCACGGGTGGTGATTAGGTGAGAAGTCATAAACGGGAGGTTTATTGAGGGCTTCAAACTAATACTATCATAGTGGATTCACTCCTGGATTGGTATCCCCCAGAGTAGGCTTATGCTGAACTGGGTTAACAAATCACTGTGTTAATTTACTTTCAGTTTGTTTAGTTTATTATTCCTTGTGTATGCGCTGTTGGATGTTGGATCATTGATTCACGCATTAAAAGTATACTATAGTGGTGAAGCGTTGAGTACAACATCTTAATACTAGTGTGCCAGAATTTCAATATAAAACTGTGTTGGCTTATCCAAGGGAGATAAGATGGTTCGGTAAGTTCCGACATATCCAGCAAGATATAAAACTGTTCTTGGTCCACCGTTGGTGAGACACCTTGGTACCACATGCATTTAGTCATGTCTAGGGATGGCATGACAGTGAATTAATTGGCATTAGATACCTTAGGGTAAATGCGCATATATTTGATAAATGGTATGTGACATTATCTGGTTGAATTGTGTTGAACCTTATTAATTGATAATTGTTTAGTGAGATGTTTTGGTGTGAGTTAGAATATGTATGATAGTTTGGAAGTGTAAGGCCTTTCTTATGCTCGTATGATATGCGGTTATGTTTTTCTAACTCTCTGCTTTGTGTTATTTGCTGGACCTTTGGGGGTTCAGATATTCAGGCTGAGGACTGTGCCGACGTTTAGACTACTGTTTTAGCTTGGTGTTGAAGTACCTTTTGGTGAGGAGACTTAGCATAGATTACTCCTCTTAGTACTAGCTTTTGGTTAGAGTTTGTAAATAATAAATGCTCTGGTAATGTAACATCGAGTCGGGGATTACGCTTGGATTTCATCGTATATCGGTGTTACCTTTTGATATGCTAGTTCTTGTATAAGTGACATCCTTAGGGATGAATATGGCTTATGTATATATATATATATATATATATATATATATATATATATATATATATATATATGCATGCTTGGTGTGATTGAATCCGCTGTTGCTTTTCATGTTAAATTTCATGACGCTCTGTGTGTATGCTTGTGTTTTAATTACCGCGTGGCACTCTGCCTTTACACTTGTTAAAAAGTTTTTAAAATTACGTTTTTAAGGGTAGTATGGGTTAGGGTGTTACACTATCCATTTGTAATTAGAAGCAAAATTCAAATTTTCAGATTAATTGAAAAACTAATGTATCTAGTCTATATTATAGACCAAATACATCCATTATTGAATGAATCTCAAAAGTAGAATTTTCCTTATAAATCAGGATAGAGGGAGTATGAGTGAAAATATTTTGGATATCAGAGCAAAATATGTTGGATACTTTCTTCGGTCTTATATATAATAAAAGTTTTAGTTTTTACGGTTATGGAAAAATGGATGAATCTATATTATATTATAGTCTAAATACATGGATTTTAGGATGAACGTAAAAACTAAAATATTTATTATATATAGGATCAGAGGCAGTATTATTGCAAGTACACGTCACACTAAAAAAAGTTATTAATATGTTGGAGACTCCCTTTGGTCTTATCTATTATTTATATATTTAGGAGTTTCTCTCTCATGGTCTTATTCCTATGTGGCACCATTTCCTTGATCCATGTCTTATGTGGCATTCTAATATTTCTCCAATTCCTATGTGGTTAACTATGAAGGCCTTTGCAATTTCTCTAATACATGATGATATCATTTTTTTTTTTTGGATACAAAAGGGGCCAAAGCCCAAAAGAAAAGAAACTACAAAGAGATGACTCTAAGGGTAGTTATCCCCATAACATCAGCTAACAACAATGAGCTCAGACTCACAGGACATTGCTCATACACACGCATCAGCTAACATCATTTTACTTAGAATCTTTGGCTAATTTGGAAATTCAATCATTTTTCAATTATTGTTTATAAATCGAATTTAATGCACCTATTAAAAATAATTTTAAAAGGAAATAATTGACTATTTTTGTACCAATTTCGTCAAAAAAAAAATATTTTTGTACCAAAGCAATTGTTTTTAAAATTTTTTTTATGAAAGGAAGATTGGCAACTGCATATAATAATTAGGTATAATTGTTAGCTGGATATAATAATTTTTATGGTCTTCAAATTCAATTAAAAAAATATTAAATCTTTATGGTCTCCAAATTATTCTCTCACAAAATTTTTTCTAAATGGTCGTGTATCAAAATACTAAGGTCACACACACACACATACACACACACACACACACACACATAGATATATATATATATATATATATATATATATATATATATATATATATATATATATATATATATATATATATATATATATATATTGTATTACGGTAAAAAAAAAAAATTATATATTTTCATAATTTTATAATTATATAGAGTCACATAATATAATTAATATTTTATTATTATTTAAAAAAATTGGAATATGTGTGTTATATTCATGTGCATTAATTTATTTAATTTATTTATAATATAATGGAATATGTCTTATTTACTAATTTACTAATTACTAATTTACTAATATATTTTTAAAATTAAAAATGGAATCAATATATTTGACTTTTAATGAATTTAATTTCATATTAAAGACAAAATTACTCATTTGTCCATTTTTTTTTACTATATATATAACATTTGTCTGAACTCTAAAACTCACAATTTTTCAATCTTCATTATCTCTTATTCATCTCTCTCGATAATCACTATTTTTTCTGTATATCGTCACCATTTTAAATTTCTTTATTTTTTCTTCTTTGTTCGATATTTCTTATATTTTTAATATATTGTTTGTTTTACCTTTTAGATTATTTTCTTTAGGTCATCTTTTTATTTATTAATCCTATTTATTTTTCGTGACAGGGAAATAATTGAGAGGCAAGACGAAATGCATCACATTCTCACAAAATGGATTGAATTGAGAGCTCGGAGTCTGTTTTAACAACTGTAGTTTTGTTTTTTTTAGAAAATCTTGCTTATAGCACTTTATCAATATCAATGATGTCTTGGATACAAGTTGAAATATCAATGATGTATTTACTTGATGAATCTATCAACAAATTAATCAAATGATGTATTTTTCCAATAGTATTAAGTTCATCATTATTGTATATTTTTCTATTGCAATTTTTATTTTATACTTCTTTTTTTAAAAAAAAGGAGATCTTTATTTTTGTGAATCTATTATCTATTATCTATTATTTATATGTTTAAGAGTTTTTTCTCAAGGAAACAAATCTACGTGTCACTTTCTTATTAACTTTAATTTTTATTAATCCAATGTGGCATCCTCTCATTCATCATTCTCTTAGGTGGCGTCATCTCATTTCTTTTACCGGTCAAAATGTCACGTGACAATCTCTCAATTCATTTTGCTGATATGTCATTCTTCTATGTTTTTTCCTTTAGTCATTAGTGCTCAATTATAAATATAGAAATTGTTCAATCAGGTTTTATGAACAAATGTCTATATATTAATATTTTGATACAATTGAAATTTTACATATGGAAACTTTTGATTATTGACCAACTCATTTTTGGAATATATATTGATTAAATTAAATCAATGCTGAAATGTATGGAAATTTCAAAAATTAAGGACCAAAAATCTACTATAGTTTCTATATATACGGGTCAACATGTAAGAGTGAGGGTCATTTAGTGTCTCAGCGCCCCTTCTCTATTTTCTCTTCTCACCTTCACTGAACAAAAATACTTACCTTAAAAGGAATATAAAAAAAAATAAAAATAGTAATTTAATCGTAAAATATACGAACATGTGGGTTGGGAACGAGGAGTGGAGTATCACTCTCCGTTCTACCATTTCTCCTTAAAATCTCCAAAATTTGGATCATTTATCATATTTAAATAAATTATTACATTAAATATAAAATTAATTTTACAAATAATTAAAAAAATCACAATATTAAGATTTTAATAATCCATATTTTTCATATGTGAAAAAAAATGATCTATATTTTTCATAGAACATTAACCCGGGCGATAGCACGGGTAAGTTATACTAGTATATAATAAAAGTTTTAGTTTTTACGTTTATTGAAAAATGGATGAATCTATATTCTATTATAGTCTAAATACATGGATTTTAGGATAAACGTAAAAACTAAAACATTTATTATATATAGGATCAGAGGTAGTATTATTGCAAGTACATGTCACACTAAAACTCCATCGTCGGTGTCACTCGAAACTCAGTATTCCGCCGTCTCCGCCGTTGTCGCCGCTTCTCTGGCCTCAGTTAGTGAACTCACAACTTCCAGGTTCGATTTCGTTAGAAAAGGAAACGCATCAGTGTTGTTCGATTTCATTAACCTCAATGTCTATTCAATTTATGATTTCTATTTGGTTTCTATTTATGATTTCTATTCGGTTTCAATTTATGATTTCATTAACATCCATTTTTCATTTCAATTTCAACTTAGGGTTTCTTACTTTTCTCTACTTAGGATTTCCTTCTTCGTATGAGGGAGATAGAAACACAACTTTTTTTCATAAATCAGCTAAAATCAAGCAGGCCTACAAGAAGATTTCATCCATCAGAGTTGATGATGTGGTTCTCACTGAACCTGCTCAAATTGCTTCTCATGTGGTGAATCACTTTCAAAATCTCTTTACTGGGCAACAATGTTCATGACAATGGTCTAATTGAAGATGTGATCCCCCGGTTGGTAAATGATAATGTCAACAATTTGCTTACTCTTTTGCCTTCTATAGTAGAAATTAAGAATGCTGTGTTTGCTATGAACAAGAATGGAGCTCCTGGTCCGGATGGTTTTGGTGCCTTCTTCTACCAAACTTACTGGAATATCATTAAAGAAGATGTTTGCAATGCAGTTTTGGAATTTTTCACCTTCAATTGGATCTTGCCCAATTTTAATTCCAACATAGTTGTTTTAATCCCTAAAGTCTCGGATGCTGATACTATTGGTCAATTCAGACCTATTGCCATGGCCAATTTCAAATTCAAAATAATTTCTAAGATTCTAGCTGACAGGCTTGCTCTTGTCTTACCTGATTTAATTTCAAACGAGCAAAGAGGTTTTGTTCAGGGCAGGCAGATCAAGGACTGCATTCTTCTAACATCTGAAGCCATCAATATGTTACATCAGAAGTCCTATGGTGGAAATCTTGCTATCAAAATTGATATTGCAAAAGCTTTCGACACTATTGATTGGTCCTTTTTAATTAAGGTTTTGAAAGTTTTTGGCTTCAACTCCATCTTTTGTAATTGGATATCCACCATTTTACATTCAGCTAGGCTTTCCATATCAATCAATGGCAATAATGAAGGTTACTTTGAATGTGCTAGGGGAGTCAGACAAGGAGATCCTCTATCACCTTTGCTATTTTGTCTTGCTGAAGAAGTCTTAAGCAGAGGTCTCACTAAGCTAGTCAATGATGGTCACCTAAAGCTCATAAAGGGTACTAGATCCAACCACATTCCTTCACATATCCTCTATGCTGATGATGTCATGCTTTTTTGCAAAGGAACTTCTGCAAACATCAATGTTCTCACTGACTTTTTTGCTAAGTATGCCCAGATTTCAGGTCAATATGTTAACCCTCTTAAATCAACAATCTTTGCTGGTTCAATGTCTCAATCTAGAGTTAACAATATTGCTCACTCTCTCGGTTTTTCTATTGGTTCGCTTCCTTTCATCTATTTGGGTGTTCCAATTTTCAAAGGTAAGCCAAAGACCTGTCATTTTGCCCCTATTTTTGATAAAATCAAGCTCAAATTAGCTAAGTGGAAGGCTTCACTTCTTTCTTATTCTGGGAGGGTCCAATTGCTCAAAAGTGTTATCCAAAGCATGTTAATTTATTCCATAACCATTTATTCTTGGCCTGTCAGTGTAATCAAGGATTTGGAAAAACTTATGAGAAACTTTCTTTGGAGTGGTGACATGAACGCTAGGAAGTTGGTTACAGTGCCCTGGCATATTGTTTGTTCCACTTTGGATGAAGGGGGTCTAGGAGTCAGATCTTTATCTTCCTTGAACCAAGCCTCTAATCTGAAGATCATTTGGGATCTGATGAACTCCAATAGCCTTTGGGCTAGCTTCTTGAGAAGTAGAGTTGTCAGAAACAAAAGTTTTATCAGGCACCACATCTACTCTTCTGTTTGGTCCAGTATTAAAGCTCAAATTCAGAATCTTTGGAATAACACTTGTTGGATGATTGGCAATGGTAGACGAATTAATTTTTTGCTTCATAATTGGAGTGGTGTTCCTTTAGTGGATTTGTTTAATGTCCCTCGCAACCTTCAAAGTCAATTAAACTATCCAGTTTCAGATTTTATCTTTGACCACCAGTGGCACATTCCCATGGATATTCAGACTGCTTTCCCTCAACTGCTGTCTTATCTTCAGCAATTCTCCATCCCCTTTGAAGATAAAGAGGACTTTCTTATTTGGAACCACACTACTTCTAGTGAGTTGACCATGAAAGATGCTTATCAATTTTTCTCTAATCCTGGTCCTACTGCTAGCTGGTCCAAAACCATATGGAATATTGCTATCCCTCCTTCTAAATCCTTCTTGGTGTGGAGGCTTTTTCATCACAAAATGCCAACTGATGATGCTTTATCAGCTAGAGGTTTTTATCTAACCTCTATGTGCAGCTTATGTAAAAAGCAAAGTGAATCCTCTTTGCATTTATTTTTACAATGTCCTTTTGCTTTGTCTATTTGGCATTGGTTGGCCTCTATAATTAATCAAAGGCTTGATTTGAGTTCATACACATCCATTTTGAACATAACCAGTGCTGGATGGAACCCTCAGTGCAGAATCACAATAACTGCTGCAGTTATAAACATCTTCAATAGTATTTGGCAAAGCAGGAATAACTTAAGGTTCAAAAATATTAATCCAAACTTGACTTCTATCATATCTCAAATCATTGCTTCAGTTTCTTTAACTGGTAATTGCTCTACTTTGTCTTCTAACTCATCTATTACTAATTTTAGTATCTTGAAATTTTTTAAAATCAATATACATCATGTTAGGCCCCCTAAGATCATTGAGGTTTTGTGGCAACCACCTATGTTTGGTTGGTATAAATGTAACACAGATGGAGCTTCATTGGGTAATCCTGGTATTGCTGCTTGTTCTGGTATTTTTAGAAACCATAGAGGTGAAATGGTTAGTTGTTTTTCCAAGCATTTGGGGTTGGCTAATGCTTTGTTTGCGGAAGCAATGGGGGTCATTCTTGCTATTGAACATGCATATGCTCAGAATTGGTCTCATCTTTGGATAGAAAGTGATTCTAAACTAGTCTCCTTGGCCTTTAAATCTCCGAATATCATTCCTTGGAAACTAAAGAACAGATGGATGAACTGTATATACATGACTAGAAACATGAGCTTCATTATATCTCACATCTATAGGGAAGGCAATCATTGTGCAGACAAGCTTGCTAATCTCGGGTTATCTTTGCAAGGTTTCACATGGTGGACATCTGCTCCAGTTGAAATTAGGGAAGATTTAACTAGAAATAGGTTAGGTTTTCCTTATTTTAGATGTTGCTAGCTAGTTGTTTTGTTTCCTTTGTTGAGGGTTTAGGCTTGGTCCCCCTCTTTTGTATCCCACTTTTTATTTTTATCTATGATATTTGAAGTTTAAAAAAAAAAAAAAAAAGTTATTAATATGAACACACAAAAATTAAATTGAAAAAAAAAAGTTATGATGAAGAGAAAATTAGATTATTTTAAGCTATAAAGTATAAAACATGTAGTTATAACATGTAATAATTACGGTCAAAATTTATGATTTTACGGTAAAAAAAAAACATATACTCCTTACATCCAAAAAAAAAAATGTAATAATTAATGATTTTACAATGGATTTAAAAAAATATACTCCTTACATCCAAATATATAAGAGAAAAATTTATTTTTTCATGTCCCAAATTATAAGTAAAAAATATACTACCTCCGTCCCCCTAATTATAAGATCCTGTTTGAGTTTGACCATTGCACGTACGCCAATTTACAATTTTGATCACTAAAATATTTAATTGTCTATTAGTAAAAATTATAAAAAAATCCAATATTTTAAAACAAATTGAACAAGATCTTATATGCTAATATTTACATTTATATATTATTAAAAAAATACGGTCAAAATCAAGGTAAATGAATAATACATTTTTGCCAAACATGGTCTTATAATTAGGGACAAAGGTACTACATTTTTTTTTCTTTTCAGAAAAGTTTTTGCTTATTCTCTTGAAATTAAATGCAACTGCATTTAATTCTCTCTCTCTCTCTCTTATTTTTTCCATAAACAATAATCAATGCTTATAAAAAAATAAAAAATAAACAATAACCAATCAAAATTATTTTAACACCTTTCCATGCAACTTATTTCAAGGAAACTACAAAACACTACAAAAAATTCGCCTTTTTGCGGCGGTTTTTTAGTGGCGGTTTATCAAAACCCCCGCAGAATACTGCAATTAATGTAATTTTTACACTCCCGCTCTCTTTTTTCCCTGGCGCTTTTTTTTATTTTCATTTTATTTTCCTTTTCCCACTTTTATTTTTGTAAACCGCAACAAAGAAAAAAAATAAAAGAGAAGAACATCCCTCTCACTCTAAACTCACAAACCGCTCCTCCGTCTCACTCGAAACTCAGTACTCCATCGTCGGTGTCACTCGAAACTCAGTATTCCGCCGTCTCCGCCGTCGTCGCCGCTTCTCTGGCCTCAGTTAGTGAACTCACAACTTCCAGGTTCGATTTCGTTAGAAAAGGAAACGCATCAGTGTTGTTCGATTTCATTAACCTCAATGTCTATTCAATTTATGATTTCTATTTGGTTTCTATTTATGATTTCTATTCGGTTTCAATTTATGATTTCATTAACATCCATTTTCATTTCAATTTCAACTTAGGGTTTCTTACTTTTCTCTACTTAGGATTTCCTTCTTCGTATGAGTGAATTGATTTGTCATTCACTACTAGAAAAAGTTCAAATACCGACGGAATTTAGAGACGAAATTTGTTTCTTCTCTAATAGAGATGGAATTAGAGACAGAAAAAAGTTGTTAGAGACCGAAATTCAAATATATGTATTAGTCACGGATTTTAGAGACAGAAATTTCCGTGTCAATAAAATTTCGTGTCTAAATCCGTCTCTATTTTATTATTTTTATAATTATAATTGAAATAAATAGTCAGAGACGAAAATTTGAGACGGATTTTAGTCGTGTCTGATAATTTCTGTCTCTATATTCGTCTCTGATTGATCAACTTAAAATTAAAATAGTCAAACATTTGTCAGAGACAGAAGTAATCCGTCTCTGAATTAATCTGTCTCTAGAATCTGTCTCTAATGAAATAACATTGAAAATTTATTTTTAGTTGTCTTTGTTGATTCTGTTGTTTTATATTAAGCAAAACTCATGTCTTAGTCTATGGAATGAAAGGAACAACTGCCGAAATAAAGCTATAAGTTGTCTATATGGTATTCCATTCTTTTGCTTAACTTGTTCCCTTATTAATTTGTTTTCTGCTTATGCAATATTAACCAGTTTACTCCATTGCTCCCTCTATTCTCCATTTTATGACATTTTTGCCTGTTTTCTTTATTTAGAGTTGAAAGAAAGACAGTAGGTACAAATCTAATCGGAAGGAGAAAGATTTAAAGTTCTATTCTTGCTTAACAGTTGATGTAAGTACTTGTTTGAAATAAGTTAGAAATTCACCTCTCTGTTTATGATTATAAAAATTTGTTTGATTTAACTAAAAAAAATAACTTGTTTGAAACCAATATTTCACATCGTGAGACACTGTATGATTGTATGATTGAATGAATTTTTTATGATTGACATAATCGTGCAGGCAAGGTAATTTACATGATATACAATTGATATTTTCTCGTATTGTACGAATGACATAATTGTGAGGGTCTGGTGTGGAGTTGAAGTTGGTCTGATTCATAGCCACAATCATAGTCCAATACTCAAGTGGATTTCTTTTATGCTTCACATATTTTATGTGGACTATATTTGTGAGGGTTTGGTGTGGAGTATATATATATATTGGTTATGAAGGTTAGGCTACATGAATCAAAGGTGTTTATTTTTTTATATTGGTTATGAATCAAAGGTGTTGATCATGGGTGTCTTATTGCTTGGTTTTTCCTGCTGGTAGTTTGGTTGTGTTTTGTTTGTTTGTAGGTGTGCTTGTATTTTAGTAGTTTAGGGATCTGGTGTGTCGTGATTAGAATTGGAGTACTAGTAGTAGTAATATGTTGGATACCATAAACTAATTTATAGTGTACTTAGTGTGAGGATCAAAGCGTGTAAGTCAAATGAGAGGTTGAAATTAAGTTGTATACTACTGTTAAGTGTCTAGGTATAAGTGTCTAATAATCCAATGTTCAAGTAATTTAAGGCTTAGTTGGATGTGATATTAATGTGTTATTATGCTTGTTGTCCTATTATTATTATTATTTGAAGTTAATGTATGTTTAATATTATGCTTGTTTTCCTATATTACTCTTATTTGCCACTCTCTGTTTTTTAACTGGTTACTTCTGAATCTCTGTGAAAAACGTGTTTTGTTTTTAAGATTCTTTGTTATGTTTTTTAGAGGTCAGGTTCACTCCTCCATCCACGATTCAGTCGCGAACTCAATTCGTTTCCCGGATTCGGTAATGCTTTCTCTTAGGTTTTTCTTTTTGTGATCTTTTCCTTGTTAACCCTTCTTCTCTTAAATTTCTACAATTTTCTGCAATTTTCTCTTAATTGTTGTTGTTTAGTGGCCTGTTTTAAGGAGACAAATTCCATAGAAACATGCCATCTTTTTTTGTTCTCTTAAATAATTTATGTGCTTTATTATTTTATATATTTAGGTAAATGGCATTGTTGATCAATTATGGTGAAGTTCGGGAAGGTTACTAGACCTATATTAGGGATCAAATTTGCTCCAGATCAATCTGTGGAGCAATTAGGGGTAAGTGGAGTGCTTGTCTTGGATGCTCCTGCCACTGGTCCAGCCGGGAAAGCAGTAAGTTTATTATTTATTTATTTTACAATAAAGAAATTCATTCTTATGAGAGTTAGGCGGTGTTTGGATAAACTACTTAATTAAGCACTCATCCCTGCATATGCCTCATCTCCTGATTCCCATACTGGTACATCTATGGATATATGGCACAAGATCCTCCCCTCAATAATGAGTTGCAATCAAATCCACATGTTATAACTAGTCTTGTTTAAGTTATAACTTTTAGCAATGTAAATAATATATACTAATAGTTACAATTTTTCAGGAAACTTACCAAACTAAATTGTTTGAGAGAAATTCTCAAATAGGTGAGGGTAGTAACCAACAATCTGATGATAGTATATACATGGAAGTTGTTGGAGGCATTAACAAGAAGGGACACATATTTGGATTGGGATCTCAAGCTTCCACTATCAAAGAATCTTTGAAATTTTCTCCTTCAATTTCTACTGATGTGGTACAGCCGGATAAAGTTGCTGCTATGGAGGCTAAGATTGAAGCATTAACCGTTGAACTTGAGCAAAAGAATCTTGACAAGAAACGTTAAAACAAAAGATGGAGCATTGGGAGCAGATTTTTGGAAGGTTTGTGCCTAGTATTAATCAAAACTCTCCGGGTCAACTTGGAAGAGAAGGTGATAATGAAAATTATGAGATGGATACTAATGAAAATGATGTGATGGATGATGAAGATGATGTGTTGGATGATGAAGCTTAGCTTTAGTTATTTTCTTTTATGTATTTTTCTTAAATCAATTATATGAATTTTTGTGTTTTTGACAATTTTAGGTTTGATATTATATTTAGTGCAGTAATGGTGCACTTGATACTTTGTAAGAATGACATACATTTGGTGTCAATCGAAATTTGATTTTCTCACATTCTAGAATTATATAAATTACATATAGTAGATAAAAATTAATATTTGAAAAATTGTATAAGCATTTAATTGCTAAATAAGAAAATAAAAAAAAAACTTTATAGAGACGGAAAATGTGTTTTGTCAATATGGAGACAGAATTCTATGTTTAGAGACGGAATTTTTGAGACAGAATTATTTGAATTTAGAGACGGACAATTCTGTCTCCTTTAGAGACGGATTTATTATGTTTTGAATTCAATGTTTAGAGACAGATGTTTATTTGATAGTGACAGATAAATTCTGTCTCCAATCAGAGACAGAATATAAAATCCGTCTCTGATAGTTTAGAGACGAGGAAATTAAAGACAGAATCAAATTGGTCTCTAATTCTGTCTCTAACATGCTTAGTGACAGAATATTGGCATTTTAGAGACAGATTTTGGCCGTCAGTATTTAAGATTTTTCTAGTAGTGATTGAAAAGATTGAAATGTTGCATGTGTGCATCCTGTGTGCTTTTTGTAGGACTGGTTAGATGAATAAGTGCATATAGTGCTGGTTGATTGAAGGTTGATTGTTAGAGGAAGAGAGTAACAACAAGAAAGAATCATTTGAGCTAAGCATTCTCACTTTTTTTTTGAGTTTTGTCGAGTGCACATAAACTGTTTGATAAAAGTTCTTAATGGTTGGTTTTTCTTAAATTATTAGGTAAACTATGAGGAAAAAAATCACTATTTTTTCCCCTTTCTGATTTTTCCACTTTTTTTAACCGAGTGAGTTTCATATTTACTGCTTAATTTTCTGTTAGCAATTTGAGATTAATGTGTGGTACATAATTTCACTGTTTTGGCATAGAGAATTACATTTGTGTAATTTGAGATCTAATTACACATAGAGAATTACTAAAAATCAAATCTATTTGTGTAATTTGAGATTAATGTGTAATTCTCTATGCCAATATACAAATTATGCCAATATATTTGAGATTAATTTGTAATTTGAGATGTAATTTGGCATAGAGAATTATGTTTTGGCATAGAAAATTACACAAAGCATATATAGTGCAAAATAAACAATTACACAAATATATTTGATTGTTAGTTTCTCTATGTTGAATATAAATATCAAAGCAATTAGATCTTTGTGCTTCGTTGAACTATTTCCCATTATTTAAACGATGGTGATGACACAGGGACGAGGAGGAGCCATTAGAGCCTGAGATTGAGGTAACATGTTTCTCATTCTTTCTACTCTTATCCTTTTAGTTTTTGGAATTTAATGGATTTATGGATTGATCGATGGATTGTTACACTCCTAAAAGGGGTAGTTTAGCTGATAATTTATTTGTGTTTCTAGTATGATTTGGTGTTTGTTCAGTGCAGATGGAATTGTAATCTACGCCCATGTGATTTTAAAATGGAGAAGCTCGTCTTAAGTTATTTTCAAACTTTTAGCCTTGTAGGTGTATGCACAACTTTAACCTCAGGTAACAACCTCACAATTTTGGGATATTCTTCTACTTGTTGAGAAGATTTGCTTGTAAGTTGAGTTTTTGTACGTGGTATTGTATCTTACAAGGTTACATTGAAGTTCCAGAGATTGAGTGATGTTCTTTATCATACAATATCACAATGTATTGCACTTCCAACATTAATTGTATATCAATTTTAAAAGGCAATAGTGTGAGATTCCTTTTTAACAAAGCTTAATCTCATTCATGATTGGTGGCTTCTCCATAATCCTGCCTTTATTAATAACTTATCTAACTCTAATTGTCGTTTTTTACCTTTACATTGCAGGCCACAACATGCAACTCAGGTCTTTGACATCATTGAGGACTTTTACATTGGAGACTTGGAGCAATAGCTAATACTATGTTTGGATTTCCATTGCAAACTTAAGTTTCGGTCCAAAAGTATGTTTGCCTCAACAAAAAAAGAACTATAAATATTTTGGCTTCATTTGTACTCATGCGGTTTCTAAGCGGCGTTGGCTGGTTTGTAACATTCAAGAAATTTGTGATTTCACAATTCCAATATTCTATTTCAGGTTGCCCTTCATTTTTGCAAGTTAATGGTGGTTCATCAGATTCTAATATCGAAGTTCAGAATGAGATTGTTCATTGGCATAATAGGTAGTAATAATAATTGTTTTAGAATTAATTTGTGTAGTAAATGTAGTAGATGTTACAATTATTGTGCTGTTTTTTGGATTGAAGTTTTTTATCTTACTTGCATCCTATGTAGCAATCTTCAAGGGAACCTTCTACGTTATATTTATTTGTGTTCGTACATGTTTATGTTTCACTTTGTTTAGGATGTTGTTACTTGAACTTATATTGCCTACCATCTTTGATTGATCAATTTTAATGATCTAATTTGCAGGAATTATAATCAATGTGTCATTTGAAATGTGAGTGTGTCATTAATTTGAAGCATTAATGCTGAACTGATATTGGAGTGCTATTAAGAAGCCAAAATTGGATTTTGGGCTGCTTATAATGTCAAACTTCAATTTCCCTGGGTGTTTATTTGAAGTTATTTTTGCTTTTTTTTGTGTGAATAAAATGAGTATATTGGTGATAGATCATTTTCCTACTCTGTAGTTTTTAAACTTGATTGCTCATTTGGATGTGCAGCCTTCAAAAGACCATGAATGTTAGAAGCATGAGGCAGAACCATAAATGTTGTTAGGATCAAGGAGGTGAGGGTAAGACTATAATTAACTATGTGTTGTACTTTTTCCACAAGATCAAGGTGGAGGTGAGAGTAATTTAGTATATCTTTAAGTTCTTGTTTTGCATCTTTAATGAAGCTTTTCTGATTTTTATTTTTGATGAGTTGCTTTTGCTCTCAAGTGGGTAAGATTTTTATTATGGAGAAGCAAAGATGGCTCTGAAGGTGGGCACTTTGAAAATTGAGTTTTACATCATGGATATGGTCACTGTGACAGCTGCAGGCATCATCAGAGTTAGAGATGTGAAAACTTCACAAGATGTTGGAAGATGAGGCTCATCAGAGAGAGAAACTTGAAGGAGAAAGTGTAATATTACAATGAAATCTAGTGGTACTGAATTATCAATTATTTGGCATGTGAAGTACATCTATGTATTTACTATTTTCATTTTTTATATTAATTTAGTATATAATAATTTATTTTGGTAATTATGAATTTTTTATGTTTATTTGTTGTACATTTTGTCCTACTGTGACTATATTTTATGAAAGTTTGAGCATTGTAATAATTTGAATAAAAATAACTGTGTTAATTTTTTTTACTCATATTTACTATTTTGCGGGGGTTCTAAACTCCCGCAAAATAACCTCCGCGAATTAAACGTGATACCAGCGGTTTTTAGAAACTGCCGGAACAAATCTTAAAACCGCCACAACCATTCTATGGGAACCTATACCGCGGCAGCTTGAAAAAATCCCACAAAATAGTTTGCGGAGGTTTGCAACCTCCGCGAAAAGGCACGTTTTTTTGTAGTGAAAAAAAATTATATTTAGGTTTTTCCTAATAAGTATGACTTTTTTCTTTCTTATAATTTAGGACGATGATGTTCTAAGTTCAAACATATGTAAATATGTTGAGTCTCACTTTGAATAGGTATCTGTTGGGGTTGATTGCAATGTAAGTCCCACATTGCTAATGAAGGGAAAAAAAAGGTCAAAGAAATTATATTGAAGAAGTCCCACATCGCTTAGAATGGTGAAGCAATGGGGGAATCAAGGCTATATAATGGACCTAAGTTCTTTGTTTATAATTGCACCAGTCAGTAGCACTTTAAGCTTATATCTGACTTTTTTGTTTTTCTCTTGTACTCTTGTATTAGAGGGTTGAGAGATGTAGTTAGATATTTGCTTTGGAGAGTGTGGATGTATTGGGGGCCAAAGGAAGGTTGAGGGTAGTCTATGTGTTGTAACAATTTTCACATAGTGTTTATTCTCTGGTTGTCGTTTTTGACAACGACCGTGGTTTTTTCTCCGGTTTGGAGTTTCCACGTTATATTCTTGTGTTGTTGATTGCGTTCTTTTATTTTCTCTATGTCGGTTTTTCCCAACAACTGGTATCAGAGCTCTTGGTTTGATTCAGGAGGAGGGAGTTCCGCTGTGAAGTTTAGGCTAGAGAAAATTGATGGAAGAATCATGTTTGGCTTGTGGAAAATCCAGTCAAGGATGTGGTGATGCAATCTGGGTTACACAAGGTCAGCCTGGAGAGGTGGTGGTAATAATACTCAACATCAGTCTGGAGAGGCGGTGATAAGAATACTCGGGTTACGTCTGAAACAACAACTTATTATGAGGATGCGGTGGTGCTAGTGGAAGTTGAGAATCGGTGGAGTGTTGATCATATGGACTTTGGAAGCTCCTATCACATTTGTTTGAAGAAGAAATACTTTTGAATCCCTATAGCTAGTTGAAGGTGGAGTTGTTCATCTTGGTGACGGAAAGCTTGTAAGGTTCAAGTTATGGGTGAGTTTCTTTTAACACAATGCGAAGTATTTTCTTGAACTTTGATGCATAGATAGTATGTAGATTACTTGTTAGATAGTTCTACTATTATTGGTTATGCATCTGTTACTAGCGGTGATTCTCATGTTTTGGTTAAGTTGTGGATCTTTGGGTGGGTACTTGTTAGTGACATGAGTTTAGTTGGACTAGTGAAACAAGGTTTACTAGGTGATGTAACTAAACTGGAATTGTTGGAGCCTAACAATGGCCTGAAGGTGGTTTCAGAGCAGTTTGAAGTTGTTCAAGTGGCACATGGGCATCGGTTGACATGGATGCAAGGTGTGTGATGATAGCGTGCGGGCATTGGTTGGCATTGATGCAAGGTATGCGGTTATCTCGATGGCTGATGAACTTCCGGAGAAAGCCAACATGGAAGTTCCACCATAAATTTTCAGCGAGGTTTCGAGATGAAATTCTTGGGATGGCTTGATTCCAAGTGAAGAAAAATCTTGGGATGGTTTAGTTTCAAGTGAATAAAATTCTTGGGATGGTTTAGTTACAAGTGGAGTATACTCTTTATGGTGGAGTATGATAATTTAATTTGTCGGTATAAACAATGAGAATTATGATTGTCGGTGAAGACAATGATTGTCGGTATAGACAATGGAAGCATAAGATAATGATTGTCGGTGTAGACAATGAAGATTGAAGACCATTACAATCAAGGTGGAGATTGTTGGGGTTGATTGCAATGTAAGTCCCACATTGCTAATGAAGGGAAAAAAAAGGTCAAAGAAATTATATTGAAGAAGTCCCACATCGCTTAGAATGGTGAAGCAATGGGGGAATCAAGGCTATATAATGGACCTAAGTTCTTTGTTTATAATTGCACCAGTCAGTAGCACTTTAAGCTTATATCTGACTTTTTTGTTTTTCTCTTGTACTCTTGTATTAGAGGGTTGAGAGATGTAGTTAGATATTTGCTTTGGAGAGTGTGGATGTATTGGGGGCCAAAGGAAGGTTGAGGGTAGTCTATGTGTTGTAACAATTTTCACATAGTGTTTATTCTCTGGTTGTCGTTTTTGACAACGACCGTGGTTTTTTCTCCGGTTTGGAGTTTCCACGTTATATTCTTGTGTTGTTGATTGCGTTCTTTTATTTTCTCTATGTCGGTTTTTCCCAACAGTATCTCATTACCATACACGAAAAAATAAATAATTGGGCCACCTTTTAACAATTTACAATAAATATATGCATTCCAAAGAGATTGAAAGACGGACTGTGAATCACATCAAAGTCATAAATTATGTCACTATTTTTGAATACTTGTCTTAAAAACATGTATGAGAAGATAAACAGTTGGACCACTTGTTTCTCAATCTCCAAGAAGCATTGTCTATATTGCGTAAAACTTGAATAATCAATTGCAATTAAAGTCATAAATTACGCCCCAATATCAGAACATCTATCCGAATAACATCAGTTGCAAATTACATTAAAGTCATAAATTACGCCACACTTCCAGAACAACTATCTGAATAACATATGTGGCACAGCTAGCTCAACGTGGAAAGAAAAACTACACGTCAAAATTAATTTCACAATTTCCAAACAACTATCTCACTAACATTCATGACAAGGCAAACAGTTGACTCATCCGCTTCTCAATTTTCAAGGAATAATATATGTATTACGTAAAACTTTGATAATCAGTTGTAAATTATGTTAAAACCAAAAATTATGTCCCCTTTTATTATTTTATAAAAAATATCAAATTGGTTAAACTTTCTCTCTTTTTATAGAGAAAGAAGAGAAAGATTCAATTTTTATAGAGAAAAGCGAGAAAATGTTCAACTGTGAAGAAGAATGAAGGTGATAGAAAGAAATAAAATAAAATAAAATAAAAATTCTTTGTTTTGTTTGTTACTCTCACTCGCCGGAGAGTGAATGTCACACTTACTGATGGAAAAAAGTGAATCTTACAAACAATGACGTGAAAAATTTTGATTGACTGTGCTAACGTTCACTTGTAATGTGCACATACTTTTATGTTTGTGCAATTTTTCAGTTTTGCTTACTAATTCATAGTTGTTTCCAGTCGATGAGCCAAAAAATTAGCCATGTTTTGTGTGTTAGACAAATGCTATGACTTTTTTTTTTTGGTAAACGAAAGGTATCATCTTCGCGCAACCGTAGAGACTAATCCCCTTGAGGCAACCGATTCATTTAAGGGGTTGACCTCTCCCAACAAATGTTTCTTCATACGCACCGATCAGGGGTCAAACCCAAGATCAAAAGGTTAAGGGACCCAAGCATCTACCACTTGTGTCACACTGTGTTGGTTGTTACGATTTTTTTTTACTAAATTAGAAAAACAAACTTCATGCATTGAATTGAATGTGTAAATTACTTTTTACAATACAATTAATGCTTGGTCAAAAAAAAACTAAGTTACAATAAATTACTTAATTGAATTTGAATGGATCTATATTTTTATATCATAATAATTAATTAATGATTTTACAATGGATTTTACATCCAAATATATAAGAGAAAAAACTATTTCTTCATGTCCCAAATTATAAGTAAAAAAATTTTATTTTTATTTTTGCTTTCACCACTAGTTGAATCTGGTTCGGGGTCAGTTATGACATCAAGTGGTTCCATCCCCCTCCTGATCGTAGTTGCGGGGGATCGAAACAGTCAATCACCACTAATCCAACTAACGATTGGTAAAATATACTCTCTTTTTTTTGTCAGAAAAGATTTTGCTTATTCTCTTGAAATTAAATGCAACTGCATTTAATTCTCTCTCTCTCTTTCTTATTTTCTCCATAAGCAATAATCAATCAAAATTATTTTAACACTTTTCCATGCAACTTATTTCAAGGAAAATACAAAAAAATAAATTGAATGACAGACAGTGAATCGCATCAAAGTCATAAATTCTGCCACTGTTTTTGAATTATTGTCTTAAAAACATGTATGAAAAGATAAACAGTTGGACCACTTGTTTCTCTACCTCCAAGAAGCATTGTCTATGTTGCGTAAAACTCGAATAATCAATTGCAATTAAAGTCGTAAATTACGCCCCAGTACGAGAACAATCCGAATAACATCAGTTGCAAATTACATTAAAGTCATAAATCATGCCACACTTTTAGAACAACTATCTGAATAACATATGTGGCACAATTAGATCAATGTGGAAAGAAAAACTACACGTCAAAATTAATTTCACAATTTCCAAACAACTATCTCACTAATATTCATGACAAGGTAAGCAGTTGAGTCATCTGCTTCTCAATTTTCGAGGAATAATATATGTATTGCGTAAAACTTTGATAATCAGTTATAAATTATGTTAAAACCAAAAATTATGTCACCCTTTATTATTTTATAAAAAATATCAAATTGGTTAAATTTTATATTAATAATAAATTTCACCATTTTCAAATAGTTATCTCATTACATACAGACAAAATAAATAATTGGACCTCCTTTAAAAATTTCCAATAAAAAATATATGCATTTCACGAAGATTAAATGACAAACTGTGAATCCCAATTTTCAAGAAGCATTGTCTATGTTGTGTAAAGCTTGAATAATCAATTGAAAATTACATTAAAGTCGTGAATTATGCCACACAATCAGAACAACTACCTAAATAACATCAGTTGCAAATTACATTAAAGTCATAAATTACGCAATACTTTCAGAACAATATTTGAATAACATACGTGACACAGTTTGCTCAGCATGGAAAGAAAAACAACACATCAAGATTAATTTCACCATTTTCAAATAGCTATCTCATTACCATGCGATAAAATAAATAATTGGACCACCTTTTAACAATTTCCAATAAATAATATGTGAATTTCAAAGAGATTGAATGACGGATTGTGAATCACATTAAATTCGTAAATTCTGTCACCGTAATTGTTGTCTTAAAAACATGTATGACAAGATAAACAGTTGGACTACTTGTTTCTCAATTTTCAAAAAGAATTTCCCGTGTTGTGTAAAACTTGAATAACCACTTGCAAATTACATTAAAGTCATAAATTATGACACATATTCAGAACAACTGTCTGAATAACATCAGTTGCAAATTATTTTAACTTCATAAATTATACCACCTTTTCGTAATAACTATCTGCTATCTGAATAACAGATGTGGCACAATTAGCTCATCTTGGAAAGAAAAACTACACGTCAAAATTAATATCACTAGCTCTCTTACTCACCTCTCCTGAGCCACCGTTGTCTGCCTTCCTATACTCGCGAGCCACCCTTCCGTCCAGTCCCTCCACCTGAATCAATTACGATGTAGACGCAGGTTTGGGTGGTGTGATCAATTCCTTTGGAGTCGCGATGCCACCATTAAACTGTTCCGACGAGATTCACAGTTGATTTCGTTGGTTTTGGGGATTTTGTCGATAGTTACCGTCGATTGAAAATAGAGGTCGATCTCGATGGAAAACAACTGGTTGGTTTTAATGGAACCATCCTTTCCGGCAAGATCCTGTTGACCGTTGGTTTCGTCGAATCTGTCGTTGGTTACGGTCGATGGAAAACAGAGGAAAATAGAATATTAGTCAATGGAAAGGATGGAAATGTTGAACCTGTCTATGGTTATTATTACTAGGTACTATTCATGGGTACTTGGATGATTTAAAATTTACATCACCTGCTTGTATAAACCAGATGGCATGTATTGGAGGAATTGAGTTTGTTTGAAGCTTTCCATGAGTTAAATTCATAAAAAATCGTCCCTGATATTGCTCGAAAGGGTTAGGTGCGTAAATATTCCGTGTTGACGAAGATAGTCGTTTGTCGTGCCAACGGGTTGTTGATTTTTTGTGTTTCTTGTGCTCGTGGTGCTCAACTTCGTGGATTGACCATCCTTCAGTCTGGTTTCCGATAGGTTTTGGACTGCTTTTAACAAGACTTGATTCATCAAGAGGTAGATGGAGAGATTTCGTCTATCTCATTATCTGTATAATTCCATGATAGTTCCTTGGTTTCAGACCATTTAGCTTTAAAAAGCCATCATTTCTTGCTGCTTGCTGCAGGGAGTTGCGGGTACTGGATTGATTTCGTGTTGACGGTCGGTTCATTCGCCTATAATATTTAGGACTTCTATTTTGTCTTTTAGGCTTAACTAGAAGTTAGTATGTTTCAATATCCTATGAGACTCACTGAGTTAGGTCTATGTCCCCCCCAAATTTTTTGTATATATGTATATTTTTCTTTTTTTATCTAATAAAGAGATATAGGCAAACGATGGGGGCGAAACCTGCTTTGTCCCTTGATGTCTAGATGTTATTCGCCTTATAAAAAAAATATCACTATTTCTAAACAACTATCTCTATAACATTCATGGCAAATTAAACAGTTGAGTCATTTGCTTATCAATTTTCAAGGAATGTATTAGGAAAAACTTGATTGATCAGTTGTAAATTATGTTAAAACCATAAATTATGCCACCCTTTATTATTTTATAAAAAATATATAATTGGTTAAATTTTAGGGAAAATTACATTGACCTCCCTTGAGTTTTGCTTAACCGTGTGTTTGGTTTAAGGGAAAGAAAAAGGGAGGAAAGAAAAACACGAAAACACAAACTTATGTCTCTGCTTTTTTGTCTATGTGTTTAGTACATTATAAGAATCTTTTTTGTAAAAGATTAATTTTTTTAAACATGGTAATGAATTAAATATGAATTTTTAAGTGTTATGCGCTTAAAAAATCTTAAATATTATATATAGTGTTAAAAAATTCTAATTTTTTTGTGGGATATGTTTTTATAATATTATAAACATGAATAAAAAACCATTCAAAAATTCGAAAGTACACAAGAATTAATTAAAAGTACGTAGGGGCAAAAAAATGTGACAAAAAATATTTAGGGGGACAAAAAATTGTTGAATTTTTTTATAGGGACTAAAAATAAAATTCGAGATATTTATAGGGACAAAAAACTTGTTTAACCCCTCTATTAAAATAATTAATTACTCCTTGACCAAAAAATAATAATTAATTGCTTACAAAAAATTAATTATTGTACAAATTTATTCTTATTAGTGTCATTTGTAAATTCAATTTTATTGCCATTTTTTTACCATATTATTGGTATGAAATTTTGCATCCATCTAATGGTAATTGAGTTTAATTGATATGCACCGACGGTGTAAAATACTTTTACACCATCGTCCAATAAATAACCATCATTTTGCCATGTCATGTCAAGAAAGTGAGATGAAGTGGGGTGATGTGGCGGAAAACATGGTTTATATTGGTTGACAGTGTAAAATTATTTTACACCGTCGGTGCATATCAATTAAATCCAATGGTAATTAATCTCCGTTATGAACAATAATCTCACTAGCATACATGGCAAAATTAACCCAACATTAAGTTTCAATTTTAATCCCTAAAAATTCAAAGTTTCATTTTCTTTTTTGGTAGAACAAATTTTCATTTTTAGTTCCCCGAAAAAATTTCTTCGGATATTAATTCCTAAAAAATTTCATGTTTTCAAACCTGATCTCCGCTATCAAGTTGAGTTAACAAAAGCTAACATGCAGTGGCGGATCCAGGACCCTAGTTCAGGGGGTGCAAAATTTTTTATTTTAATTAATAATTATTATAAGTATGATATAAAATACAAATTTTTTAAATTTATGTATAATACTCCTTTTAGGAGTATATTAGTAAGTGTAAATTTAAAAAAAAAAAAAAAAAAAAAAAGGAGGAATTTTAATATAGACAAAAACCCAAATAAAAAATATTTGGGCAAACACATGATTGAAAAAATTTAAATATTAAATAATCAGTCACATCATTTATCATCACTTTATTATCATTCTTATTATTTTTTTAATATTTTTTAGTGTGTACGCCTAAATATAAATACTTTAGCCTTGTGCCCGATCAAGAATACCTCTTGAAAAAGATGGTAATATCTACTCTAAATATGCATTTTGCTAAAATATTCCTTCTAAAAAATAAATAAGTACAAGTTAACAATTTTTAGAAGCGTTTTATAAAACAGTAGTGCTATATCCACTTATTTTTTATTTTTTGAAGTAGTAGTATATTGGCAAGTAAAAGCATCCACAATAAAATTATTCATTTTTGAGTATTTAACTGAGTCTCACGTGTACACGTCACTTGTTCTTTTGCTTGATATATAGAAAACAGGCAGTGTTTGGCTATGGTAACATTTTTTATTGACGGAATTTTGGCTATGGTAGCATATCTTCTTGTTTTAGCCAAACTGATTTAAAACCTTTAAAAAATTGAAGAGATTTTGAATTAATAAAATAAAAAATACAAAGTATTGTAAAAAGAAACTATGAAAACAGACTGACTGCAGTGGTTTTGGTCTGTACATGCGTCAATCCTGCTTTTTGATTATCATGCATCTGTCCTTTTTTTATATAATATCAATAATATGCATCGGTTCTTTAAAACAAGAAGATAGAGTTCATAAAATTGGGGAAATCTGGACCGCACACGCGTCCGAGTTTGGGTGCAGAGTGCAAATGTAAAATGTCAGAGGGTGCAAAGTAGAAATAACAGAGGGTATTAGGTGCAATTGTTCAAATTTCAGGGTGTGCAGGTGCACCCCCTGGTTGCACACTGGATCCGCCCCTGCTAACATGACACTATGACATGTCAAATTTTAATGATTTGGCGGTGCCACATAGGTTCATTAATTGACTAGGCAATGCCACATCAGCAAAAATTGATTTTATGTTTTAATTTTTAATTCTATTTATATTACCTAAAATACCCCTATTTTCCCAAATTAAAACTTGAAATCACTAATTTCGTTCAGCATTATTATTTTCCCCATCACCCAATTTGTGTCTTCTTTTGTGCTCTCTTGTTTTCCTCCACGGTGACCAAATAGCATCTATGTTGTTTGAATTTTCTATCAATTTATCTTCAATTGCAATATTGTTTTCTATAATTATGTGATAGATTTTCAATTGCGGTGGTGGTGGTGGTGGAAGACTCCAGCAAAAGGGAGGTTCGTGGAGATAGCAGCGGCGATAACTGATGTGGTGATGTAGGCTGGTTACAAGAGAGGTGAGAGAAAAAACGTTTAGGGTAGCTCTCAAATTCATATCTAAAATCCTTAATATATTAAGACAGAATACATGTGCAAACATAGTTTAGCGCCTAAACTTCTACCTAAACTTCTACAAAATCCTGCTCAATGACTATTAGCCTCTTAAACCATTCATATTCCTTTTAATTTTTTTAAATAAAATAAATCTCTTCATTTCTTCTGCTTTTTGTTTTACGAGAACCTTTTGTATTCTTAACTACACAATTAATTGTGATTCACTTCTCTAGAAAAAAAAACTCCATTCACTTCTTCAAATCCTCTGCAAGAATCCACAAATAAAACCATTTTTTTTGTCATGCTTATAAAAAAAACGTTTTATGTCTCTTCTATGCAGAAAATTATGTGTTTCATCCACTATGTGTCTTCTTCTCTGCAACATTCATCATGGCATGCTTCTCTGAGACCACATGCCATGTGATTGTTTCTTCATTGGTTCATTTCCTTTCCATTATGTGAATTCATATATAAGTTTCCTTTTAGTTTACATTCTGTCAATGTAATATTTGAGTGTCTAAAAACTGTGGCATTATTTTAAAATAACTCAAGTTTCTATTTGTTTTGTGCAGGAGTTCAAGGTTTTGACAATTCAATAACATTTTCACCATATTGCCTTCTGCCATAGTCCACAAAGATTAACCTTGAACAAGACCATATTGTGTGTACTAACTATTTCAAAATGGTTTTTTAGTTTGTTCATAATTTTATATAGTTTATTTTTGCAAATTTCTTAGTGGCTGCAGTATAGCATTTTGAAAGTAGTAAATTTGTAAATATTGTTTTAAAATTTATATATTTTTACATGTTTTCTTTCCATGTGATGGATATGAAATGGTTGCTTAAATTTGTATTACAATTGTAGGATGTCATGTGATTGATCAGGTGGAGTATAGTGTCATCCTGATGATGCTGGACTTTATTTGCAACATTCTAATACAACTCCAACCTAATAATAATATATTTCTTTTCTTTTTTTTTTGACAAAGTTATAATTGGTGTGTTAGATTTAATGCTTTATTATTGATATTTCAAAAGGTACAATATTTTAATTTTATTTCCTAATTTCCTAATGACCTTATAAACACACACATGGCTTTGTTGTGTTATGTTGTGGAGAAAATACGAAACAAATAGCCTCACCTATTTTTTATTTTTAAGATAGTCAAACAATGTAATGCAAATATGTGAGTTATGGGGTTTTTAGCATATGGTGGTACCTCTAAGTAAAACTTAGATGTGGTATTTGACTTCTAATTGGGATCATACCTTTGAATTCTAGAGGAATATTCATTTTGGTATCTCTATGTATTCTTCTTGCTACTCGATTGCTAACAAGAATGGTGTTGGTTCTCATATTAGGTATGACTTCCAAATATGGTGGCAGGTGACAACTTTTTCAACATCACATTCTCAAATGTGTGCATTAATAAAATAGCAAAAATGGAATTTAGATGTGCAATTCAGTAGAAGAATTTCATCCTTTCAGTTGACGAGTTTTTTGGTCTTAGCCAGCAAGTTTATGCATGAGTTGCATGATTTCAGTTTATTCCCATTATATTTGTAATTGTTAGATCTTTTTCAAAATTGATTGTAAATATTAATTTGAATGTAAGTTTATTATCTACATGGGTTTGAACCCACAAAGTATAAATAAGAACATCGATACAGATTGTGAGTTGTAACATAAATAAAGAGACTTAATTATTTATTGTATATTTAGATTGATAGTGAGTTTGACAATAAGGTTGATAAAATGAGAAAAACTTGTGTGGTCACTACCAGACAACATATTTGGTCACTCTCACATATTTAGAAAAAGGTAAAGAGAGAAAATAATTAAATAATATATATTTTTTAATTAATTAAATGATATATATTTTGATGTATGTGTGATTAAATATTGTGACCAAAAAATTGTGACTATTTAAGGATTTTTGTGATAAAATTACATAGTCATTATAATTCTTACAAAAGCTAAACTTTATACATGTTTATATCACGAAAAGTTTGCACCATCATGGTAGTTCATTTGTGAGTATGTGATTCTAACAAATTTATCGTAATACCAAATAAAAATTGTAACATCTTTAAGTAAGCAACAAGTTATGTACATAATCAAATATATTATGCCATTGTTGTACATGCTTTGGAAAGAAACATCTTTCTCTAAGATATAAACAAAAATGATCAAATACATCAAATACATTAATTTTTATTGACACTTTTTTTATATATATTTTAGGACTGAAGAAGTACTCCCTCAGATCAAATATATTCACTTTTGTTTACCAGCTTTTAATTTGCTTATATTTTAGAACGAAGGGAGTATATCACAACGTGACTGATTAATGTATGTATATCAACTTCATTAATTAATAAACATATTTTAAATAATAATTTTATCTAAACTTTCAAGTTATTATTTTTCTACATATTTTTCGTGTTTATATATAATGATTGATCCCGTGCGGGTATTCATACTAGTAAAATTGTAAAACTAAAACACAGGGTAGTGCTCAACTTTTTCTTTGGGTTGGGTACTTGTTGGATTTTATGAAAAAGTGTAGAAATTTTAGGGAGAATTTGCAAAATGTTACTAGACACAAATGACCAAATAGATATATTAGTCAAAGATATATTTTTTGAGTAGGATTTTTTTGGCAAACCACATTTTTAGTCTTTGAATCTACATCAGAATCACATTGTCACATATACATTAGTCTCTCAAAATTTTAAACAGATGCACAAATATATTTTTTATCAATCATTTTGGCATTTGAATACGTAATCAATTTAGTTCTTATATTTAGGACTCGTTTGACCCAACTTTTTTTAGAGCTTATGCAAACAGCTTATATAATTTTTATATATTATTATAAGTTTGTCAAGGTATTTTATGATAAAATAGCTTATAAAATAACATAAAACTTAATTTATATTGTATAAGTTGTTTGCATAAGCTCTAAAAAAAAGTTGTGCCAAGCAAACCCTTATTCTTTGTTGGACAATTTAGTTTATAAAATAACTATAGAATAAAATGTTATATATACTTGCAATTTCAATACATTCGAAGACAGATATAATAATAATTTACATTTTTAGAGGCTAAAATGGAGGTCTATCCGATTATTTTCTTCTTTTGTTTAGTATGACCACGGTATATCGACGTTCATGTAGCTATCAATTGAGTTTTACTTACTGGAGAGAATATAATAATAGGGTCACTCATCATCCTATTGATTGATTCTTGGCCTTCAGGTCTTGCTTATGGCAATAAAAGGGTCTGAGAGTATTGTTTATTTTCTACCTTTGTTTGTCATAATTCCGCCTCTAATAGCAGTTTGCTCCACCATAGGGGTCTTCTTGATTTCAATACTTGTAAGAGGTGTCAAGGTGCTGAAGAGTGTTTTCTTTCTCCATTAAATTTGTGATTGTCCTTTTTTTTTACTAACATTAATTTGATGATATTTTATATTATTCAATATATTATATATTACACGATTTTTATTTGTTTTCTTCTCAAGTCGTATTTTATTTGTTTTCTACATATTTTCTTCTCAACTTATATTTGATCATATTTCATATTATTCTATATATTACACAATTTCAATTAAATAAATTTTTATTTAGACAAAATAAAAAAATAAATATAGAAGTAATCATTTGTTATTAATGTATGATACTCAAAAGGTAACATCACCCATTGAGATGCTCTAATCTATTTGAGCTATTACATGATTCAATTGCTGAAAGCTAGGTCCAGTGGTGATAATACTTCTTTGTTTCGTGCTGGTGTATGCTGGATTTGGAAGTGTTTGGAGTAAATATAGTTCCATACACTACAATGAACTTTTTTCAACTTGGTCGTGAATTTCAATCTCCAGGTTTTGTTGATGATCCTCATTCTATGCCTCTCGCAAGAGATAAATGATCCAAAGTTCAATTTATGATTTTTGCGTATAAGAAATTCGATTGAGGCAATAACTCATTCTGTACCACCAAACAAGTTTTTGAAATATAGATAAAAACTACCAAACAGATGTGAATTTGAATTAACATTACGAGAGACACATATGTCCCCTGTCTATTTGTTTTTAGAAAGGAACATCAATTTGAATAAAAAAAAAAAGGAACATCAATTTTTATTTTATTATTTTTTATTGCAAAAACGAACATCAATTTTTTCTAGCAGCACTCCTCTACATGATTACTTAAATTTGAGTTTTTCTTTCCAATAATCTTTTTTTTTTTTTTGAAGCAGCAAAAATTTATTAACTCAACCTTAAGCACAAGTACACAAGGAGAGAAAGGGAACAGAACACAAGCAGTAAAGAGAGACTCCAAGCCTAAACACACTTGGAGAACAGCCTTTTAATGTCCTCAACAACCTGTTCCGCTTCCTTAAAACCATTCCCAAACAGAGTATCGTTCCTTGCTTTCCAAATTAACCACACAGTCGCATTCCAAATCAGGCGGACACCCTTCCTATGATTTTTCCCAATAGCAGCATCAGACAAACAAGCAAACAGATGAAACAGATTTGGAGGAATAATAATAGTCGTACCCAGCCAATAATCTGATTCGGTGTTTATCCTACGGTTGTCCCTACTAATTTGATCAAGAAGCCTTTGATGATGTTTACTTGTTTATTCTAGGGATGATGGCATCAGAGATTTGATAGAAATAATACATAATTTGAATATAAGTAGAATTAAATTAGTAATGATGATGCATAGGGCAAGCAGCTGGTATAAAAAAAAACAATATTTCTAACAGAAAAATAAAAACACCATAGACAGGTAAAACCAAAGTTCAAATTGATTCTGGAATTGAAATAGAATAACTAGAGTAATTTGATAATCAGTAAAAACTATAATAGTACAATTAAAATAACTCAAGTCGCAAATATTACTGTAACTCATAGCATACTAGAAGCAAAAATTCCTAAGCTACCAAAAAAACTGACCAAAATTTTACTTAGGGAAATGGAACATCATATGATAAAAAAAACTAGTTTAAATCCCAGCCAGTTGCTGCCACAGATTCAGTTCCGGCAATGGGAATTTGTTGTGGAGGTGGTACAGCTTCACCCCAGTCCCCTGCAACTGAAAGAATACTCTATATCAACAAAACTTGAATATAGTACTCAAAAATTAACTCAACAGAATATAATACTGCATCAACTTTTATCCTAACAAATCTTAATTAGAGAATTAACAAGGAAGCAGACTAAATGATAGCTCAGTAAAGTAAAAATAATTTTTTTAGCAGATGCCAATAACAGCAGTTAAACAAATCGGAGATATAGGAAAAACCGAACTCAGGGCTAAAGTATGGTGCATAAAACTTCAGTTTAGTCTAGGAATTTCAAAAGAGCAAAATAATTACGTACCAGCTTCTTGGCCTGCCCAGTTGGCAGCAGGAGCTGCTGAAATAGGTTGTGGGACAGCATCAGCCCATGGTTGATCAATGGTAGCAGGCCACTGAGCATCAGATGGAACAGCATTGAAGTCAGCAATGGCGTAATCTTGAGCGGGATTTTCCTCCTCCTCTTGCTCCTTGGCTTCCTCGGGTTCTCTATAGAAGAAGAGATCAACCTGCATTAAAGAAAAACATGAGACAATGTAGATAATTGAAATCTGCAAGTCAACCTTCAAAATTTGAAGGGGTACAGTGCATTGTATTCATACTTCACGTTCCAGAATTTCCGTGTACTTTTAACAATAACAAAAGTATAAAAACCAAAAATAGTTTACCATCACATCCCACTTATGACCAGGGCGAATAGTACCACGCATCTGCAAAACCATCCTAGCCAAAAGCCAAAAGAGACAACCAATGCTATGCTTTCCCTTGTTGTTAGCAGGAATTCCAATGTCAACATATCTCATAGGAGAATCAGTGTCACAGAAAGCAATTGTGGGAATATTTCCAAGAGCAGCTTCCTTGATTGGCTGCACTTAAACAAACATGCATATGGAAATTACACAAATTTATCATACAAATAAAAAACTCATAAACGGCAATGCACAAAAAAAAAACCATTCAATGATATATATGCATAAATTAGCAAAACAATGTGGGTTAAGGATAATGGGGAAACCTGATGATCAGTTCTTGGATCGGTGAGGATGAGAAGACGAGGCTCGCTGAATGAAGTCTGAAGCTGATTGGTGAAAGTTCCGGGAGTGTGCCTTCCAGCAATGGCATGAGCTCCAGTGTACTGAGCAAACTTCAGAACTGCCCTCTGTCCATAAGGCCTTGCAGATTGGACAATAATATCCTCAGCGTGCTCAATGGCAACAATGACCCTAGCAGCTAGTTGAAGTTTCTCCCAAGTCTTTCCAAGATTAATAATATAAATACCTTACATTCAAATAAACAATAAACAATCAAAACCCAATTTTTCCAACCATAGAACATTGACAATAGAACAAACACATGGTGTGCTTTAATTAAGCAAAATTAGATTTTTAACACTAAAACTATCCTAAAAAACAGAACTAAACAAAATAAAAAAGGCATAAACTTCTTAAAACCATTTTACGGAACCCAAATAGTAATTAACTAAATAATTATCCTATAAACCAGATCTTAATCTCGATTCGGAACAATCAAATGTCAAACCAATAAAACATAAAGCTTAAGAAAGTAGTAGGGATTTGAATGTTACCGTCTTGACGGCGTTTGAAAATGTAACGCTCCATTTGGTAGTCACAGTTCTTGGTGCCGAGATGAACATCGGCAGCCAACATCAGCTGGATGTCAGCTTCCTTTTGGGAGAGCTGACGGGATGAGGGTGCGTCGGTAGCCATGGTGGATGCTTTTTACTCCGGCGGCGGAAGAGATAGCTCAGCACAACGAATTTTGATAGGGTTTTGTTTGTTCCTAACGATGACTATATGAGCTCAGCACAACCTAACGATGAGTATATGACCCGGCTTAATATTCCTGGTAATGGGCTCGGCCCATAGTTGGTCCATTTTCCTTTACCAAAATACATACGTGCAGGAACTTCTTATTGTGTCCCCTGATTTTTCTCGCGCTATAAATTATCAAAATATCCATTTTGCCACTTAAAAAAATGATGTGTAAAATATTGAAAATTTTATATTAAAGTGTTTTTTCTTTCTTTCTCAAATTTATCATTTTTTAATGTCCGCTACTTAAGTAATAAATGGATAAAATGAAAAACTTGAATGACACGTAAGAAGTACATCCACAGCAAAAGAAACTCTCAACACATGCATAAATACACAATCAAACATCAAACATATTATTGATATCAATCAATTAACATACAACTAACACAAAATCAACACAAAATCATGCAACCACATACAAATGGCATAACTGTAAAAAAATATTGGGTGGCCACTAAAAAATTTGTAGCATACAAATTAAATACGAAAATTATATTGCATACAAAAATTCAAGTAAGTACAAATTCGATTATCAATGAATTAAATTACATACCTTAAAATTACAAAGTTGATCATTAGAAAATAATATATTTTAATATATTACACAATACTAAAAAGAAAATAAATTTTTTGCATTTTTTGTATTAATACTCGTATCAAAATCAAATTTTAGGAAAAATGTCTTTGCTGTCCCCAAGGACATGTTTGAACCCTTTGTATTAAAAAATGATTTATTTATTTTTTTTATGAAAAAAAATACCAGATATGCAGACCCCAAGAGTTAAACACGACGTTTATAATTTTATAATAAAAAATCAAGGATAGTTTGGTAATTTCTCTCTTTTTCTTTTTGGGGTGACTTGTGACTCACCTCAACCACCCCTGCCCTGGTTCTTGTGCACGATATATCATATGCGAAAATGAGCTGTGTTATTTCAACACAGTTTTCCAAACACGTATTTGACATAATAGATAAATTGAGTCTATGCACGCATAACAAAGCAAATTAAAAAAATTGTAAAATGGTATATTTGTCAACTTTGTGTTTAAAATTTGTGTTTACATAACATTATTGTGCGAAAATCACGATCTTATGTATCAGTATTTGTACAGAGTAAACTTTGCACTAATGGATTTTAATTACACAAGCTACTTTACAAATTTATGAATCCTAGGTCTCCAGGTCCAAACCGATTATTCATGATCAAGGAAGAAAAAAAAAATGATCACTTCAGATTTGAACCTCAAACAATGAATAAGAACAAGAATAATGATTACAAGAAATAATTAGAAACATAACAAAAATCACATTTTAGAAACAAAGACACTAGTTTAGAGCTCTTGAATGATTTTTTTTTTAAACTTGCTATCCGACCTTAGGACCGACTAATTCAAGTGGACTAATCTCACCGCCCACTTGCGGGTCCATTTAGAGTTTTTTTTCTCTGTATGGACTTGACCCACCGAAATTGACACCAGAGAAAATTAAACCTGACACATTGAGAGTAGCATATTTCAAGGATCCAAACCAACATCACTAGACCAACCCCAAGTGAGTTTCTTGAATGAATCTTAACATAATTTAGTCCTTAAAGAGTAAAAAATATACAATCTTATCTTAACAATTTAATTACAGGTTTCATCATGTACTGTTATTTTACTCTCTTGGTTAATGCTGACATGGACAAAGATAGCGCTATGAAAATTGTGAAAATGTTGTGTCCCATCTACAATTGGCGTGTTTGTTGGCGGAGGCTAGGGTGAGCGAGCCTCTCATATAGCTCACAGGTGAACTACTAAAAGATTGAATCTGGACCATTCGTTGGTGAAAATGCATGATACATACGCTACACTGTATCAATGTGCCTCTCTTCTCTCTCTACCTTTACCTTGACATGCTTTTCTCAATGTTCATTAACTAGTTTTTTAACCATGCTTTCGCACGGCCCATCAGGTCTTTTATTTGAATCATGACCTATTATAAATTTAAAAAAGAGAACTTATTTTGCCACTCTACTAATTATGGGATGCACCCTAAGAAATTACCAAAATATTCTTGTCCGCTACTTAGGTAGCAGACACCCCTCAAAACATCCTACTTATATAACGTTCGCTACTTAAGTAGCGGACGTTATTTTTCAAAATTTTTGATTTTTTTAACATACGCTACTTAAGTAGTGGAAAGGTAAAATTGAAAAGTTGTAGGACGCGCAAGTAACCGGTAATAGCCCACTAGCGATACCAGTAAAATAAAAGTTTCTCATGGTAACACCCGCCGTTTCTAAACGAAATGCCAACAAATACTTTTTTGAAGAAGAAATGCCAACAAATATTATATGCAAAAAAACTAAGTGACATTTAGTGAAAAATTAGTGACATACGAAAATAACTTATAGAGAGTAAATAATATATTATTTTATTCAAATTTTTTGAAATACCTCATGATATACAACATTTACGGTAGATTTTTTTTATAATCAGATTTTTTTTCCTTTATACAGTAGAAAAATGAATTAAAAATGTCCACTACATCAAGATACTTTCAACAAATTAAAATGTCCATATTGACCTCCCTTACATAAAACCAGCACAAAAAAAAAAAAGAAATTAAATCGAACCATCAAAATGCAGCAGCACCACTTTTCAAACACAAGTTGAATTCTCTTCACACTCAACAGGATTCTAATGGATTGCATCAAGTTGTGAGCACAAGAGAAGCCTGATCTTTTGATAATAGAAACAAAATTTTGTTACGAAGAAAGGTATACTCTAATACAAATGGCAGAGAGTGATAATCCACGAATCCTATTGGGATAGTAGAAACAATTTTCATCCATGAACAATAAAGAGTGTTATTTTCATATGTACTGTGTTGTCATATTATTTGAGATAGATTAATGAAAGCTAGCACATTAGCCTTGTAATGACTAATTTAGGGTAGGTGAGTGGTGCAAAGAAGACAAACAATTTAGTTGGCATATCTTTGAATATGATCATTGAACCAAGAAATCTCGCCTCTGAGCATACAAATTGAAGAGGTGAAACAATGTGATTGGTAGTGGTAGACAATATGTGATATATTCCTTCATATTTGTTATATATATCTCCTTTATCATCTTCAATTCTTTCTCTTGTAATAGCTTTTCTAATCATTTTACCCCTCTCTTTTACAATAATTCTGCAAGAAAAGAGAAAAGAAAGGAAAACATGAGATATCCAAAGAAAAATGAAAATAAATGCATTCCACATTTTGGCCAACCATACTAACCTGCAACTTTAATTGGCAAAAAAGCTCAGTTTATAACCACACTCCCTCTGAATAGACCAAACTTATTAACTTATTCCACTTCAAAAGAGAAGTGCAGGCCAATCTTTTTCACTCAATAAGAAACTTTCAAGTGATCATTAAACCAAGAAAATCCATTGAAAAAATTATAATATGCATTGATAAAGAAATTGTGAAAATTATAAGTAAAATGTAACACCAAATTTTCAATAAAAGTCAAAACAAAAAATTATGAGATCTAAGACAATATAGCAATAATAAAACAATGTAAATCAAATAAAAAAAACAAAATTATAACATGTTGAATATTGAAGCAAGAAAAACAGGGTCTGAAAATAAAGAAAAAACAAAAATTATAGCATGTTGAATATTGAAGCATAATGACATATAGCATGTCCTTTCCATACTACTATGATTACAGCATTAATACAAATGGAACAATATGAATGGATTATAAGTCAATACAAAATCATAAAAATTGAAAATCCATGTACCTGGGTTTCCAAGTTCTCAAACTCTGCCAAAACTTCCTCTTCATCTTCTACTGATAATTCCTCCCCAAGTATTGCATGAATTTCTTTCAAATTCAACAAAATAATGTAAACCATCAGCAAGTTTCAAATATAAACAAACAAACAAAAAAATGCAGGAGATGAGAATTTCCAAAGAAAAAGTAGCAGCTAAATAGTAACAACACAAAAAGCTCAATCAAACCAGTACAATTTTAATCCCTAATTCCGACCCCCAAAAAATTGTAATGAGTCTGGAGGTGGAAGTCAATTTTGAAAAGCAACGAGAGTAAGGATAAATAAGGGTGAACTCAAACTTACATTGCATCCATAAGCTTTAGCTTCAGCAGTTTCATCCATAAGTTTCTGAACATCCTCGATGTTTATCTCACTTTGTATGGCTTTCATTGCATCATTACCGGCCTTCAAACTTTCAAACACCGCCATTTGTTTGCTTGCCAGTTCGATATCTGCTAACTAAACCAAGGAAATAAATGTAAGTATCTCTTTTAGACAAAAACAAAACAAAACAAAGAAGAAAACTTTTTTAATAAATGACAGAGAAGAGTAAGTCATTACTTGTTGCTCAACGTTTATTAGTCAGGCGTCAACTTGCTTCAACAATTCTTCTCGTGTCTTTTTTTTCTTCAATGCCAGCAAGGCCCTATCTTTCTTCTTTTCAAGAATCAAGTTTCGTGCAGCTTGCTTTTCTGCTTCAATAACAGCATCAAGCTGGAAAACAAAGAACACATATAGTAAATAACTCAAGCAAGGCAATGTATCCTCTCTTAGGTACTTCAATACATATGTCCTATCTAAAAATTCTACTTCATCAACAACCAGATAATCAAGAGCCATAAGTTCATCCCATCCGAGTTAATAACCAAAAAAAGTGCAAGCATCGGCAAAGATCACCAAGGCAATTTTGACAACATTTTGTACTTGCTGCAATTCAATTTTTGGCATGTACCAAGGCAAGTCAGAAATATACTTATTCAATTAACAGTTGGCATATGGAAAAAGGAATCTAAATGGAAAGAGTAGAAAAATGAATTCAATTAACATGCTAGTACACCATTTTTATTAATACTTGAGTTCAATTATTATTTTTATCTAAACTTCTTCAGTTCAATTTTTCAATTCCCTTTGAACCCTAAAAATGAAATTATGAGAAATTTGACACTGACAATGAGAGTGGAAGAACATATATGTCATTATTCAACATGCTTCAATATTCAACATGTTAAAAATGCAGTGGTTAGGAACTTTGTAGAAACACAATCTATAAGAAATAAACACTCAGTACACAAAGAGTTAGATATAATTAAAAGGAAAATGAACAATAACAATAGCATAAAGAACACATTTCTATACCTTTCTCAGCCTTAAGATCAGGAATAAATAAAGAAATAGCAAACACCTCCAAAATCCCATGTGCATTTTTCCCATTGCATCACCGCCAGTAATCCACTGAAGTTGCCTGAGCTGCATAATTTTGGTGTGAAAACTTGGATTGTCATCAGGTATTTATATTTATATGCTATCAATAAAGGATAAATATCGAAAAAGGAAATAAATTACTTAGTGATTCACACATAGTTCCATTGCATCCATCACAATTTTCTTTGTAGACATTTTATCAAACACCTATAATGCATTTTATCTCAATTACTAATTCTATTTCTATCCACACTAAACTACACTTTTATTGCTTCAAACAATGATACATCACACAACAAACTTATAGCAGATAACACCACATAAAACAGTTCTGTGAACAGTAGCAAAACAAAAACAATAGAGAATGACTACCTGTGGGGTTTTCCATGAAGATGCAACTTACCCAAAAAAAACCTAATTTTCAATATGATCAAACAATAAAACATTCAACAAAAGAATAGAAATATCATAACAATAGCCACTGGATAAGTAGAAATCCAATTAGGAGGGAAAATTATGGAGAATCCAAAATTCAAATAACCCTAAACTTGTTTGAGGGGGAAATTCTATCTCCACCAGTCACCAGATCAACCCACCCCAGATGAACCTCTCAATAACACAAGGATGGAATTCGACCAAATTCATTGAATTTTCTGAATCACAATCCTAGCATATGCAGTCTCGCAGAGCTTCTTCTCTAGACACAGAACGCAAAAAAAACAATTTCTGAAGATCAATTTTTTAACACTTTCTACATCCTCTCAAGATCAATTTTTTAAAATTTTATTTTAAAGTTTTTTAATTGAATTGAAGGTTTCTGAAGCTGAAGTTTCTGAAAATTCATGATAATCAATGGAGTTTCAAGTCTTAAATCTATGTTTCATCACCTTGGAAATTTCAAGAATGGTCAATCACCAGCTTCAGAGGAATCAATAGAAGTTATGGAAAAGGTTGAAATTGAAGAAAAAGTAGAGTCATAACAAATCAAAAAAATACAAAGAATAAAAAGAAATCATGAACAATAATCAGGAAATGGAAAAAATAGGAAGTAAAATAAAATCCAAGTTAACAAGAGCATAGAGAAGAAAGGGAAAAAATATGGTATAAACAAACTTACACTAAAATATATAGACCTCAAAATCTGACGGCCATTAAGAGTTGCCACCGGTGAGAGTCTGAGAGATACGATAGGCTCTCTCACCCTAGCATGAGCCGTGTTTGGTTGGACGATATTGATTGAAAGGCTTCAAAGACAAAGTATTATATATTGATGGTAGAGTGTGAGTCCAAAAAATGCATGTAGATTTTGTTTTCTGTTCTAATACTTTAGAATCGTGCTCCATTTTCATTTTAGAGCTATGTTATTTAAACACAAATTTGGTCAACAGATATTTGACAATGTATAAATATAAGAGGAAATGAGTGTGCACACAAATTTATAAAAAATATTATATTATTTAAAAAATAAAAAATTGTATATTTATTTGGTTTGTGTCTAGAATTTGTGTTGATATATCATTTCTCTTCTTTTTATTCCTGCTGTCATATTAAAACATTATGAAATTTGATTCAATCCATGTTACATTAAGGCCTATAAATAATATATACCCCTATGTAATTATTTAGAGGCTATTAATTTGTTTTTTGTGAGACCTAAACCAAGGACTTGCATTGCTTTATCTTTAGGCCGACCCTGTGAGTTCCTCCAATTTTGTGATGTTGGGTTGGTGGAATAACTCGTCGTTTTGCTTAAAATACGTTTAACATTAGTCTATTCTATATTGTACTTTAACGAAACAAACCATTGTTGTTCGGAAAAAAAAATAAAAATGGAACAAACAATTGATTTGTTAAAAGAGCACCGCCATCTCTTATCTCTGGTATTATAAGCTTGTATACACAAGCAAATCATAAACCTAATTTGTTTTCCCTCCACTATTATCTTGCAATTTTTATTAAAAAATAATATAATTTTGTCTTGATTAGGATTCAAACATGTGGCCCTTCAGTGCACGACAATATTTTCAACTATACCAATTGTGATTAAAATTATGTGCAATAATTGATAAGCATCATCGATTTTCATAGGAAAAATTTCATACAACAATTAAACACTATCAAATTACATTGCACAGTTTAAACAATAAAAAACCGATAATTAGAAATCTAGCAAATCATCAAATCATACATTTTCATAGTGTTTATTTTTCGAAAAAATTTACTTTTTTTATCCTAATTCAATATTTTTTACTAATTAACCAAACATGTTAACCATTTTCTTAGTGTTTTTGTTTTACGGAAAGAAAAAATCATAGACTTAAAAGTTACTTTTTTTTTAACTAAACATGCTAAGAAAAATATATCTTTTTTATGTCTTTCTGAACTTAAAAGTTTGTTCATGTTGAGGAGTATGATTGATCGTATTACTGCAAATATATATCAAGGTGATATTTATGCAAATAGTAGTTGACTCTAGGTATATATCAACGTGACTATATTATTAATTACGAAAAAAATCACTGATTCACATTTGTTTCTTTTGCTAACAATGTATCCTAACCTTTTCGGATCAAAGAATATTGTTTTCTGAATGAGTTTTGGGTGTTGGCGATGGAGAAATTGATGATGACAACGACGATGATTTAGAACTTGACATTCCATCAGATTTATTGATTCCAAATTCAGGTGATCCTCTTGCTTCTATCGTTGAAAGCACATATCCCCAATTTTTACAAAACATGAACGATATAACGTGTTTCCAAAATAAAGCTATATTAGCTCCTAAAAATTCAATAGTCGACACAATAAATGATTATATGTTGGATTTAATTCCCGGTGAAGAAAAAATATATTTGAGTTATGATACTCCACTCACACAGAATGTAGATGGTCAAACAGTGGATGATGTTCATACTCCCGAATTGTTTAACACGATTTTTACGTCGGGACTCCCAAATCACAAGTTGAAACTTAAAGTTGGAGTTCCTGTTATGCTATTAAGGAATTTGAATAAAAAATTAGGATTATGCAATGGAACAAGACTTATTATTACAAGATTGAGAAAACGTGCTCTTGAAGGAAAAATTATTTCAGGAAGTAATATTGGTGATTAGGTTTTCATACCTAGATTTTCTATGATACCATCTGACGTAAGAATTTCTTTTAAATTTTAACGGAGACAATTTCCTTTAATGATTTCTTTTACGACGACTATTAATAAGAGTCAGAGACAATCTTTAAAGCATGTAATGTTGCATGGGTACTCCATTTTAGATTAAGTACCGGTAACGGGTACATACCGAGTACCGGTACGCGTATGGTACTCCTCCGGTACGCACCAACGCCGTACCTAATTTTTTTTTTTTTGCAATGGGTACACGCTTGGTACACCTGTGGTACACGCGTGGTACACCAATCCAAAAAAAAAACACGTTTTTTTTCTTCTCCTTTTTCTTTTATTAGTTTTTTTTATAGGAAGATTTAGGTTTTTTAATTGTTTATAATATTAAAGTAGCAACTACTGCTAAAAATCAATAACAAAGTAGTCGTCGGAATTATTCACTCATTCATTGAAAATGAATAGGCTCAATTCAAAGAGAGATGAAGATCTAGTTGTTATTCATACCAATCTTCGTCTTCTCTCGAGAAAGAGAAATAGTAATACTTATAATGAAAGTGCAACAAAAATGTGGGATATTCGTAGAAATGAATGAGATTTATTTAATACTTAGTTGATATTCTTGAAGTTGCTAGTCTTTCTCGCGGTGAACCTAACTAGAGGTCGCTCGTTTTAGTGATGGCGGAGTGGGAAACAATTGACTCTTTTTGAGCTAATTGCTTTTTAATTTCATATTTTGATGTTTCGAACAATTTAAATTATTTTAAAAGTGTAGTGTGATATTTTTTATGTTTAATTATTTGTTTTAACAATGTAATTCTCCTATTTAATATGTATAATTATATATTAAAAAAAAATTATAGAGGCGTACCCGTACCTTTATTTTTCTAAAAATGACGTACCACGTACCGGTACCGGTACCCGATACCGGTACCGTACCCGCACCCGGGCAACATATTATATCTTCTGTCGCCAGTGTTTTCACATAGTCAGCTGTATGTTGCGATTTCAAAAGTTACTTCTAAAGAAGGATTAAAAATATTGATCGTCGACGATGACGGCGAAGATATGACTAAGACTTCGAATGTGGTCTATAAGAAAGTCTTCCGTAATATACCTTCCTTTGTATGAATATTTATCTAAAATTATTGTTGAACTATCGTTTAATGTTACTCAAAAAATTTCATATACCTTATATTATTGCAATTATCATATCGTAATTTATAATTACATATCTTACGGCTAATTAGACTCGTGCACCACACGGGACACGGGTCTTTGTTCTTTTTTTTTTTTTTTTTTGGTTTTTCACCACCAGTTGAATCTGGTTTGGGGGTCAGTTCTGGCATCAAGTGGTTCCAGCCCCCTCCCGATCGCAGTTGTGGGGGATCGAACCGCGGTCCTCCCTACCAAGTTCAGCGCCAATCACCACTGAACCAACTAACGATTGGTATACACAAGCAAACTTTAATCCTAATTTGTTTTCCCTCCACTTTTATCTTGCAATTTTTATTAATTAAAAAATAATACAATTTTGTCTTGACTAAGATTCAAACCCGCAACCTTTCAGTGCAAGGCAATATTTTCAACCACTATGGCAAGTATACCAATTGTGATTAAAATTATGTGCAATAATTGATAAGCACCATCAATTTTCATAGGAAATATTTCATACAACAATTAAACACCATCAAATTACATTGCACAGTTTAAACAATTAAGAACCGATAATTAGAAATCTAGCAAATCATCAAATCATACATTTTCTTAGTATTTTATTTTTCGAAAAAATTTACATTTTTTATCCTAATTCAATATTTTTTACTAATTAACTAAACATGGTAACAATTTTCTTAGTATTTTTTTTTTACGGAAAGAAAAAAATCATTGGACTTAAAAGTTACTATTTTTTAACTAAACATGCTAAGAAAATATACTTTTTTTTATGTCTTTCTGAAGGAGTATGATTGATCGTATTACTGCAAATATATATCAAGGTGATATTTATGCAAATAGTAGTTGACTTCAGGTATATATCAACGTGACTATATTATTAATTACGAAAAAAATCACTGATTCACATTTGTTTCTCTTGCTAACAATGTATCCTAACCTTTCCGGATCAAAGAAGATTGTTTTCTGAATAGGTCTTAGGTGTTGGCGAAGGAGAAATTGAAGATGACAACGACGATGAATTAGAACTTGACATTCCATCAGATTTATTGAATTCAAATTCAGGTGATCCTCTTGCTTCTATCGTTGAAAGCACATATCCTCAACTTTTACAAAACATGAACCATATAACTTGTTTCCAAAATAGAGCTATATTAGCTTCTAAAAATTCAATAGTCAACACAATAAAATGATTATATGTTGGATTTAATTTATGGTGAAGAAAAAACATATTTGAGTTATGCTACTCCACTCGCACATAATGTAGATGGTCAAACAGTGGATGATGTTCATACTCCCGAATTTTTTAACACGATTTCCACGTCGAGACTCTCAAATCACAAGTTAAGACTTAAAGTTGGAGTTCCTGTTATGCTATTAAGGAATTTGAATAAAAAAATTAGGATTATGCAATGAAACAAGACTTATTATTACAAGATTGGGAAAACGTGCTCTTGAATGTTTTCACACCATCTGACGTAAAAATTCCTTTTAAATTTCAACGGAGACAATTTTCTTTAATGATTTATTTTGCGATGACTATTAATAAGATTCAGGGACAATTTTTAAAGCATGTTGGGATATATCTTTTGTCGCCAGTGTTTTCACATGGTCAGTTGTATGTTGCGATTTCAAGAGTTACTTCAAGTGAAGGATTAAAAATATTGATCATGGATGATGACGGCGAAGATACGACTAAGACTTCGAATGTGGTCTATAAGGAAGTCTTCGGTAATATACGTTTCTTTGTATGAATATTTATCCAAAATTATTATTGAACTTTCGTTTAATGTCACTCAAAAATTTTTATATACCTTATATTATTGCAATTATCATATCATAATTTATAATTACATATCTTACGGCTAATTAGTGTATATCACCATTCATGTTGTAACATGTTTTTTTTTTACGGAATTTTTGTAACATGTTAAAATACCTCACGTACTAGATTTGATAATACACTTTAATTAATAAAAAGAAGGAACAATATGCCCTCTTTTTTTTACGAAGGAAAAATGTGCTTAGCAACCGAGAAAATGGGAAAATTGTGCTTAGAACAAAATGAAAAACAATTTATTCATTCAATCATTGAATAGAGTATTATTACATTGATATGTAACAGTTTTACACTGTTAATTTATTTGGTCGGCAACACCAATTGACAAATTTGTTACAGCAAACACTTGCAATACCATATGGATGTGAATATTTTTGTGCATTTTCAGTGGCATCATCATGATTAATGCTTTGTACCGTTACCACAAAAATACTTGCAATAGCGAAGAGCAATATCACCAACTTCAAAGAGGAATAATCCATTATTATTTTGCTAAAACTTTAAAGAAAATGAAAGTTAGTGACTTGAAATGAAATGCAAGAACAACGTATACTTATTTATAAGTAGAGGGAGGAAGGATGGTCAAAATAGTTTTTTTTTTTTACTATAAACATATATGCAATGAAAATATATTTTTTACCGTAAATACGTTTTAAATCCTATGTATATTAAAATAGATAGATTAGTTACAATATTAAATTTATTACTTATAAGCTAAGTTTTTTTTTAACGGCAAAATTATATTAATAGTGGTCAAAGCAGAAGGGAGTAAGTTTTTAATGCATATATTTCTCTTTGACTAAAATATTACTCTATGTCCCAAAATAAATGACCTAGTTGACCGCATTCACATTTGTCAATGCACAACGTGGTGAAAGCCAAAAAAAATAAAAAAATAAGTTATTTATTGTTTTTTTTTTTTACTAAAAATAAGATATTCATTCATTCCAATAATTGATAGAATACATCAGATGCAAATAAAAATTCAACTTCACTAAAAACGAAAAGAATGAATCTGCAAACAAACTCACAGCATCCAAGTTAATAGCATACAACGGCAAAATGCCTACAAGTAATATGATAAAATCAAAGTCACCAGAATGTCCGTGCTTTCGGATCTGCAACGTTGACGTCCAAATCATTGATTGAAGTTGATCTTTCAATATGAACTAAACAAACACCGCAACACAACGGATAATCCAAAACATCGCACCATCAGACGCCGATCAACACACAGCCGCACTTAGACGACTAAAATCACACCAAAAGAAAAAACTAAAAAACTTGGTTATGTGAAAAAACACTTATTTAGATTAAACGGGAGGAAAATAAAATGCGAAGGGGTGATTTTAGGCAAAAAAAAAAAAAGGACCTAAAACCATCCCTCACCACTCAAGGAAGAAGAAGAAGGAGACTTGAAGAAAAGAAAATTAGGGCCGACAGAGAGAGAGAGAGCGCTTCTTTCTCGAGCGTTGTTTTTTTCCTTGTTAGTTGTATATTTTGAAAATACTCGTCGAGATAAATCAAACTAGGGGTGATCGTATCCGAACCAATCCAAAAGTAAAACCGTAAACCGAACTAATCCAAACCGAAAACGCAAAAAAACCGCATTTAGTTTAAACCATACGGATGATTTTTCTTCTATACCGCGCGGTTTGGTTTGCGGTTTTCATTTCAAAAAACCAAACCAAACCGCAATACTTATCTCTATCAACTAGTAGCAATCAACCTATTAACTAAACCAACTTAGCAAGCCCAACCAAAATTGAGTCTATAAAATAATAGACTGTCAAAATATATCATTTAACGCGATCTAAAACTATACTATTGTTACTAAAAATAAGTTCTTATGTATATGGAATTTCTGTATATGCATATTATATCACGTAAAAAAATAAAATAAATTAAAATTTTCTAATGTTATTTTGTAACAAGTTGGTAATATCGTCATATTTTTTATATCGCGATAAACCGCACAAATCGAACTAACCCTAACCGCATTGGTTTGGTTTGGATGATGTTTTAAAAACCAACCGAACCACTTGCAATTTTATCTCGCGGTTAGGATAACTTTTATGTTCAAAACAAAACCACACCGCGAACACCCCTAAATCAAACATCTCATATGCTTATATTTGCATGTATATATTAGTAGAAAAATAAGGTTAAAGTAGATCATATGAATAATACACTAAGTCAAAATTATGTCATTCAATCTGGGACGAAATGAGTATTATTTAATCTAAGTTATTAATGCATATATTTCTCCTTTAACGTTATTTTTGTTTGGAGTAGCCCCTTTTTTTTTTTGTTTAAACTTTGGACTAGCCCTTTATTTCCAACAAAACAATAAAAATTCTCTTTTAACTAAAATATTATTATACAAAACAATAAAAATTCTCTTATAACTAAAATATTATTATTTATTAATGCATATTTTTTTTGGTACAACATATATTTCTTCTTTAACTAAAAATATTATTATTTAGTCCCATGAGCTTGACTCAGTTGGCGGGACATTGCATTATATATGTAGGAAGTCGGATTTTGAACTCCGATCATTTCACTTATCCACCTTAAGGGCTCGTTTGGTGCGCAGGATAGCATAGTGACAGGATAGGATATAAAACAAGATAAGGATAGGATATGATAACAACAGGATAACAGTTATACTCAGTTATCATATCATGTGTTTGGTGCACACAAGATAACAAACATGATAACTATTATATTTTGTTTTTAATACATATTTGCTCATAATAATATGATAAGATATATAACATATTTAATTGACAAAATTACTCTTGTAAAACAATTGTTATTTTTTAAAAATTATTTTGTAATACTTTGAATTTTATAAATAAAAAATATAAATAAGTAATCAAATAACTTTATATAATTTAAAATAAAAATCATGAGAAAATAATCAAGTTTAATTTTTTATATGAATCATGATCAAATAAATAACTCAATAATATATACATGTTAGATAAGCCAAATAAATATATGATATATCTCATACGTAAATAATAAAACTACTATTGCAAAAGAATTATATTTAATTTTTTATAAAATTTAAATTAATATCCCTATTTGTCAATTTTTTAATAATCATTTTACTTTAAAATATTGTAATTTTAGTAAAATTTTGATTTTTTAGAATATATAAATTACAAAATTACCCTTGTGAGAAAATCACATATATATTTAAAAATTAATTATTTTATTATTTATATTTTATTAATTTTATTTTATGTATTTTAAAATATATTTTACAAAATAAATCAGTAATTTTTTTTTATCCTATCCTGCTGGTAACCTAGCTCAAATTCAAGATAAGAATTATAACTAGAGAGACAGGATAGGATAAGCTTCAGGATTAACTTATCATATCCTGCTGTATCACCAAACACTGGATTGCGGCAGGATATGATACAATTATCCTATCATGTCTCTTATCCTGTACACCAAACGGGCCATAAGGGTGGAATTTCTAGCCACCAGACTATTTGACAAAAAAATTATTATTTATTATAAAAAAATTTATTTAAGCTAAGTTATTAAAGCATATAATCTCAGAAATAATAACAGTATCCATAAAATTTGGTCAGCATCTCCGATGGTTAGGGATGGCAGGAAAACTCAAACCCAATAGACCCACTCAAACCCAAATCAAGTCAACGGGCAAAACCCTAGTTGATTGGGTTTGGGTTCGGGTGGCACCCGAATATATGGGTGTGGATTTGAGTAGTATCAAACCCACACCCGAAACTCATTCACCCACCCGTTTATATATTAAATTACCTAGTTACCCCTATGTATTTTGCTCCCTTTTAAGTTTTTGAATGATGTACTAGTGCATGTTGTAGTGATGATAACATTTGATGAATTGTTTAGTGAGAAAAAAAACTATTTTAAAATTTACAAACTATATTACCAAATTATGATACATTTTGCATTTTATCAAATATAGTTCGGGTCGGGTTTGAGCAGATAATCAATTAAGCGTGTTCTTGTTACGGGTTTCGGGTTTGGGTGAAAAAACCCGAACCCAGCGGGTGCGGGTGTGGGTTTCATTTTCCCACCCGAACAACATTTGAGTTTGGGTGACACCCGAATATATGGGTGTGGGTTTGGATAGTATCAAACCCGCACCCATATGCACCCATTGCTATCCCTATCGATGATGATACCACTTTGGGTATCATACATTATTAACAAGTGGTCCCTTTTATATTTATTTTTTTAACTTACATTAATGATACGATATCTTAAATAAGGTACAATATCATTATTTTTTTATACTCTATGGGTGTGTTTGATTTGTTAAAGGGTAAGTACTGGACAGAACAGTACAAGACAGAACAGCACAACGCATGACAGAACAGCACAGAACAAACTTTTGGGATATTGAACATTTTTTTGTCTTATACGATATTTTGTTAATAAAATGGTATTTTGGCATTTTAGACAACTTGTACTGCGGACAAAAAGTTGTGCTGTGGTTTAGTGAGGTACAAAAAATTCTGTTTTTGTCCTGTTCATTGCTTCCCAGTTTGTCCAGTTCCTGAAACAGTTTTACAATCAAACACAGTACAACTACAGTTATCCTGTCCATTCCCTTATTTTTAGCGAATCAAACGGACCCTATGTCACGTCATGAAACTCAAATGATAACAAGGAAGTAACCCATTTTTCATATAAGAACATTGACGCCCATTGTAGGGCCCAATAAAATATACTCAGGCCTCAAATTCACATGCAGGACATGGGGAGGAATTTTTTTTTTTCTACCCCAACAATCTTCATTCTACCCCAACATATTTTTTAAAATACCCAATATACCCTTATAAAAAATTAAATTTTTTTTTTGTCGTATTATACTGTTCCGGTAGAATTTTCATCATCCCAAAAAACTGTTCTGGTAAGTATTTATCTTTACCGGTACACTTTTTAAAAGTGTTCCGGTAGAATATTTTCCAGTCATAATTGGTCACCGGAACACTTTGAAAATATGTTCCGGTATAGAAAAATTGCAGAAAATTTTTGTTACCAGAACACTTTCAAAAAGTGTTCCGGTATGTTAGATGAAACCAACTAACGCTCCTTGCCGTACTGGATTACACCTCGCTGCACTCTTGTACCATCGCCGTCTGCATCTTTCGTCGCCGTTTCAAATGCATCTTTCATCATATCATCAGTTGACTTATACATACTTATATTATATTTCATTTATCTTTCGATTCAACACCATTTATAATGTTTTTGTGCTTTATTTTTTCACTTGTTTGCATTGCCTTCAATTCAACAGGTTTTTTTTTTTTTTTTTTTTTCTGTTGCTATTTTAATAAGTGTTCCGGTAAACACTATCTCTTCGTTCGATGCGCTGAAGAAACAAAATGTCATTGGTCATAGGAAGACAACAACTGCCTTATCGATTCCTGGGAGACCGAGTCTACCAAACTCAGATTCATTAGCAGCAGATCAGGAACATTATGTTAGTATATTAGATAATAGTCTATCTGCAATTACCTTATGTTAGTCTATTAGATAATAGCCTATTATATCTGGTTTTGAGCTAAGCTATCAACGATAACCAGGAACCTTGATATGATGTTTCTTTCTATTTGCAGTTTTTAGAATCAATCAGAAAACAGGAAATCGATGCGCTGAAGAAGCACAATCCCATTGGTCATAGGAAGACAAAAGGTGCCTTGTCAATTCCCGGGAGACCGCGTCTACCAAACTCAGAACATACCGGAACACTTATTAAAATCAAGTATACCGGTAAAATCAACATACCGGAACACTTATTAAAAAGTGTACCGGTAAAAACATACCGGAATATTTTTTAAAAAGTGTACCGGTAAAATTAACATACCGGTAAAGATAAATACTTACCGGAACAGTTTTTTTGAGGATGAAACAGTGTACCGGAACAGTATAACACGACAAAAAAAAGTTAAAATATACTAATTTTTTATAAGGGTATACTGGGTATTTTGAAAAATATGTTGGGGTAGAGTCAAGATTGTTGGGGTAGAAAAAAAAAATTTCCATGGGGAGAACCCGAAGCCAAGCCCAACCAGAAAAGTCACAACTCTACAATCTAAACTCAACTAATATTTTACATTATAAGCTTGTATACACAAGCAAATCCTAAACCCTAATTTGTTTTTCCTCCATTTTATCTTGCAATTTTTATTAAAAAATAATACAATTTTGTCTTGACTAAGATTCGAACTCACAACCCTTCAGTGCAAGACAATATTCCCAACCACTATGGCAAGTATATCAACTGTGATTAAAATTATGTGCAATAATTGATAAGCACCATCAATTTTAAAAGTATATCATATCGAAATTATTGTTGACTATATTATTCATCACGAAATATTTTTATGTCTTTCCTAATCAATGATTTTTTTCTACCGGATCATAAATTTAGAGAATAATTATCATGTGAGATTTGAAAAGTTATTATCACGTGTGATTTGGAAAGTTATATATATATTCTCATACTATAACACCTTCAACAATATTGAAATCTATTAAAAAAAAACGTATTTCACATCTCAATGTCTCATGTTAACAACTTCACCACAATTCGACTTAATTTACTCAGAGGTGTCTATAAACTTTCATTCTGTTTTGTGATTTATTATCTTTATTCCTGAAATTGATATTGTTTTAAAACTTTATGCTAACTTTATATATATATTATATTTAAACAGATCCTTTGAATCCCAATTCTTTATATGATCGGGAGAAGTTAGTTAATGAATTGCAAATTAGATATCGGACCTACTGTGTTGAGTTTTGCGTAACCGAAGTTAGTATAGTTTCAACTTTTTTAATAGATTTTTTTTACACCAAAATTCTCAATTATTTATATTTAATTTAATTTTATATGTTATTTCTATTAAAATTATGATACCGGGTATTGATATTAGGATTTTCACACACGATACAATTTTGCATTTAGTGACAAGTCACAATGATCGTGTTACAGCAAATCTCTATACATCTGGTAATGGAAGCGACAAGTCACAATGTTTTGATGAAATAAAGATGTATTATGACTGTAGATATTTGTCGGCATGTGAAGCTACTTGGAGGATATTTTCTTTCGATATCCACTATAGAGATCCTACAGTTGAGCGGCTTAATTATCATCCTGAAGATGAGCACACTGTTTTCTTTCTATGACACTATCTGACGTGATAATTCCTTTTAAATTTCAACGGAGACAATTTCCTATAATGATTTCTTTTGCGATGATTATTAATAAGAGTCAGGGACAATCTTTAAAGCATGTTGGGATATATCTTCTGTCGCCAGTGTTTTCACATGGTCAGTTGTATATGTTACAATTTCAAGAGTTACTTCTAGAAAAGGATTAAAAATATTGATCATCGATGACGACGGTGAAGATACGACTAATACTTCGAATGTGGTCTATAAGGAAGTCTTCTGTAATATAACATAATTTTCTTTGTATAAATATTTTTCCAAAATTATTGTTGAACTATCGTTTTATGTTACTCAACTTTTTTCATATACCTTACATTATTGGAATTATCATATCTTATTTTATCATTATACATCTTACAGCTAATCAGACCCGTGCACCGCACGGGTCGATGCTCTAGTTGAATCATCATCTCAAATAAAAGGATCAATTTTTGCGTAAGTAAAACTAGGTCACAAAGTTAACATAGTACATAAATACATATATAGATAGAAAAGAATGGTTATAAAGAAAATATAGAAGAAAAACCTTAGGAATATGATGGGATCGGAAAGTATGAAAGAAATGTGTGGAAGAAGGATGAGAGAAAGGAATCTTCGTCGTCGTCTTCCTCCATGTGAGCTGTTTCTGGATCAAACAAGCTTCTTTGCCGCACTTTAAAATTGTCCTCCAAAACATGTCTCTCTACACCACGATGCAACCACTCTTTCAGTTGAGGGTTTAACCAAGGTTTAGTTTTGTGCCTAATCTTATAAATTAAGCTTCAATGCACTTTTAACCCCTGGTTTCTCAATGGTACTATTTTAACCCTCTAATAATTTTAATTGTGCCTAAACTTTTAGCAAATAATCAACTAATTTTATTTTTGTTTAGTAGATTATTTTCATTATTACATATTAAAAGATTTATGTTTTGTACCCAAAAATAAGAAGGAAAGATTAATTTTTCAAACAGGAACACAGATGCATGGGCCTATGGTGCTCGAACTATATACATGATCTTAGATCGAAAATTTTAGATCGAAATTAATGCATACTTTAGACATATAAACAAAGAATGGAATCTCTCAATTCACATGAGATAGTAAATTTGAGCCACTAAAAATAAAGGAAATGATGTATGATAACAAATGCAAGAAAAATGTTAAAGATTGAAAGAGAAAACACGAGAGAGAAAAAAAATGAAGGGAATCCATTATAGTAGAGACTAGAGAGAATGCAAATAGTTGCTAGGCAAAATATGGTATTAAAGCAAAGAAAAAAATAAATAAGTTACTAAATAACAATCCAAAATCAAGCTTAGAAATTAGATTTTTCCTTATATTCATTCATTTAACATTTTTTGTTCAAGTGTGTAACATTATAGTTCCAAAGTTTTGCAGTAGTTGTTTCAACTTTCAATTGTTCAAATACCTCTATGATGTACAAGGTATTGCAATTTTATCCTAAAACAGATTAAATGATTGGATTTAGTAACATTAAGCCTATAATATTGGGTACCAAACTACACATTCAACATTGCAGACCACAAGTCATGAATCATTAACGTGGTCTTAAAATTCACACTTTGATAAGTTGCTAATCTTTGTCCCCACCACTATAGGTTTCATATTGAGAGTTGATACCAACATATTAGAAGTCCACTCCTATTTTCTTGGCTTTGGTTTGAAAACACTCCACAAGTAATATTTTTGGGAGATTCCTGAAAAATTAGATATTGAATCAAACACCTTGACATAGCAAAATCATTCTAAAATTTCTGCAAAAGGATAAGTTTTCTAACAACGTACGCCTATCATCCGGAGGCAATAAATGCGAAGAAAAAATGAAGATATTCAGGTTGTTACTGACGACTTTGAGAGCCTTGTCTTGTTCAATTGCTTCGTTCAGCACACGATTAAAGTTCCTCTCATCGCTAATCACCAAAATATTAAGGGAAATCCAGAACACGACATTAACAATTAATATGCAAAAAATAATCCATTGAAGAAGCATACCTTGCATATTGGGGAACAAAATAGAGCGCAATATCATCACTATTAGGTGGATGGACGTCAAAACTTTGAGGCCAAATAACCCGTCTTGGTAACATCTCTACATCAAACACTTTAGGGAGCTCTGTTACTGCCAACTTGAATTTTGGAGAAGCTTTACTTGACATGTACGCAACAAGATGAAAATGTGTTGCATTGTTCAATCTAAATTGCCCCCTATAAATGATAAAAGAAAACAAAGAGTATAACGAAAATGAACGACTTGCATAAACAACACTCTAAAGGCAATTCAACAATATTATTGAGAACTTTGCATCAATAATTAAGAAAGAGAAAGATTCAAAGTAAAAAAACTCAACAACATAGAAAATACAGTTGAAGATCTCACGTCCAGATAGGATCCCTAAGTGGCTGAGCACGACTATGTTCGTCAAACTCTGGATAATGAAGGAACTGAGGCATTGTGCTTAAGACTTCAGACTCGGCATATATCTCACAGTCCATTGCTTGCTTGCCATATGATATATTCGAAGGATCTTTGACTTTAGGTGAGTCAGGCTGCTTTAAAAGAACATTTTCATTTTCAAGGGTCGGCAATACCTTGTCAGTCTCATTGACTTTAGGTGATTCAGGCTGCTTACAAAGAACATTTTCATTCTCAAGGGTTGGCAATACCTTCTCAGTCTCATTGACTTTGGGTGATTCAGGATGCTTACGAAGAACATTTTCATTCTCAAGGGTTGGCAATACCTTCTCAGTCTCATTGACTTTGGGTGATTCAGGCTGCTTACAAAGAACATTTTCATTCTCAAGGGTTCGCAATACCTTCCCGGTCTCTTTTTTAGCAAGGCATCCAACACTTTCTCCTTCATTTGATCTAAAAAGTGTTTGTTTTCTAAATGCACAACTCTTCTTTTTCATTATCATCCTTTTATATTTAGCTTCAGTTGCATAACTTATGCGTTCGCTTTTTCTTGACGGTTCAGGTTTGCATTTTGGGATATTTGGAGTACAGTCCTCGCATCTCCAGATTACTTTCCCATCCTCATTCCGGTGGATCTTCTCTAGACAATAACTGCAAATGTATATGCTATTTATTAGGCATATTTTACAAATAACAGGCAACAAAAACGGTAGACAAAACATCTTAGACTACAGTTTTATCATGGCACACGGGCCAATTTGAGAACAGTCCAATTATCCGCTGAAAACTATATAGTAGTACTTCAGAATAGTGAGCCTAATCAGACCGCACATCAATATATTATATATGTATAAATTGATGCAATGTTAATTCTAATTGCGAAAAAAGTAAGCTCTAGAATCAGCATACAGCTTGACTAATATTAAGATACTAAGCGTGCTGTACATTGTATGCACCAAGTTTGTCACATATATAGTTGCTTCGAGAGCCTCTTAGGAATTCAGTGAAATATTTGCTACCTGATCTTTTAAATCCACAAATGCAGTTGTAGTTTATGAAGCTACAATATATCTCAATGTGTTTGGTTCCTTTACAAAATAAATTATGGAGGCTATATGTTGATATCTATGCTTAACAGTCCCATAAGCTTCATTAGTGGTGATCACATTATATGTTCACTTTCTTCTAAAATTACCTCGATCATAACAGTTCACAAGCTGTAATTCCCATTTGTAGTTACTCAATTGGAGCCAAGAGATTTTAGTTCATACAGTTAATTAAGATAACTACTCAAATTTGAAAATCTAAATAAAATAGGCATTAGCCAATGAAGCTCTCATATCATATGTGATCATCTATTATATTCTTAGCATCTGATCCAGTCATTTTTCAAAGGGCCAAGCAAATTTATATTCCTGGTCGATTTTAAAAAGAACTTCAAGGGAAAAAATAACTACAGAGAAACTGCATTTGCAATTGTGACAATCTGACAGACATTTTCTATAAGTCCTCAAGTAACGAGATTGGTGTGTGTGCGCGAGCATGCGCTCAAGCTTGATGTAATGCTATACTTATAAACTAAAATTTCTCATATAACTATTTTTAATATATTTTTTTACTATAATCTTGTTTTACCTTATAAAAAAATTCTAAATCCAATTACAGCTACATAGAATCAGAACTCATTTTCCCAACATAAATCACAATGTCGTTGATGATTCGAATAGTCAAATGACAAACATACCTATGTTCAGCACAAGCTTTACACTGGATACAGTATATGAGGAGCTTTGAATCTCCTCTATGACCACATGTTAGACAGACATTCATCTGTGAAGATCATTAAAATAGTTATAGAAACACAAGAACCAGTTAGACATGTGATTAATTACTCACAACTCACAAGCATGAAAATAATTGAAAGCCTGTGTCACTTGCAAGTTGCAGCAAATTTCTACTGTATCAAGTTACTACAACTCTTTAAAAATATCAAAAGGATATTTGGGAAAAATACAAACATTCTAAAGTCAAAATTATTGTAACATTAGAATATTTGTAACCTTCTTCCAAATCCATGCATCATCTTTTTGAAAGAAACAAAAAAAGATGACAACTTTACTGAAAATTACTGTAACTGACACATTTAATGTTGCTTTTTGTGTGACAATTATAAGAATATGCCCCTATTTTTGCAGCACATCCTCCATTGAATTTCATAATATGCACATATTCGCAACTTCAAATTATATGCTTCTAACATGTTTGGTTACTCTCTAACTATAATTGATTCTGTCTTTAAAATTGATTCTAACTTGAAACTAGAATTAGGAGCATTTAAACCTATAGTTAATTTTTAGACTAAGATTTATTGTTGAACTTAGTTTTACCTAAATGTATCTTTAGCAAAAAATCAATTCAACTTAGCAAAATCAATTAACTCAAAATCAACTTTAGTCACAAAATCAACGGCAATACCTTCAAATTAACAGTTGAGTGAACTGAAGGGAACAAAGATTAACAATGAAACAGGGTATGAAAATGGAGAATAGAACAATGTTACGAAAAAAGGAAAGAAATATATATGTATTTGATGAATAGTATAGTATACTATACATTGTGTTTGTAAGGTTGTGGTTGACGATACCTTGTTGGATGCATTGTTGGTGAGAAAGTGAACGAACAGAGTGAGAGGAAACCCTAAAAAGTAACAGAGGATTCTTGTAAATAAGAAAGAAACCAGAAATAGCAATGAGAATGGTACGTACTACGAGTGGGAACTTTGAACAAGTTTTGGTTTTCCCAGAAAACGACAATAATTAGAAGAGAGAGGGAAAAGGGCTAAAAAGTTTGTTATTTATGCTCACTCCTAGGCAGGAAATCTATAATCTATAATCTATAATATGTAAAAAGCCAGACATATTTGTCTTTTTCTCTCCTCTTCTCATGCATTTGATATTAAATGCTATTATTACAATAATTAATAATTAAATTAACTAAATTAATATATTTTATAAACAATTCATATTTAATTAGTGAAAATATAATTTGTTTTTATCTGTTTAAATATTAAACATTCATATTCAATTTTATAAATTAATTTATTTTTATCCATTTAAATATTAAACATTCATATTCGATTTTATAAATTAATTTATTTTTATCCATTTAAATATTATACATTCATATTCGATTTTATAAATTTAAAATATTATACTTTTATCACATATACATTTATTTTTATTCAAATAATGATGTACATTCATATTTGATTTTATAAATATTAAATATTATATTTTTATCACATATAAATTTATTTTTACTCAAATAAAAAGGTTTTTTTTTAATATGGTTATAAAAAAAAGGCGTTTTATTTTGTTTTTATTTTTTACTTTAAAAAAAACGCGTTTCATTTTGTATTTGTGATAAAAATAAATGTAAAAGGCAATTTATTTTGTATTTATTTTTTATTTCTCTCAAATAGTAGATGTGTTAACTAAATTATTTTCACAATTATGATTTGAAAAATAACACACGCATATATTTGGAAATTGTTGATCAAGTATGATTGTTAATCAAATATGATTACTGATTTACAATTCTGTCAAAACTGCATTAAAGAAAATTAAACAATATTAATGAATTGGATTATACCAAATATAAATTAAGCAACATTCTATATTTATGTTCTACTATTATGTCCTATTATTATTATTATTATTATTATTATTATTATTATTACATTTTATGTTATTATTTTACATCTATAAATAGCGAGTCTCCTATAAAGTTTTATTCAACAAATTCAACAAATTCTTTGTTATTTGTGATTGCTCTGCTTTCTTTCGATTTCATTTCATTTCATTTTGATTTGATTTTTATTTAATATTATGTTCAATTGAATAGGTGAGAGATTTGCCAAATTTGTGGAGGTTTTTTTTCTTTCGAGATCCCCTATATTACGCGAAGGCTTGACTCACGAAAATTCACTAAGTCGTGCTAAATCTGAAGTGTGAACGGTGATATACATTTACTGATATTAAATTATATATTGATTTTGTACCGGTTTTATTTGTTTCTAATTGTTTAAAATAAGTTATCTTTTAGTGGCACAAATCATAATGTCTGTGATTCTCCTTTCCAGTCTTGAGAGCTTTTTTTCAAAGCAATATGTACACGTGGCATTCCCACGTTCATTCTTCTTTCGTATTGTTTTAGCAATAAATGAATTAAATAATTTTTTGATTTTTTTTTTTGCATTTATTCCTCACTATATTTATTTTTTTTGAATTAATACACCATTAAATGACCTGTATTTCTCATTGTTTTATGGCATTAAAACGTACTGGCATCTTTATGAACAAAAAAAACGTAATGACATTATTATATTGGTCGACTACAATTAACGGAATTAAAGAAAAGAAATTAATGATTTTTGTAATAATTAAAAATGTCAAATTGACTTTAGTATAGAAATTAAAATGTGATGAATAGAAATTACCGTGAATAGAAATTAATTGAATTACAAATAATTTGTAACCGTAAATTACTAAAATGTGATGAATAGAAATTACTATTATTAATCATCCTTTATATATATATATATATATATATATATATATATATATATATATATATATATATATATATATATATATATATATATATATATATATATATATATATATATATATATATATATATATATATATTATTTTCGCAATTATGAATAGAGAAATATCACACGCATATATTTGGAATATATTTAGAAATTGCTGATCAAATATGATTATATGATTATTGCCTTAAATATTGTCAATACTACTGTAAAGAAAATTAAAGAATTGGATTACTATATGATTGTTGACTATGTACAATGTACTGCATCTAAATTGTTGATCAAATATGATTATTGCCTTAAATTTTGTTCGATACTACAGTAAACAAAATTAAAGAATTAGATTACTATATGATGGTTGACTGTGTACAGTACAATGTACTGCATCTAATTGCATTAATAACATGTGAATTATTGTCAATATTGCCTAACAATGTACTACATGTAACAAAATAAAAAAATAATTAAAATATACTGCATCTATAAATAGACTGTCTACACCAAGTTTCTATTCATCACAATCAAAACAACCTTACTAAGTTATTTTCCTAATTTAATAAACGCGTTTTCCTAATATAATAACCATGTTGTCATAATCTAATTCCCATTCCAATTTCAAATTGAAATGTAAAAATGAATGAATATTAAAGGTCGATTTTTTATTTTGGTTATAATTTAAGGGGATAATTATTTTGATTACCAAATTGAATTTTTTTTTATAAGCTAATGGATGAATATTAATGGTCAATTTTTTTTGGTTATAATAATTTAAGGGGATAATTATTTTGAGATACATCTTTGTCTATAAATAGTATTTTTGAGTCTAACATCACGGTTAGTATTCTCGAAATTCTTCTTTAAACCTGTATTTTTTTTTTCTTTCTCTTTGGTGCTTTGCTATTCTGATAAGTGTTTGAAAGGATTTTTGAGTAATAATGAATCAAAGATCACAAGTGATATTGTACTAAGTTCTTTTTAATTTTTTTTTTTTACTAAGTTCAATGTTTAATTTCTTGGTTTCAGGTGAAATATTGTCGACCTTTTATGCAAGTGCAGTTGAAGCTGTGATTTCTTAGTAACCTGTCTTGCTGCTACTTTCTTTTTGATCCCTTCCTGGTGTTACTGTGATGTGCTTGGATAGATTTTATATTCTGTTTGCTTAGCATGATGCGTTTTTATGAACATGTATTTTTAGTCCAAATTCATTTATTGATTTGTGTAATTTTTTTTTTCCTACTTTTTTTCCATCATACCAAATAGACTCATAGCTTTCGTATATATGATTTTTCAAATATATCTTTATTGTCTTTATATTTATTTTCTTTTATCAAATTATGTGAAGTTTTGATTTTTATATATTCTATTGCGTTTTATTTCAGATCGAGGGACGAAGTAAGTAAAAATGGCAACTCATACAAAGAAGAGCCACGTTATGAAGCATTACAAAAGGCTTTGAGATAATGAGATGTTTAGATTTAGTGTATAAGAAATAGATTTAGTGTATAAGAAGTAGAATGCAAACTATTTTGTTAAGTCATTCTTTTTTTTTTGTTAAGATAGTGTTTTTTTTCTTTGGCACATTGTTAGTAGTGTTTTTTCCATTAAGTATTTGTATTCAATATATTTCTCAATTATCATATAATTTTTTTATTTATGGCTTAAAAAAAATTATTTTTCGTGACGGGGGCACAAAATATTTCTTTGGTTTATATGTTTTTACGTGGTTAAGATTAAAAGTTGCATTTTAACTTACCATCTCCAAATTTCGCAACTTTTATGTACAATTATTATCTTTTTTGTGCTAGCTTTCTCTTGGCAACTTCTTTATGATCGAGTCCCGACGAAGGAAAATCTTTTGTTGAGAGGTATCATTAATCATGATATGGGTGGTAATTGTGTGTGGTGTGATGATTCGCTGGAAACTTCGAGACATTTATTAATGCATTGTAAAGTGGCTCATGTTGTTTGGTATATGCAATCTTCAAGTGGTTAGGGGTGTTGATTGTGATGCCGCCAAATCTTTTCTATCTTTTTTATTGTTTTGGAGAAGCAGCCTTATCTAAAAAGTCAAGAAAAGGTTTTAGATTTGTGTGGCATTCGGTGCTTTGGGTGATTTGGAAAGCAAGAAACAATAAGGTTTTTAATAATATTGTTATGGAGCCTTTAGTTATTATAGAGGAGGTGAAAGTGACTTCATGGAAATGGAGTTTGGAGAAATTAAAGATTTCTCCGTGTCTTTTTTATGAATGGAATCTAGAGCCCGACATTTATTGTTGATAGTTTTTTAGACATAGTGTTTTGATATTGGCTGTCTGGTTGGTGGGGGGAGGCGTTTTTGCCTCTGTTTTAGAGTGAAAATCCTCCCTTTCTTAGTTTATTTTTATTTTGTTTGCCCTCTCTTGGCACTTCTTGTGTCTTGACTGTTGATTAATAAATCTTTTGCTATTCAAAAAAAATTATTATCTTTGCTATTCAAAAAAAATTATTATCTTTTTTCAGCTGTCATACACAAAATCATGGCTGGAATTGGCTATTAGTATACTAAAATTATTCAAAACTTGCCCAAAGAAGCTATTAAAATTAGCGTTGATGAGTTTACAGGAGGTAGACAAAAATGAATTTCAATGCCTTCAAATTGTTGCTTAAACAAGCTATTAATCTTTAAGTAAAATTGGAGAAAGAAAATTCTCGATGTTAATGTAAAAATACAGTTCTTGACTCAGATTTTTGACACAAATATCCTTTTTATTATTAAAATACTATAATTACCTTATACACAATTTATAACTATAATACAAGTTGTTATATATATTTTTTTTTTGGGTCCATTGTTATAAAAATTATTCTAATTAGCTAAAAGTTATTATAACGGACACCAACACTCCTTAGATTAGGCGTGTCCGTGTCCGACACCGACACTTATGATTACACTAAATTATGTCATTTTTCCAAATTTTTATCGGTGTCGACGTATCAGTGTCCGTGTCGTGTCCGGTGTCTGTGCTTCATAGGCAGAGCCAAAAATATTGACTTTCCTATCTTTCCAGCTATAAATATTGTCTTTGATTAAGAATTTATTTCACAATGATTGCTTTTATTTTCCAGATTTGTTCATCAAGTTGAGAGATGACTAGAGGTAAAAATTATCATATTTCTTCTTTTTTTTTTTTGGGCACATATTATCATATTTCTTCTAATATATTAATATGGGGATCCATTTTAATTTTGTAATTTATCATGTGATTTATATTTCTACTCATATATTAATATGAAAATCTATTTTTTCAAAATTTATACGTGGCCTATATTTCAACATATACAACAATATATTTTTTATTGTAATTTCTACGGGAATATATATTTTTAATTATGCATTAATACAAATGATTTGTTTTTATAATTTTTACTTAGTTCTATATTTTTACTCATATATTACAGAGATCTATTTATTTTATAATTTTTACGGAATCTATATTTTAAGTCATATATTAATAGGGAGACTATTTATTTTTTTAAAAATCAACGGGAACCTATATTTATGTTTAAATATTAATACGGGAATCATTTTTTTTTTGTTATTTATATTGTAGTCTATATTTCTACCCATATATTGATATTAGGGATGACAATTTGACGCATACCCAGTGGGCACCCGCAAAAAATACCCATAATAAGTAGGGTAAAAACTCGCATTTTGGGTATGGGTAATTACCCGCAAAAATTAACGGGTACGGGTACCTTATTACCCACCCCGCTCCATACCCACATAATATATATTTATTTATTTTATGTATATTATTATATAATAACATATGTATATCAATTTTAAAAAATTAAACACTATTAAACTATTACACATTTTTAATAAAAATGTTTATTTATAACATAATACAAACACAATGTGAATATGTGAACAAAGAAATGAACTTGAACAAATTTTTGTTTATAATTTTCATGAGTCAACATTAAAATCTTTAAAAAAAAAATTAATTATATTAAAACGATATGATATTTTATAATTGATAAATTTATTTTTAGTAAAAATGCGGGTAACGGGTACGGGTATGGGTACTTAGGTACCCATAGGGTATGAGGACGGGTACAAAGATTGTTACCCACGCGGGTATGAGGATGGGTACGAGTATTTCTCAAACTGTGGGTATGGGAATGGGTACTATAGTACCCTACCCATACCCTACCCATTGCCATCCCTAATTGATACACCAACCTTTTTTTTTTTTTTTTTATATTTCATATCCACCTCAAAGCCTTTTGACGAAACCTCAAAATAATTTGAGAGATGACGAGAGATAAAGATTATCATATTTCTTCTAATATATTATACGGGGATCTATTTTAATTTTCTAATTTATACTGTGGTTTATATTTCTATTCATATATTAATATGAAAGTCTATTTTTTAAAAATTTCTACGTGGCCTATATTTCAACATATACATCAATATGAAGACTATTTTTTATTGTAATTTCTACGGAAACATATATTTTTACGGGAAATCTCAAAACATCTTTTATATATCCCATAGAGAAATTAATTTCCATCAACTTTATATTTCTTTTAGTGGAGAATAATATAAACAACAACTACGATACATATTTATTGACTTTAGTATATTTAAATATACTTTGATGATTTAATATTAGCAACAAGATGTCTCGATAGAAATCCAACCCAAATATTAGTAACTGAAGTAAAATGATTTTTTAAATTTAATTTATGCTAATTCTTGAGACGTTTATTTTTTACCAATTGACTTTAAACTTTATTTAAGCTAATTTTTTATTTAACTAAATTTTACAGTTAGTTTTTATCAGTGTCATTTTAATTATTAAATTATATAAGATCGTAAATATTTATATTGTTGTCATTAATTATCTTTCATCAACAATTAAAATTTTAATTTTTCAGTTTAAAGTAAAATATATTAAAATATATTACTTATAAGTCAATAAATCTACAAACGCATTTTTACCCGTGCTTGGCACGGGTCTGGATACTAGTATGTAATAAGCCAGACTTATTTCCCTTTCTCTCTCCTCTCCTCATTCAACCTCATTCCTCACATTTAATGTTGATAATAATAATTGCCATCAATACCTATATAAGGAATTATTTCTGAAGTGCTGTATATAGCAAGAAATTATATAGTCATTATTTTTGTTGACGTAAATCATAAATTTACTCTAATAATAATTTTTGTACCAAAACAATTGTTTCTATTTTTTTTTATGAAAGGAAGATTGCCAGCTGCATATAATAAATTATTAATTAACACGCGAAATTAGTGTTGCGTTTTTAACACACAAAATTTACAAATTGTTTCAATTTCAATTTTTTTTTTCGTCAAAAAAAAAAATTGAAGGCTATTATATTATAAATTTCGCATATTAGAATTTTTTATAATTTTATAATTTTTTCAAACTACACAAATTATTATCAAATATTTAAATCATTTATTAAAAAATTAATGCTTTTTATTAAAATAACACTATAGTTCACTAAATGTTATTTTTTTTACGGTAACATTTAATCTTTATTTGTTGAGGTTATTGATTTATTATTTTTTTCAATAAATTATTAGCATTCAATTGATTCTATTTTTATGAGATTATTTGCTCTTTTAAAATTGTTATTTGCTCTTTTAATCAAATAATTAATTTAATTGTATACACATCAACTTTCTTCGACCAATTTTCCCTTATAATTTGGGACAGAGGGAATATACGATTTTTCGTTTTTTTTTTTGTTGCATTATTTCTCAATGTTTTAAAAACGCATGTCATTATGTAGTAATTATTATTATATTGCCATTATTATTATTATTGACCGTAAATAATAATAATGATAATAATAATAATAATTGCCATCAATACCTATATAAGGAATTGTTTCTGAAGTGCTGTATATAGCAAGAAATTATATATATAGTCATTATTTTATTTTTTATGTAAATCATAAATTTACTCTAATAATAATTTTTGTACCAAAGCAATTGTTTCTATTTTTTTTTTTTATGAAAGGAAGATTGCCAGCTGCATATATAATTAACACGCGAAATTAGTGTTGCGTTTTTAACACACAAAATTTAAAAATTGTTTCAATTTTAAATAATTTCATTTTTTAAGGCTATTATATTATAAATTTCGTTCTTTGAGAAGAGAGAGAATAAATTTTAGTGTTGCGTTCTTTAAGGCTATTATATCATAAAGTAAATGTGCGATATATTATTTCTTTTTAATTTCATTCTTTGATTCCATTTTTATGAGATTATTTGCTCTTTTAAAATTGTTAATTATTGACATCCCGTAAAAGTTTATGCAAAACTTTATAATACTGCCTTTAATTGTTAACTATTTGCAAAACTTTAGGGATACTGCCTTTAATTGTTAGTAGCATCATAGTATTATATATACATCACATTTTCATTCGAAAAACATGTAGCATATTTATATAGTTGTCCATAAATTTTTTATTGTTGAATGATAGTATTATTTTTTTATTTGTTTGAACATCAGTTTATTGTTTGAATAGTTATTTTTTTCTTTTGTTTCACTCTTACTCATTCATTTAATTAGTTATTTTTTCCCAATTTTACAGGTTTTTTCTATGATTATTTCTTTCATTTGATTATTTGATCTTTTCGGGTTTTGAGGTTTCTTTTTAGTTTATTGTTTGAATAGTTTTTTTTTCTTTCTGTTGTTTCACTCTAACTCTTTTCTTTAATTTATTATTTTTTTCGCATTTTACAGGTTTCTTGATTATTTCTTTCCTTTGATTATTTGATCTTTTCAGGTTTGAGGTTTCTTACTATTTGTATATTGGAATCGAAGTTAATTTTTTTTATCATTACTTTTTGTGTTTTGTTTTTACAACCGGTATCTGGTCCATTGGACAGCCTATTTTATTTTTCAACAGGATCTAATCTTCAAGTTTGATGAAACTTTGGAGGATAAAAAAAAAAGACAAAACTGCATTAACATGTGCCCAGAACCACAGATGGTGTAACATTTTCTTTTTCTGGGACATTTTTTTAATCTAATTATATATTTGGCAGTCCGCACTCTACAAACTTTCCTATGTTATTTGATATTTAATCGTAAAACTATTGTATTTTACTTTGTCAAAAAAAAAAGAACAACAAGTTAAAAATGTGACAAAAAAAAACACTTTGAATTTGATATTTCCGTGCTTGTGATTCGATTTGTGGCTTTGAATTTTTTTTAATTAATTATTTGATATTTTAGTTTTCAAACTGTTCCATCAATTGCGTAAAAAAAAAATGTTCTATCAATTGAAGAATGACAGACAACTTGATGTTTTCTTATGTAAGCTTAATTGAAATTGTAAGCTTACACAAGATATATTATATATAAAAATTATTCCATCAATTGAAGAATGATAGACAATTTTGGTACATTTTGTGCTTCGGATAGATGTTTGTATTTTTATTTTATATAATTAATTTTATAATATAATATATATTTTAATTATACAAATTACGTTTTGATTAGAGTCTTCTAATTTATTTATTGTTGACAAAAGTAAAACTAAACAAATTCATTAATAATCAATTTCAATAATGCATCTCGAAACATCATCATAATATTGAAAAATAGTAATAAATATAGTCACTCATACCAGAGTCACTACATGGACTTTCTTCCTTAAAAACTCTAACGAAGAGTTGTAAAAATAACAGAATAAACTACTCCAGAATAAACTCTTCCTTAAAGTGCAAAGTATAAACTACAACCCTCTATACTCTAGGTTTAAAAGGAACAAAAAGTTAAAGCTCGGAGCCAATGTGTTGATTTCCTAGTCAAGCTCGGAGCCTCTTCGGATGCAGATTTCTTAATTCATGCCTCATCGACGGACGGCATTCTTGACCTTCTCAGGAGCGACTCGTCTGGAACCTTCTTCCTGAGAGATTAATTTATTGTTTTTTTGTTCTTGTTGTTTCTTTTCTTTTTTCCTTTTTGATTAGCCTTGTAACAAAAAAAAAACAATTGAAAGTCATTTACGTGTATAGTTTAAATTTTTTGGAAAGTTATATATACGGCGTAGGAATAGAATTTCCGTGTTATTTTTTGCATAGAGTACTACAAAAATATATATATATCGAGTCTACAAAATTTCGTAGCATTCCGATTTGTCAGTGTCGTTTTTCATTGATTTTACTCGATGAACGAGTTAAACGTCATGATTAGGTAAAAAAATTAAAAATTAAACATGGCTACATCACCATAGGAATAGAATTTCCCTGTCATTTTTTACGTAGAGTACTATAAAAATACATAGAAGGTATTATTGTAGAGAACAACTTCATGAATTTTTGGAAAGTTATAGTTTTAAAATAGCCGTCTAGTAAATATCAAAATGAACATCAGACCGACATGAAGATCATTTTTATTTAACAAGATGAATATAGTATTGTTGTGTATAATCATTGTCATCTTTAGTCAATTTTCTTTTTGACAAATCTTTTAGTAAAATTTGAAAGCTATAGAAGAACACAAGTAATATACAAAGACAATAACACAATTAATAATATGAATTTGGTGCAATAGGTAAAAGTTTTGAGTCCCTTAAACAAATAAGGAGGAGTTGGATTTTTTAACTCATGCATGCATATACAAAAATTCAAAGATCATTTACCCCGCAAAATAAGGAAATTTTCGTTAACCTCCCTATGCAGATTTTTTTTCTGTTTGCCCTCCTGTAAAAAAATAGATTCCTAATTTGCCCCCTGGGTGTACAGCAGGACAAGTGACTATGCAAATTTGCTGATGTGGCTTGTACACATGGAAAAAAATTATTTATATATTTTTTTAATTCCATGTTAGATAATATTTTTTTCAAAAAAATAATTAATTTTTTTTCCTACAAAATTATTTTTTTTTTCCAAAATAAAAAAATCCTACAAAATAAAAAAAACGAATTTTCTTAGTTATTTTTTTTCAAAAATAAATAAAAAATCCTACAAATCAAATTTTTTTCCTACAAAATTTTAAAAACTTTCCTACAAATAAATTTTTTTTCGTACAAAATTATTATTTTTTTCCTAAAATTAAAAAAACAAATTTTCTTATTTTGCTCCCAAATAAAGATTTTAAAGATTTATTTTCAATTTTTTTTGGATTAAAAAAAACATAATCTTCGCCGGAATCGTTTGCTTACACCGTCGTGATTGTATTCGTCGTCGTCTTCTACTTCATTGTTGTCTTATGCTTCTTTCTATTTTTCTAGTTCTAGGAAAAATGGTTTTGGTAGAAGAGAAAAACATGAATAAAACTTATTTTTCTATTTTTTTTAATTCAAAGAGATTAACAAAAATAATATAGTGCTTGTTAAAAAAAATAAAGTTTTGTTTTTAAAAAATAAAGAATATGTTTTTTTTAATTCAAAAAAATTTGAAAATAAATCTTTCAAATTTTTATTTTGGAAATAAACTTTATTTCGGAGTAAATCTTTATTTTGAGAGCAAAATAAGAAATTTTATTTGGAAATTTTTCAAATTCGCATAGGAATTTTTTTAAAAAAAAAATTGGGGAAAAAAAAAATAAGAACATTCGTTTTTTTATTTTGTAGGAAAAAAAATTAATTTTTATTTTTTTTAAAGAAAATATTATCTGACGTGAAATTTAAAAATAAATATAAATAATTTTTTCCACGTGTACAAGCCACGTCAGCAGATTTGCACAGTCACATGTCCTGCTGTACATCCATGAGGCAAAATGAGGGAATCTATATTTTGCAGGGGGTAAATGATCATTTACCCAAAATTCAATTAAAAAAAGAGAATACTTTTCAATTGAGATTAATTATCATTATGGCGGTTAAAACTATGAATATTATGATTAAAAAAGACAATGAACACGTTTATTACCAAAAAAAAAATACACTCATGAGATAGGAATTTGTGAGGGCCATGCATGCTTGTTTATGACTCTCCTCTAATTTTTGTCTAAACTCTTAACCAAACAAGAGAAGTTGTTTTTTTACCCACACCTTCTTTCCCCCTATTTCACTCATTCCAAAAACACCCTTAATAAACTACTCATTGTATTCAAAATTCTATCTTGATGGAAACTTGTGAGTGGAAAGAAAATAAGGCTGATATATTATGTAGAGATAGGAATGTGTATTATGTGTTAACATCATAAAAAAGAAGGTTGGAATCTAATAATATTTCAAAGGATTAGATAGAACAAAGACTGCATAAAGGAAATAATTTTTGGGATATATACTTGCATTTGTGTTCACTAGTTTTTCCTCCTTTTCTTATTTAATCATTTTTAAACAATACATAAACTAACTTATCTATTTTTGTTCAAGAAAGCCACTTTGTCCTTGATTTAATCAAACACTCAAAGCCATCATCATCATCATCGACATCACCAACTTGAATTCTAACCATCCACATTCATAACATTTTACTATTTTTCATTTAATTTAATACACCAAAAAAATGCTAATAATCTGTTACTACAAGCAAAGCTAACAAAGTACTCTTAAACTACAATCCACACAAGCTCATATCAAAGAACAAAACTTCAATAAATTTTTTTTTTATAAATTTGTATCTATTGTATAAGTTAACTGATATTCACACAAAAAATGTTAAAACAAAAAAAAAGTGGCAAGATTTTGTGACCTGACTCTACAAGCAGGCCACAAATCCTCAAAACATGTCAGAAAATTTGGCATCTAACATGAATTTACCTATGACCAAAATCCTACTTCTAGGTTCTAGCTAAGCACCATGCTTCAATATCGCGAGGATTAAATTAGGAACTCAAGGCCTTGAATTTGAAAACTCCTTATATGAAAAGGAAAAATTCAAAGAGCTTTGAATTTGAAGGAGTGTGTGTTTGGAAACTGACAATATCGCGAGGATACTTCACGTCAGGAGTGAATCTCGATGTACCTGTTACCAAACATGCATCGAGTTGCCATGAGTGACAGTTTTATAGCCTAACAGGAAATCCAAAGTTGTGAAATGTTTTGATGGTTCCGTCAAGGCCGGCTGCAACAACGGATAATCCCCATGTTTCTGGTACACCATTGTCATCCCATAGATTTTTAAGACATAGCTCCTCATCATAAAATTCATCTTCTGAAAGAGGTGAATCCCAACTTGCAAGTTTCTCTTCGGGCCATGTCATAGAACCTCGGCACGAACCATCAAGGGAGAACCAACTACCAAAAGAAAAACGTTCCGACTCTCTAACGTATTGGCGTTTCTTTATGGAAGAATAGTCGGAAAAATCGCTGAGAGTGCAGCCTGTTTCTGCAGTCATTCCTGACCAAGGTATTGCGACGGTAACCCCCTTGGAGCGAAAGTACTCGCAAGAACTCTCGGTTTTTCTCTGTTTGGAAAAATAGTTTCCCGAGTCATTGAAGTTCCAAATATACACACGAGAGTCCTCTCCGACAGAAATTATGTGTTTTCCATTTGATGTAAATGAACCTGACATCTGACCTCCTGACATTGGAAGGCCTGCAAATTATAGTAGTTTAATCAGCCGATTTTGAAAATTCCATTTAAAGCAAGTATCAATAATATAGACAATAGAGTTAAAAGTTAGATATTAAATATCAGATAAGGAATACACACATACAATACACGCACAACTCAAAATAAACTTCAAAAGCTTGCAATTAAAGCATGCATAGTATATGAGAATATTAAAAGAATAGAATGCATGATCATATTAATCTGAAGGATTCAAAATCACGAGATCTCTAAACCCTTATTGCTACATTATATTACGGTTCAGCTCATGAACTTACTTAAGAATCTATACTGGTAACCTATTCATGGAGAGAAATGGAAAGAACCGAGATTTTCTACAATTTATGCATTAAAAACTGCGCAGATTAAAGCTTAGGAGAAAAGAAAGAACATTTAGGAATTATATTCCAATGCCAAGGACGGAAGCAACAAAAACCAAGTTCATAAATAAGAGGATATATTTGCAATGCAAATTAAACAATTGATGTATCAAAACTCAGTAATCTACCTTTATATGTCTGAACAAGTTCACCGCCTTCCAGTATTCTAACTTTGGAATCTCGTGATGTGATCATAACTCTCTGATGGTTTTTCTCGGAAAACTGCAACAAATTTGGGTGTTAGAATGTTAATAAAGGAAGTAAAATTCAAAACACTTGACGGTGAAGAATTTCAAGAAAAAAACCTGAATGCCAGTAATCTTGTTGCCAGCTGATCTCTTCTTCTTTTCATTGACACGAATCTTCGTCTCAAGCTCGAATTGTTTACCTATAACCATAAAATCCAAATTAGAAACTACTTTAAATTCATGACACTTTCTCTTTTGTATTGAGTAACAGACAAGTAAATACCTGAAGCAACATAAAATCGGCAAGTACCGGAAAGGGAACCAACTACAAACCCCTGCATAAATAAAAAACAATCGGTTTAAAATCTAACCGAGGAAAGTTAACAGAAATGTAACAATTAAAAGGGACAATTTTGAAAGATTGTGTCATGTATTCATAACATACCTTCCCATCTGGCTGGTAACTTATAGCACTTATGACATCTCGTATGTCTGCCCAGTCAACAACTCGTTCTTCATGTACGCCCCATACTCGGACTTTACCATCTATGGAGCCACTGATGAAGTAATTTTCATCAACCGGGTTGAAATGAATGCATGTAACTGTTTCCAATTAAAATAGAGATACAATTATTATTTAAGCTAATAGCCTAATACTTGGCATCATAGAAAATTGTGAAAATGAACCGAGTAAATGGTGCAAATACATTAATACTTCATACTTACCATAATCTTTGTGATGGAAAACTTTCAAACATCGATTGCAACCGACTTTCCACATGCGGACTGTTTTATCCATTGACGAGGAAAGGAGCATCTGCAACATATAATTTAATTCAGTTTTCATTTCAAAAGAAGTACTATCAATAAGAACAAAATATAGCTTATAGCATAATTGAGGGATAAAAATATTCAGCTTCAGCAAGTTAAACTCACATCTGAATCAGACCAAGCCAAATCCATCACATCACTGGAATGACCATATAGTTCTTGAAGAGGAGATTCTTCAATTTTGAGAATCTTACTTGGAAGAACAGCGGGAGATTCACCCGAGCATTTCTTCGGAGAAAAAGACAAGTCATGTCTCAATTTGCTAACAGCACTGTCTTCTTTAGCAAACCAAATACTTGAAGCCTTCAGCGACGACACACGCCATATACGAACAACACCATCTTCACCTCCGGTAGCTAGATACTGACCATTAGGACTAAATTTCATAGTCCAAATTAAACCTTTGTGTGCTCTAATCTCTTGTCCAATATACACAGCACTGAACTCATTCCAGCTTTTCTTATTTTGCCTTACATTGATTCGATGAGTTTTATTCGTACCTGCATTACTAAATTTTGATCTAACTATCTCTCCAGCTATTCTCCCACTGTTAACAAATTGCTTCCACCATTTTTTCTTTTTATTTTTACCAATATCAGTCCCATGAAATTCTTCTGGAATCTCAGATTCTCTATTTCTTACCTCATGTTCCGTTCCATCAACAGTCGCATCTGATTTATCATCATCGTCCTCGTCTTTAGGATCAAACAAGACTTGTGCATCAGAAGTGGCTTCATTTCCTGAAGGCAAAATGCAACCACTCGATTCCTCTTGACTGCAATCGATGATCCTCTCCTCACAAGACTTAGAAGAATCATCAACAAGACCCATCACTTGTAGAAATTGTTCCTTTCTTTCCTTCACACTAAGAGGCTCATTCAACCAAATCTCATACCCAAAATCTTTTATAGTCGAAAGAGATTCTCGAGGAGGCGACAAACGATCCAATGAGTCAAAGAACATATCATTATCTCCTTCATCAGAGATCATCAGCATATCTTGTAATAATCCTCAGTTCCTCACACAACATGAAAAAGGAAAAAAGAAAATGTATCTATCTTCTCTTCCCAAAACTTTCCCTTAAATATGAAACCCCCCCAAAATCAACGGACCGAAAATCTCTCTCTGATTATGTTAAAACTACAAACAGAAAGACCAAGTACGAGGAACCAAGAAACAGCCTCAAAAAACAACCACCAATGAAAAGAGGTTTTTGCATGTTGTAAAAAACCTCATCACCAGAATCCCAATACTTAAATTAAAAAAATATTAATTAATATTAAAAAACTAATCCCAAAACCAGATAACATAAACTACTCAAAAATCAAAACCTCAAAGAACAAAGTGACCCATCTTGTAAATACTAAGCAAAAGATAAAAAAAATTCAACTTTAACACCGACACTCCAGATATTAAGGACCCCTTAATTCCAAAACTCAAACTATATAATTAAGTAATTAAGTAATAAGTGCAATGAACCGAATCAAAAGATGAAGATATAGGTGGCAGTACCCTGGTTCAAGACACAAGAGAAAATGGCGGAAGAAGAAAAAGTGTTGTCTCTTGTCACCTCTACAAATTAGCCTCGAGATTTGTGATTGAAAATAGCAACAAGAGAAAGAAGAACAAGAACAAGAACAACACCGCACGAGCGACAAGAAGCTGTTGTTGCTAGTGCTACTACTACTCTGTCTCTGCAACAACCACCACTCTATAGTACTCTACTACTCTACTACTCTACTACACAACGTTGGTGCTTTTTTCTTGCTTTTGTAATCCTCACCTATCGTTTTCTTCTCTTTTATCTGTCATAACAACAACCAAAAAGAAAACATTGTTTCAGTGTAATTAATTTTGTAATTAGTGACCACTAATCAGCGCCATTCATCAATCACCTATTATTAGGGAACAATAATATGGAAACAAATTCTATATAAAGAAATCCAAATTATACAGACAGAATCAAATGGGTATCTTTGTAATTTGGCTCAATATTACTAATTTTAAAAGATTGCATACAGGTAGATTTAATTCCAATTTCCATTCATGTTTGATGATTCTTCCTAGCTTTGTTTTTAAGACATATTAAATAATTAATATTGTGCGTTGCATAATATAGACCATACAATATAAATAAATTATGTTATGTCAAAAAATAAATAAATTATAAAACAGTCGATAAAAATGTTAAAATTATTAGATCCAAGTCATATGCAGTAAACTAAGGGTCCGTTTCGTTTGAAGGAAAGAAATTGGAGGAAAGAAGATTACGCAAACAAATGAATGAACCTACCTAGACTAACTTTAGTTCAAATTCATTCATTGGTTTGTGTAATTTTCTTTCCTCCCACTTTCTTTCTTTCATATCAAAGAGATCCTCATAGTTAGCTGGTTTAATAGTGATTGATTGAACTTAGTAGGGAGGACCACAGTTTGATCTCACAATTGCGATCTAGAGAGCTTGAAAAACGCAATAAAACCACTAAATTTAGTCTAGTTGTGAGAAATTTATAGTATAATTTGAAGACAGACTCCTCCACACATTAGTGAGTGTAATTCTAACGTATCTACCGTGATGTCAAAGATAGGAATAATTGGTGGTGGTACATGGGCAGAAGAAGTAATAGTGGAGGGTATAGAATTAGAAATGGGGATTTACTATTTGATGGAGAAAGCGATGAGACGAAACATGAAAGGGTCTAAAAGTTATAGGTGCCCACATTGAACCATAGTAGGTCTTCTTAATACAGCAAAACATTACTACTACAACACTGCATTGCAGTTCAACTTTTTAATTTCTTGGGCCAAGTGCTTTGGTTTTAATCACACATTGTTGTTTAAATGCTTCAACTACTACTACTACTACTAGCATCTAGGCAAAGAAAATAAATTAATTTCTTTATATGTATATACTCCTTCCTACCTCGGTGCTTCTAATGTACTGTATGTAACACTTTCTTTCTTTCACTATGACCCTTAGCTATGAGTTCTTTCTTTGAAAGGCTATAGCTAGATCATAGGGTGTTGCATAAAAAAGAAACTTCTTTAAATTGGGCTTGTCCTTTATAGAGGATTTTTCAACACCAAGTCATAACCAGATGAAACTCACGTGACCCGTGCGTGGAAATGTTGATAATATTCAATATAAAAAATGGAACATGAGAGTAAAAAAATCAATGGAAAAATTATAATATAATTAAATAGAAAAGTATAATAATAATAAGTGATAAGATGGATCATAGTATATATCATTATCAGCATTTTAGCATGGATCGAACCTTCCAAAACTTGCCACCGCTGTCACACACGTTCCATCGATCACACTTTTCTTTCCCTATTTACACCCCTTGATTTTTTTATTTTCCTATTCATAATATCTCATAATTATAGGTCTTGCTATTTTATTTTTGATATGAAAAAAAATATATTTAGTTTCTAATTATATGATATTTTTATGATGCAATAATTTGTCATGATTTTGGTTAGAAAAAATTGCTTTGTTTTTTGAGCGAAAATTATTGTGTATCTTTGTATTCTTGTATCTAAAACGGGTCCACACATAATTTTATTTTATTTTATTTAGGGGATCAAAATAATCCAATTGAAAAAAGTTAATTAATTAAATAGATTGATTTGTTTTAGAGAAATATCCGTGGCTGGTGTATTGTTTCACAATTAGTGTGGAGCCACTAGCACTAGAGTGTACGGTGAGAAGCACCTTTCAATTGTACAAAAAAAAAATTTGGCTTCATTATCTGCTTAATGTGTATCCCTCTAATTCCCTAACCACATAACATAACCATTAGCTGTATATATAATGAATACTACTACTACATACACTCGTGTTTGGTTTCATGCCAAGTTGTGTGATTTGTACAAATTATATCATGTGCCAACAATAATTAACATCAATACTATATAACAATTAATTAATCATGGAAAATGTTGTTGGAAATTTGACATAGATGTCTCTAGTATAGTATGTCAGCTAGACAAAATAATTGGCAATCATACAGAATGTATTAGCTTGCTAATTAATCATTCACCATGTTCAACCAGCTCCTTCAAGTATATGCACATTGTTGATTTTTTTTTTTTGTGATATATGCACTTTTTTATTAGTCTGAATATCTGAATCACTAATGTATTTTACCTATAATATAAGTTAAATACACTATTATTCAATGTGTGTATTTTTTTTTTTTGGTGAATATTAATGTGTGTATTTAAAAAGTAAAAAATAAAGTTTCTCTTTATATTAAAAATCAGAGATAGTATCCTTCAAAAAAAAAAAAATCAGAGATAGTAGTAACCAAAAAAAAATAAAAAATCGGAGGCAGTATTTTAAAAGACTCTCACTAATTAAGGATAATCCTAAATCAATCATATCTTTTACTTTACTCCTCTCTTTTTTTTTGGTTTACTACTTAATTATACTCTACTCATATAGATCACTAGACTATTGAGTATTTAGTTGCAGAGTCGAATCTCGTTGAACGGATATCAGATGAGCGACATTTATAGTTATATTTTAAAATCTAAATTAATGACTAAATTTGTGGATCTAGTGATCTTCATTCAATTTGTCAAAATTGGCAAACTCTTACCCTCTTAGAACAAAACTAGTAGTATAATTTCCAACATGAAAAAGAGGTTATGCTTAACCTAGAATCAAATCTAACACAGCCGCCAAGTTGCAGATTATTAGTACTATTCTTCAGTGTACTATATGTAAGAATTGTCACAAGACATAATGTTGAATGCTTTTTATTCTGACTAGACAGAATCAAAAAGCCTATCAAGATCTAATTGACCAAAGTCAATGTCAAATTTTAAAATTAAAAACACAAAAATCATCTTATTATATGTGAATGTGAATTATTTGGTTTTGCAAAAATGACACTCATTACTTTTGATTTTTCTACTAGCATAAGTCTCATTCTACTTTTACAATAATGCAAATATTTGTTAGGAAAAAATGAGAAAGGAAATTAAATAAACATAATGTATCATGTGATCTTGCTCCAGAAAAATAGTGAAATGCACTATTATAGAGATTTCCTTTCCAAATTTGCTTTTATCCGAGAAAAACAAATACAGTGATTGAGGAGACAGATTTAAGATAAGCACATGAATTGAGCAACAATGTATGACAACACAACACAAATAGTAGAACATAAAAATTCGTAGTATTTATGTAAGAGTATAAAATACAGAAACATTGAGAAAATAATAATAATAAAAAAATAACAGAAAATGTTGGAGCTAACCTCAAATAAGATCTATGGACCCCAAGGTTTCAATCCCCTTTGCAAATTTGTAAGCGGAAAACACGTACCAATGTGGTGTCGGAGTAGGGACTTGGATTTGCTGCAGTAGTGAAACAACACAGTTTCTGTTCTGTTGGTATGCATGTGTTTAAATACTAGTGAGAGAGAAAGAGGGATTTATATATAGTGAAGATTTTATATATATATATATATAAAAGAAATGGATATTCTCGAGAGCGGATGGTATAATATTTGTATATGTTTCGTTGAATAAATATGATATCCGTACCTGCTGTATATATGTGTTGTAATTGATGGATAATGATTTTTTATTTTTTATTTCTTTTTTAATTACCCAAAATTTCTTCAACTTCTTTAAAAAGGTAAACATTAACACATAATAATATTTATGTTTATAATATTTCACTCTCAATTTAACAACAAAAGTCACCACATTTGTTTTCCTTCTTCGTACACTTAAAAAATAAATAATATACATAGATTTTTAATTGAAACAAGGTTCATAACAATTCATAGAGAAATAAAGAAAAATCAATAAGGCAGAGGCAAAAACATTTTATTTTTACTTATTTCTATAATTGCAATTTCAATGTTTTATTTATTTCAATATATAATTGATCATAATCATTCAGGTTTGAAATTAATTTTCAATGTTTTATTTATTTCAATATATAATTGATCATAATCATTTACGTGTTGCTTAATTGATGGAGAAAAGGCTATAAATTGTCGATAAATTCAATTGTACTGTTTTTTAATTTTAGTTCAATCTTTTGAGATTTTACGAGATGTTAGAAATAATATAAAATCATTGATATGGCTCTATCCTAACACCTTAAGGTTTTGGGATAATCGGTTATTTGACATGATATCAGAGCCTCTATGACTAAGTGGTCTAGAGTTTGATCTCCGCTCCCCTCACTTTCTAATTAAAAAGTGGAATTTAAGCATATGGTAGGTGGACCTATGCATTATCCACGCTTCAAGCCCAAGTGGGCTCTTGCGTGAGGGGGCGTGTTAAAAATAATATAAAACCATTGATATGGCTCTATCCTAACACCTTAAGATTTTGGGATAATCGGTTATTTGACATGAGATAATTTTGGCAAAAAAAAAGTCTTGATGATTTTATGATATTTTGTTGGACTATATTGATTTTGTGAGATTTTAAAGACTTTTTTTACAAGACTTTTTTACAATCAAGATTTTTAACACATGATTTGAATGGATTTTGAGAGATTTTTTCAAATGACTTTTTACAATCAAGATTTCATAATACTTTATATATTAGGAAACTTTTGTATATTTGAAAATTTTTAAAAGAATTAATAAATTTTAATAAAAGAAATTATATTTTTTTGGGAATGCAAATATTTAAACAAAAAAATAAAAAACCCTTATTTTTTTTTTACATATATGTTTCTGATCACCAATAAAGAAATTATCACTACCATCATTGATGGGAAACAGAAGCAAATGAATGTGACTAAAAAAATTCGTTTGCTATAAAAAGTTGTAATGAATCAAAAGTTTGTAAAAAAATATGTAGAATTTGTTAAAATATTTTTTGCAAAAAAGCATATTTGATAGGTGATGAAGAAGAAGAAGAAAAAAAAAAAACTGGTACAATGATGATGAAAGTAAAAAGTCTTGGAGAAAAGGCTACAAATTGAAGAAATAAGTAAAAATAAAATGTTTTTGCCTCTGCCTTGTTGTTTTTTCTTTATTTCTCTATGAGATTGAATAAATTGGAGACCAAAAAATTGAACTAAAATTAAAAGTTTTGCCCTTCAATAAATCACTAGACAATTTTTTGTCTTGTGTAGATATTTTCTAAAATATCAAAATAATATTTTTTTTCACCGAAGATAAAATTTGTCATTACCTTAAACATTTTTCATTCTGTACTGTTCTGTGTTTTTTGTCCATTGCCTAACAATTATTTTACACAAATGGTATCTCATCCAAATATTATTATTTCAATGACATTCTTTCTCCTAATACACCAAACAATGTAATGTAGAAAACCATTGAGCAATGGTATTCAGACATCCAAATTTGATATATGTATATTACTATATTAATTGGACACCACATAATAAGATATACTGTACTGAGATTGTGACTTGGTCGGAGCATGAAAAGAAAGAACAAAAATTATTAAAAAATGCAGAAATCATATATTGTGCGGTACAAGTTTTGGTGTCAAAAATCTTATGCAGACAGAACAGAACCATTAACAAAAATTGGGCATAATAAAAAGAGAGAAAAAAAAAATGCAAATTTAAAGGTACAACGTGGATCGAAGATATAACAAGTTCTTTTGCTAACTTACCAAAATCTATGGGTATGATATGATTATTACATTTTTTTATCACATCATAATATATTACAGGACCAAAATTTAGACAGCACTTAAATGAGATGACAATAGTCTCATCTAGTTTAATCAAAGTTATGAGTTTGATGATTCCTGACTTATGCACGCAGCAATGTTTAAACGTTTAGAAAAAGTTTTTCTTCCACAAAACTCGAGAAATTAATCTTTGCAGTTATGCGCAGAAGATACACGATTTATACAACAACAAAAATTTAGACCCCACCCACATGGCCAATTGTTTTATTCTAACTTTCTAAGACTCCCCTGATTTCATTAGAATTTTTTTAATCGCATTGGTTAGAATTCGACTTGGATTGCACACGACCATATATTAATTCACTAACCTATCTCCAATCATTCACTTTCCTCCTAACAACTCAAAGTTGAAGCAGAATCATGTATAATATTTTTTTATACCTTATGAATATGAATATACCAATTTGAATTACTACACACTGGAATTGTCTAGCTTTGATTGGTCATATAGATTTGCGACTATCCTCAAGATATGAAGATCCTCTCCTACTTAATTCTTTAGCTTAATCTACTACCTGAAACTGATTAGAGTGCATGTGGACATTGATTTTGCCTACCAAATTGATGATATTTAACTCATAAGTTGTTGATAATCTTGGTTTTTGTAATGTGCAGATCATAGTAATCTTTTATGCATGTTTTAATAAAGATTATGTAATTTTTTTATTAATGAAAAAGTGCTTATGTTGTCTATACTATAGATAACCTGTGTGTAGTGTGTGGTCCATAAATTATTAGGATCGTTTTGTATTTGTTGTTAAAGATACATCTTTCTATTATGGTCCTACATCCATCCTTTTTTAATTTGGCTCATGCTTAAATTCAATTCAGACGTTTGTCGACTATTGTTACTAGTTAGAGGGTTAATTTTGTAAATTGCAGCTTGGGGAGTGTCAAGAGTTATGGTGTTCCACTTTCGATTCAAGACGGTTATTTATTTTTTTTTTGAAGGTTTTGGATAATGATTTGGTGTTTCAAATTCCAATTAAAGATAACAAATGAATCAAAACATCATATTTTCATCCAAAATCTTAAAACCTAACTACTTACACATGTCCAAGAGGACAATTATCCAGAAGAAGGTTCTTAGACCTAGGAATCCTAATTCAACCTCTATAAAACCTAACTCATGGCCTAGGCCGAGGTACGCACATTGTAACCTGAAAACGTCACATTCGCTGTGTTTTCTTCATTCTCGTTCCTGACTTTTTATAGTCCCTAGACAAATCATGAGAAAAATAACTTACTTCATTTAACATAATAAACCTTAATACATGATAATAGTTTTACAAAATATCAAAAAAAATGAGTTTTTACTCGAAAATTCATAAAAAGCGATTTCTTCTAACATATTGAGATGCAAAATCATTTATAATCAACAAATCTTTCTTAATTGACAAAATCGTCAAACCATTCAAGTGACAGATTCTTTCATGATTATTGTTTTTTTTTTTTTAAAAAAAACTTGGTATCCGGCCTTAGGATCGACTAATCCAAGTGGACCAATCACACCGCCCACTTGCAGGGGCCCCATTTAAAGCCAGATTTTTTTTGCTCTGTATGGACTTACCTCATTGAAATTGGCACCAGGGGGAATCGAACTTGAGACCTTTAGAGAAACATACTCCAAGGACTCAAGCCAACACCACTAGATGATTATTGTTTTGTTAGACACCCACCCTAAAAAAGAGTATGTGAGTATACAAAAAGAAAATTGGACCCCTAAAATTTTGGACGCTAGGTCGTGACACTCCTGGCCTTAGCTAGGGTCAGCCCTGATTTTCTTATTTGATTAGAGAAATCTTATGTCTGGATGATGATTGTGTTGGGAAAAACCGGCATAGAGAAAATAAATGAACGCAATCAACACACAAGAATATAACGTGGAAACTCCAAATCGGAGAAAAAAACCACGGTCATTGTCAAAACCGACAACCAGAGAATAAACACTATGTGAAAATTGTTACAACACATAGACTACCCTCAACCTTCCCTTGACCCCCAATACACCCACACTCTCCAAAGCAAATACCTAACTACATCTCTCAACCCTCTAATACAAGAGTACAAGAGAAAAACAAAAAAAGTCAGATATAAGCTTAAAGTGCTATTGACTGGTGCAATTATAAACAAAGAACTTAGGTCCATTATATAGCCTTGATTCCCCCATTGCTTCATCATTCTAAGCGATGTGGGACTTCTTCAATATAATTTCTTTGACCTTTTTTTTCCCTTCATTAGCAATGTGGGACTTACATTGCAATCAACCCCAACAATCTTCACCTTGATTGTAATGGTCTTCAATCTTCATTGTCTACACCGACAATCATTATCTTATGCTTCCATTGTCTATACCGACAATCATTGTCTTCACCGACAATCATAATTCTCATTGTCTATACCGACAAATTAAATTATCATACTCCACCATAAAGAGTATACTCCACTTGGAACTAAACCATCCCAAGATTTTTCTTCACTTGGAACCAAGTCATCCCAAGAATTTCATCTCGAAACCTCGCTGAAAATTTATGGTGCAACTTCCATGTTGGCTTTCTCCGGAAGTTCATCAGCCATCGAGATAACCGCGTACATTGCATCAATGTCAACCAATGCCTGCACGCTATCATCACACACCTTGCATCCATGTCAACCGATGTCAATGTGTCACTTGAACAACTTCAAACATCTATGAAACCACCTCAGGCCATTGTTAGGCTCCAACAATTCCAGTTTAGTTACACCGCCTAGTAAACCTTGTTTAACTAGTCCAACTAAACTCACGTCACTAACAAGTACCCACCCGAAGATCCACAACTTAACCAAAACATGAGAATCACCACTAGTAACAGATGCATAACCAATAATAGTAGAACTATCTAACAAGTATCTACATACTATCTATGCATCAAAGTTCAAGAAAATACTTCGCATTATGTTAAAAGAAACTCACCCATACCTTGAACCTTACTAGCTTTCCGTCACCAAGATGAACAACTCCACCTTCAACTAGCTATAAGGATTCAAAAGTATTTCTTCTTCAAACACATGTGATAGGCGCTTCCAAAGTTCATGACTCAACACTCCACCAATTCCCAACTTCCACTAGCACCTCTGCATCATAATAAGTTGTTGTTTCAGACGTAACCCGAGTATTCTTATCACCGCCTCTCTAGACTGATGTTGAGTATTATTACCACCGCCTCTCCAGGCTGACCTTGTGTAACCCAAATTGCATCACCATATCCTTGACTTGATTTCCCACAAGCCAAACGTGATTCTTCCATTAGTTTTCTCTAGCCTAAACTTCACAGCGGACTCCCTACTCCTGAATCAAACCAAGAGCTCTGATATCAGTTGTTGGGAAAAACCGGCATAGAGAAAATAAATGAACGCAATCAACACACAAGAATATAACGTGGAAACTCCAAATCGGAGAAAAAAACCACGGTCATTGTCAAAACCGACAACCAGAGAATAAACACTATGTGAAAATTGTTACAACACATAGACTACCCTCAACCTTCCCTTGGCCCCCAATACACCCACACTCTCCAAAGCAAATACCTAACTACATCTCTCAACCCTCTAATACAAGAGTACAAGAGAAAAACAAAAAAAAGTCAGATATAAGCTTAAAGTGCTATTGACTGGTGCAATTATAAACAAAGAACTTAGGTCCATTATATAGTCTTGATTCCCCCATTGCTTCATCATTCTAAGCAATGTGAGACTTCTTCAATATAATTTCTTTGACCTTTTTTTTCCCTTCATTAGCAATGTGGGACTTACATTGCAATCAACCCCAACAGATTGATCCATGTTGAATGCATTTTTTAAAGGTGCAAATAGTTTAAGCTGCTGCGATTTACTACCTCAAAAACTTTTGCTTTGCTCATCAAACCATCAATTATTAAAATGACAAAGAGTTTTTGATTAAATGGAGCTAAAAATCCAGCATGTCTCACTCAAATTGATGTGATGAATATCTGTCAAATTGGAAAAAAAGAAAGTTATGTCGATAAATAATTCTCCAAACCGGTACGTGTTATTTGTTTGGTCCTTGCACTTCTGTCGTTTCTTGTCTTTGTTCAATCTTTTCATCAAAAAGAACAAAATCTGGAAGGAAAATAAAAAGCCAAATCATACACTGTTGTTTATAATTGAAATATGGCTAATATATAACAAGAAAACAACAAATGAAAACAAACTTGCGGATCCTCATTGAAACACATAGCAATATATTGTTTGGAAATAGTATAGTGTACTCTTTTTGTTATGACATGGTATCGTAGCAGTGAATTAAACCGTTAAGAGAAAGGTGTGATTTTCTTGAAAATTTAAAATCATACCTGAGATAATGAAATGTTATGTTATATCAGCATCAATCACAATCACCAAATATATATAAAATAAAAAAATAAAAAAATAAAAAAATTGGGTCTACCCAACATATTTAGAGACCTAACATAGACAAACGGATTAATCGCAGTCATTATCTCTTAATCGTCTGGTCAATATTGAAGGTTCAGATCTTAAGATTTTTTTTATTATTTATTTAATATAAAATTTGAGTTTGAGATTTGAACCGTCCGATCTGAGTACGGCTTTACGAACACCGAATGCATAACTACATGAGTTTTCGACTTACCGAATTCGGATTTCTAAAGCGGCTTCGATTATGCAGTCTTGTAACCTATATTTCGGAGGAGGATCATGATATGGGGCCTCCAACTAAACCAGAGAATTAGTTAAAATTTTAAGGCCTAAAACCTTACTTGAGTCGTTTGACTTCTGAGAAAAAAAATGTGACTCAAAGTCAATTGCTAGCTAAGTTGAATATGATCTTACTAGAATATCCATATGTACATTTGGCACTATGTCGGTCCCTAGCATGACATATTATATTTGGGTTCTAAATTGTAAGCGTGGCATACAATACTCCACATTCTCTCACAGTATCTTTGCCACAAGAAACGTATCAAATATGGTCAAATTTGGTATGCTTTTTTTAGTATTTTTGTAAGATAGGGTAAGTGGAACTTATGAGGTAGGTTATGGATTATATGATGAGCTGATAAGGTTGACCTTTGACCCTAGAGATGCTCCTCTATTTTGTATTGAGGGAAAGGGGAGGGTATGTATACCATTATGCTTGGTTTTCTACAATGCAAGATGTAGTACATGTACATGTGTTATGTGAAGATAAGTTATTGCTCTAAGTAAAGTGCTACATCATTAATTATCTTCATTTCATTCTTTTTTTTGCTTGAAATTAAAGTGATTCTTCAAAATGAAAATCGGTTAAGAGTAATATAGGAAAGAACATAAGGTGTACAATTTTAATAAAGTGCAAGAAAAGGGTAGTTGACTAAAGATATGGTGCTATTTTGGTATAGTTATAATTTAAAGACACTTAGATAGTGCTGTCAAAATGCCCGAACGTAAACGGGTCGGTTAGAGTGGACTTTGAATTTTATTAGATCGGGCCAAAAAGCTTTAATTAAAAACGAGTTTATCAAAATAAAATTTAAAATTGATTTACAAGACTATGAAAGAATAAGTAAATGAAAAGGGTGATTAACATACATATCACAATTGTTGTAAAAAAAAAAACATACATAGCACAATTACTTTGTCAAAAGAAATAACATAGCACAATTACATATCATAAGCATATGGATATAAGACTTTGAGTGTGAAAGGAAAGAAATTGTGAAATTCCATGAAGAATTATAAAATATTTAAGAGTCATGTTTTGGTGATCAGATACAAATCATATACTATAATTTAGTATATGGATTAAGGTGTTAACCAATGAATCCATTATATTGAGCTCGTATTTTAAACAGATTTTTTCAAGCCGGGCTAAAACACCCTAAAAAATCCGAACTAAAATTTTAAGGCTCTCAAGCTCTACATTTAGAAAAAAAAATTGTCTACCCCAACAATTGTCAATCTACCCCAACATTAATTTTGAATGGACGAATTTACCCTCACATATAAACTAAAACCCTGAAGAAAAAAAACTTGGTTACCGGAACACTTTGGAAAAAAGTGTTCTGATATGTAAATTTTTTTTTGGTTACCGGAACACTTTGGAAAAAAGTGTTCAGGTATATAAAATTTTTTCTAAATTTTTTTTTTACCTGAACACTTTGAAAAAAAGTGTGTAGGTATGTAAAAATTTTCCAAATTTATTTTGTTACCTACACACTTTGGAAAAAAGTGTTCAGGTATGTAAAATTTTTATAATTTTTTTTTGTTACCTGAACACTTTGAAAAAAAGTGTGTAGGTATGTAAAATTTTTCCAAATTTATTTTGTTACCTACACACTTTGGAAAAAAAAAAGTGTTCAGGTATGTAAAATTTTTCTAATTTTTTTTGTTACATGAACACTTTGAAAAAAAGTGTGTAGGTATGTAAAATCTTTCCAAATTGTATGTAAAAATTTTCCAAATTTATTTTGTTACCTACACACTTTGGAAAAAAGTGTTCAGGTATGTAAAATTTTTCTAATTTTTTTTGTTACCTGAACACTTTGAAAAAAAGTGTGTAGGTATGTAAAATCTTTCCAAATTTATTTTGTTACCTACACACTTTTTTTCAAAGTGTATAGGTAACAAAATAAATTTGAAAAAATTTTACATACCTACACACTTTTTTTCAAAGTGTGTAGGTAACAAAAAAAATTAGAAAAATTTTACATACCTACACACTTTTTTTCAAAGTGTTCAGGTAAAAAAAAAAATAGAAAAATTTTATATACCTGAACACTTTTTTCCAAAGTGTTCCGGTAACAAAAAAAAATTTACATATCAGAACACTTTTTTTCAAAGTGTTCCGGTAACCAAATTTTTTTCTTCAGGATTTTAGTTTATATATGAGGGTAAATTTATCCATTCAAAATTAATGTTGGGGTAGATTGATAATTGTTGGGGTAGAAAAAAAAAATTCCTACATTTATTCAGATTTGTCAGACCGGTTCCATGCGGGCTTTAGTCAGGTTTGGCAAGACGGGCTAAAAACCCCTAAAAAGGGAATGAAGAACACCACTATAAGATTCAGATTTATTTGAAACTGCGTTCGAAAGAATAAAAAGGGAATGAAGAACCAGATTTTTAGGCTCATGAGAAGAAAAAGGAAATGAAGAACACTGTGTTCATTGATGAAATTGAACAAAACAATTGAACTGGTTTTTTTTTTTTTTTTATATATGATTAAAAATTGTTATGCCGTAAATTGTTGTGGGAAATAGAACTTTGCTAGAAGTAGCAATGAATGTAACAAATGAGGTGCTCCATGTCCTGCCAGTAGTAATGACTGCAGTGGATTTTTGGAGGGCTTGAGAGCAACCTGAGGAGTCTAAAGAGTAAAATTCAACACAATGTTGGTATATGGGACACCACCCCCCCAAGACTCTCTTTTTCTCCTGAATATCCATTTTTGCCCCGTAAAAATTTTAGAACGCATTTTCCAAACTTTTTTTGCCGTTAAAAATAATATTTGAACTAGAAAAAATTTGAAAAACACTTTTTGAAGTTTTTCGCAGGGGCAGAAATAGAATTTGGGTGGGGAGAGGGGGAGAGAGAATCCTTCCACGCAAACAACCCTCATTCCTGCCAGGCCCAGTAGCATTTAATTTGATTATGAAAGCCCAAATAAAGCATTTGCACTTTTTTCCCCTCCTCTTAATTAATTATGTGAAACACGTTTTTCTTTTATGGGTATTTTCTCTTAATTAATTAAGCCCAAACATTATAGGCTTTCATCACCACAATGAATATTACATCGTTGAATTTATATTTTTAAAATTTTAGTGATCACGAAAATGGAGAGATCTTGACTCCACATGATTGCACTTAAACGCTATAATTTAAATATTTTTTAATTTTCCCAATTGGAGAAGGCAAAACTACATTCTTTGAAATCAGGTTCCACAAGAGTTTGTGGAGAGAAGCTCATTCAGTCCATACGGAGGAGTGTTATGAACCAAACGATCTATATCAGATGATGCTCCAAGTTTAACAAGAAAACTAACACAATTATTTTGTAATTTTAGTTTAAAACCGGATACATAATATTTATTTATAGAACAATACATAAAATTTGATCTAGTTGTGAGAGTTTTTTTTTTTTTTTTTTGGTTACAAGTTGTGAGATTTGATCCTCAACTTCATTATAAAAAAATAAAATAGCACAAAATACATAAAGATTTACCTAAACAATAACTGATTTTCACAATCCAAGGGTTACGCAATAGGATTTCATTTGATTTTTACTGGAAAATACACAAGCCCCACATTGAAAAATAAAATATAAAAACATTTTTTAAATAGTTACACTTTAGAGTTACAGGTAAACATTTTTCAAAAATATTTTTTGTGGATGTCATTTATCCGATGTGGATGGTACCGCATGAGTTATGATGGACCTGCAACGAAGGTTTGTAATTTGTGTTTGGTGGTGTGACATCATAGCGAGAACATAATGCTTTGTTAAGATAAGTAGAGTTTGTTGATGTTAGTTAATTAGTTAGAAATTAGTTATAGTTGGTTATATTAATTAGTTAATTACGTCCTATTAATATTAAAGAACACTAATGTACATATTTTATCATCTTTTATAAATTAAAAATATGATCTATGAACTTTTACTTCATGAGCATGACTATGCTCTCTTTCTATCCTATGTGTATGATCTATGACACTATGATCCTATAATTCTTGACATGCTTAGCCACATTATGAGGAATGTCAATGAACTTAATATAAGTATGTGTTTGGTTCTGAGTCAGAAAGAATTGATTTTGACATAATTGAGTTTGATAAAATTGATTTTGATTAAAAATGAGTTGAATAAAATTGATTTATGTTTAGATACATCAATATAAAAGTGATTCTTAATATTTCATGTTGTTTGGATAGTTTGAGTCAAAATTGAGTTTGGATGTATAATTACCAAATTAGGCTTACACATATGTATTTAAAATTAGATTTAATTTATATATAATTATTTAATATTTAAATTATTTATCTTGTATTAAAGGGCAAAAAAAAAAAATACTGTATTAAAGACCAAAAAATTATATTGTATTATTAAGTTTAATTATTTGTTTCCGTCGAAAAAAATTTAATTATTTATGTTCTTTTAGATTAAAATGCATAATGTATTATACTAGTAATTTTTTAATTAAAAATGTCAAACCATTTCTTATGGAAAGACATCAAAAAAGACAATGGGCCTTTGGTCTTGGAGCCCATATCTTATTCCGGTTTGACCCGCAATATCATTCCTAACCTTGGAGATGTTACTATAGTACACACAAAAAAATGTAGCAGCAGCCATGGCACATCTCGCCTTCCTTTGCCCAAAATGATACATGTCATAGCAACTCTAAAATAGAATAGAAGAAAGCCAAAATCACAGTGCAAACAGTTATAAAGGGGCAATTAGTCAGAATACATGCTATCAAAAATCAAATATTTGAGAATCACGTTTTTTTTTTTGACGCAGAAGCTTGGTTTTCTAGCTTCAAGAAAACTCACGTATGGATTGAGAATCACGTTGCAGAGAATTGCATTTTACATTTACCCAAACAATACAAAAATGGTGAAATCACGTTTCGAGGCACCAAACTCGCGTTTGTCGTTCTCCAATGTCAAAACAAACAGACGCTAAATGGTTCACTTATCTTATGAGCCTTTTGGTAGAGAAAGAGGACCGAAGCCCAACAAGAAAAATAAAACTATATGGTTAAACGAATGTTTCTAGGAATGCAAACTTCAGAAATGTCATCAAAAAGGAGATTTGAGATCCCACTATGAGGAGTCTCCATATTACATGAATTTGGAAAGAATTTATAGAAAGCTAAGGGGGGTGTATTCAATTGAGATTTCAATGGATTTTAAAAGACTTTTTTATGATTAAAAAGTCTTGTGGTATTCAATCAAGACTTTTATAAAAGTTAAACAAATCTTGTGGTATTCAATTAAGACAATTATGATTTTTTTTTTAAGGCAACAAAATCTGTTGGTATTCAATTGAGATTTCTCATACTTTTTAAAATGTCTATTGGTATTCAAAAGTCTATAGATTTTGATGACTTTTTTATGGAATGGATTTTGATAGACTTTTTTGTTCAAATTACACGTAAAATATTTTTCCAACAATCCCACTCAAACCCTTGAGACTTTTCAGAATTTTCCAAGACTTTTCTCCAGCCGTCAGGACTACCATCATTAGGTTCTTTCTTACAACTTTGATCAATTTTTTCATACAGATCTGTCTGAAATTTGTTCATGCTAGAATTTTTTCATATGATGATTGATTGTGTTTATTTGATCAATTTGATATGATGATTTTTTCATATGATGCTAGAACTTTTAAGATTTTTTCATATGATGCTAGAATTTTTTCATATGATGATTGATTTTTTCATACAGATTTGTTCAAAAACGTTTATGGCTTTGATTTGAAGAATTGACTTTTTCCAAAAAAAATTCATATGATGATTCTGCAACTTTTTCCATACGACGGCGAATGTATTCTGCAATTTTTCCATGTATACCTAACATAACCAAACAGCACAATATTATGTTCTGCACTTTTTATTTTTTATGTTACGGTTATTTTTTTTTATATATATTATTGTTATTATTTTGATTAAAAAAAACACAATTTTTACTGTTCATTGTTTTTATTTTATATATTATTGTTATTAGTTTGATTCAAAAAATCACTATTATTACTTGTCCTTTCATTATAATGTTATTTATTAGGTTTGATTTTTCTATTGAATTATATATTATATCGGTGTATAGTTGTTATTACACTTTCGACAATTAGAAAATCAGCTATCAAATAATTAGTTTATTATATGTATATATATTAGCGATCAAATGGGAGACTCGCAAGAAAATAATAGAGGAAAAAGTAAAGACAAAGATTATGTAACTTGGACAATGGAGGAAACCAATGAGTTGTTACATCTCTTGGTGGATGCTATGAATAGGGGGATGCGTGATGCTAATGGATTACTTAGCAAACAAACTGTAGAACGGTCAATACTTCCTGACCTAAATGCTAAGACTAGGTTCCCTAAAACTTATACTCACTATTTGAGTCGGATGAAGTGGTTTAAGAACCAATATAACATGATGTCAACACTTATGCGTCACAACTCTGGTTTTGGATGGGACTCAATTGCAAAAACTTTCACCGCTACTGAGGAAGTATGGAAAGATTACTTAAAGGTGTGCTAAGTTCACAATCTTTTAAACATATATAATAGTTACAATTTTAGTACTTTATAATATTTGCAGTATATTAACAATGGTTTTTTTTTAGTCACACCCAAGTCACAACAAACTTCGAGGAAAGACTATGATTGATTATGAGTATTTAAAGATTGTTGTTGGGGGTGGAGTTTCTACCGGGAATAATTCCATAGCGGTAGATCCAGATGATACAGATGCAACAACTTTAGAGCCAGAAAATGCAACAACTTATGAGCCAGAAAATAGAAGTGTTGGGATAGAAGAATTTTCATATGATGCTAATAGTGACACATTTGTCCCTCCAGATAACTATGAACCACAATATCAACCTCCATCACCAAGCCAACTTAGTCCACCATCTCATCCCCCTTTAAATTCAGAGGTTCCCTTAGAAAGACAAAACAGTCACAAGAGAAAGAGATTCGAGTATGGAGGAAGTTATACCACTGTTGGGATCAACAATCAAGACAATGTTATGAGAAACCTTTCTGTTGGCATTGAGACTATTGCTGTGAATTTTGAAAAAATATCTAACATGATGGAGAAAAGAGAAAAAGATAGAGATAGAGATAGAGAGCTCGAGGGTATTATTTGGGAAGTTATAAAAGATATTCCAAATTTGAATGACATGACGCGTTTCAAGACGGCTGAATTGTTGAATACTAAAGCAAAAAAGGACTTTTTCTTAAAGATGTCATCAGAAGAACGCTCATCTTGGATAAAATTCAAGTTAGGGGATGATTAATATTTTGATCATCTATTATTTAAAATATTATGTTAAACATCGTGAGTTTGTTGAACTATAACTTTTGGGTCTCTATTTTGGTTGTACTTTGTTTGGTTGAAGTGTTTTATTTTTTTTTTTGTCGAATTATCGTTGTTGCATTTTGGTTGAACTATTATGGTTGAAGTATTTGTTTTTTGTGAACATGTTGTGGTTAAACTTTAATTGTATTTATTTTTAAATATGACTTTGTATTAACTTTGATATTACTTTTGATATTGACTTATAACCATGGACATGACATAAAGAACGAAGAAATGGATGAAGATATATATAGTGAAGATACAAATGAAGATATAGATGATGAGGAAACCGATGATGAATTTTATGAAGCCATATACACATATGTGATGGCAATTTATGCTTTAACATACATACTGAATCGGTTTTTGAATATGATGCGTGGTGAACATATTGAGCGTCCATTAACTCGACGGAGAATTACTAGTCGGGGATATGACTATATACACAAAGCATTAAATGATGATCCTGCAATTTTTCGACAAGTATATAGGATGTATCCTGATGTATTTCGAAAGTTGTGCACGATTATAAGAGAAAAAACACCTTTGAAGGATACAAGATTTATTTGTGTTGAAGAAATGCTTGCATCATTCCTACAGATTGTCGGTCAGAATGCTCGATATTGTGTAATCCGCAATACATTTGGCCGGTCACAATTTGCTACAAGTGAAAATTTTCACAAGGTTTTGAAGGCTTTGAACTCATTAGCACCTGATTTGATGGCTAGACCAGGCTCAACTACGCCTGCAAAAATAAGGGAAAGCACAAGGTTTTATCCTTATTTTAAGGTATATATGTGATCATTATCTAATTATAACAAAATTGTAAATATAATTGTGATTATTATAATAATATCGATAATAATTGATATATATATATATATATATATATATATATATATTAGGATTGCATTGGAGCTATTGATGGTACACACATTCCGGCAATGGTAAGAGGACGAGATGTAAGCAGTTATCGTGATCGTCATGGAAATATATCACAAAATGTATTAGCTGCATGCAACTTTGATTTGGAATTCATGTACGTTCTTAGCGGATGGGAGGGTTCAGCACATGATTCCAAGCTATTAAATGATGCGTTGACAAGGAGGAATGGACTTAAAGTACCCCAAGGTAAGTCGTCAATTTTTAAACTGTGTTTTATCTATTTTCAGTTTCATACTAATTTTATATGCATTTCTTATGTAATTAGGTAAGTATTTTTTGGTGGATTGTGGATTTCCAAATCGACGCAAATTTTTAGCCCCATATCGAGGTGTACGATATCATCTACAAGATTTTGCAGGTCATGGTAATGACCCTGAAAATGAAAAGGAATTATTCAATCTTCGACATGCGTCCTTAAGGAATGTGATTGAGAGAATATTTGGTGTTTTTAAATCGCGGTTCACAATTTTTAAGTCCGCGCCTCCATTTCCATTTAAGGCACAAGCGGAGCTTGTGTTGGCATGCGCAGCACTTCATAATTTTCTTCGTAAAGAATGTCGTTCAGATGAATTTCCAGTCGAACCTACGGATGAGTCTTCATCCTCATCTTCAGTGTTACCAAATCATGAAGACAATAATTATGAACCCATTGTTCAAACACAAGAGCAGGAACGAGAAGATGCAAATTTATGGAGGACTAGTATAGGTTCAGATATGTGGAGAAATGCTACTTAGAAAATCATGGATTTATAATCACTTTGTTACTATTTTTTTAGGCAATAATGAATATTGCTATAAAAAAATTCGTTTTTATTTGCTTTATTCAAACTTTAGAATTTATTTATGTAATAAATAAAAAGTTAGAATTATATGCGCAAAAAAAAAAGTTATCATCCTTTTTATTCACTTTTGTAATTATTTTGCTTAAAATTCAATGAATTCTTCAAAATCTTAAAAAATTCAATTAGTTATTCGAAATCATAAAAATCTATAAAGTAGTTTGAAATCTGAAAAGTCTGTATTGTAAATCCATCAAAATCCTGTTTAAGAATCCTGATTGTAAAAAGTCATTTAAAAAAAGTCATTTACAATCCCACAAAATCAATAAAATCTCACGAAATCTTTAAAATCTTCAGGATTTTGTTTTGCCAAAAAAGTCTTTTAAAATCCCAATCCAATACACCCCCCTAAAATTAGTTAGTCAATCAGCACTTCTATTTCCCTCACGCCATGTATGTTTGAACTGCACCTGCCAATTCAACTTCAAAAGCTCTTGAAGGCGACACACCAAAATAGGCGGTTTATCATTGATTTTGACATTCCCCATTATCTCATGAGTCTTTAGTCAATCCAAAACAAATACAAACTTATATGGTAAAAAAAAAATTGCAAGGACGATTAAGTTTAGTCGGTCCAAAACAAAATTTTAAACCGTATACATTAAGTTTTATTGACTTATTTTTGTTTATATTTTAGAATAGAGAAAATATATAATGTTGAGATCTATCAATTATGAGAAAAAGTCTCATATTGGTTAGAAGAGTTGAGGTTGAATATTTTATAAGTGAGAGACCTATAAACTCAATGTCTTAAAGTTTTAGGTGAATATGTGGTGTTAGAGTCACTTATAAAGTTAACTGCCCGACATATAATAACGTATACTATCAATTATTTTCTGAATTACGGCTGTTGAATTGAATGAAATTGATAGACTACTGAGGTCTGAGTAACAAATGTACGTGTGGTGGGTGTTCAATCCAATAAATAAATAATTCATGAAGCCAAGCATGGACTTTGCAATTATTTATGTCTTTGATGATGCGTGCAAATTGTTGTGAATGAATGGATGCTGGTACTGTAGTATAATTAAGAGCATTTAACGTAATCTATTACAGTAATTAGCAGTACCCATCTTACCAGAGTGGTATTATTAGTAATCAAGAACTAGCCTTAGATTTCAAGTAAGCCATGAAAATAATAATGCTTGCACTTGCACGTAATTGAATTATTTCACAACTATTTAACTACTAGTACATTTTATTTCAAGTAAGCCATGAAAATAATAATGCTTGCAAGTAAGACATCTCATCCAGGAAAAGTGTTTCAGACTGGAAAAAGATCTATAAATTGTTATATTTTGTTAAAGTATCACATTAAGCTTTAAGGCCATGTTTGGGTTAGCTTATTTTTAAACTTATGCAAACAGATTATTCAATATAAAATAAGTTTTATGCTATTTTATAAGTTCACACTAGTGAAAATTATATTTTTATAAGTTATTTTATCATAAACTTATTTGACAAACTTATAATAATACGTAAAAATTGTATAAACTGTTTGCATAAGTTCAAAAATAAGTTAATCCAAATGGGGCCTAAGTTTGATTTATTTGCTTAATGTGATACATTTTGTATTGTATAAGTGTGTGTCCGCTATTATAAAATTTTATTTATTTGCTTAAAAAAATTATTTATAGAAAAAACTCATTATATATAATCTTTTTTTTAAACAATATAGGCTGAAACTTAATGATCGAAATACATTACTTGTGCTACTATGGATTTGGATCTTCTCGATTTCTATTTGTCTCAATATCTCTCAAAATAAATCTTAGCCATTATATGTGGATTAAAAATTGGGTCAAAAATAAAATCAAAGAATGAATGGAGCAAACAATAATTTCATAACAATAGACAAATTGACAAACTAGTATTCCATGTAGACGTCATTGGTCACCTAACATAATATTACTATTATATATGCACTCTTTGTCAAGATTATTGATCAGCTAATTATTTTATTAAGATTTGACAAATCTGATTATTTTAAATTTTATGTGGGGCGGGCATTATTTAGCGGACCTAAAAGTAAAACTATTCAATTTGCATGCATGTATGCCGTAGGGATTGGAGTGGTCAAACATATCAAATATAATATACTACTTTTATAATAGTAATCATTTTCAATTGGGATTTCAATTCCAATCCTTTTCATTCTTAAATTGCAAAAAGACAATTTTAATTGAAGGAGAAAGCTTCCCGTTACAGTCAGCAAAGTTACCCTATTTTCAGCATTTTACGGCTCCATGTATTAGTATCTCTCAATAAGATGTTTGTTTTATGTGGATATTAAGGGTTGTTTGTTTCAGATTTTTTATCAAAAGAATTTATTTTTCTCAAAAAAAAATTACTTTTTTATTTTACTTGTGTTTGTTTCAGATTTTTTCAAAAATCATTTTAGTAAGAATTTCATTTTTTCATCAAAATGAGAATCTATTTTCAATAGCTTTTATCAAAACTTTTTTTTTATCATTAATCATCCTTCACCATCTTAAAAAAATAGATTTTAATGATTATAAACAAACGGCAAATAGCTTTAGATTTTTTTCAAAATCTCTACAAAAAATAATTTTCTTAAAAATGATTTTTTTTCAAAAAAAATCATTCTTTTTAAATCTCAAACAAACACAAAAGATGATCATGTGGTGTGGTCAAAATATAATTTTAAATTTTGGAGAGTGTGTAAATCTTTATCTTTATATACACAAAAGTTGTAATACCTCCAGCTAAATCTAATTTAACCATAATCCTAACCTTAATAATTCATATTAAAATGTTAAAAAAATACTCACCAAGATTCAAACCCATGACCTTTTAGTTATATTTCTTTATAGACTTACCACTAAGCCATATGAATTATGTTGAAATAATTTTGTAACCAACAAGTAATCAACATCATTTTAATGCACACTTTTTAAACTTAATACGTTTTATTTTTCTTTCTAAAAACAAAAATCACTTTTTTTTCCATCTACAAAATCAAATATGTTACTGCGTTTTTAAACCTTTTTTATACAAGACCCGATTTTTTTTCTTTCCGTTTTATACATATTCATTTTTTTTACGCAATATTCATTTTTTTTATTAAATAAAAATCATTAATTAAAAACACATCAATATATAGATGAAGTTTCACGTGTTTTCTGTTTTCATTGCCAATATGGATCATTAAAATAGAGAAACTCAACTTGCGCTACGTTGTTTAAAATGTTTTTATTGCTTTCATATCTCTTTTATATGTTCTAACTAATCATTCTCGCTCTGTTTTATATTTATTGATGATTTTTTTTGTTGTTGTTATTAAACACATAGCACTATTGGATCTAAATCCAATAACTGACTTGAAGAAGTACGTTAATTATTGTCGGATCAAGTATCAAACGTATTATGTTGAATTTCATCTTGATGAAGTAATTATACCTATTATATCATATAATTGTATGTGTGGACCGGTCCTCCCAATTTATCTCGCTGTCGTCCATGAATATCTTGCCGCTTTTGGTCACCGGTTTCTTTGCTTTTGGGATGTATGTTGATTTATCTTTTTGACATTTTTCTTTATTTGTTACTAATTTCAATGTCTAAAAGGATTCTAATTTATTTGACTTATAGGGTATAAATTGTCTTCTTAATTTGTTTAAGCTTCAATTAGATTGATGTTGTCCCTACTATTGGAGATTTAAGTTTGGATATAGTCTTCATTATTCAACCATTGTTGACTCCCTCGAAGTTTTGCATTTGCAGGAAACATTGGATAGCTGAGAGATATTCTTTTTGCATCCCAACCAATGTAAGTTTTTGGAATTTGAATTTTTCACTCTTTTTTTTTTTGAATTTTTAATTGATATATATATATATATATATATATAGTTCAATTGGCGTTCTATAAATTCATGGATTTAGTGTTAGATTACTCACACCATAATTCCAACATTGCATTGGGAAAACTTCTCAAGTCTTAGATCGGATATGTATTCTATTTAGTGGTTAATTTGTAATTTTGAGTTATTTCTTTTTTTTGATAAATATGTGGTTTTCGATGTATTTGTTGATTTCAACTTGGGTGCTTTGTTTGAAAAAACAAAGTTTTTGCATTTGAGACTGTTTTTTATTATGTAGATTTTTTTTTTCTGCATTATGCATAATTATTGAAGCATTTTAGCTAAGTGTAAGGAGTAGACAATTGCTACTGGTGCAAAAAAAGGAGGTAATTGCTACAGATTACGAGTACATTATTTTGAAGTGTCTTATAAGTTGTCTAACTTCAAATGAGAGTAATTCTTTTATTTCAATTTCATTATTTTATGACTTGATAGATGGAGGGTCACTTCAAGAGTTTTGGAATTGACAATGAATTATGAAGAAGGTTAAGATGATAAAAAGAAGAATTTTCACAGATAAATTGGAAGAACATAATAAGTTGTGAATCAAATGAATCACTTGATGTTTAGTTAATTTTTTTATAGATTACTACTTCTCTTATGATACTTTGAGAAATTAAATTTATTTAATATTATGTCATAAAAGAGACTATTCCTTTTGAAGAACAATTAACCTATTTAACCTTTTGTTTGAATTTATAGGTAACTTATTCCATTTTATTTCTTTTTCGTGCATTTTCAAGTTGTCTTGGAAAAACTCAAGTTGTGTTTGTTTTGTATTTATTTTAATTTCATCTCTTCTCTCTTCATCATCTCATTGTTGTTGATACTACTATTTGAAAAGTATAATATGAATTAAGCCGTTGATTTTTCTCCATATCATGTTTGTCTATTAATTGTTTGTATATTCATAATTGGTTTCCATTTTGCTATTATTTGTTCACATCAGTGTATTGGATATATTATGAAGGTTTATATATGTATTATTCAATCAAATAAAAAATGTGTTTCTACCACAAAAATCCACAATATTCACCGGGTAATACCCGTGCATCGCACGGGTGAAATATCCGGTTAGTTTTAAATTTGTAAATTGTTCTTGGTATGTGATTTTAGGTTAATTCTTAAAAAATTGATTTCATCGTGAATAACATTTTTTTTTCACCATAAATATAGTGGAGTATCATCTACACGCAACTGCACTGCATGTCTGGAATCGTACATAAGACCTTGGTTGAGTTAAAAGAGATTCGCGACATCTCATTTAAACGCTTTTGGATTTATGAATAAACTGTTAACATAGAATCTCCCTCTGATAACAAGAGTATTAACACAAACTTTAATAAAAAAGTCTGTTAACTAAAAAGAAGTTTGTAGCATGAAAGCAGGAGTGAGTAAATGGAATAAAAAAAGGAAAATGATAACCAGTGCTCCTGAGACACTGATTAAGGAGCTAAATAAGGTATGAATATATTGAAAATTGTGTAATCTACTTTTTATAAGTATAAAAAATGCTCTATTACTAGTATTTGTGGTGATCTCACATAGGTTCCCTTCCCTTCCCTACCAGCTAGTTCCGGAATCTCGCTTTCAGTCAGTGTATTCTTAAAGATGCAGTTACAAACAAGTTCAATGCACATCCACTTGACCACCAATTAAGATTCATATATAATACAGAAACCGCGTTATTATTTGTCAAAAAGTACAAATAAAAAGTATGTTTAAGTGTAAGAAATAATGTAAACTATATTATTAAAAAGTATGTAGGTGTAAGAAATAAAAATAAATATGACAAAATTACATTTGGAGTCCTTTATTTTAATTATTTGTAATAATTTAGTCTTTTATGTTTTATTTGTAACATATAAATCATTTATCTTATATATTTGTAATTGTAACATTTCGGTCCTTTTTTTTTTTCTTCATATTTTATTTAAAAAATACTGATGTGGCAGCCACATCAGATAATTTGATTTTTTTTAAAAAAAAAACAGAAATAGGATGAACTATGAAAATCTTCATCTTCTTTCTTTGAATCTTCACAAGATTTGTCACAAAAACTTAGTAGAAATTTGTTACTGCTCAAACACCCAACCAGTCTGCATATATGGCACATGGTTATTTCATATGGTAGAGTAGGTTCCATGGTATCTTTAAAAAATGGTTGATTTTTCAAACCCATTAGTTCCAAAAAACATTAAAAAAAATTGCCAAGAAAATTGCAATTACATAATTAAGCCCCACAGTTAAGAAGAATTTCTCGATGATCTTTGTTGTTGTTGTTGTTGATGATGATTAAAGAAGGGGATTCAATTTTATGACGGAGAAGATGAATAAATTGAAGAACTTTTTAATTTGAATGTGGGGTTTAGGATTTATAGTTAATTTGGGGGTTTTGATTTTTGTCTTAAAAGATGATTGAGATGAACATAACATAGATTCGAAATATTTGGAGGTGTGTTTGAGTAAGCATTTTTTGATTCAAGAAAGATGATGAAGATTCAAAGGAATAAGAAGAAAATTTAAAGGAGAAGATGAAGATCTTCATCTTTTTATGAAATTTTTTTTATGAATTTTTTTAATAAAAATATATTTAAGAAATATAATTATCTGTCACATCAGTATTTTTTTAATAAAATGTGAAAAAAAGATCGAAGTGTTACAAATATACAAGATAAATGACTTATATGTTACAAATAAAAGATAAAGGATCAAAATGGTACAAATAAATAAGATAAAGGACATCTGATATAAGTTTGCCAATAAATAAACACAGTCTCACACGTAGTATCTACATTTTAATGCTAAATAATAATACAACTCTTGAGGCCAACCAATAAAAACATTATTCTTTTGTTGAGGCTAACCAATAAAATGAGTCTCATCGCATCTATCGTTCTTCATTACCACCTTGAGAATCATATGAGTTGAGTTGTTGAAACGTCGAAAATCATCTTAAAAAATATTCTTGTTTTTCCACGTTAACAAGTACCTGCACTCTACCATGAAAACAGTGTTTCATTCTTTATTGTGGGCTCCCGCCATATTATCAAGAATTCAGTCCCTTCAAGTCAAAGAAAATACATTAGTAACATGATTTAGAGGCCAAATTTGGGTTGCATGTATGCAATCCCTCAAACGTGGATGCTTGTTTCGTCTTCATTACCACACACATGATACGTTGGTGAAATTCCGCTTCTCCATTTGATTCTTCAATAATTCGTCAAGAGACATAAAGGTTTGAATTCTAAAAAATTATTTCCAACGCCACAAACTTTTCTCATTTCTATAAATAAATATATACAATCCAATAATAGAGTTTCCCAATATTTGACACACTTGATCATTGGTAAATAAAATAATCGGACTCTTTAAATTAAATAAAAAACGTTATTTCAGTATATATATATTTGATGATGTATTGTATTTATTTTTATCTCTAGTTTATTTATCATTTTCTACAAAAAAATTTAGCAATTCAAGGACTAGATTCACATATACTTTAAAACGTGTGAAAAAGTAAGAAATTCGCGATTCGAATTTGGCCATTCAAATAATATCATAGCTATCCACTAAACTACATAGTGAGACTTATTTTCTACACTTTATTAAACACATTTAAAAAAAATATACACAAAAAAAAAAACCTCAAAAATATTTTAAAAAAAAAAACACTTGATAACAAATTTCACAACAAATGTACCAAAAAAAAAATCAAATTTCACAACAAAGATTTTATATCCAAAACATAATTTCTCTAAATTAAATTACATAAAATTTTAACATACTTGATTTCATTATGTAATTCAGTGATAAGAATTTACAAGAAGCTAAACTAATCTTATGAATGTATTTGTTCAACAATCTCACAATTTCTAGCAATAATTTGCCACTTTATTCTTTTTGTCTCTTTTGACTAACAAAATTTCTTTTCCATTTACATGTACACAACACAATATTTTCTTTTTCTTAAAATAGAAAAACAAAAAAACCACTAAAATATATGCCTCCATAAAAAATGGATCATCAAAATGGCATAATATGAGAAGTCTTAGTATCATAACTTGAAAGACATGATTTAGAATTAACCCGAAAAATCTTAAGCAAATCCATACACATTTGTCGAACATGTGGCGAACAATTACTCTGTATTAGCAACAAAATCTTCGTTAATCCATTCGCTTGCGTAACCGCTTCTTGCGCTTTCTGATCGCGAAACAAATAACAAACACTCCACAGCGTCGTTACGCTGTGTTCCGTCGCAACGTTAGATACTTTCAAAACTTTATTCAATATCGCCGCCACGCAAGTTGCGTCTTCACAAATCTCTTTTCTTCCTTCACTCGTCGACGACGCCGTTTCAACTAACTTCAACGCCTTTTCCACAACCGCAACGCTTATATTCGATTCCGTTAGTAACTTCGATAGAATCTTCATTGCTCCGATTTTCACCAGCTTCATCTTGTTCCGTTTCGGTTTTGAAATCGATACTAAGCACGCTAAGCAATTCTCAATCAGCTTTGGATCTTTCTCTTTCTCCGGCGTTGATAAATTCAACAATTCGGTTATCAAAGCTTCATTCTCACCGATTAGAAGCTCTGATTCAGCGTCTATAGCGATGAATTTCAAAACTCTCGCAGCTGCGATTCTCGAATTGTTACTTCCTCGTTGCAAAACGAGAACGAAAGAATCTAAGCATTTTTTGTTATTTCCTTTCAACAAACGATTTTTCAATTCTTCACGATCTTCGATTTTTTCAAGAACAAAACCTAACGCCGTTAAAATTTGTTCAAGAAATTCCACGCTTCCGTCGACATTGTCAAGTAAACTAACCATCAAAGCAACGAAACCGTCTAATTTCGCTAAAAAACCTTTGTTCTGATCGGAATCTTGAGCGAAACGGTTCACTTTTGTGATTAAACCGAACCGGTTTAAATTTAAACCGTTGGAATCAGTTAATTCAGTGATGGCTTGAAGGACTTGTTCTTTTGAAGGTGAAACGGGCGGGTTAACCCGGTGATGAACCGAATCGGTCCAGATCTGGATTAGACTATGTAGAGTACGGTTAGGAACAATATCTTTACTGTGGAGAGTTTGCATGGTAGCGGGACACGTGTTATTGCCATCGTCTAACCACCGTTGGATGCTGGAACGGTCGTAGGTGATTCCGGTACAGAGACTAACAGGGGATTTCATTACATCTAGTGAGATTGGGCATTTGAAGAAGGTGGGAACAGTTATGCATAGATCAAGAACTTTTTGTTCTCTAACCATGGTGGTTGAAAGTGGAAAGAGTGTAAAAAGAGAAAAGAATAAAACAAAAGTGGTATTTGAGTTTGAGAGGACAATAGAAGAGTTGAGTTGAGGTGTGAGATATGTAGGAATGGAAGGGGATATAGAGAGATTGATTTAGAGAGTCAAAGGTGGGTGACGTAAGATGCTTTTATTTTTTAAAATTTGGTATTCGACTCTAGGACAGTATTACGACAGTATCAGATAATCGATTAATTCAAGATATATCAATTATTATTCATTAAAAAGATAGTCGATTAAAGTTAGAGATTCATTCTGTATGGAACCAAAACACAAAAAAATGACACCAAGAAGATTCGAGACTTAAAATTATTGCATTTTTTGTTTTGTGTTTTTACATTAATTAATTAATTAATGTATTTTGTTTTTGTTACGCTTTTGGTCTTTTGGTCAACGAGGGAATTGTGGTGGGGAGGGGACATGGTGGGGTGAGTTAATACTGGTGATTTGTCTGGGAATAATAGCCGTTGGATGTTGGTGATGGGATGAATGATGATGAATGGTTTGGATTAGAATAGGTCGCACGTGTAAAGAGAGTGGATTTTATGTGTGTTGGATGGAGGGGGAGTAAATGGCTATGATGAGGGGGAGAACGTGGGGTGACACACACGGATCCATTATAGAAATAATAGATTTGGTGTAGTAGTTGTTAGTTTGATCTATACTTCATGTAGAAGAAGATACATAATGTATTTGAGGAAATTATATAATTATAAGGTCATGATCTTAAAATACTACTTAAGTCATAACATTTTCTTGTATTTTTTAGAAAAGGGAATTTGGTTGTATTGGAAAATTTGACTATAATTATTTCATGATTTGAATTTAAATTTTCTTAAATGATTCAACCTTATCTTTGTTCCATAGTTTGTCAAAATTAAAATATAAACCTTTTAAAAGGTATTCTAGTATTCAAGAATATATTGTTGTATTGATTTTATTTTTTTGTGATATATTGTTGTATTGATGTTGATGCTCTATCTTCCTCTGATATTATTGATTCCACCGGTATTAAATTTGAGCATTTGATCCAAAAGAGTAGCTGGTTGTAGTATTAGTCATATTAATGCTATCTTGGGCAAGGTCAAATTGTTATGTTATAGTAGTAGTTTACACGTACTTGTTTGGCAAGGTCAAATTATTATGTTTTATCTTCTTTTTTTGACGAAATCTTTTATCTTATACTGTAATAATGTTCATTAATGCTACTTATATAATAAAAATCTTCTTCAAAAACTTATATAATAGAGGTTAAGCACAATGTGTGCCTATCTAACTAAAAGAGTTTATACAAACATAAATAAAATGAAGATAATCTCAAAGTCATACCAAATCAAATCATAACCTCTGATAAGCTAAAAGATTAGACCACCACAAATTAAAATTATAATTAAATCTAATTTTGTGCATCTTCAATCACCACTAAGAATCAATTTTTACCTTCTCTACCAAAACCTTTACGAATGACACTTTTTGCGTAAACATCTATTTTTTTTTCTTTTCAAAGAGACCAAAAATAAGCTAACCATACTACTTGAAGTCAAATCCTCACCTATTTATTTTTTTTTTGTCAAGTCACCTAGTGACTAGAAAATTCATCTTAAAGGTGAATAAGTGGAGTGTCTCAGGTTCGAACCCGGGCTCCTACACATATAGTGCGATGTAGCAAAGAGATAAGTATTACAAAATTGTGTGACATGATCAACAACAACATTTGGTAAAGGGTAAAAAATAACTAGCCAGTTTAAGATTTTAATCCAAATAAACAAAGACATATCACAACCCATAACCAAATAATCAATAGTTTCATATTGACAAGGCGTCAAACTTAAATATTAATTAAAATATATTTCTTTATGTTATTTTATATTTATCAATTAGTTCAACGGCTGATAATTTCATCAAAATTTTAACTCATTTAATTGATTTGTCCGCTATTCCTTATTTTATTTTTTATCAATGAGAGCCATAAGTGATGTAGTAAACACACTACTTACCTTGTCAAAGGAAAAAGTATAAACACATTACTTTATCTCACGGTGAATCATTTACCCCCCTTAGATTAAGGATCGGATAGGATTAGGCTGTCTTGTTATTCACTTCTTATGTTAACTTTCCAATAATTCAGTCGTTAAGCTGCACCTTCATATACAATCTATTAGTATTATATTAAGTAGTATATACGTACTTTTCATTGCTTGTATTTGATCTTATATCTGCTTAATTGCATATTTTGTGTTATTAAAAATTGAACAACACACGACTTGTCTTATATTTCAATTCTCATTACCACTTACAATGTAAAAATGATGGATACTAACGATCAAATATCCTTGTACTCATCATCACTCATTATGCCTTTCTTTTTTATTTCCTCGTGGGAAGGGATTTGTTTCAAATTTAACTTTTTTCCATCGGGCGTGTAGGAAGAGATGGGTGGGGAATGTTGTTTTGATTGTACTCATTGTGTTACAGATTCATAATGGCACCGAAAGCAACCCTAAATAAAAAGAACCTATAGTCATTATCATTTTTCACTCTTTTATAAAAAACAAAATTATACTAGTACTAGATAATCCAAGCAAATTACATTCCTACATTCACGCATGAAACCGGGAAGATACTATGCAATTTTTACATTTTTTTTATAAATAGTTTATTAGTTATAATTTTACATTTAAAGTAAATAAGTTGAGTGTTTGATGTTTGAAAATTAGAGTTTCACACTTAATATAATTAGGCTTAATTAATTAAATGGTCCCTTAAAGACATTTTAGGTTTCACATTGGTCCCTTAAAGAAAAAAAGGTCCGTTTTGGTCCCTTAAAGATATGTCCGTTTGTCACTTTAGTCCTTTCCGTTAATTTTTAACCCCAAAATTATAAGGTGAACCAACAATATAGGTGTTCACCATAGACTTCAATAATTTTTTAATATTAACCATTTGATTTCTTTATCAAAAGAACAACCATTGGATTTTAAAGATCTATTGTATCTAATAATGTACAACCAACACCTAGTTTTATTTTCTTTTCTTCATCTCCTTCCTCCCATCTTCTTTGTAAACTTCATCAACACAAACAATAAACCCAGATTTTTTTCTCCAAAATGTTGCCATAATTTTTCCAAAACTTTCTTCTTCGGTCAATTGTTTCTAATCTTCAAACCTAAATCCACTCTCTCATGGCTTCTGAAAACACCAACACGGAAACTGAATTGGAAGGAGCAGATTGAGAAATTAAGCTTGTTGTTCTGCTTTGTTGTTTTTAAGGATTGAGACTTGTAGTGTTATTAAGGTTGCGAAATTGAATATGGAAAAGGACTGGATTTTTTCTGTTGTTTGATTTGAGATTCAGTTGAAACTGAATTTGAGATTTACAAGTTTTTGAAGTTTTGGATTTGTGTTGATGAAGTTTAGTTATGGGTTTCTGGGTTTCATTTGTGTTGCTTCTTGCTCCTTTGTGCTCCTATTCCTTGGTTGTGATTTAGGGATTTCGATTTTCAATTTGGGGATCTGTTTTTTTTTTTTTTTGGGTTTGTTTGATGAAGATTGATGAAGTTGGTGATGAAGATGAAGAACAAGAGAGAGAAGAAGATGAAGAACAAGAGAAATATTTGGTTGATGATGGTTCACCATTATGTTCACCATTATATTCAGTGGACATGCAAATCCTACCGTTACATTTTTAATAAAAAGATCAAACGGTTCAGATTAAAACAAATTAACGGAAAGGACTAAAATGACAAACGGAGATATCTTTAAGGGACCAAAACGGACCTTTTTTTCTTTAAGGGACCAATGTGAAACCTAAAATGTCTTTAAGGGACCATTTAACTAATTAAGCCATATAATTAAGTGTCTGAGGTTAGAACCACGACTCATGTAGGGACGAATCCATGAATCTATAAAACGGGGGGCTGGAATAACTAAATAATAAATATTAAATAAATAATAATTATAATAGTATTTAAATATACTCAATAAAAAATAAAAAATAAAAAATACATCACATTGTTTATCTAAATTGCACACGACCCATAAAATTCATCAACAACTGAATTTGTATTAAATTTTTTAGCAATTCTTCTCTCGGTGTAAGTAATCACATAATTAGTTTGAAATTCATTTTCTATCTTGTTTCTCAACCTATTTTTCACAATCTTCAGCAGAAAATAATCTCTCACTTGTAGCAAACAATCAGAACTAACTTAATTGAATTTGGACTTTAGTAGTGTATAATATATATTATCAAAATATTTAAAGTAAATTGTTACAATTACTATGTTGTGGGTACATGTTTTGCACCAAATGGTAGTTACTATCTTTAAACACATCTCTCAAATATCAATTTATGTGTACATATGTATCAAAAACAAGTATATGAAAAAAAAATACGACAAGAGGGGGGGGGGGGGGGGGGGGGGGCTCAGCCCCTACTTGCCCCCCTTATGTCCGTCCCTGGACTCATGTCTATATAATGTGATGTTAGGCCAAATGCATTATGGGGTTTTAAGTTTGGCATCCTTTAAGTGCTTTAGGTAACAAATATATCATTTATATTTCTAACATGTTGCATTATTATCTTTTCAGTTAACCTTCTATTGGATTTGATTGCAATGTAAGTCTCATATTACTAATGAAGGAAAAAAGGTTAAAAAAATTATATTTGAGAAGTCCTACATTGCTTAGAAAAATGAAGAGTGGAGGAGCTCAATGTTATATAAAGAGACTTCAAGTTCCTTGTTTCAACGCACCAAATAGTAGCACTTGTAAACACTTTAAGTTTATATTTGTGTCTTTTTTCTTTTCTCTTATGCTCTTGTTTTAGAGTATTTGAGATGTAGTTCAAATATTTAATTTGGAGAGTGTGTGTGTAGTGGGTCATGGGGTGGTTGAGAGTGAAGTCTATGTGTTGTAACAATTTTCACATAGTGTCTATTCTCCGGTTGTCGGTTTAGACAACGATCGTGATTTTTTTTTCTTCCGGTTTTGGAGTTTCCACGTTACATTCTTGTGTTGTGCTTGCATTCTTTTATTTTCTCTATGCCCGTTTTTCCCAACAACTGGTATCATAGCTTTTTGGTTGGATTCAGGGAGGTAGTTCCGCTGTGAAGTTTAGGCTAGAGAAAATTGATGGAAGAATCACGTTTGGCTTGATGAAAAATCAAGTCAAAGGATGTGCTGATGCAATCAGGGTTACACAAGGTCAGCCCGAAGAGGCGGTGGTAATAATACTCGACATTAGCCTGGAGATGCGGTGGTTATAATACTCGACATCAGTCTGGAGAGGCGGTGCTAACAATACTCGGGTTACGTCTGAAACAACAACTTATTATGAGGATGCGGATGTGCTAATGGAAGTTGAGAATCAGTGGAGTGTTGAGTCATGGATTTTGGAAGCTCCTATCACATGTATTCGAAGAAGAAATACTTTGGAATCCCTAGAGCTAGTTGAAAGTGGAGTTGTTCATCTTGGAGACGAGAAAACTTGTAAGGTTCAAGGTATGAGTGAATTTCTTTCAACACGATGCGAGGTATTTTCTCTAACTTTGATGCATAGATAGTAGGTAGATATTTGTTAGATAGTTCTACTATTATTGGTTATGCATCGATTATTAGTGGTGATTCTCATGTTTTGGTTAGTTTGTGGATCTTCGGGTGGGTACTTGTTAGTGACATGAGTTTAGTTGGACTAGCGAAAGAAGCTTTACTAGGTGATGTAACTAAACTAGAATTGTTGGAGCCTAACAATGGTCTGAAGTGGTTTCAAAGCAGTTTGAAATTGTTCAAGTGGCACATGGACATCGATTGACATGGATGAAAACAAAAAAATTGTAATGTGAAAACAAAGAGGGTGAAAACAAAAAAATAAAAGTTGTTTGATTTTTCGTATTTGAAGTTTGAACGCATCAATTACGTAACATAGATAAATTGAGAAATTTGGTGAATGGTGGCGTAGGAGGAGTTGATTCATGCAGCAAAAACCCATAAGGACGTAGATTTGTTCATTTGCATGATAATGACATTGACATGAAGACTCCTGAGCGTGTGCAAACAAATTCAACTAGTGGGACAAAGGACTTATAAAAATTGTAATGTGAAATTTGACCAAACACAAAATGTACTTATAGTTGAAAAAAAAAATATTTGTCGCGCTACCACTTCCTCAAATTAAACATTATCCACTATTTAAGTAGTCGATAATATTTTTCTTAAATTTTTTTATTTTATAACATCTGTTATTTAAGTAGCATATGAATAAAATAAAGCATACGAAAAATTCGTAGATGGCAAAAAATTATTATTATTTTTTAACAATGAAATGAGAAACAAACCCAAAATCTATAACATACTACCCAAACTCCACACCACTACATCAAATCTAGTGGCTTAAAAGAAGTTCTTTTTCTGCTTACTACATTATTTGCAACTTATGCATAATCCAACAAAAATCAAGTTCGGTGTCATTGTGTCTGCATTAAGCCCAAAAAAGAAGTAAAACTGAAGTCCAATTAAGTTGGCGATTCTGCACCATACGGCACTGTCTACTAACGTCTACTCATTTTTCCTAGTCAATTTGAGCAACGTTTCCACGTTCATACACCATTATTAATTTATGAATATTGAAATTATCTTTTAAAAGTAGTAATTTATAAACAATATTTACAACTCTCAATATTTATAAACTTATAGCGTTCTCAGATGCTGACATCTTGACTATACTTTTTTCCGATTCGTTGGCCCATTATGTCTCACTTATATGAGTGGAGAGTAGTCATATTAGGGTAACAATGTGAGTAAATTTTGTGAGAGAACAACCTTTAAAAAGAGAGAAAAGAAGAGAGAAAACAATTCTCGTTTTTCTCAAATCAGTCTCACTAAAACTTCGATATTCGATTCGTTAACCGTTGGATTTCGCTCAAACTTGGAGGGCAGGTTCGCAGCTCCAAAGGCTATCTTTTGACCATTTGGATCGTCAAAACAAGGTATGGTTCGTGAGATATTTGGTCCGCAATACAGCAGGTGTTTTGGGAAATTTTCAGCTTCTTGTTCTTATTTTGTATCCATTAGTGCTTTGTTGTGTAATTGGTTGTTAGCACTTGTTTGTGCCTCACTTGGAGACTCTTTTGTACCCTTATTTGATTATAGTGGAGCTATTTCTTTGGTCTGGACAACTCATGGTTTTTTACTCTCACATCGAGGGTCTTCCACGTTAAAATTTTGGTGTTCTTTTTGTACTTTTATTTTGTTCTATTGGCTGCCATATATTTGTCGTTGATCCTCAAATGTTCTTACAAGTTTGGAGAATTTTATTTTCGCTGCATATTGCTCTGTTATTATTATTGTGTGTTGATTCCCCATTAGAGTGGTATCAGAGTCGATGGTTCGACGAAGGGTTGAACTTGTATCGAAAGTCTTCCGGATAAAGGTGGTCAGTCGGCAGGTCCCGTTGAGCAGCGACAACGGTGGTAAAAGTAGTGTAGCTGAAAAAGCTTCCGCTTGAGGGGGAGCATGATGAATTGAAGGACTCACACTTGAGGGTGAGATTGTTGTAGCAAGTGTGAGTTAAGTCGCACATTGCTTAGAAAAGTGGAGGTTGAACACTTTATAAGTGAGAGGACCCATAAATCTAACACCTTCAGGTTTTGAGTAAGAGTGTGGTGTCCAATTCACTTGTGAAGTTGTCCTTAAACCCAATGTGGATGATCCCCCTGACTACCCTTCGTGATGACCTAACATTCTTGACTATATGTTTTTTCCCCCTAGAAGACGTTCGTGAACTTCTTAGAAATAACGCAAAGCGAACCTTCTACGCGAATTTTTTTCTCTTTTCTTTTTAGCTTTCATATAAAAAAAAAATTATGATGTTAAATTGATTTGTACGACTACCCTGAACTCTCAATGTGAATGATCTCTTGAATGTTTCTATATGACCCATCATATTTTAATGGGAAAATTAGTTTCGGTTGAAAGTAACCAAACATCAATTTATATACTGTAATATCACGTTTAAAGTGGACTTGATTAGTTAATTTTAGAAATATTGTTGAGTGCAAACCTAAACAGACACAACTGAGACAGTTGATCAACCACCCAATTACAAGTAAGTAGTCTCATGCCAAGTAGTTTGCCCAAGATAGCAACTTTTTGACCAAAATTTTGAAAAATATGATGCAGCCAATTCTGTGTTTAGGTCAACTTTTGGATGTATTTTAAGGCGTGCAAAGTGGATAGTATAAACTACATAAACATGCATCAATAAGTGTCGTTTACAATTTTTTTATATAAAAATAAAATACAATAATGTTGTCAAAGAGATACAGTTTGTACATACCAAAAAAAAAAAAAAAACAGTTTGTTTGATTTAGAAAATATAAAGAAGTCATATTTGTTACAATATCTTCGACTTGAGAAATTTTACAGGCTGGTATAAAATCCAATTCAAACTACTAAATTGTAGTGTTAGACTATGAGTTTGAAATTGTGATTATATTCTTAATCTTAGTAATCGTTTCAAATTAAAAAACGTGTTTGTTTAACCAAACATCAGTATAAAGAAAGATTAGTAGAGGTTCAATTCCACGGTCTTCGATCTAGCTATTCTGTTTTGAAACGATATTGCAATGATCATTGTATATAGACACCAATACTCATCCATGATTGTTAAATTGTGTATTCTCTTTTTTCTTTTTCATCTAATTTGTTGCTAAGCAAATCATTTGAGATAAAGTACCGTTTACCAAGAAGATATATATAGGACTGTTTGTTTTAACTTTAAGAAAATTTATTCGTTCTTTTTATTTTTAAAAATGATTTTTAAGATAAAATAATTAAAAATAATAACTCTATGAAAGTTTTTTTTTTTTCAAGCAAATTGTCAGTATGTTAGTAATTGTTATGTTTTTTTTTTTCACCTTGTTAGGATTTGAGCTTGGACCTCCAACTTTTTAACCATTAGCTCAACTAGTTTAACTAGATGAGTTACTCATCTTACCCTTTATGAAAATCTATTTAAAATAATTTTGTTTTGTTTTTAGATTATTTTTTTTTGAAATTTTATGATCCAAAACAAAATTGTAACAAAATGATGAAATACTTAAAACTTCAATCTAAGATAAGTTATCTAAACCAATTTTTTATTTGAAGTTCTTATAAAAAAATTATTTTTTTTGGCTAAATAAAAAAAATTATTTGTTAATACTACGTCTGGTTTCAAAATTCTTTTATGAAATATATGAGTACTCGAAATATATGATGAAAATGGACTCCTGGTTGTGCTGGACCAGCATGTAAGCCCAACACCAAATCCAATATATTTTCACGGGGCAACCCAATGTCTTCCTTCTCTATCAAGAGTATTTCTTTTTGCGCCCCTTGAGGTTCTCAAGCGACTCTTAAACTTCCAATTTTATCCCTTTCGCAGGTTAGGTAGCAAATGTGTAAATAAAAACTGGGAAAAAACGGTTAGCTACTTAGATAGCGAACCTTATAACAATCAAATTTTTTTGTCCTCTCCACGCTTCCTTCACCTCCCATGAAACAATTTTGAATGAAACAAAGTTCGCAAGTTAAATTGTGAACCCTTCCTTCACCCCAAAAATATATTTTGAATGAAACACTGTACGAACAAGGGGAATGGATTCTCTCAAGTGTAATTTACACTTGAGAGAATAAAGTGTGGTTTGTTACCATTGATCAAGAGAGAAAAACATATAAAGATTTAGAGAAAATGAATTTAAATGATGTTAGATTGCACTTTATTCTCTCAAGTGTAAATCACACGTGAGAGAATCTATTCGCATGAACAAGTGATTAAAAAATGAAAAAAAGATATTTTTTAATTTATAGAATTATATGGTATGTGTGTGAGATTGATCGATATTGTCACAACTGCTCCAATGACCATCCCTATACACCTGCACATTGCTCCTTCGCGTGTAGGGGTGTTCATGGTTTAAAATATGATTCAATGCAATGCGAATTACAATTTGGTCCAATTAACTGTATTTTTGCACACCCCTATTCGCGTGGTCCTATGTGCAACGTCTCAATTCTCCAAAAGGTGTTGAGCTCTGGCTGCAATTTGGGCACTAGTTTCTGACGCATCCTACCACAATTTCAGATTTCTGTGCTTTCAAATGCTCCATAGACTCACAACCAAGTGTGTAGCTCTGTTATCATCTAGCTGTTGAAGTGGCCAAAATATGATACTAGTAACAATGTTAATATGTTATTAACTATGAATTGCTTTTATCCCTGTATGCGCGTTTTGAGTGAAGCTTCAATTTCTAGTTTCTAAAGCGATGCAAATCAATTATCATCTTCATGCTACAAGTTTATTTTAATAACCTTATTAGTCAATGAAATCGTAGGATTATATGATTTGTCCAAAAAAGCCATGATATTAACTTTTTTGTGTGTAACGAGGTCGTCTTTTTTTCTTCTTTTTTCAGGCCATTTACTAGTGGTTTATATGAATATCTAATCTTTGGGTTTTTCCATTTTCCATATGGTTCCGTGTTTTAAAAAGGAGAAAAATCTTTTAAGTACAATAATACCAAGTGTGATTTTTATCCAAGACTTTGCGACTTCGGGTCTTTTTAACCAAAATTCATCAATCCATAATATTAGTCCCAACTCTACAATTTCATTGGCTAATGATGCATAATATTGGGCTATGCAGCCCTTTTATGCGAATCATTCTTATCGGTGGCTAGTTTAGTCATTACATTTCAAGAAGTCATCCAAACTTTTTCTTTTACTATTGTGATAAATGTCAAGTCAATGACCAAAGCAATTTTGGTCATTTATACATTCAAAAACAATTTTGACACAAAATATTCAAACAACATTATACGAATCACTTTTATTGCGAATGTACTAAAATATAAATTCCTTTATTTTCAACTCATGTTTTACAAAAATCAATTTTACAAAATTAATTCTATCTAAATCAATTCTCTTAATAGCAACACTAATCTATTTCAGTTTTGAGTACTATAAACCATACTTCAAACACTAATCTACCCTTCTTCTTCTTTCCCTTAATAAGCTCAAAAGATGATGGTTTTACGGAATCCTCACCTTAGGTTAAAGTATAAAAAAAAGCCTGAATGAACGGCTACAAAAATTGGTTTCATAATGTAAAAGTGAGAAATAGTGAAAACATTCAACATTTCAACCTATGTAAAATTGTACTCCATTGGTCGTACTCATTTGTTCCATTTAGAATACAAAAAAGAAAAACAAATTAATTACTGTAATTTAGTTAGGTGAATCCATGGTTTTAATCTTGAATGCTATAGTATAAAGTTTCATTCCCACAAAACTTTTTCACCACAAAATCCTATTGAAATTCCTTATCACACGCCATGTGTTTGCTCATATATGGGACTAAAAATCAACTCTAACAAAATCCAAAATGAAGTACCACACAAAAATGAAATTAAAGTGAATTAATAAAAGAGAAAAGAAGGGTCCAAAATTAACTTTAATTATTTTTGTCTCTAAAAATGTACCATTTTTTATCATGAATGATGAAAGCCAAAGGAAAAGGAAAAAATGTGATGCAACAGCTTGTTATAATGAAAATATAGTGTTCCTGTAGTGGGGGGGGGTCCAATCCTAAAATTCTATCACATCAATATGAGACTCTTAGTTGTAATAATAGTAGCATAGGAAGATACTTTTTGTTTATGCATCAATTGCTAGTTAAAATCCAAGTTCAGGAACTGTGATGATGGTGTTGCATTTTCTCTATAATGAAGTTAATGTTTTTTCTTATAGTTTGGTGTTATGATTGTTGAATTAGATCCAATGGTTTATTTAGTAATACCCAAAAAATCTATTATGTATGGCAATGTTATATGGGATATGTACCACAACTCTTTGCTTATAGAATAGATTATACATAGGGTCACCGTCATATTTTTTCTCATTCTTATATGGTTATTAAATTTCAACTCTTTAATTAATTTGACGTCATAGGAATTAAATAGATGGGTGTGGGTGTGGGTGTGGGTGTGGGTGTGAGTGTGAGTGTGGAGTGAGATGCAAATCATATTAATTTTTTAATTTTAGTTTAGCTATTGGAGAATGATGTGTATTAATCATGGTCTCATGCGTAACTGATTTGAATATTATTAATGTTGAATTAAGATAGGTGATAAAACTCTTGGTTCCTTTAATCATGTGATCAGAGTATGATTTTTAACATATATATATGGAGAAAATTTGACGGGATGGGTGAATCCATCTTTTGTGTGTCCCAAACAGATTTTCGATGGAAATTAGTAAAGGTTTCTTTTGGTTTAACCAGAAATTTTAAATTTGAATTCACAATGTGAAATCTCTTAAATTCAATATTTTGTTATATATTATGGTCTTTTCCGACTCATCGGAAGATTGGTCAATGTCACTATAGTTATGTTTAGAAGATACCCGATTAGAAAAAAAAAAGTAACTTGCTAATTTGCTTGATCTCATCATCATCTATCATCTAGAGGGATCTTCTGAGAGAGAAGGCATTGACAAAGAGTGGAAGAGGCACATCATAAAGGTTAATGAAGTGGGGGTTGAGCTTAGATAAGCAAGCATACATGTATGGGTCCACTTGAATGCCCTGACATTATATTTGAATATTTGATAGTAATATATATCTGCTTGGATTGAAAGTATATATGAATATGGTAATGTACTTTTCTTTACCTTTTGTTACATTTGATAAATAAATCACTTGAACCTCACATGCAAATCATATATGTATGCCAAAAAATTCATCTCCTCCTATATATATATATATATATATATATAATGTAACATTCAAGTATCAAGTACAAAGTATTCTTATAAAAAAAGAATATTAAACCTAAAATACATTTTACTTCCTCTATCTCATTTATAAATAAGTATATGGATTCTCTCATGTCATTTCTCTTCAGTTTTATATCCCGTACAGATTTGAATTGCCCATCAATTATATATTATGGTTCTGACTGCTTATAACATTTAATAAAAATCAAAGACTGAGATTGAACAATACCATTTAGTTAGTGGCCGGAGAGGATCCAAATCCTATAAACAAAGATTCTTTTCTTAAATTCATTGAATAACTAATATATCTGATTATAATATAGACCAGATATATCAGTTATTCAATAAACTTGAAAAATAAATTTTTTACTTATATATACTATAGAATGGAGTATTATACTATATATTTTGGGTTTGAACTAATTGAAATAGTATAGTCCAACCAAAACAAAAAAACAATGAAACAACAAACAAACAAATAGGACAATCAATGTAATAGAAATCAAATAAGGAACAGTGGCTAGCTAGTACATTAAGGTGTACGTAACACGATGATAGTACTAGTAGTAGTTTACTTACTGTTAAAGATTTGTACACATTGACAAGGCAATGCAGTAGTAGCCCCTTTAATTAAGGGAATGGCTTTGAAATAGCTCTTCAATCAGAGCCTACTTAAAGATTTTCTCTATTCCACTTCCACAACTTTTCCACTGTTTACAACAAGTAACACCAAGTTCAACTGCTATTACTCTTAAGTCTTAAACAAAACAAACAGTTCCTAGTAACTTCTTTACTCAAGAGTCATTAGTCAAGACATTAACTATTAACCTTAACTGCTCTAATTATTACACGCAGTTACACACAGTTTTCAATCTCAGCCATCAAATTTAGATCGAACGGTTTATATTGAAAATTGTGTTTTTTAGTGAAAATAATTTCGGTCGTTGAAATTAAATCGGACGACTCTGATTGATTACTGCGTCCTACAGTTACTGCATAAAATCCTTTTCCAATAATAATGACATAACACAAAGCACTTTTTCTTTTCATTTTGAACATAATTTTTTATTATTGCCATCAACTTTTTCTTTTCATTATATTAGGTGTATGACCCATATTATTATTCACTATGCTATGTTTCAAAAAGCTTCTTACTTCATTAGGCTTTCCAACATTACTACTACTTGTAGAAAGAACCATCTCAATTCTTTTGACTCTATAATCACTTTATTCCTTCTTTCTCTCACTTTCACTCAAATTACAAAACCACATGAACACACATAAACAAAGACAACACTCTCAAAACATAGTATCATCTTCATTCTCAGCTTCATCTTTAGTTTTTACAACATAATGGTTAGAAAACTTCAAATTTCATTGCTCTTGTTGATCCTGTTTCTCTGCATATTTGGTCACTGTTATGGCTCAAGAACAACTAATGTGTTCAAAGTTAAGCCAAAATATGAGCACAAGGGTCATTTTTTTGGCTTCTTGCCAAGAAGAATACATATACCCTATTCAACTCCTTCAAGGAAACATAATGACATTGGCTTGCAAAGTTGGAGATCACCATGATGAAGATTGATTAGAAAGAAAGCAGTTTTTGTGCAAAGGTGACTAATTAACTGATGTATATTAGGGTATGAAGCTGTTTTTAATGGTTCATTCATTGTTTTTTTGAGCTTGATGACATTATGTTACATTGTTTTAGATGATGTAATTGACATAATATTATTATGATACAATGATCTATTAGATGTATTTGATATTTCTCTTTTTGAGTTTAAGGAGGAAATTAATTAATGTTTAGTTTCTTAACTTTGATGTTGTTTTCTTTTAGAGTGTGAATCAGTTACCAGCTATTGAGTTAATATTATTATAGGCAATGGTGCATTTTCTATTTGTGGTATTTCTACAACTACTACTGATCAATATCAGTGTATTGTATAATTTTATTTTGTTCAACAATTGAAAACCTATTTTCATTATGTAAAGTGTAAGGTTAGGTGATAATAACCATTGAAGTACTAATTGGTAGCACAAATAGACTGGAATTTACCTGCTCCCTGCTCCCTTGAATTTTTATGCAAGCAAGCAAGCAAGAATCTTAAGGTTAGGTGATTTTCACTATCCTGTGGCCCAGTAGTTGCGTGTATCACATTCACCCTACCCTCCTCTATCTAAGAATATTCATTGTATATCATATAAATAAATTTATATCACAGCTCAAGAAATTGATCTTGGTTATATTGAGAGTTGAAAAAAATTAGTGCTATTAATTAAGACATCATGAAAATCTATTTTTTGAAAGAAAAAAAATACCAACTAAATGCAATAGTTTAATGTATATGTGAATGTGATGCAGCCATAACCAAGGTGTGAACTACATTTGCTTCATTTTTAGCAAGCTCAACATGACAGTTTTTTATATTAAGAGATTAATATATAACAAAGTTCTACACTTATCAAGCAAAACATCAAATTCTTAGTGATCTTCCTTTAGAAAATTCATACCTTCAACAATCATCTTTGAGCGGACTTAAAAAATAATTTTTTCTATTTTGTGCTACAACATTTTGCAAAATTTGTTGAAAATTAAAGACGAAGACACATACCAAGGCCGTTAAAAATATTTCTTCAGATTTTTTAAGATGCATATGAATCCCGACTAGTAGAAACCGATGCATCCAGATTATATTTAACAAATGATGACAGTGGTTTACTCCAATTAGCCACAAACGTAATGATCAAAGATGGAGGATCAATGCCAAACTGCATGAGTTGAATCTTTCAATTGCTCCCAGATTATGCATGAGTTGAATCTTCCAATTGCTCCCAGATTTTCCAATTTCTATTCACCCAAATCAACAAACGAATCATCACCACGTATGTTTTGATCTTTGTGGCAACTGCTATATCATGGCAAAGACGAAGTCCTTGAAGCACATAGAATCACAGCAAAACTCCATGGAAGACCACAAATAAATATGGTTCCAGCATTCCATACTCTTCGAACAGTTTACAAAAATCTTTCTGGTGCTATCCAACTTTGCAACACAATATTGACAGACACTGCACTCCTCTATCCTGCAACTCGAGTCTAGTTAGAACTACTCCATGCACAGCCGCTAAATATAGCACTTGAGGTACTGCTAGATTCCAAAGGTCTTCAATTTCATTATGCATTCCATACAGATGTTAAGATTGTGAATATATGGAAATTATCAATTATGTATTCCGTACACAATTCTCAAACAAAAAATCATAACATGACATTAGGTACAATTTTCTATATATGTGTGCAAAGAAAATTTCATGCCATAATAATAACTAAAAAGTGAACCTTTTCATCCAAAACACACTATTTACACTTGTAACTTCCAAGGTTATGAACAAGGGATAGACACAAATGGTAATTAAAAATACTAATGAAATTATTCTATGACTGTATTTTTTAGTGACAGCCTCTTTCTGGTCTCCATGATGGCATCACATCTTCTTTTGGATAAATCTTTTATTGCCTCTTGATATTGCCGTTCAATCTTCTCTAACTCTATTCTCAACTCATCCTCAGTTTCATACAATGAAGAAGTACTAAGGGGACAATTGTTGCTTTCCAAGCACGGAACCTTGCTCTTTCTATCAGAGGATTGCCCAATTTCAGATGCAAGTGAGGATTGACTCCATCCATTCACTGTAGGTAAGCTGAAATCTGTGTATCCTGAGTTAGCAGACACGAATGAAACTGTAGAATAATTCTTATCATTGAAGTCAGATGTTGCTGAAGCATAAGATGTCGCAGAATACATATCATCTGTCTTCGTTGTTCTTTGGAAACCAATGTTTGCATGGGATAGAACATCATAAAAAATCATATTATCGCTGTTTTCTTTTTCAGCCAATCTGTCATGTGAGGTTGAGGGACCTAAATATTCAGCCACAATTTCGCTAGAATCCACTGAACTTATTTTGTATCTTGCCAATTGCGAGTCTTGTTTCAGTAGGTTTAGAGGAGTTCGTTTACCATTTGGAGAAATTAAGTGATCAATCGCTACACAAGGTTTCCAATCAGGAACCAATGTTGCCAATAACAAATCAATCAACTCGGCAATGAATTTAACATTGTGCTCGGTAAGTTCAAGTTGCTCAACCATTTCACTTGACACTGAGATGGCCGTATCAGTATCGAGGTAGAATATGAAATGGATATTTCTTGCTCGCCCTGCATTTTGATGTAAGAGTACATAACTTTCTACTAACAAATTCGAAACAGTAACTGAGCATAAAATTAAACTAAATACTGACCGCCTTGATTAGTTATCCGGAGAACTAATGATACAGAATTTACGTCATTTTCTTCACCTTTGAGAAAAAATCTATCACCTCCCATCAACCTTCGTATCTCAACACATGGAGAAGGTGGTGCATCATCGTTAGAATTATAAAACACAGTGATCAATGGTTGCTCACTGGTATCTCCAAGATCCATTGAAATGGATCCAATACGTGCACTAGCAGGACCTTCCGACATCAGACAACGATTTTCAAAGCCTCCGTATTTAGGAAGAACAATATCTGGTAATGGAAGAGGACGATTCTTTAATGAAACATTCACTTCAAGAAAAGGGTCCATCAGAAGCTCCTTTGCTGACAATCTTTGAGATGCTGGGACAAGACATTTCTCAATAAATGATTTTATTTCTGGATCTTTGATTTTAGAAAGAGAAACTGGCTTTATGCCCTGCAACATCAAATATATTATACGACTAAAGTATCCTTGTAATAGCCTAAAGAAAAGAATAATGTTAATGAGTATACTTACAGATGAAACTTTCTTGTATATCTGAGCAGAGTTTCTACATTCTCTGTAAGGATACTCAGAAGTAGCCAACTCCAGCATGCACATCCCAAAAGAATATATGTCAGCTAATTCATTATAACTTTCATCGTACAGTTCAGGCGCCATAAATTCCGGGGTTCCTATTAGGGTTACATGTGTGTAAATACTAGTGAAAAAATCAAACAACAAGGAGGCAAACAAGCCAAAATAGATATTTTGTTCGTATTCTAAATTTACATTACATATGTGAGACTGCAAAACATATATATTGTTTTTTTGGTCAGGTAATATAGTGGCTAGAATGTCAGTTTTTTTAAAAGGTGAATAAGTGGAGTCTCCAGGGTTCGAACCCTGGCTCTTGCATATAAAATTCGATGTCCCTACCAACTAAATTAAGCTCACGGGGCAAAACATAAATCATTTATCACTAAATAGAAGAACATACCAATTACACTCTTGGCATTATTCTGCTTCAAGAGAGTTGCCAAACCCAAATCTCCGATCTTAACTTCTCCTTGGTGACCATTTATAAATATGTTATCACACTTGAGATCTCTGTGTATAATAGGTGGGTTGTGATTGTGGAGGTAGATTAAACCCATTAAAATCTGTCTTGCCCATCCTTTAACAGCTTTCATATCAACCTTCTTGTGTTTCCTACGGTACCTAAATCATCCATCAAACCCACTAACAAAAGGGCTAATCTCACAATAAAAGATAAAAAAACAAATTAAACACATTTATAAAGGATAGTGAACACACTGTCTGAGGCTCCCTGAGGTGAACAACTCAGTAATCATGTTAACACTCCTGTGCTTGTCATCAATCCATGAATTGTAGAACCTTACAATGTTACTATGCTTCAATGACCTCAACAGATGCACTTCTGAATACAGCCTTTCAAGGTCACCTGGTGATTGTAATACCTCATCGATCCGAACTTGACTCCACGCAACTTCAAGCCCCGTGATTTCATCAAATGCCTTATAACTAATTAACCACAGATTAAGGAAAATGTATATACCTTGAACATTTAATACACTCCAATAAGAAAATTCATGCATATAACATTATAACCACATTGCCTTATATGTTCGTTAAATTTGACGGATATAACATTCAATCAGTAGTGGAGTGCTAATATAAAAACCAAAATAATAGAGATCAATGCTTCCCTAAAACCAAAAAATGGATACACAGTCTTGAAAGCTCCTTTGCCAATTACTTCCTTGTACTGCCATGAAAGCAGAAATAACATCAACATCAAATTAAGAAATGAAAATGCAATGATTTAAAAAAGCACACAACAATTCCATTACCCTAAGGTAACGACTAGTAGGATCAATTTCAATAACATCAGGATCAGGAGGCTCAAGAAGCCCCGAACCTTCCTCTGAGGATTCGGTGTCCGCCAAACTCATGCTATAATTCCTTCCCTACAAATCAATATAACAACAAATGTACATTGTAAACATTTGGGATCAAAATTAATATCTATGAATCGCACACACTGACTCATACACCGGACACGACACAGACATGGATACTAATTTGAATGAATGACACGATTCAACGTAATCATTAATGTCGGTGTCGTTTCGGACACCGATGCGTATTCGACACCGGGACGCATCTAATACGATGAGTGTCCGTACTTGATAGATTAATATTATGTAATTTTTTTTACACCATACATTGACATGAATGAAAATGCAGAAAATGACAATGATAATAATGCAGTATTGAAAAATTAAAATAAAGAGACATAATTAGAAAATGTTGTACCTTAGAATAGGAACAGGACCTTCTGAGGTGCGTTTCTCGGGAGGAATCCCGTAGAGCTTAGAAAGAGAAAAGGGCATGAGAGAAAAATGAAATCACATCAAAAGAGAGAGAGAAATGGATAGTGTGTCGTGTGATTTTCGGGTATGGTGTTGTTGAATGGATGAATGAATGATTGGGTTATTAGCATCACATTGTCTTCTTCCAACAAAACATTACACCTTTTCATCTCTTTCTCTAAAAACAGCTAAAACGTGCAAGACACTCATTTCCAATATCATCCAAATCTATTTATAATCTCTCTCTCTCTCTCTCTGAATATATATCTCCCACTTTTCAATCATTCACATTTTTTATTTTATTTTTTGAGAAAAATTATTTTTAGTTCACAACAAAAGTTAAATTGTAAAATAAAAAATTAGCATTAATAATGAAAAATAATTTAATTTTTAATAGTTTTATTGTCATTAAAAAATTAGAACATATAACAAATATGAGGACATTTGAGAGAATTTATTTATTAAATAAAAACAATTTATTTGAATAGACCTTAAAAAATAAGCTTGTATGTAAATAATTGGAATTATTTATTAAAAACAATATAATGATATACTCCTACTAATTAGCTGTTTTTAATTTATATTCATAATAAATCTCAAAGTTAACTTATAAAAGCAGCTTATATAATTTATGCAAAGTTTATCCACAATTTTTCTTTGACTGTAGAATCACTTTATTACATATTTTTGTTTGAAGTCTAATTTTTGTTTTGTAGCTTTTCTTTGTGCAGTTATACTGTCACCACCATGTCTGTTTCTAATTTTATTTCATTCCCCAAAAAAGCTTAATATTAAAAGAAAGGCACAAGCAATGCCAATTACAAATGAGATAAAAAAGCATTCAACCCCAACACATAAAAATACACATATTAAGAGTGAATCCTCACAACTCCAATGTACTACTCACCCTACCTAGATCACAGAAGCAGCGACCCAAGGAGAAAACAAACACTGCAAAACCAGCAATCACGGAACTTGTTCTCTGCCTAGAAAAAGGCCTGGGCAACACCAAAAGAATAGGCGGGCAGACATCTAAGGATCTTTGCTCCAAGCCGCCTATAGGCAACAGATAGGCAGAGAGGGAACGGAGATAAATGCCTACGCGAATCCAAAGCCAAGTAGACGAGGATTTTGAGATGCAACCAAGATATCACTAGGCAACCATCTCCAAAAGAAGCAGACAAGATTTTAAAACCAAAATCTGCTAAAGAATCTAAACAGGTACGGCCAAAAATCCACATGCAAGACAATGAGAAAATCACTGTGATAACAGATTCAAATATAAACAGCAGGACACCGCTCCTATGGTCAGCTAATAAAGCAGTTTTCTTGAAACCTCTAACAAAACTAAGATTCCAATGGAAGAAAACACCTTAACCAGCAATCTCCAATACATATACAGTCTCTCGGACAATTTATCCATCGACAAAGAGCATAGCTGTTTCTAATTTTTTTGAATTGAGACATAAACTGCACCACAAATGCAAATGTGTCTAGCTGTATCTAAGTTCAACATAAAAGAAAGGCAACTCAAGTTAAACAAAGATTACCAGTTTATAACAAAAGTTTAGTACAACTAAGTCTCTCAGCTCCAAGCAGCCAAGGAGGATCACTGTCATGTAGAATAGAGAAGGAGAGATACAATATGCAAGTTTGATATCAACCAACAAAAAGTGCACAAGTTACTGATGTCAAATTAATTCCAGTGGTCTCATATCTGTGATTTTGTATTTTTTTTATCAAAGTTGAGAAAAACTTGTGTCATAAATGATGTGAAAATAGCATTGCTAAATCTTCCTGTCCTCACTGATAAAGGCGAGTTACAGAAAGGCGATGTTTTGAGGTGGATTGTTGTAGAGTAGCTATATGAATAAGAGAGTAATGGATATTAAATAATTCTTATAATGTACACAATTAAAACTACCACAATGTAAGAGCATGTTACAAGTCACATATGATACTCAACAAACACGAGGCCAGCATTCATCAATATATAATATAACCAGCAGAAATCGACATGAAATTGTCAAAATCTAGGCTGCACTACAAACAAGCAAGCCAAACTAGAAAACACATGCTTGTTTGTTTTATAGTATCCAGGGCATTAATAGTCTTCCAACAGGAAAACAGGTAATCACATACTCTGCCTTCACTTCAGGAAAATTATTGTAGAGCAGCAAGAGGCCTCTTCAAGAAAAACACATTTTCACTTTCCTACTGTTTTGAGACTTTATCCAAAGCGTCAAAAACATATTGTTGAGTTACATCTTCCACAATGACCGTCTTATCTCTTGACTTAGAACCGGTTCCTAAAGACACTTGTCTTCGTTTTACGCCTAAAACCTAGCATCACCAAAAGAATGTTATAGTACTTATGAGTTAATGTAGACCAATCAGAAGATAAGAATCTCACAAAACAAATTCAACTAGTAATTTGATTCCTTCAGTAGTTGAATTGAACCAACAAAAGTAATTCATGAACAGTTAACTAATTCATTAACAATGTAAAAGAGTGTGTGCATTGAGCAAGTGGTTTTAGATGAACATAAGTATATATTTTATATTAATTTGCATAGTAAACTAAGGTATCCTCCGTGCGCAACTGTGAAGACTAATTCCTAGACGTAAGAGTGTGAAGCTGAGCTTACAGAGCTGATATAATCAAGAAGAGCAGCATTTGCTTCACCATCCCTCGCCGGTGCATCAATCTGAACACCAACAGCTTCATCGCTCACATCTATTTATCACAAAAACTAAAATTCAAAACCGTAATTTCAATTTCATCAAACTAATATCAAAGAAACGCCACACACACAGAGAGAAAGAATGAGAAACCTGTTACGGAAGCGGACTTTGAACCGGGTTTAGCGTGGATGGTTATAGCGACGGAAGAAGGAGCCACACACCGAATACAAGACGGAAAATTATTAGGTTTTTCCGAAGGAACCGTTTCCTTTGCTTCAGCCTTTGCTTTTCCTTTCTTCGCCGGCGCCATTTTTCAATTTTCCGACAATCGTTGCCGGAGACTTGCCGGTAACTGATCCCCTTGATTGACTTGCCCCTTGGGTTCACGAAAGGAAACGCTGTCGTTTTCGATCAGATTAATCATCACTTATTACTTTTTGTCTTTTTGCGTTGCTGTACGGGACCACAGAATTTACGATGTGGTTGCCACACAGGATTTAGATTCTCTTAACCAATCTCATCCTTTAATATAGTAGAATCTAACGGTTGTTATTTGAACATGTGGAGATTAGGGTTTCAGATTTTGTCAATAAAGAGAACAGAGAATTCGATTTCTGTAACGAACCGACGCCGGCGATGGGAGCGTCAACTTCATCGGAGCCAAAGCTTTCTCCGGAACAACAGGAAGCGGAAAACGTCGCATCCACCACCGGAGCTCTTCCAATACTTCAGAAAGCTTTCTCCAAGTTCGCCAACTCCGAAACAAACGCAATTCCCTTAGAAAATCTACAAGTAATCCTCGTAAACTTCAACGAATTTCTCATTCTAAATTTCATTCATTATGTGATAAATAAACTTGTTGTTTTGCTTTTCAGAAATGCTTTAGTTTCGTTCGCGAAGGTCGAAGTTACACTACCGAGAACGTAAACGATTCGTTTCCGGTGTTATTGGATCAATTAGGTTCATCTTTAGTTGATCAATTTTTTATTTCTGATAAAGGAGGAATAAACTGGGTTGAATTTGTGAAAGGTTATAACAAGTGTTGTTCTAGGGTTTCAGCATCGATTTTTTTAAACAAGTTTATTAGAGTGTTTATTGATGTTGCTAAAAAAGCGAATTTGTCTCTGAATTTGGAGTTTGAAACAGATGATGTTGATTGTAAGGTCAACGGTTACCTTCTTCCGAATCATGTGTTTCTGTTACTTTCCATTTGTTGGGCTATGTCTTGGGATTGTAGAAATTTGAAAGGGAAGGGAAATTTGAGTGTACCAGATTTGAGTCATTTGGTGTTATCAGCGGTTACGTCGTGTGTTGATGATAAAGATGGGTTTGATGTGTGGGATTGTGAGGTTTTGAGCTTGGAAGTTGAGATTCCTGTAGGGAAGTTTGTTACATGGGTTATCAGTACAGTGCCATGTCTCCCTGATTGCTTAAAGCAGTATTTTCATACAAGACTGCAAATTGCAGTAGCTGAAGGGGTAATAACATGTATTTATATTTTGAAACATATAAGCATTGATAGATATGCAATTAAAAGTTTATATATTGAAATGAAATGAGTATCAATTAAGTTTTGAATTATATATGATGTTCAAGATTTAGGAACTTATGTCATAATACAAACATGTATGTAGTATGATTAATATCTACCATTCTGCCTTTATTTTCAAACATACATGACTGGCCTTGTAATCAATGCTTGGACTTCTTTCTCCCATGATTGAAATGGCTGCATCTAGATTTCCTTTTTGATTGATGTAAATGGGAAATGATAATTGTTTTGAATCCATTGCAACCTTAAACTTTATGTTTTCTTATTATTATTATCAAATAAATTCTAGGTTCTGTATGATCTGATCAAATAATTTCTTGATTGGCTGGCAGGATGAATCGGCATCCTCTGATTCCTCTTCTGTTGGAGAAATTTCATCTACAACTGCATGCGATTCTATTTTAACCCAAGGAAGGGCGTGGGCAATTTCTATCACACAGAGAAGTACAATAAATGAAGAGATTTCTAGAGCCTTTATTAACAGTGGAGCTGGAATTGATGAGAACCTCATTTATCGGTTTGTATCTCTAATCCTGAATCATATTCTTTGTGCTGTTTTGGCTTACTAAAATTTTCTTGTTAAATGTTGAAGTACACGTACTATGGTGTTTTTCTGATTTGCTCTTTAATGGCATAGAGATTGAGGTTGTTTGATTGGCACCATTTGTAATTCTTTTAACAAAAGACGTATCAGGCGGCAAATAAAATGGCCCTATTGACATAATTGTCTACTGTGTTATAGTTCATCCACCCATGGAAGAGGCCTCAACAGATTTTGGTCTCATGTTGAAGGTTATCACGGTCCGTTGCTAATTTTGATTGCTGCAAGTTCAGGAAATGATCACGAAGGAAATTCTGCAATCAGGAAATTTGTTTTAGGTGCCCTAACAAACGAAGGTCTTGAAAATAAAGATATCTTCTATGGAACTGCCGGTTGTTTATATTCTTTAAGCCCGGTGTTTCATGTATTTCCACCATCTGGTAGGTAGTAAATGTGACAGTATTGCTTTTGTTGTTTCTGTTTTGCTCTCTTTTTATGGGACTGTTATAAGATTGTCTGAAACCCTGAAACTAGACGTTACTATTGACAGGTAAGGAAAAAAATTTCGTTTATAGCCACTTGCATCCTACTGGAAGAGGATACCAATCACATCCAGCGCCAGTTGGAGTTGCATTTGGAGGAAGTGCGGGAAATGAGAGAATATTTATTGATGAAGATTTTTCAAAAGTGATCATTCGCCACCATGCTGTTGACAAAACTTACCAGAGCGGTGCCCTCTTTCCAGATCAGGTACAATTCTATTGCGGAAAGTACTTATCATGTGAATATACAACTTCTAATTGTAACCATATTACATACTGATTAATGCATGCATCAAAAGTTGCCCCAGTTCTGTATGTTCTCTGATGGAAACCTTTTTTTAGAATTATTATAAAATAATCATAGCTATCTGGTGGACTATTTCATGTTGTAAAATTTCCTTTCCTTCATTATATCATGATAATGTTTTTAGTATCAGCTGATATCAATAACTTAAGAGACACAAGTATGCATTACGGAGAAAGAATACAGTAACTTGTTAAACGTGCTGTTTCCGTAGACGACTAATGAACTGCACTTATCTCTATGACTCTCTATTTCTGATGTCTTGTTGGTTTATCTTGTGTTTCAGGGTTTCCTACCTACTGAAGCTCTCATTTCAGAAGTTGAAGTTTGGGGACTTGGTGGGAAAGCAGCAAAGGATGTTCAAAACAAATATAAGAAGAGAGAAGAACTTTTCACTGATCAAAGACGAAAAGTATATTACCCTATTCAATTAGTTGTTGCAAATATTAGTTAAATTTTGGCTAATCAAAGAACAGAAATAACAAACATAACATTGTTTTATCATGCTATTTTGTAGATTGACCTGAAGACATTTGCAAATTGGGAGGATTCACCTGAGAAAATGATGATGGATATGATGTCTGATCCAAATGCTGCACGAAGGGAAGAGCGTTGAGCAAACATATAGTGTTGCTTTGCTTAGTGCAATACTTTAACTGGCTTGAGATCCTCCAACGGTTTATCATGTGATTGTTCTTTATATTTCAGGCTTGCGATCCTCAAGAAACTGTACATGATATAGAAATTGTCTATAAGAAAAATATTTTGCGTGCCAATCATCTTCTTGAGAAGGATAATTTGTGGTTTATGTTCTTGGAATTTTCCCATTAACACAACCTTTCCCCAACTAATCTTCTTGAAAAGTTTGAAAGCTTTCTTGTCGTGAGATTTAGTGTCACTCTCACCTGATTCATACTTCTCCTTTAAGCCACGAATTTTTCGCTTAAGTTGCTGGTTAGTCGCCGTAGCACGAAGCAATTTCGTACGAAATTGTGAAAAGCAGCTATATCCTTCAAAGGATCCTTTCTAGTTTTGGGAATGAGTCTGCAACAGCTTTCAGAATAGCAAGTTCATCTTCTTCACTGAAGATTCTTTGAAAACAAGTTTTCAAAGAATCTTCAGTGAAGAAGATGAACTTGCTATTCTGAAAGCTGTTGCAGACTCATTCCCAAAACTAGAAAGGATCCTTTGAAGGATATAGCTGCTTTTCACAATTTCGTACGAAATTGCTTCGTGCTACGGCGACTAACCAGCAACTTAAGCGAAAAATTCGTGGCTTAAAGGAGAAGTATGAATCAGGTGAGAGTGACACTAAATCTCACGACAAGAAAGCTTTCAAACTTTTCAAGAAGATTAGTTGGGGAAAGGTTGTGTTAATGGGAAAATTCCAATAAACCACAAATTATCCTTCTCAAGAAAAAAAATTTGCATGCCAATAATCTTCTTGAGAAGAAACTATATATATACATAGTAATATATTGGCATACATATGAAACATGGGATTGAGACATTCATTTTGGTGTGAATGACATCCCTTTTTTAATCGTATCATCACACCAATTATGTGCCCCTCAAGTCAAACAAAAACCATGGTTGTGAAGTCTGTCAAACTGAAAACCATCCTTTGCTTAGCTACTCTTGTGTCTAGTGTGTACCAGGGGATTGGAAAACTTGGCTATATTGTCTTATGTAAGGTAACCATCATTGGTATTCACCAATTTTGGTGGAGTTTATAGCATTACTTCAAACACTGTGGTGTACTATTTAGGTGGGTATTTGTGTAGTTGAGTTTAAATTATCTTTATTTTGCAAAAAATTTAAGTTGAAGCAAAATGATTTATATTTAATTTATATAATAACAATTGTAGTCAAATTTTGTATAATTCTTTTTGACATAATATGCAAAAAATGTTTTATTGCTTGTGAGCCTAAGTCTATGGTGTACAAGTGAAGTGTTGGTTACCAGAGTAACAAAATAATTATTACAATAAAAGACGAGAAAAAGGAATTTAACACATAATATTTATATGGAAACCCCTTAATAAATAAGGGGAGAAAACCACGGGACAATAGTAGAGAATTTTTACGTAGGCATGGCAATGGGGCGGGGACGGGTTTTGCCCTCCCCAAACCCATAAAGTTCGGATTTTTCTAAATTCATCTCAAATTTTAGCGGGGATAAAAATAATAACCATAAACTCATACCCAACGGGGATCGGGTATCCCCATTACATCTCTTTCCGCATGAATTTAGATTGTATTTTAGTATTTTTTTATTAAAAAAAAAGTTAAATGTCCAAAATTATTTTCTCTCAACAATATTTTTTTAAATAAAGAAAAAAATAGAGAAAATGATTTGTTTAATACTCAAATAAAAAATAAATATATGAATGTAATTTAAGAGATTGTTTAAATGTTTCTAATTTAAAAGAGATGAAATCTAATTTTTAGTATAAGCAGGGCGGGTTCGGGACGGATTTGGCGTGGGTATCAATGTACCCATTACCCGTTTCAAATCCAGTCAACTAGAGTTTTTTCCATCAAAGCGGGTATGGTTTGGGCGGGTACCCGCGAGTATGAGTTTTATTATCATGCCTAAGTGGGAGAATAATTAGACTCTCTTGAAAATATGTAGATCAAATAAAATGGATTTATGTTTTTCATGTTTTCTATGCCTTCACAATTTTTCACTTAAAAATCACTTTTGTTAACTTTCAAAAGCGGCTTTGAGTGGGAGATTGTAAAGACATGAAAAATATAAATCTATTTTGTTTTTGACCTTTGTGTAGTAAATTTACATACTCCCTCCGGTCCTTTTTATAAGAAACACTTTGGAATTTTTATTTGGTCCTTTTTATAAGAAACACTTTGACACAATTCCATTTGTACCCTTATTAAATACAATCAAATAATTCATTATAATGCTAGTGCATTAATTAGAAAAGTCTATTTCTCATGCTAGTCAAAGGTTAGTTTTGGAATATAACATAAAATGTTAGAATCATTAATGAGAAAATTTACCTTCCTTGGTCTGTGTGATTTTGTCAAAGTGTTTCTTATAATAAGGACCGGAGGGAGTATTTACAGTGCACACTTTTCAAATATATTGGCTGTCATGGTTTTTGTGTTACTTATTATGATTTGGGATGAATGAAATGTTACAATGGAGCTTACTATTTTTAGGAAATCATAAGTCTTCTTGTTGTGCAGATTTGGGATGAATGAAATGTTACGATGGAGCTTACTATTTTTAGAAAATCAAAGTTTGTTGTTGTTGTGCTGTAACGTTGACATAAACATAATATACCAGCCAATATAGTTGACAAATCTGCACCGTAAGATTTACATATGTATCTACAAAATAGGTTTATATTTTTCATGTCTTCAGAGTCTCCCACTTAAAGCTGTTTTGATAAATTGAAGCACCCACTTAACCGAGTCCTGTGTTTTTAATAAACAGTCGCTACCTCCTGGTATGTGCTGCTTTCCTAATCAAAAGATAGGAGAGCACCTCTTCTCTCGAAGTTACGGGGTCATTTTGCCGAGTTCCTTCGACATGGTTCTCTCAAGCGCCCTAGTATACTCTACTTATTCACATGTGTCGGTTTGAGGTACGATCAGTTCACCGGTAGGATCACCCTCCCAATTCGAAGTTTTTTCCTGGAAGTTTCAACCTTGTTGACTATGACAACAGTCGCGACTATAAACAGACTCGCAACGGTCTCCCACTTTAAGTGGGAGATTGTGAAGGCATGAAAAACATAAGACATTTTGTTTGACCTTTGTGTAGTAAATATACATATGCAGACAAAAAAAATTAGACACCGTAGCTCACCCACTCTATGCATGCACATCGAGGCAGCCAAAAAAGTTATTTAAAATTGTCAGACAATGCACAAATCAGGTAGTTGTCATATTTTTGTTGGTACCTTGGTGTTCACATAACATTTTTCTTGTCAAATATTTTGGCTTAACTATTTTTTTTGTGTTACTTATAATTTGGGATGAGTTACAATGGAGCTTGCTAGTTACAGTATAATCATAAGTCTTCTTGTTGTGCTTTTACTATACCTAAGCACCTAAACACAGTGGTCAACCAATATATTTGACAAGCGTGAACCCTAAAATCTACATATGTATGTATCAAGATTTGCTAAAGTCATGTGTGGGACCTTGATAAATCTCATTCGTTGCACAATACAGTAGTAAAAATATACATAAAGTACACAGGTTCAACTGCAACTGTTAGTACATTATGTGTGCAAGAAGTGTAGATACAGGCTATAAACATATACAATAGAGTGTATGACAAAATTACACCATCAAAGCATGAAGAGTCAAAACAACACAACCATCTTACATGACATGTTGTATATATACACAGACTGCTCAAAAGTGGAACTAAAAATCCTTACTCTAATCCTCCTCCATGCGAGGGTAGCTGGCACTATCAACAAGCAAAGTCCCCAAGATAACAATCATAACATCATAGCAACGTCTTGAACGGCTTCATGTCGAGTAACAAGAGATGGGGTGAAAACCTCAAATGTCCACATTATAAATAAAATCAAGGGATATTTCTGTCAAGGTCCCGATGATTTTCCTCGTAGAAAGCTATGCAAATAAAATTCATCAAAAGAAAGGCGCTCCACTGCAACACGGTGCAAGAAACAATTACATTTCCATAAAGTAATTGAGTGAATAGAAATGTTAGTGCGCGCGTACTCATATATAAATGCATCACCTGGATTTAAGCATAGTAGTCTTGAACAAATATCAAGACAAGCAGGATCCAATCCTGAAAGAATCAATTGAGAAAATGGAAGAGAGGTACAGGATCTGATGTTTTTCAACACCTGAAATCAGCATTTTTAATATTAGCAGTGATCCTAGGTTGAAATGTTTGAGTATTTATTGTTCAAAGTTATTGTACGGACAAAACTTAATTGCATTTCTTTATATGCCTCTGGTGCTGTTCATTTTTCACTTAAAATATTCATAACTACTCATGATTTCGTCAAATCAGTAATTTTCTTAAAGTTTGTTATAGTCACAAAAGGTGTATTTTAAGTGAAGAACAGCACCAAAAACACCTAAGTAGATGCACCTAAATTTGTCCTTATGGTATTACGGTAATACCTGAACATTATTTCTACCATTAAAAGGTGGATAACCATTTAGAAGCTCAAAAAGAATTGCCCCAACACTCCACATGTCTGCCTATAATTATAATTAAGTAAATAAATTTCAGTAAACCAAATTAATTGATGTTGAAAGCAAAAGTATAATTAGGAAATTCGATACCTTGTAATCATATTTTTGGAACTGAAGAACTTCAGGAGCCATGTATAATGGAGTTCCACAAACTGTCTCAACATACTCACCAGGGCGTACAGTTCTCGACATTGTATGCAAGACAAACGGGTTGTCAAGTTAGTAAGAGTAATAAAATCAAAGCGAATAAATTGCCTTTCACTTTATATTTATCTCCCTTAACTTATGTACTACCTTGAGAGACCAAAATCAGATATCTTTAGCACTGCATTGGCCCTGTGACTTGATAGCAAAATGTTCTGATTTCACAACAATAGCACCCGATGTAAACAAATGTTTCACGTCTCAATATGATAGTCACAAACAACAAATTGACTATAAGTAACATAAAGAGCCCATTTTTTTTTCCAATTTTAAAAGTATAGCATAGTCCATTGGATTTGGTTTTTGTCTTTACTGTAGGACTGCATACAGTCAGTCACATTTGGACTATCTGATCTTCCATACTCCATGTTGGGTATTTTAGATTTGTGTTTTTGGTGTAAATCGGGTGTCCTCTGCGCACAACTACAAAGACTAACCCTTCGAGTCTTGTGGAATCCAAATAGGCGGCAAACTCTCCCTAAGAGTTTTAACGTTGGTGCATAGCCAAGCAAGATATTGAACCCAGAACCTTGGTTAAGTTGGAAGAGACCCGTGTCATCTCATCTCATCTAAGCGCTCTCGGGTTGGGTATTTTAGATTTTTATTGGTCCAAATGTGGCTGATACCTAATACTTACTGTCACACACTACACACAGTCCAAATTCATTGAATGTCATTAAAACATGCATTTAAGATTTACCTCGGGTTTTAAGTCTCTATGAATAATGCCATGAGAACGTAGTACTTTTAGACCAGATCCTACATAACATAATCCAACCGGTGTGAATCGCAAAATAGACCATCAACAAAATTACAGAGTCACCATAATTTCGCCAAACTTTTAAGTAGCATAATAATACTAATATTTTCAACATAATAGTAACAAAAAAACGAGGATAAAAAGCTAGTACCAAGTTGTTGCATGAATATTTTAGCGGTTAGTTGTTGAACTCTTCCATGGCAACGAATATAAGAAGCTAAATTCCCTCCAGCACAAAACTCAAGAACCAAGTAAACACATCCATCACCCTAACTACCAAAACAGTTTTAAAACATATCCAAATTTATAAAAAAAAAAAATTAAAAAAAAGAAGATTCTCTCTCACACACCTGAAAGAAGTGAAGAAGGTGAACAATATTGGGATGGTTAACGGAGGATAAAAAATTGATCTCACAGTCCAATGAAGCTTTGAGGCGAGAGTTGAGTTTGGAGAGGAAGATTTGCTTGACCGCTACATCTTTACCGGTGGGTCTTTGTTCAGCTATCCAGACTGTGGAGGAAGAACCTTCTCCGATTTTGGATTTTAAAAGATAGTAGTAGCTTTTCTTGTTTCCTTCTCCTACCAATTTTCCTTCGAAATCACAATCACATTCCATTGTTGGTTTGGTTAGTTCAACATTTTCGCAACCACATGTTGGATTTTGTGTCCGATTGCCACTTTCTGGAACATATACACGCGGCAACCATCCGCCACCACCGTTAAAATGAGGTTAAATGCATTTTTATAATTAGTTTTATTTTTGTAAAAAATTCTTTTTTAATTTTACTTTTATAATTTTTTGATTTTTTTGATTTTGGAGTTTGTTACCATCTACAAAATTGATTAGGTGGCACATTGACTTGGATTTTCATCGATTCATCCTCTTAGCTAAAAAATAGCGGATAAACTTGTAATTTATAGTATATAAATTAGTTTATAGCTCATAAGCTAATAAGTTAAAAGCTCATAGTGAAAAATAATTATCAAACAGAGTTTTTTTTGTTATATGAGCTTATAAGTTTATGCTATAAGCTCAAATTGAGGTCTTACCAAATAAAACCTTAATATGCTTTCTTCCTTTTTAACTCGTGCCAATTTTTTCATAGGTGTCACTTTTTTACCTATTGTATCATGTGCCGCTTTAGAAGACATTTCAATTGTATATTTTTACCTTGTGTTATATTCATAATTTTAAGGTATCTCTGGGTTTCTATAATCTATTGTATCATGCTCCGAATTGTATTGAACACATTTTAATTAATGAAATGCTATAAGCACCCTTTTGTCAACAAAAAAAGTATCTCTAGGTTAGACGATGATGAGTATGTCCCACCGGTAGAAGTCTTTGTTCTTTTTGAAGATGTTTGAGACGATGCCCCCATCCATTTAGGTTCATATTTTAATAATCGTCATGCATACTCAAGATTGCATGGTTCACCTACATCCCAAGCAGGAGCCGACCTTTGTGAGGCATGGTGTGGCTATAGCCACACCAGTCCAGCCCAAAATTTTTCTAAAAATAATAATAATAATTTTATAAATAATTTTAAATTATTCTTTATATATATTCATACAAATATTAATGTAAATATTACTTTAGAGTTTATTATTAATGACTGTGAGTCTCTCAGTACACATTAATTTAAGTATTAGTATAAATATTAGTTTATAGTCTATTATTGTTGATTTCAAGTCATTGGTTATACATAGTGTATTATTTTAAGTTATATATTTTTATGTATAATAATCAACTTTGACTTTGTTTGTCAAAAAATTGTGGATAACTAATTGAAGTTGTAGTACCGAGTGAAATTAACGATTGAACTGACATAAAACAATAGGTTTAAGTTTTTCAATTAGTAGAAATTTTGTGGTTTTATGGATATAGTTTGTTAGTTTATTGAATTTTTTTTAATAGAAATTTTATGGATTATTATTGGTGTTCTTTTTTTGGATATACATATTGTATTAGTAGTAATTTTATATATTGTTTGTTGTTTAACTGAATTATTGGAATGATGATGAATTTTTTTTAATAATGCTAAAAAACTTAGCTACACTAATAATTCATGGCTGGGTCCGCCCTGATCCCAAGTATAAAAAGCATGTGCATTGATCAAGATGTCTTTCAAGGAGGTCCTGCTTTTCTTTCCATGAACAACTTGTGAGTAACATCCAACAAATTTTTTAACACAACAATTTGTTCTATGTCACCAAGATTTTAATTGATCATGTTGCTTCTCTCTTGATTATCCAACGATTCTTAACCAAAAGCATTTTTTTTTTATCAACTTCCACAACTGGATCTTTTGAAACATTGAGCCATGACTGAATAAAAAGTGTATCATCCCTTGTAAATATATCTTGAGGTTTTTTTAACAAAACTTTTTTTTCCATCTTCAAGTCTAATATTTTCAAGACCAATTTGAATTTATTATTATTATTTTTTTTTACGTAAGACCAATTTGAATTGAAAATTGTGGATCATAACATTTTGATATAGATATAGACTCAATTAGTGTTTCATGTATACTCTACATATTGAGTTTTGTAAAACATGTTGGAGTTTGTTGGTGGCTACAAAAATATGTTGTGGTTTGTTGGTGGTGACATCAATTGAGAATTTTGAAAATTATAATGTTGATAATTTTAAATGAGATGGAATAAAATTATAAAAAAATGGTAAAAAAAAAAAAAAAAAAAAAAAAAAAAGAGTATATTGCTGCCCCCTCTCTTCTAACCCTATTTTGCTTTTCTTCTTCATCATCCACCAAGGAGGGGTGGTTTTTGGGTCAATTTTTGACCCAAAATCACCCCTCTAAGTTGTTTTTTTTATTTTCTTTCCATTTAAATAAGTGATTTCACATAAATTAAGTTTTTTAGTTTTGTTTTTCTTGTTTTGTGATTTCGTCGTCTGAGTGCGGCGCTTTGTTGGTGGTCGTCATTGTTACGGCGTTTGTTTGTCCGTCTTGTTGCGGTGTTCGTTTGGTTCATTTTGAAAGGTAGATTTCAATCAATTGCAGATTCGATCAATGATTTGGGCATCATCGTTGCAGATCCGGAAGCATGGACATTCTGGTGACTTTTATCATATTATATTATTTGTAGGCATATTGCAATTGCCGTTGTATGCTATTAACATGGATGCTGTGAGATTGTTTGCAGTTTCATCCTTTTTGTTTTTAGCTATGTTGAATTTGTATTTGCATGTGATGTACTGTATCAATTATTGGAATGAATGAATATCCTTATTTTGAGTCAAAAAAAAAAAAAGAAAGGTAAAAGTCTTAAATTGGAAAGAGAAAAAACAGTGAGAAAGATATTATTATCTAATTAAACTGCCTAAGTTGACAATAAAGAGACCTAAGTTTTTTTTTTTTTACAATAAAGAGACCTAATTCTCCAAACTCCAAATAGTATTTTAGATTGATTTTATGCTACTAGGTGCCAACCACTCTCTTATTAAGATTATCACATTATTATTTCTAAGAATTAAATTGTAAAATAATTGTAAAATCATAAAATAAACTACGACTTGTTAGCTGTGTTATTTTCTAACTATATATATACAAAAACTTGATGTCCAAGCAAACAAATTAGAAGATGAATTAATAAAAGATATTTGAATAATACCAATTTTGTTTGTATCTCTCCATTGCAAATTGAAATGAAAATGGATTTGAGTCTTGGTCTCCACGGCAAGCCGTAAGTGACACATTCATTGCAAAGTCAAAGAATTCATCTATTCATCCATCAATAGTAGGAAAGAAGATTGAAAAAGTGGATCAATTCTCTGAATAGGTCAAAACTATAAGATTTAGACTCCTTTAATAACTAGTCAGAGATTTTTCTCTTGTCTATGAAAAAAGAGTGAAAGATAAAATGGATGGCGTTATTCAAGGATATTATTAGAGTAATCGATCGAGATTGTTCGATTAAAATTTTTGGTCCATTCTTATAAAAAAAACAACTAATTTTTTACGTTTATTGAATATTTGATGTATTTAATCCACAACATAGACTAAATACATTATTTATTCAAATAACTTAAAAAATCAATAGTTTTTTTAATAAAAAATGAGCAGAGGTAGTAATAGATAAGACTAAAATTGTATTAGATGAATTGTCCAATTATTTTTCTATGATCTAGATCATCTACTGCGTGTAACTACGAAAAGTAATTATAACAAACAATTTGGATTGTTGTTTCAATATCTTCTTGGGCCTTGGCATAGAAAAACTTGTTCAATGTTTAAGAGAAAATAAATTTTACACCATGCACAAATTTATTTTTTACTAATGTCTCATCTTATTTATTTTTTTATTAACCCTATAATTAAGAGAAAGAGATTCTGTTAATTCAAAGTTCGACGGCAAAATAAGTAAAATCTGACAAAAAAATATTATTACCAAAAATTGAACTCAAATTCTTATAAACAACTCATCCTAATGGAATTCATTAATCATCTGAGTCTAATATATTTTTTGGTTTATAATAAGCTGAAGATCAAACCTAGGAGTCTAAGACCCAAACCCCTCACAACCGAACACTTCCCGAAACACTTGAGTCTAATGTACTCCCTTCGGCCTTATTTATAAGCAAAAGTCAACAAAAAATTTTGACCTTAAATATAAGCAAAAGTTGTCAAAATCAACGTTATTTAATGTTATTCTTCCAAAAGTATCCTCATTAATTGTTTTACTTTTTTAACATAATTGTAAAGTTCTAATGCAAATTATAAGATCATTTAAGAATTTCAATAAAAATATCACATAAAATTAAGATAAAAAATTACTCCTTAAGTGCGTAAAAGAGAATTTTGCCTTATAGAGGCTGGATGGAGTATACTTCAGCTTATTCTATTTTTTTATCTGATAATATGGCAGAAAAATATCTATTGCACCAGATTTGTAACGACCACTGTCTACAGGTCCCACCCAATTCCTCACATCACCCAAATCCTAACTTAATCACTTTGATTTTTTGTATCAACTCAACTGAACTCAACTCAACAACCGGCTCCACAACACAGAACCCAACAAATAATAAATAAAAACTATTGGATTGGATTGAAAGTTGAAACATGAAACACACAACACAACACAACACAACCCTCTCTTCTCTTCTGATCAACCTTCACAATTTGCGTCTTCTCTCTATCCTCTCATTTATCTCCTAAAACCTCCCTCCTCTTCTTGCGCTTCCTGTTCCTTAATTAATCAATTTACAAAAACAAAAAAAAAAATGGTTCCAAACAAATCCTTAACTTATTTCCCAAACCCTTTTGTTTCATCACCCAAACAACAATCTTTTGTTCTTGTTTTGTTCCAGTAACAAACATAGCAACCTAGTACTACAAACAGAACATAACATGGCATCTTCTAATACTCATACTGAAGCTGCAAAAACAGAACAAATAATCATAGAATTCTTCGCTAAAAGTCTTCATATTATAATCGAATCAAGAGCACTTTCTGCTTCATCACGTAATTTCAGCACCCTTTCTTCACCATCTTCAACTTCTTCATCATCATCATCAAGTGTTCGTCCTAGAGATAAATGGTTCAATCTAGCACTCAGAGAATGTCCTACAGCACTAGAAAACGCAGACCTATGGCGTCACAATAATCTTCAACCAATTGTAGTGGATATTGTTTTGATCCATAGAACCCACCAAAATCTTAGTTTTTCTCCAAAGGTTCGATCTTTTTTAAAAGATCGAAACCCCTTTGAAGAATTAGGAGTTGGGTGTTCACAGAATTCACAGAATTTACAGAATGAGAAGATTATTGAAAGATGGGTGATTCAATATGAAAGCAGAAAAATTAGGGATTGTTCTAATTCAAATGCTACTAGAAGATCAAGTAATACTTTTTTGCAGAATTTGTATAAGAAATCTACTTTACTTTTAAGATCTTTGTATGCTACTGTTAGAATTTTACCTGCTTATAAGATTTTCAAGGAACTTAATTCATCTGCAAATGTTTCTGCTTTTACACTTGTGCACCGTATTTCGACTTTTTTTGAACCATTTACTACTAAACAAGAATCTGAAATGCTGAAGTTTGTGTTTACTCCTGTGGATACTAATTCTGGTAGGCTATGTTTATCGGTAATGTATCGTCCGTGTGTTTCTGATGTGAGTTCTGAACCTTCAACTCCTTTGTCTCCACAAGTTATAACTGATTATGTTGGTAGTCCTATGACTGATCGGTTGATTCGGTTTCCGTCACTTCCTGTTGTTAGGGTGCCATCACATGATTCTTCTCCATCATCATTGCCATTTTTGAGGAGACATAGTTGGAGTTATGAAAATGGTAGAGCCTCACCTCCTTCGGTTAATTATTATTCGCCTTCGCCTACACATTCGGAATCACATACATTGGTGTCTAATGCTAGCTCTCCGTATTGCTATCCGCCCTCTAGTTTGCCTCCTCATCCAAGTGAAATGTCTTTGCTTCGGAAGAAGAATGCGAATTTCGATGATTACTATCCTTCGCCCAATTTCTCTCCTTCTCCCTCTCCTTCTTCATCATCTCCAATCTATAGTTTGGAGTCGTTAGCTTCGAAAACACTTTTACGCTCTGAAAGTGCTCCAGTAAACATACCTAATGCTGAAGTTGCTAATTCACCTGGACATACCAATAGGCATAATTTGCCTCCATCCACTCCCATTAGAATTTCGAGGTGTACTTCTGAGGCAGATAGAAGTAGGAATCTTATGCAATCTTGCTCAACAACTGAGAAGGTATATATGCTGTATCATATGCTAAATTACTAATCACATTGAATGTTATGTTTGGCTGAACAAATGTGACATTTTCATCTTATGGTTGGTTTTTGCTTTGTGTAGCTGTTTTCTCTTGGAAAAGATGAGTCTCACAAGTATTCTGGCGTCAAGATAGCACCTAACAGCTCGCCACAAGTTTCATTTTCCAGGAGCTCTAGCAGGTCTTATCAGGATGATTTTGATGAGACTGATTTTACTTGTCCTTTTGACGTGGATGATGACGATACGACAGATCCAGGCAGCAGGTAACTTTGTGACAGTAATTCATTGGTGTTTATGGCTTTATGCTTCATTACCTATGCTCTTTTATAAGTAGTTGATGCTTCGTTGGGTAGTGTTTTAGACCTAGTTCCTTAAAAATATCATATAACTCCCAGATTGTGACTATATAGGTAAGGAAGGGATGGATCTTTCATGGATCTATTGCTAGATTACGACCATATATTAATAGAAATGGTCAACCCTTTGCTTGGTATTGTTTTCAGTGAGGGTGAATCAGATTGATGAATTCTAAGGTCATGGCATATGCTTCGGCCAGGTCTTGTCTTTTTCGGATAGGCAAATGTTAGTATACTAATTAATTGATATATTTATATTTTCTCCTTCACCGGAGTTTGAACCCCAATGTTTTAACTCGTTTAACCTTTAGTCAACACTGGTTGAGCTACCCAACCCCCTATGCTTCTGGTCAGGTCTAGTCTTTAGGGTAACAAGTTTTTGGTGGATTAGGTTGCAACTCACATGTGAGCAAGTGTCTTAGAATCTCCATGCTATATCATCAAGCTCTGATGCTAATAATTTTTAGTTAAACTACTGATTGCTTTCTTGTGACCATAAAGGGGAGTAATGTAAAAAGTCGGGCAGGGGGGTGGGGGTGGAAATTGAAATTGATTAACCGATAGATAGCATTAACAAAGCAATACCTGGAGTAAGTGCTATTTTATTCTTTATGTTTCTATTTCTGTCTTAATTGAATCGTTTTTGACTTATTGGAGGATCAAATGAAAACAGCATGATTCTCTAACTCTTCTTCCTCCTTTCGGATGTCAATTATATTCAAATGACCTGGATGCATCATGCATAATTATTGTCATCCTTTATTTTGCTTCCTCTTCTGAACTCTAAAGTGTATTTTGTTGGTATTTTATGTTACCTTTTCCAAACTATGTGATTTATTGGATATATTTTTAAATTAATGAGTCTGTTGGTTCTTCCTTTCCTTTTTTTGATGGATTACTGTGATCCTGTCACTTCCAATATTAACTCATTTGTTTTACCATTGTACCCATCCTGTTCTCTCTTCTACTAAGTTTTTGCTTTACAAGAATTTCATCTATTTGAGCTGGTTTTATGTAATAATAAAACCACTCATTTCCAGAGATGTTAGACAGGGTTGAAGAGACTAAGTTACAGAATCACCATGGCAATGTTTATCTTTACTCTTATTTAGTTATAATGAAGGAAGAAAATGCAGATCATTTTGCACTAGTTTTTGTTGTAGATTGGATATGTGCCATTTCTTGAACATGGTACTTGGTCTTGTTTAAAGTTTTTAAAAAAGTGATGTTATCTTTTTGATGAAGTAAGAAAATGAATAATTGTTTAGGTATTTTATGCAAAGCAGAAGCCATTTTTGCTTACAATTACAAAAAGCACTACATGAACGTTCATTTTTTCTTGTTCGGATTCAGATTATCTAAAAACTTCAATGAACGTTTTTGCCCCCTAAATGGAAGTGATTTTTTGTTTCATTGCAAGAAAAAACTAAAACAAATGGGCTCAGTGATTCAAAACTTCCCACTGTGTCACTAAATAAAAACAAATTGCATCATTTGAGTAACTAAAAGTAGATTTCTCTTGCAATAAAAGATTTTAACATTTTTTATATACTCCCTCCGTCCCAAAATAATTGTCACATTTTACTACTGTACACTTGCCGATGCACAATTTTTATCGTTAATATCTTTAGTTGTGTATTATTAAAAATTATGAAAAATTGATATTTTGATAGTACTCATCGAGACAAATCTAACAAGATCTCATATGCTAATATTTATCTTTGTACATTAGTAAAAAAATATGGTCAAAGTAGTTTGTATGAATAGTGCACACAGTCAAATTGTGACAATAATTGTGAGACGGAGGGAGTATTTAGCTCTATAGACGGTTTCACAATAGGAATATTCAAGTGTCAGGTTGATAGGGTTTTGAGGGGATGGTGACTTTGAGTGGAAAACACAGCTTAGAGGAGGATAGTGCACCCTCAAAAAACCATATGAAATAAAAAAAAGATAACATAAAAAGGGCATCCCGGGCTATGGCGGGTCCAGAGAAGGGTTTAATTCATTGTGGATTTATTATATTGCCCTGTAATTTGAAGAGGTTGATTCTATGGTATGATTATGAACTCGTAACTCCTTGTAGTATTATAGTATAGTAACAACTCCAACTGTTGTGTGAAGACTCCCTTTGGAAAACAAAATATGAAATGATGATGAAGGCAGCAATGTTGCCTTACCTCTGCATATTTGAAATGGAAACTGACTGCTTTGAAACAACCTTGGGTAGAACAACCATATGTGAAATTGGACTAGGCTGGCTTGATTCACCCAAAATTTCTCAATTTCTATTTCTTCTAAAGCTTCCAAAAAAATCAAAATTCTCAGAAGCCGAAGAAAAATCTAAATTTTGTGTCTGAAAAAATTGAACATCTTCTATTCTCCTCCTGAAGATGATCTTTAAAAAAGAGGTAGCATCCATGGTGACAGATATTTTTTTGGAAACAGGATAAGAGAATTTGTATTCCTTTAGGTTGGATGCATAGCCAATACAAACACATTTTCTTGCTCTAGGCTCAAGTTTTCTTGGTTGGTTTCACGAATATGTACAAAAACAGTACTCCCAAATATTTTTAGCAGTAGAATGTATGAGAGCCTATTATTCGGAAAAGCAAAATCAAATGGAGTTCTTATATTCAAGATTTTTCTAGGCATTCTATTTGTTAACAGTCCCACATCGGATGTGAGATGACTTGGACATAGGTTCATAAGTAGAGGTAATCCTCACCTTACAAGCCGGTTTTGTAGGATTGAGTTAAGCTCACCCCAAAAGACCTCATTCTGAAACAATAATTCCCAAGCAACTTCATGAAGATTTATTTTTTTCGGTCAGCCACTCTATTTGTTGTTGGTTGTCAACACAATAACTTTGGCGAATAATGTCACTTTGAAGGAAAAACGTATCAAGTGTTTGTCAAAATATTCCTTTCCATTATCAACATGTAAACATTTTGGTTTTCAACCTCAGATTTTTTTAATATGCTTTCAACCTTCAGATTTTGTTTTCATTAAGTAAACCCATGTTATACAACTGTGATTATTTCCGAAGATGATAAAATCATCAACCATCTTTTCTATTTGGTGTGAGGTCCTTGCAGTGTCCTCAAACATCAGTGACACTATGAATTAAGGTGAATAGACTAGATGGTTTATGAGCTTGAGGAGAATAGGTAGAGGACGATGCTTTGTAATTTACAAACTTCACAAGAAAACTGGTTTGGATTTTTCTTAAAAAATGCAGGAAATAAGTGCTTCAAATACAAAAAAAAAAAGGGTGCCCTAGCCTATAATGTCATAGCATTATTTCTTCAATTTCATGAACCAGAATTGAATTGAGACAATCATTCTGAAATTTCTCCTTAAGATCAGCCTCATCTTCGAAGAGATAGAGACCATCAACCTCTTTAGTACTGTCAATCATGCTCCGCGAACTCAACTCCTGTAATTTACAACTAAATGAGTCAAAAATAGCCAAATGGTTAATTTACACAACATATTGCATCATAAATTTGGAACATGAAAAACATTGTGGAGGGATAGAGCTTTAGATAAAGGTATTGAAACTGTACCAGCTATAGTAGAAAAGGTAACATCAGCTATTTTGATCTTTTTATATATGACCTGCACAATTACAATATTCATAAAACAGTTTTGAGAAATCTGTCGTTTGATTTGTGGCTTCAAAACCGATGATCCATGGAGCTTTAGAGTAAGGTTTAGTACTCAGGAGGAGGAGAGCATAAGAGAAAGATATGTCTTTTTGAGCGAAGAGGGTGGATAAACTAACACTTTCGTGGTATAAAGAGTTTATACAGGTGCTCTAGTCTAGTTGTTTCTTAGTGAAAGGATATGACTCAGAATTGGCCTTTTACCCCATATTTTCTTCACCTGCTGTTTGGAAAGCCCGAGCCTCTCACTTTGACTTCTTTTTCAAGTTTGGTGGCTTTCCATGAAGTTTCGAGCAGGTGTCCTTAGTATGTAATGGCCTTATGGCCGTCTACATTGATCACACCGAGGTTGCTTTTTCTTTCTCCTTTTGGTTCATGTCCCTCGCAACCAAAGCAGAATTTTCAGCCTCTTGAATCTTATATCATCGGAGTGTCGTAGAATCCCGGATTCCTCCCTCCTTACTTCAGAGAAAACATCCCCTCATTGTCGGCACATGTTTTCTGCCTAAAGTTCTGCCACAAACTCCATCAAGTTCTCGATTGAGTCTGGCTAGAAACATACTCTATCATTCTCTTCTCTTTTCTTGAATCTAGTTGCATCATTGGGATTTTTTTTCCAAATTATTCTCAGCCCTGGTCAAGCTCTTGCTAAAGGGTAACTTTGAGGTTGTAAAATGTTGTGACATCCTTGTCTCCTTATTTGTACCGCCAAAACTGAGTCTTGAGTTCATGTAATTTAGCGACTGTTGTGAATCAGTTAACCGGTTCTTTCTATGCTGCTCCTAAAATTTAGTTTTTGGTTGATCAAGAAAAACAGCTATAAGAACTCATGGGAACTGGAAGATATATTCTTCATCTTGATAGTCATCTCAGATAGTTATGGTCAAAGATAAGGTTGACCAAACTTGGTTAACATAATGTTTATAACTTGACATTGATACTTATGTTGATTACTATTACAAGTTGCAATCTTATCTCTGTTTTCTTGAATTATATATGACATAACATATGACATATTTTGAGTCTTAGTTAAAATATTTAATATGTTTCCTTATATGCATCAGAGCGGAATCTTTCGATCGCGGTGATATGACTCAACTGTTTGAAGCTGGTAGATTCCTTCCAATTAGAAAGTCTCAAGGTGCTGCTGTTGGTGCACTTGTTCATATGTTGAAGAAAGCAGCACCTCTACATCAAGACTTCTCCAGTTGTGAAAACTTGTCTCAGGGCACGCGTCCTGAAACCCGGAGGAGCAATGAAGTTCAAGAGCCTAACCAGATTCTAGAGACCCTAACACCAGCCAGTATAATGTCTTCTGGTAATAGGAAAACAACAAGTGATGCATTGGAAGAGTTTCATAGTTACAGAGAGATGAAAAACTTGTTACTTATGCCGCGCGGTGGTAGTAAGCGACAGACATAGTCCAAAGTATATTTTTTGTCAAAATTACGGTGATACACTGTGATTCTTCTAAATTCATTGTCAATCTAAACATGCACATAGTTCTTTGCGTCTACATCGGCTTTTGCTGGTGAAATATGTACACTTACAAAACATGTTCTTCATTTTGTGAATATATATGTTAAGTGAATACATGAAAAATGCTAATTGAAATTGTCTTGCCCAAAATGCTATTTGGCCTTGGAAAAAGTTAATCATTTTTTTTAAATGATTTTGCTCTAATCTTAACATGATAAAAAAAAAAAAAACTCCAGTAATTTAGAATTCGGTCGGACGGTAATAAGAGTGTTGCCTAAAATTATTCCAATAAAGGATCAAACTCAGATTCTTACTATTAACTTGACTTTAACTGAATATTATTCATTAATCACACAAGTTCAACCACCTATTTATTTTTAAACTCAATATTTGATCTTTTCATTCTTATAAAAAGATTTATGAAAAGGGAGAGTATTTAAGTGGCAAAAAAAGTGTATGATTAATTAATATAAATAAAGTCCATCTGTAAAAAATAAATAAATAAAATGTTGATTCCTATCTCCAAGCAAATCTTATCCAAATTGAAGAAAAAGCACGTGCATGAAATTTGTTTATTGTTCAGAAACAACAAAGTTGAAGAAATTAATCCAATATTATTGTTTTCTCATTGATATGACCTCTCTTGCTCTTATCTTTCACAGATTGTGCGTCCACATCAACGATGAAACATCATCAGTCATCACCACCATAGTGATATCCAACCCACCAAGATATACATCCATCCAGGTAGCTAGCTAGTTGCCCATCGGAGTACAACAAGAGCCGAGTAGCAAAATGTTATTCTATGTTTTTTTTAACCCTTTCATTTCTAGAGAAATGAGTCCGATAATCTAGAGTTTAGTGATAAGTAAATGGAACGTAGTAAAAAGTTCTTTTAAGGAATATAATTCAGATTCTGATGAATATATTGATTGCTGTGTTGTTGTGTTAGAAGTTTCACATTACTTAGGTTCCCAGGATGTGAAGTGTTAAATATGTGATAGCAACCTCACCATTCGAGCTAGCTTTTGGGATGAGATCCAAGCATATTTAACAAATTCTCTCTCAAACAAAGACATATTTTAGACCGGGTTTAGTCCAACTAAATGCCGACCTCAACCACTAGGCACTAGCACGATGGTCTAAGACCACGTGTCTTTGCGTAAAAGTCACATTAGCTTCATTTCTGTAACAACCGACATTGAAATGATTGGTGTTTAATGTCAACCATGACATCCATATCGTTATTCCGACAGTCATCAATGTCGAGACCTATGAAGCACGGACACATACACGAACACCGGACATGACACGGACACTGACACGTCGACACCGATAAAAATTTGGAAAAATGACATAATTTAGTGTAATCATAAGTGTCGGTGTCGGACACGTACACCGACACTTGTCCGACACAAACACACCTATAATCCGAGAAGTGTCCGTACTTCCTAGGTCGAGACCATCATATTTATCTTCACATTGATGATTATGGCTCCGCGTTGAGACTATATAAGTCTCTTTCATGCAAGGGCATATATATTATACTCTCTACTCTTAAAACCTCTTACTTCACGTACATACTTACTTGAATGGTATCTTTTCGGTACACCCCCTCCTTCGCAACCACTGTCTAAACGCAATGATTTCACTGACCAAAACTTTTATAATCAGATAAGATCATATGCATGTATTAGAAAATGACACCATCAATGTATTAAATTAACATTGAAATAAAAGTTTTTTTAAAATCGTCAACAATTTTTTTAGATAGAGGTAGTAGTTGTGATACTGTCTCTCGTATAATATATATTGTGACTAGTGTCATATTTTAATTCCGATTAAGCAAAAAAACTAAAAATTGAAATGAGAAAAAGAAGCCCCCCCTACCTCTACCTGGACTGATCTCCACGTATATTGATGTATTTTATAATATTTATCTAATCCTTGAAAGTACTTTCCACCTTCAATTCAACAAACTGATCTTAAAGCCACAAAAAGTACAGAATCAGATTGAGCTCAAATTGGCAATGTTAATGAACAACAATGTTACTTTATCCTATTCCTAGAGAAAGAGTCCAAAATATTGTGATCTTACTTACCACTTGCACATACATACATACATATGTGAAGTGAAGATCATGATCATAAAACAGTAACTTATGCCGACGGAAAGAAATATTAGACCAACTTGTATATAAAATGTCTTCTCTTCTCATCCAATACACCACTAACATATTTCATTTTCAAACATATTATTATCATGTGTAAAATTCAATTACACACTCATTTCTTAAAAATTGAATACAATTGAACCGACGAGGTCAATAGTTGAACCGATTATAGGTCAATTTTCGAGTTGGTTCAATCTCATTAGTTGAGACGGTGAAATCAATTCAGTTATAATCTACAGGTTTCAATGGTTTGATCTCTTGACCAATTTGAGATTTAATTTTGTAATTTTTTTTTTTTTTTGGCTTTATTGATAATTCAACTTACAATTGTGTAGTGAGCTGACTAATCACTTGTAATTAGTTATTCGTTTTGATTCTAAATATTAAAAGTTGGAGAGCAAGAAATTGGATAGGCCACTTAGCACATGGCTTGTTGTATAATGAGTGTGTAAAAGAATTACTAGATAACAACGTAACCCAAAATGCCACCACTAGTAATAGTACCATTTTTGCTTCCGTGCCCATATGGTGCTAAGCACATATGAGTGAACTCTACTAGATGTTAGAGTCATACATCAAATATATCAAATATATCGTAGTGTTCAATGTGATATTTAAATTATGAAATTCTTCTACCTATTGCACTAGTCTTTGGGTTAAGCTCTCTTCGTTGTTTAAGCTCTAACAATATGTTAGTGTTTTTATTGAGAGTTGGACCACATAAAGGACTACTTATAAGTTGGTTTAAGATGCTCTACCGAATACTAATAGGTGAGTGAAGCCACCGAAAAGTAAAGAGATATCATCAAGTCAGTGTTGATAGAGTGAAAGCCGTCGTGGACGTCGAAAAGGGTTACCATCGAGTCAGTGCTAATAGAGTAAAAGTCGTCATGGACATCAGGTCTTAAAGTGTGTGGCAATGTTATGAGTCGCACACCGAATATATCAAAGTGCTCAATGTGGTACTTAAGTTATAAGTCTCTCTCACCTATTGAACTAGTCTTTTAAGTTGAACTCTCCTTATTGCTTAAGTCCTAACAACGTAACTTTTGTTCCAATCGAGAAATCCCCCCCTTGGAGGGTTCTATCTTAGACTATATACAATGGTTTCAACACCAAAACACCTTCAACACCCACTTTTTCACTCCACATCATTTTCTCTTTCTTCCACCTAATCATTCAACACATATTCAACTTTTACCATCTCCAATGGTTTTTCTATTCAACACCCTACCCCACCACTTTCTCTACCCCACTACTTTCTATTTCATATTCTTATTTAAATTTTAATTTTTGTTTTTATGATTAAATAAAATTATAATTATCGATTAAAATTAAATTAAAATAATACACTTAACAAAATTTATTTAAATATTTTTTTTATTTTCTTAATTTAAAATGCAATACATCACACAAATAACGTAATTAGTACGATACAAATTAACTTAAAATGCAATACAACACACAAGTTACGTAATTAATACGATGCAAATTAACTTAAAATACGAAACAACACACAAATAACGTATAGAAGAATTGTTGGGATCCATTTCACTAAAAAAAGATTAAAACTTCAAAAGAAAGACCAATTAGAAAGATAATAATAGATTAAGATAGTGAAAAATTTGGTTTTTTTTTCTGTGTCCAAATGAAATGAACCAAGTCTCTATTTGTAGAGAAAAAAAATCACGAATTTTGGTAAAAAAATAAAAAAATAAAAAATTAATTTGCAATGAGATAATTGAGTTCAAAGTATTAATGTGATAAGAATCCGGAGAACCAATCAGACGAAGACACATGTCCTTATCTCTTTCTCTCTCCGCGTTTCACTCTCGCCCACTCTCCTCACCTGCGCGTGTATCACACGCGCCCTGCTGCAACCAAACAAAACCCGCCGCGTGGCCCCCTGCGTCAGATTCAACACAGTTGAAACATTTCATCACCCAACTCCTCCACATCATTTTTTCAACACTCCCTCCAATGGTTTCAACAGTTGAAACACTCCTTCAACACCCTTTTTTCTTTCCATTGCACATGGTCTTAGTGTCATGCAGACACTCTCTCATAGCCCCGACAAGAAGCACCAAGCTAAGGGGCGGTTGAGCAACTCAAACGAACCGCCCTACCTTACTACAACATAAGGAGATAAGTGAGAAGGTTGTGAAGGTGGAAGTCTCACATCGAAGAACAAAAGCAAGATCCAAATTTATATAATAGAGAGTGGTTTACACATTTATCACTTTTTATAGACCCATTGTAAATGTTGAGATATAATAATTATGGTTATTACACCGTGCTTTTATATATAGTGTTTCAAGTACACATTAAAACAATAAACTCAATTTATATTCATTATTCTAACTATAGAGAACCAAATCACAAAATCAACACCTCCTTTACAACATTGACTCAATTTTTCTTTTTCCTCCCGTTGTGTAGAAGAAAAGAATAATCCCATGAAGAGTGATGTTCAAGTCTACAACCTTCTTTCTATATTGTCTTTATTTCCTATGGGCATATATTGGACAAGTACGGATGAGGCCACTTGGCTCATAACCTGGCTATATTGGAACTCATCCTTTTCATTTTTGGACCCAAAATATGAAAACATAAAATGAGAAACCTTGGAATCAATATGATAATGGAGTAGTATTTTTCAACTTTCATATTATTATTGGAAGCTTCCCTATTCCTTCTTGTGCTCATGGGTCCCTAGAACAGCAACAAGATATATAACACCATAACAACCATTATGGCAATATAATTATATGAAGAACAAAATATGTTCTTTGTGTGTATTATATATTTTAAAAAAAGTAAAGAAATGAAGATATGTTTTGCATAAATTTAGAAAAATTAACTTTATTCCTCGTTTATATAATGCATATATTAACTTCCACGTGGCACATCCTTATGCGTGGAAGGTGGGATTAAATGGACCCATCTTGATTTGAGAGGCAATTTACAAAAGTTTATATTAGTGGAGTATCCATATACTTGGAATTAAAATGAAGACATCTATCTCCAAAGGGCATCAACATTTTAAGACAAAATAAATACCCTCAATCTAACCATAACCTTCTAGGAATATTCTATACTTCCTAGCTACACTATTCATAACATTATTATAATTTTAATAACATTATACTTTTAATAATAATAATTTCATACCACAATCAAAAGACAACAAATCCAACCACCTTATATAATCCCCTTAGTGCAAGCAACCTCAAAATAAACTCAAACTCATTAAAAATACCTCAAACAAAAACATGTATGCTTCTACTTCCTTTGTTTCACCACTCCTCCATGACCTTATTGACAATAATTTCCACTCAAGAAGGTTGCTTCTTCACTCCAATTTAGCCAACCCTCCAATTTCCACAAACATCCATGATTCAACTAAAGATTCATCATATCTTGGAGATGGTAATTTTGATGCAAATGTTGTTATGGTACTCTCTGTCCTATTATGTGCTCTTATTTGTTCCCTTTGTTTGAACTCAATCATAAGATGTGCATTAAAATGTTCCAATTTAGTTGTGATGAGTGGTGATCCCTCTAACACTCCGGTTCGAGCAACAAACACCGGAATTAAGAAGAAAGCTCTCAAGACATTCACCACGGTAAGTTACTCGACCGAGCTTAACTTGCCGAGTTTGGACTCAGAGTGTGTGATATGTTTGTCGGAGTTCACTAATGGCGATAAAGTACGCCTTTTGCCAAAGTGTAACCATGGTTTTCATGTTCGTTGCATTGACAAATGGCTAAGTTCGCATTCGTCTTGTCCAAAATGTAGACAGTGTCTTATTGAGACTTGTAAAAAAATTGTTGGATCACAAGGTAGTTCATCTCAACCACAACCTATGTTGTTTCCGGTGCCAGAAACAATTGTAACTATAGCACCACTTGAGCCAGAAGGCTTGGTGAGAAACTATAGGGAGGTTAATTAGCTAATTTAATGGTCTTTAAATTAGCACCGTGCCTTAGAGTTTGTAGAATCATGTCTTTAATTAGCTCTAGTGTAGACTTGGCCATCTTCCAAATCAACCATATATAATCAATGTGTGGTGATTGGTAATGAATGATTGTGTGTATATAGTGTTCAAACTCTTTAGAATTTGTTTTAGTTTTACTCTCTGCCTCATAAATTGTATAAATTACAAGTTCAAATTGTGGTTACATTATTTTCAATATTTATATTGATCTAATGTACTTTATGTTATAACAAGGAGCATAGTTAAGAAAGAGCATAGTTAAGAGAATTAACAATGGGATGAAACGAATCACAATTTTAAGTTTAAGGCAAAATCATGAAAAGATATGTTGGAAACTTTCATCTGAGTTCGAATTATGGATTACCATACTATTGATTACTTGTTATGCAATTAACTCTCATATTCTAGTGCCTTTTCAACTGTAGTAGGAAGTAAGAAATTCATGCTTTGAAATATATACTTTTGGATACAAAGAGGGGCTAAAGTCTCATGAATAAGAAACTAAGCAACAACTAAACATGAGGTATTAATCCCCATAATATCAGCTAATAATAAAGACCGTAAAATGTGAATGCCCAATTTTTAGGTAGACACCCGGTGTAAAACAAATTTATGACAACCAAATATACTTTCAAACTAGTACTTACTCCGTCTATAAAAATTGATTGATTTATTATTTCATACAAAATAAATTAAAGTATAAAAGAGAATAATATTTTTATTAAATTATCCTTATCAAGTACTAATTAAAGAATACAATTAAAAAATTATCAATTAATATTACATTAAAAATTAAGAAGTGTCATTTATTTTGAGACATTTTTCTAGCTAGTAGGTAAACTATTATGGAACATGTAACAAAAAAAAAACTATTATGGGAATGGGACAAACTGAATATTAATTAATCAACTATATTAACATGCCAAAACGACAATGGCTATTGTGGTCCACGTTATTCAAGGGAAACACCATTGTAGATTATTGTCTTATGATGACTTGTTCTAAGAAAATATGTTTTAATTTTCATTATAGTACAGCCTTGTGTAAAAAAAAAAAATTATAGTACAGCCAAGAAATTATTCAACCAAAAACGGTATATAAATAGTTGATTGACGTTGCTATCGTGTTATCTATTTAGAATTGATTTGTCCTCTTATTTTGGTAAAATTCATTCCAATTGTTATGGTATTATTCACCTAAGCTCATGCTTAAGGGATTTCATTATTTGTCAAATGTGTCGCAATGTGTTGCAGTGGTAGTCTTGAAGGTGTACATGAGGTGCGGCTATCTATTTTTTGGTATCAAAATTTTAATTTAGTATTTGTTTTGTGCGCACATGCATGCGAGTGCATCTGTATTATTATAACAAACAATAAGACTAAATTTAAGTTATATTTTTCAAATTTTCAAGACTGGTCTCTAGTATTACAGAGTCAGTGGAAGATTTTCTCAAAGGCCAAGTAGAGAGTCCGGTGAGATCCCCTATATCGAGCTCGAGATTCAATAAAAAAAGTAGTTTGTTGAAAGATCAAGAACTTGAAGGTTTCTCAATCCAGACATATTGAGATTTGCTCCAACAAACTCATTTTCCAGTAGATTCAAGACTCTGGGATTTATAAATTTGTTACTCAAAGAGGTGGTTTTTATTTCCTCTGTTTTATTATTTACTTTTTTTTGTAGAAATACTAATGGTTTGGAAAATGGATTAGACTAAGGCAATTTTGAAGATTCCCCACTTCATTGTAAAGGATGTAATGAAGGAATATACAAAACAGTGTCAAAGGCAAAAGGTTATTATTTTTTAAAAATTGTTATCATTGTGTTATGTTAATTGCTTCACATTCATTTATTATTATTATTATTATTATTATTATTATTATTATTATTAATGTTAATTTTATTTTTGTTGGTGTGATTTGGAATTGATTTGAGGGTTCAGGGGTTAATATGGTCACTATTGATAAGGAGAAGAAGAGAGTGACTGTGAAGGGAACGATGGATGTGAAAGTGTTGATTGATAAACTCGAAAAGAAGTTTAAGAGGGAGGTTGAATTCGTCCAATCCAAGAAGGACAAGAAGAAGAAGAGGAAAAAGAATCAGGAAGGTGATGGTAATGTGTGTGAGCATACATGTGTGCGTGCGTGCGCATTATTATAACAAAGAGATATGTTATATCAACATAAAAAATCTAGACAAAAATATGACATCGTATTCTCTTTACTCACAACACGGTTATCGAAATATACAAAAAATCTTTAAAAAAAAGCTAAAAGTGTACTTTTGTTGTATTTTTGTTTGAAAAATGTGTTTAAGTAACATTTCTACGTCATATAAGGTGCTCAACTTCCTATAAAAGAATCTGATGTGTCATATTATTTATTTATTCATCAAAGGTTAAAGTTAATATTTTCGGTTCAGAGAAACAAACTGAATAATGATAAAGTTTATTTTAGAATTTGAAATAATTAATGTAAAAAAGCTTACAACGGGAAAAAAAATATTTGTATTTAAAAGTTAGTATATATTTTGAGTAAATAGTTGTTTACCCCTACAAAGTTAGAGAAATTTGATTTACCCTCCTGCCTATTTTATTTTTTTATATAAAAAAACACTCTTGCAATATGAAGATTCTCTTATTTATCCCCTTGAGCGGCCAACTGGACATGGAATCTTCATTTTCGATGATATGACATGCCTATGTGAATTTATTTTTATTTTTATTGCAAGTGTGTATTTAAAAAAATAAAAATCAGGCATGGGGTAAATTAAATGAAATTTCGCTAATTTTGCGGGGGGTAAACATTTATTTATCCTATATATTTTAAAAAAGTTAAAACGGAATAATTATGTTTGAATGATGAAGTAAAATTAACTTTAAATATATAAGTATATGTATGTTTAAAAATTTCAGTAATTCTCACAGTTTGGAACTTACAATGAACCAAAATCAACTTTTTATCATTGTGCCTATTTTAATACTAGTATGTAATAATGCATATATTTTATTAAGCGGAGTAAGTTAATGGAGACTTACTTCTAAAGTTAATGGATCCTCTTCTTTTTTTTTTTTTTTTTGGTATAGTAGAGGGCTAACGCCCAAAGGAAATGAAACTACATAGTTAAACGAACATTCCTAGGCATGCAAGCCCCAGATATGTCGTAAAAAAGAATTCTCTGAAGCTCCCTAGGGGGAGACTCGATAAAATGAACATCAAAAGAACTTAGAGAGTAACTGAAATTAGCAAGCCAATCGGCGCTTCTATTTCCTTCGCGCCAAATGTGTGACAAATGAACTTGCCAATTTATTTCCAAGAGTTGTCTGATACGACTGACCAAAGTGGGTATGTTTCCTTTAAAGTTGCTTTTCTTTGTCACCATATCAATCAAGACTTTAGAGTCACTTTCAACATGAAGATGCATGATCCCCTCTCTACGAGCAAGGTCTAGTCCCAGGTACATGCCCCACATTTCCGCATGGAGAGCATCACAATTTCCTAGTTTTCGTGAGTAACCCTTTAGCCAAGTGCCATCTGAGTTCCTCAACAAACCACCACAACCAGCAAGTCCCAGTCTATCGTTATGAGATCCATCACAATTGAGTTTCACCCACCCTTCCCTAGGGCTTCTCCATCCAATGAACGTAGTTTCATGTTGATTATCACTCCACATATTGTGGAGACAGTTGTCAGTCTCTGTTGCCATCTTGAGAATAACATAGGTAGGGTCAGTTGGACGTTGAAAACCTTCTTCAAAAATTTCTTTGTTTCTCCAGTTCCACAGGTTCCAGCATGCTACCATGAAAGTCGAAGTCCAATTTAGGTCATGAGTTCCATGGAAATTGTTGGTTATATTTTTGAATATCCAATCCCTGCAAGATAAAGAAAAAAAATTAGAACTCTGATTAGAAGGCACTAATCTAAGCCATACCTGTGTTGCACTAATGCAATCTCGTAGCACATGGATGACTGTCTCGTCTGCTGCTCCACAAATATTGCATAAAGGAGAAATATCAATACCCCATCTGCTCCTACGGTAATTTGTGAGGATACGTTCATGCGCTGCCATCCACATAAAAGTCTGTATTCTATGAGGTCCTCTCCAAGCCCAGATGGCCTGCCACTCCCCCTCTATAGAGTGAATATGACCACGCTGTATGTTGTAAGCACTTTGAATCGTGAAGTGTTTCGTGTTCGTTCCTCCCCACCCTATCATATCTCGACCATCCAACTCATTAGGGGTGGAATGGCTAAAATCTGGTAGGTCATGCTAGTTGTCAAATTCTCATTCAAGTAGCTTTGGTTCCAGTCCCCTTCCGGATTCAGAATATCACGCACATTTAGAGTAGTGTCAATGATAGTTTGGCTGCTAGAATTAATAAGCGAGGTACCATCTGGAATGGATCCTCTTCTTAATTAAAATATTTCTATTTAACTAGTAATCCACTGAATCAACGCCGCCACACTTATTGAATAATGTTGAAACACATTTATCCTACCACCATGCATCTACAACAAACAAACAAAAAATTAAATAATTTGACGGCAATTCATTTCTTCGAATCAAGGTCATGCATGACCACAAATATTATAGGAAAAATATTACAAATTTTAATTAATGCCATGCAACTCAAACATATTAAAATATCACAAGAAATATATAATTAGCATGGTATTGAATTTCTAGTGGCGACTGAATAATATCTGAATTAAATTTTAATTTCACCCTTGATTGCTAACTGGAGACATAGAAAAAACAAAGGAAAAATAATTTAGAAAGTGGCATGCTTTATCGAGTCAATGGAGCATATATATAATGAATGGGAGCTGAGGCTGAAACCCACTTAATTAATCAAATTTTAGCTAAAATAATTGTACTAAAAAGGGAAATGTTGTAGCATAGTATCTCATGAAATGTTTCATTGCTAACACTGACTAACCACACTATAGTGGACCGTTGAAATTTGATTTGCCAATTAAAGCTTAGCAACACATTAATAATTATATGATATGTTTGAATTTTGAAACATAGTAATGTGGTAAATGTATGTGCGTTAGACACTGATAGGTGAACAAGAGCATTATTGTTAAACCAATTTGTGAGGATGTTGATTTCTTGTACCAACTGCAAGAGTACAGCAATTCAGAGGGAAAGAAAATAAACTAGGAAATTAAAGCTTTACTCCTTTTCCTAAGGCTCCTTTTTTTTTCCTTTTCTTTTTATTGATTGAAGACATGTGGCAAAAATAAATTGAATGGCTAAGATTAAATTGATTAAAAAAAACAATGGAGTAAGGTTGCTTATGGGCCAAAGGGCCTAGATTGAACTTAGCTTGTTGAAATGTTGATAGAGCCCAAATGTTCCAGACCAGTGTAGCCATGATTCGACTAATATTTAACCTGGGTTTTACTTTATTTTTTGTACCAAAATGATTTTTTATTTATTTAGTGGTTAGAAAATATCATGAAGAATATCTTTTACATTTTTTTCATTCAAAGTATAGAGGATTTTGAATTTGTAAAAAATAACAAGAGATTACATTGTGAAGATTATTTCTGAATTTTAAAGATACCTGTAAAAAAAATTTGGACAAATATAGACATTTTATTCAAAAACAATTTTGAATTACTTATAAATATTATTTTCATTATTTTTCAATTAAAATAATGACATATAAATTAATATTAATTGGATAGGAACTTGACGTGAAAGAGATTTTTTTTTTCGGTACAAAGACGTGGAAGAGATTTATTTGACAAAATAATATAACAATAGATATAATGGTGCTCCCTCATAAAAAAGAAGAAGATATATTAGTGCTAATATAAGTTCCTAATTTGTATTTTATAAATCTATCATCTATTTCATTTCATTAAAATTGTCTATTTTATAAAGTGACCACTCCGACGTCCATCTTACATTATTAAATATTGGTGTTCAATGTCCCGTAAACTTCACTTTGTTGGTAGGACATTACATTATGTATGTAAAGGCGAGGTTCGAAACCCGATCATTCCATTTATGAATTAAGAGTGTAATTTCTATCTGTTAAGCTACTTGACAGAAAAAATATTGGTGTCCAATAGGTAAAATAATGTCATGTCATATATTTATTTTTCACTTTATATGAAAATTCTAGTGTTGAGTTTGTAATGAGACAAGCATATGAGGTTGCACGCTCTTGCTACGGAGGCCCCATTTCTAATTAGAGTCCAAATTCTATTAGTTGATATCCCCGATTATATTGAACACATTTTAATCAATAATATGCTATAAGAATAGCTAAAATATCACAAACAACTGCAATTTTTCTCACCTTTCTTGAGTCGCTCTTCTCTGTCATAATTGCAACACAATTGCAATGAAAGTATTATGAAATCAATTTTTGTGTGTTATTTTGGTTGTTGTTCAGACCGACTTTTATAGAGCTACTCCCTTTAACCATATTTATAAGAAAAATATACTTTTCAAATTCATTAAATAATTAATGTATTTAGTCTACAATATGGGCCAGATACGTAGACTATTCAATGAATATATATATATATATATATATATATATATATATATATATATATATATATGGGGTTTTCTAACTTAGATCCTAGTTAGGTCTAAGTTAGCAAGGTGCACCTTTTCAATTGGACCAAAATACCCATTCTTTTTAATTAATTAACCAAAATACTCATTAATAGACGCGGATCCAGTGTCGCGCGCGAACCGAAGGACCATGGTTACAGACCGTTGATTTCCATCAGACAGCCAAGATCTGATCTCATCAAGACTGTCTGATCAATCCGACAGCCAAGATCTGATCTCATCAAGACTGGATTATACCCTGGAGAGAGAAAAATTTGCTTTTAAAAAGTAGGACACGTGTCACACAATGGTTGGCTGGACGTGATTTTTGTTCATTTAATACTTTGAACTCAATTATTTCGTTGTAAATTAATTTTTTTTTTTTATACCAAAATTCATAATTTTTTTTTTCTACAAATAGAGACTTGGTTCGTTTGATTTGGACACCGAAAAAAAAATGCAATTTTTCACTACCTTAATCTCATTTTTTGTCTACTAAATACGTTACTTGTGTGTTGTAATTTAACACGCACCACTCAACCAACTCACTGAAACCATTATACCAAGAAAATAGTAGATAATATTCTGGAACTTTTGGTATATTTTATGAAATTTTTGGAGACCTGAAACTATTTTTAGTTAATTAAATGAGATAAAACGGTAATTAAAAACTAATGTTTGCTTCTGAAACCATTTTACTGGTAGAATGGTTGCACATAGTTGTATTCTGAAACCATTTTACTGGTAGAATGGTTTCAATGAGTAATTTATTAATTGTGTTTGCTTCTGAAACCATTTATCTGGTACAATGGTTTCAGAGAGTTGTAATCTGAAACCATTTTGCTGGTAGAATGGTTTCAGTAAGTTGATTATTAGTTATTTGCTTCTGAAACCATTTAGCTTGTAGAATGGTTGCACATAGTTGTACTCTGAAACTATTTTACTGGTAGAATGGTTTCAGTGAGTAATTTATTAATTGTGTTTGCTTCTGAAACCATTTATCTGGTAGAATGGTTTCAGAGATTTGTACTCTGAAACCATTTTCCTGGTAGAATGGTTTCAGTGAGTTGATGTAAGGTAGTGAAAAATGAGATTAAGGTAGTGAAAAATTGGGTTTTTTTTTCTGTGTCCAAATCAAACGAACCAAGTCTCTATTTGTAGAGAAAAAAAAATTATGAATTTTGGTATAAAAAATAAAAATAAAAATTTAATTTACAACGAAATAATTGAGTTCAAAGTATTAAATGGAAAAAAATCACGCCCAGCCAATCAGACAGCGACACGTGTCCTGCTTTTAAAAAGTAGATTCTTCTCTCCATGGTGTAATCCAGTGTGGTGCACGCGCTGGAATCTGATGGATTCGGATGATCTGGGCTGTCTGATTGATCAGACAGTCTTGATGAGATCAGATCTTGGCTGTCTGATGGAAATCAACGGCCTGTAACCATGGTCCTGCGGTACGCGCGCGACACTGGATCCGCGTCCATTGATGGTAATTTGGTTAATTAATTAAAAAGAATGGGTATTTTGGTCCAACTGAAAAGGTGCACTTTGCTAATTTAGACCCAACTGGGTCTAAATTAGCAGCCCCCTATATATATATATATATGAAAAATAGATTTTTGCTTATGAATGTGGCCGGAATTAAAGGATTATATCTCCTACTCTTTTTTTTTTTATAATAGGGAGGGCCTAGCCCCAAGATTATATCTCCTACTTGTTTCGGTTTCAAATAGAAAAATATTTAGGAATATTTATTTCCAATTTTTTTTTGTAGAGTATTTATTTCGGGTATAATTAATTAGTATTCTTAGGTCACATAATACTATGACTAAATTTTTAACATTGATTTTATTTTTGAATTAAATAATTTTTTGATCTCTATAAATATATCATTTTTTTTAGTTCTTTAAAATATTTTTTCAAACAATAGTCCTTCAAATATTTTCAACCTGCTCTTTTTGTCACTATTTTTAAATCAACTCATATATATATATATATATATATATATATATATATATATATATATATATATATATATATATATATATATATATATATATATATATATATCAGTTAAAATTTTGAATTATTTATAACAGTCATGGTTAGTGTATTATTTTTTGCAATCATGTTTAATATATTTTTCATTTACAGTGACTATATTGTTTGTAAAAATAAAATATTTTAAATAAATTATATTTTGTTTGTAAGCAAAATATATATATATATATATATATATATATATATATATATATATATATATATATATATATGGGTCAGGATCAAATGACACCAACTAGTTATAATTTATTTTCATTTGATTCAAAGAATGAGATAGTTGGTGAGGAGGATAGAAAGAAGAAATTAGTTGCAGAGATGAAAATGGAACCGACAAAAGAGAGGAATAGAAAATTATTAAGAATTAAAAACATAATTTATAAATTACAATTAAACCTATATATTTAATAGCATCTACAAAGAAAAGAATGGGGTTTTTGGTCAAATAAAAAGGTGTTCATTGCTAAAAAACACCTTAGTGGGCGTCTTGTAGCATATCCCATATATATTACTTAAAATTTATGATTAAATTTAAAATAAAGACGTGAAAATTTAATTATTTAACTTATATATTTGTACATAAAAATAAGCCATTAATCATTATTTTACTAAATAAACATATCCATTCATTCAAAATTATAGAGTACATGTGAAATGTAACACCCTAACCCATACTACCCTTAAAAACGTAATTTTAAAAACTTTTCAACAAGTGTAAAGGCAGAGTGCCACGCGGTAATTAAAACACAAGCATACACACAGAGCGTCATGAAGTTTAACATGAAAAATAACAGCGGATTCAATCACACCAAACATGCATATATATACATATATATATATATACATAAGCCATATTCATCCCTAAGGATGTCACTTATACAAGAACTAGCATATCAAAAAGGTAACACCGATATACGATGAAATCCAAGCGTAACCCCCGACTCGATGTTACATTACCAGAGCATTTACTATTTACAAACTCTAGCCAAAAGCTAGCACTAAAAGGAGAAATCTATGCTAAGTCTCCTCACCAAAAGGTACTTCAACACCCAGCTAAAACAGCAGTCTAAACGTCGGCACAGTCCTCAGCCTGAATATCTGAACCCCCAAAGGTCCAGCAAATAACACAAAGCAGAGAGTTAGAAAAACATAATCGCATAACATACGAACATAAGAAAGGTCTTACACTTTTGAACTACATCATACATATTCTAACTCACGCCAAAACATCGCACTAAACGATTATCAATTAATAAAGTTCAACACAGTTCAACCAAATAATGTCACATACCATTTATCAAATATATGCGCATTTACCCTAAGGTATCTAATGCCAATTAATTCACTGTCATGCCATCCCTAGACATAACTAAATGCATGTGGTACCAAGGTGTCTCACCAACGGTGGACCAAGAACAGTTTTATATCTTGCTGGATATGTCGGAACTTACCGAACCATCTTATCTCCCTTGGATAAGCCAACACAGTTTTATATCCTGTTGGATAGCAACTCTGGACTCATGGATTCATCTAATCCGATCCTCGGCTTCATTATGGACACATAATCCATTTTCGTTATTGGAACCCAAGTTTCCAATGTTCACATACAATCATGAATGCATGTATGCATACACATATCAACCATATGATATTCTCTAGCTCGAAGCTACTCTTTTATGAATGCGGGAACACAATCCTAACACATTCACTTAACATTACAATTTAATGCCAAAACATCACATTGCTCATTTTAAGCTACAACTTATTGCATACGCGTTTATCAATCATATAACGATTAACAATAAGCATTAACAGTATCAACATGTATCAACAATCATGTAAGGATACTCTTAAACCATGTTACAAGTGCCTAATCACACTTACAAACATCAACAAAAATTGCTGTCACAGAGGCCTTCGCTAAGCGAAGCCTCAGCGAGACATGGCGAACCTCACCAGGAAGTCACCTGCTCATGGCGAGCATTGGCGAGCTTCAGCGAACTATTCGTTGAGCGAAGGCTTAGCGAGCCTACGCGAACATCACCAGGGGATCACCTGCTCATGGCGAGCATTGGCGAGCTTCAGCGAACATGTTCGCTACAGCGAACTCCTGGTCGCTTAGCGAACTATACCAGAAAAATATCTGTTCTTGAGTTTCAATAAGGCGGTTTAACATTGAATCAACTCAAAAATTCATTCAAACATGTTATAAATTCTTATAAACAGCTATTTCAAGCATATATGGTATCAAGGAACATTAATCATCCCTTCCAAACATCCAAATACCTCAAACAATCAAAATCATGCCAATTTCTTGGGTTTTAAGCAACTTTCATAAACTTTTTCAACATGATCCAAACACATACATATCTTTCATGAAATCAAGCTAATGATTAACACATACAAAGTGATGATGAAGAACATCACACTCATATACAAAAGCTTAATCAAAAATCTAAAAGAAATTGAGTGGGAGAGTTCGGGAATGGAGACATAGACAATCTCCCCTCTCCTTGCCACTCAAGAATCATGAATTCTAATCTCTTACCTTAAGCAAAGATGATGATCCAAGCCTTTCCTCTCCTCTCTTGCTCGTGATTCTCCTAGCCAAAACCCTAGCTTAGCTTTGCTCTTGCTCTTACTCACTCAAAACTCAAAGAAATGAATTGTGATACTATTCATGTGTTTGACTTGCTACTTTTACTACTTTCCATTGTCATGAACCAAGCCCAAATGGCTTAGGCCCAATGCCTCTCACGCCCATTAAGCCCAAAACAAAGGTTCTCGCGTCTAATAACTTACGCTCGGCTAAATAATTATTCGTCGCTCACTAAAATAATAAAAGCCAATTCATAAATAAAATAACGTTTAATAAAATATACGAATACGAAAAATGGGTCGTTACAATCCTACCCCCCTTAAAAGAATTTCGCCCTCGAAATTACCTAGAAACAGATCGGGATAAGAATCTCTCATCTTGCTTTCTAGCTCCCACGTTGCATTCTCACCAGCCGGTCCTCCCCACACGACTTTCACGGATGCAATCTCTTTGTTTCTCAACCTCTTCACTTCTCTTCCTTCGATTCTCAAAGGCACAGTCTCGATGGTCAAGTCATCCCTCACTTGAACATCGTCCGATTCAATCACGTGTGTCGGATCAGACACATACTTGCGCAACTGTGATACATGGAAAACATCGTGCAAATTCGCCAATGATGGCGGTAATGCAATCCTATATGCAACTTTCCCAACTCGCTTCAAAATCTCAAACGGTCCAATAAACCTCGATGTCAACTTCCTTGACTTCAACGCACGTCCTACTCCAGTAGTCGATGTAACTCGTAGGAATACATGATCCCCTTCTTGGAATTCAATGTCCTTCCTCCTCTTATCATGATAACTCTTCTGTCGACTCTGAGACGCTTTCATCTTCTCACGAATCATCCGAATCTTCTCTGTTGTCTCTTGTACAATCTCTGGTCCAAGAATTGCACCTTCTCCAGTTTCATACCAACACAGAGGTGTCCTACACCTTCTCCCATACAAAGCCTCAAACGGTGCCATTCCGATACTAGAATGGTAACTGTTGTTGTATGTAAACTCTACCAACGGCAAACAAGAATCCCAATTCACGTTTTGCTCCAAAACACAAGCCCTCAACAAATCCTCTAAGGATTGTATCGTCCTCTCCGACTGACCATCTGTCTGAGGATGATAAGCTGAACTCAACCTCAACTTCGTTCCTAAAGCTTCTTGCAAGCTTTCCCAAAATCTCGAAGTAAATCTCGGATCTCTATCCGAAATAATACTTGTTGGAATACCATGTAGCTTCACAATCTGCTCCACATAAATCTCGGCCAACTTAGGCACCAAAGTACCTTTCCTGATAGCAATGAAGTGAGCACACTTCGTCAGACGATCTACCACAACCCAAATCACCTCGTTACCTTTCTTGGTCTTCGGTAAACCTCCCACAAAATCCATTGCAATGCTATCCCATTTCCATTCTGGTATAAACATTGGTTGCAACAAACCAAACGGCTTCTGATGCTCAATCTTCGATTTCTGACAAGTTAAGCAGGAATAAACAAATTCGGAAATTTGCCTCTTCATTCCCGGCCACCAAAACAACTTCCTCAAATCCTGATACATCTTGGTTACTCCAGGATGAATACTCAAACCACTTCTGTGACCTTCTTCCATGATCATTCTCTTCAATTCGGGTACATCCGGTACACAAACTCTTCCTTGAAATCTCATGACTCCACTTTCGTCAATCTTGATATTGGTCTCCTTGCCTTCATTGATGAGTACCATCTTCTCCATCAATTTCTTATCCGATTTCTGACGTTCTTTAATATCTTCAAGAAAAGGATTCGTCAATCTTAACATTCCAAGCTTCACACTTGAAGAAGTAACCTCACACACAAGACTCAAGTCTCGGAATTCTTCAATCAACTCTAACTCTCTCACCATCAATGATGACATATGCAAAGTTTTCCTACTTAATGCATCGGCCACCACATTGGCTTTTCCGGGGTGATAACTCAATCCAAAGTCGTAGTCCTTTAAGAATTCGAGCCATCTTCGTTGCCTCATATTCAACTCCTTCTGGTCGAATAAGTATTTCAGACTCTTGTGATCACTAAACACTTCAAACCTCGATCCATACAAGTAGTGTCTCCACACTTTCAAAGCAAACACCACTGCGGCTAACTCCAAATCATGCGTTGGATAGTTCCTCTCGTGAACCTTCAGTTGCCTTGAAGCATATGCTACCACATTACCCCCTTGCATAAGCACTCCGCCAAGTCCTAACTTCGAAGCATCGCAATACACGACGAACGACTCTTTGGCATCGGGTAAAATCAACACGGGTGCAGTAGTCAATCTTCTCTTGAGCTCTTGGAAACTCTTCTCACAAATACCATCCCAAACAAACGCTTGATCTTTCCTTGTCAACTTGGTTAACGGCAAAGCCAACTTCGAAAAACCTTCGATGAATCTCCTATAATAACCGGCTAAACCAAGGAAACTTCTAATCTCTGAAACAGATTCCGGCGTTCCCCACTGTGACACAGCTTCAACCTTCACAGGATCTACCGCGATTCCTCCACTTGAAATTATATGCCCTAGGAAACTCACCTCTTTCATCCAAAACTCACACTTCGACAACTTGGCATACAACTTCTTCTCCTTCAAGACTTGCAAAACAATCCTCAAGTGCTCTTCGTGCTCTTCCTCGGATTTTGAGTAAATCAAAATGTCGTCGATGAACACCACCACGAATCTATCCAAAAATGAATGGAAAATTCGGTTCATATACTCCATGAAAACTCCGGGTGAATTGGTCACACCAAACGGCATAACTGAATACTCGTAGTGCCCATACCTCGTCCTGAATGCAGTCTTAGGTATGTCTTCCGTCTTCACTCTAATCTGATGGTATCCAGATCTCAAATCGATCTTACTAAACACGCAAGCTCCAACTAGTTGATCCATCAAATCATCTATCCTCGGAAGTGGATATTTATTCTTGATCGTCACTTTGTTCAACTGACGATAGTCTATACATAATCTCATGCTTCCATCTTTCTTCTTTACAAGCAATACCGGCGCTCCCCATGGCGAAACACTCGGTCGAACAAACCTCTTCTCAAGCAGCTCTTCAAGTTGCTTCTTCAATTCATTCAACTCTGACGCTGACATTCGATACAGCGCCATCGATATCGGGCTAGTTCCAGGTACTAGGTCGATAGAAAACTCTACCTCTCGCTTTGGAGGCACGTCAGATATATCATCCGGAAACACATCTGGGAATTCACAAACGATCGGTAACTCTTCTATCTTAACTCCTCCTTCGAGTTTCAATGATGCAAACATCATGAACATCTCGGCATGTTCTTTCAACGATTCTGATACTTCCTTTCCGCTCATCAATTGCAAGTTCCCCTCCGGCTTCGGAAAAACAACGGCCTTCTCACGACAGTTGATATGAATTCGGTTGAAGATTAACCAATTCATACCAAAAATTACATCCATACCACTAAGTGGAATACACACTAAATCCATACCAAAGTGCCTACCAAAAATGGTTACGGGGCAATTACGACATACTTGTCGGGTAATCACTGAACCATTAGCAGGAGTTTCTATTTCCATCCTACCCGTCATATCCGTTAAAGGAATACTAAGACGCTTCGCACAATCCAAAGAAATAAAAGAATGTGTCGCTCCCGTATCTATAATCGCAATTAAAGGAGTGTCATAGATGAAACACGTACCTCTAATGAGATTGTCCTCAAGGCTAGCATCCTCTCCACTCAAAGCAAACACCTTGCCCATCACCTTCTTGGGCTTCTTACAAGTCGGACTCTTGTGGCCTTCTTCACCACAATTGAAACACACCACTTTTACTCTACAAGCCTCGGTCTTGTGGCCCAGCTTTCCACAATTCTTACACCTATCTCCCTTCTTCGGGCAATCATAAGACATATGACCCCTTTCTCCACAGTTGTAACAATTTCCATTCACCGGCTTCTTACCACCACTTGTATTCCCTTTACCACGGTTGTCATAAGGTTTTCCGCGCTCTTGTCCTTTCCCTTTTCGGTCGTTCACAGCTTTGTAGTAGTTCACCTTTGCCCTACCATCTTCATCACAGATCCTACTCTTGTTCACAAGGGTCGCAAAATCCCTTATCTGTGAAAATCCAATCATATGCTTAATGTCTGGACGTAGACCACTTTCAAACTTCACGCACTTGTCGTTCTCCGCTTCCAAAGTGTTGTAATGCGGACTAAACGCACACAAAGTCTCGAACTTGACGGCATAGTCAGCTACCGTCATATTTCCCTGTTTCAACTCCATGAATTCCACCACTTTCTTGTTCTTCACATCTACAGGAAAATACTTAACCAAAAATTCTCTTTTAAACATTGCCCATGGTATAGCCATACCACCGGGTCCTAGCCTCAACTTGGCGTTCTTCCACCACACATTCGCTTCCTCACGCAACACATATGTCCCAAGGGTTGTCTTCCCTTCCTCGGAACAATCCATTGCTTCAAAAATTATTTCAAGTTCCTCCAGCCACTTGTGAGCTCCATCCGGGTTGTAACCTCCGGTAAATGTTGGCGGTTTCTGCTTCATGAACCGTTCCAACCTCATCTCTACCTCTCTTCCAGGTTGATGATCTCTAACCACTATGTTGGTGAGTGCGGCCAAAGCCTCCGCAATCTGGGCATTCGTTCTTGCAGCAGCCATGATTCCTGAACGAATCACAACTAGACGTTAGAAAGTACTAACAGTGTTCCCTACACATGCTCATACGGGGAAAAGAAAAGTCCTAATTGGTTCACACGAACCGACATGCTCTGATACCACTATTGTAACACCCTAACCCATACTACCCTTAAAAACGTAATTTTAAAAACTTTTCAACAAGTGTAAAGGCAGAGTGCCACGCGGTAATTAAAACACAAGCATACACACAGAGCGTCATGAAGTTTAACATGAAAAGCAACAGCGGATTCAATCACACCAAGCATGCATATATATACATATATATATACATAAGCCATATTCATCCCTAAGGATGTCACTTATACAAGAACTAGCATATCAAAAAGGTAACACCGATATACGATGAAATCCAAGCGTAACCCCCGACTCGATGTTACATTACCAGAGCATTTACTATTTACAAACTCTAGCCAAAAGCTAGCACTAAAAGGAGAAATCTATGCTAAGTCTCCTCACCAAAAGGTACTTCAACACCCAGCTAAAACAGCAGTCTAAACGTCGGCACAGTCCTCAGCCTGAATATCTGAACCCCCAAAGGTCCAGCAAATAACACAAAGCAGAGAGTTAGAAAAACATAATCGTATAACATACGAACATAAGAAAGTTCTTACACTTTCGAACTACATCATACATATTCTAACTCACGCCAAAACATCGCACTAAACGATTATCAATTAATAAAGTTCAACACAGTTCAACCAAATAATGTCACATACCATTTATCAAATATATGCGCATTTACCATAAGGTATCTAATGCCAATTAATTCACTGTCATGCCATCCCTAGACATAACTAAATGCATGTGGTACCAAGGTGTCTCACCAACGGTGGACCAAGAACAGTTTTATATCTTGCTGGATATGTCGGAACTTACCGAACCATCTTATCTCCCTTGGATAAGCCAACACAGTTTTATATCCTGTTGGATAGCAACTCCGGACTCATGGATTCATCTCATCCGATCCTCGACTTCATTATGGACACATAATCCATTTTCGTTATTGGAACCCAAGTTTCCAATGTTCACATACAATCATGAATGCATGTATGCATACACATATCAACCATATGATATTCTCTAGCTCGAAGCTACTCTTTTATGAATGCGGGAACACAATCCTAACACATTCACTTAACATTACAATTTAATGCCAAAACATCACATTGCTCATTTTAAGCTACAACTTATTGCATACGCGTTTATCAATCATATAACGATTAACAATAAGCATTAACAGTATCAACATGTATCAACAATCATGTAAGGATACTCTTAAACCATGTTACAAGTGCCTAATCACACTTACAAACATCAACAAAAATTGTTGTCACAGAGGCCTTCGCTAAGCGAAGCCTCAGCGAGACATGGCGAACCTCACCAGTAAGTCACCTGCTCATGGCGAGCATTGGCGAGCTTCAGCGAACTATTCGCTGAGCGAAGGCTTAGCGAGCCTACGCGAACATCACCAGGGGATCACCTGCTCATGGCGAGCATTGGCGAGCTTCAGCGAACATGTTCGCTACAGCGAACTCCTGGTCGCTTAGCGAACTATACCAGAAAAATATCTGTTCTTGAGTTTCAATAAGGCGGTTTAACATTGAATCAACTCAAAAATTCATTCAAACATGTTATAAATTCTTATAAACAGCTATTTCAAGCATATATGGTATCAAGGAACATTAATCATCCCTTCCAAACATCCAAATACCTCAAACAATCAAAATCATGCCAATTTCTTGGGTTTTAAGCAACTTTCATAAACTTTTTCAACATGATCCAAACACATACATATCTTTCATGAAATCAAGCTAATGATTAACACATACAAAGTGATGATGAAGAACATCACACTCATATACAAAAGCTTAATAAAAAATCTAAAAGAAATTGAGTGGGAGAGTTCGGGAATGGAGACATAGACAATCTCCCCTCTCCTTGCCACTCAAGAATCATGAATTCTAATCTCTTACCTTAAGCAAAGATGATGATCCAAGCCTTTCCTCTCCTCTCTTGCTCGTGATTCTCCTAGCCAAAACCCTAGCTTAGTTTTGCTCTTGCTCTTACTCACTCAAAACTCAAAGAAATGAATTGTGATACTATTCATGTGTTTGACTTGCTACTTATACTACTTTCCATTGTCATGAACCAAGCCCAAATGGCTTAGGCCCAATGCCTCTCACGCCCATTAAGCCCAAAACAAAGGTTCTCGCGTCTAATAACTTACGCTCGGCTAAATAATTATTCGTCGCTCACTAAAATAATAAAAGCCAATTTATAAATAAAATAACGTTTAATAAAATATACGAATACGAAAAATGGGTCGTTACATGAAACAAGCATATTCAATATGCTTATAAAAATAAAAATAAAAAGCACATTTTCAATATTGTTAAAAAGGTTGATTTTTTTTTTATTAAATAAAGAGCATCTAGATATCACAACAATGTTACCATCCTTAGTCGTTTCCATATCATGCCTATATCTCATAAATATTATAATAAAAATAGAATGAAAAATATATGTATAAGGGGGGACTAGGCCTTACCCCGAAGTAAAGAGCTTCATAAAAATAAATGATGAGGAGGAACACTCTTAAAATGAGTGTGATAATTGGTATCCCAACACTTCTAGCTTGATTATTATTCTTCTTACGCTATTGTTTAGAGACGTAAGTCGTAAAAGATTTCTTTAGCTCTTCTGTTTCGTCTAATGCTTGTTTATTTTTTCAATTATGTGTATACATGACTAAATTGAGTGTCTAAATATTGATGACCAGGCGGCCCAAGTCCATGTGCAACATGGGCCATGGCATAAGGCCTCATAAAAATGAGGCCCTAAAAAACAATTAATAGGGTAGTATTATTAGTAAGTTAAGGGTGTAAATAGTAATTTTTTTACAACAACGTAAGACCCGGACCAGTTTTTCTAAAGGAAAAAAATAAATAAATAGGAATAGTAAGGCCCAACCCAATTTTTCTCAATTTTATTAAAAAATGTTTTATTACTAGTTTCAACATGACAATTTTTCTAATTTTATTTGGTTTAATGCAATTAGTATAATATGTTTACAAGAATAAAAATATTATTATTTTTATATTATTTGCAATTTAAATTGATAATACTTTTTTTTTAAAAAAAGTTATGTTTTTTTATTAAGGGTTACTTTTACATTTTGCAGAGAGCCTCCAAAAACTCGAAAACGTCCCTATTCATATATGACGGTCTATTCTTAATTTAATCGCTGTATTTTCAATATAATCCTTCCTTATATTGAGACTATTTTGATTAATGATAGTTAAATTGTTACAGTAAAAGAGAAAATATTGATCACCATAGAATTATTTCTCAATCACATATCAAGTGAGCTGCTAATTCAGCCAGAAAAGAAAAACAAATCAAGTGGGGTCTATAGCTATTTCAACCATATAAACTGAAGTGCCCAAAATATAGGAAGGAGAGCAAGAATTGCCAATGGGATAAAGATAATCTCACCATATCCACATGCTAACCACAATCTCTCCTTATCATCCACATAAAGTCGATCTTAAGAGGGAAAAAAAACATTTATAAAAAAGAAATCACGTATGAATCCATGATTATTCAATATATTGTAGCTGACCTGTATTCTTCTAATGAAAAATATTGAGGAATTTTTATTTTTGATAGAAAAAGAGGGTTAAAGCCCAATATTGAGGAATTTTTGTCATAACAGTAATAAATTTATCGTCCTGGTGAATATACTTCAATTGGCAGGAAACATTGCAAATTATTATAGGGATGAGGAGTTCAAACCATTATACTTCACTTATTTACTTTTAAAATATGGAATTCTAACCACTAAACTATTTGATAATTTTTTTTAACAAAAACTAATGAAGTACCCTATCCTGGTACTTGTAATGACTAATATTTTTCGGAAAATGTGTTAGACACGTAAGATGCATTTTCTTCTCGGAACTGAATTTTTTATCGGAATTAAACCCTCGAACATTTGTTAAGGGATTCAATTTTTTTACCACTTTGATCAAATATGTCTATTGTTGGTGGTATCTTTTTGTATTTATGTGTTTTAAAAAAAAATGTAAATTACCTAAAGATAATTTTTTTTAAAGAGATAAGATAAATTTGCTAAAAAAGAATGCAGATAAATAAATATAATGTCACATACAAATGTACAATGTTTATTTTAATGTTTATATTAAGAAATCATACATTGAATTCGAATTGATTTGAACATAAATTTTTAAGTAGAGATAATTTTACCTTATAAGTTAGTTTTGTATGAATGAATTATACCTAATTTTTAATTCTAAGAGTTTAAATAAAATAAGTCTTAAAAAGATTTACTAACTAATTATTGCCTCATACACAAATCAATTCCTACCTTTAAATTATTAAATTTCACATTTATTAATCCAATTATAAAACACACTTGTACATGTCTGATGAGTTGAACTCAATCGGTAGAAACATCATATTTTATATGTGGAGATTGGAGTATGAATCCCGAACACTTGATTTATCCATTTAAGAGTGAAATTTCTAACCATTAAACTAGCTAAAAAAACACACACTTCTACATGTTCCAAGACTATTTTCCTGGCAACATAATCCTAAAAAATTTCACAAGTAGGCATATCAATTGCATATGAAGTTGCAGGTGGGTCCTGAAGTGTCCCAAATATAGCAAAGAGAACAACATTTGCCAATAGGAAAGCAATGCAATCTCACCTTATCCACACGCCAACCACAATCTTTAATTACACCTTTTCCTCCTTACAACTTAAGTTGACTTCATTTTTCTCATCATCTTTGGACTCTGATACACATTACAGATCAAAACTACCAATTCAATTCACATGGCTGCCATGAACTCAAGTGTATTGGCTTGTAGCTATGCCTTATCTGGTTCTTCTGAGCTCAATGCAAAGCTCATTTCCATGCCTTCTGTTGCATCACCTGTAGGGGTTTCAGGTTCCAAGTTGCCAGTGATCAAAGCTCAGCAAGTGAGAGTTCCTGAAGCCAAAGAATCAAGAAGTGATGGAAGGAGAAATGCTATTGCTTTATTGGCAGCTACCCTTTTCACCACTGCTGTTTCAGCTTCCAATTCATCTGCTAATGCTAGTGTTTTTGATGAATACCTTGAAAAGAGCAAGGCCAACAAGGTACTCTAATCAATCCTTACTCTTTGCCACAATTAATTTTACTTCCTTTTTTATCTTTCTTCCCTTGTTAGAAGCTTTTTATTGTTGCAATTTTATCTTATATTAGCCTATGTTTGGTATTACCGTGGATACGTCAGAATCACAGTGATCCAAGGTGATTTCACAAAAGCTACAGTTTGCAACTTTTGAAAAATCATAGTGGATTTTCATGATTGTGATTCTGACATACCTACCGTGATACTAAACATAGACTAAGAAAATCAGTAGTATATTTGGCTCTATTTGGTAAGGTTAAACCCACTTAACTTATATATAGTTGATAGCTTATATAGTCTTGTTTTATATGAATGTGTTTAACTCTTCTTTCATAATTTTCAGCACACTTAAGCTACTAATGTAAGATTAATTTTATTTGATTGTATGTATGTGGTGTAGGAATTGAATGACAAGAAAAGATTAGCTACTAGTGGAGCAAACTTTGCAAGAGCATACACAGTGCAATTTGGTACTTGCAAGTTCCCTGAGAATTTCACTGGTTGTCAAGATCTTGCCAAACAGAAGGTCTAGCTCTAACCTTTAAGTTAAACCTCTTTTTATTTCACTAATTAACTTTTCTTAAATGCCAAGTTTTCCAATTTAGCATTTACTAATTCATCATTCATACTATTATGCAGAAAGTACCATTCATTTCTGAAGATTTGGAACTTGAATGTGAAGGAAAGGACAAATACAAGTGTGGTTCTAATGTTTTCTGGAAATGGTGAAAAATGACAACATTTTCTTTGCCTAGTGTTGTTCTCTTTGAAATGTATTGAACTTCTCCTTGATAATATACCACATTTCTCTGTATTGTTGCTGTTAATGGTTTTTAATTAATTTGGTTAATTAAAATGATGTTTAAATTAATTAGGTTTGCCTCTCCCTTTTAGTACTTCTACAATCTTAAACTTTGGTTTGAATTTAAGTGTCAAATAATTTCATAGTAAAATAAAATTAACTTCTTTGTTGCTTGACTTGGTCATTCCAATTCTAGAATATATATACTAAGAACATCATAAAAATCATTTGAGGTTTCACCTAATCAAATTTCAAGACATGCCCGTTATCATATGTTGTTATGCTTTTACTCCAAGCAATTGTGTGAAATATCAATCCACTAACAAAATAATGACACATAGGGAAATATCAATCCACTAACAAAATAGTGACACATAAACCCAAAATTAAAGTTGGAATAATTTCAAACAATGCGTATGTTACATAAGTCATAATTCAATTGACAATGCTGATATTGTTAAATTGAACGTATTTATTCAAGTTCGAACCCGTGACCTCAGTGTGTATGAATTTCAATGGTATTTGTGGCTTCGTCTACCCGGGTCATCTGCTTAGAGTATGCAGTACGAATAAGCTCATATAATGTGAGGCCTTAGACTTGTTTACATAATAGTTCATCTTCACAAAATGGAACAGAACAACAATAGGGGGTTTATTTTGCGCCACCTACCTTTCTCGCGCGCAAGATTTAAAAAAACACAGTTCGCTATTTAAAGTACGAACTAAGTTCACACTTTAACTAGCTAACCTTATAAAAATCTAATATTTTTGTCCCCCTCACTATTCCATCACCTTGTGTGTTTTAGATTTTGCACCCCTTCAACACTGGCTAGTTATATTCTGATCAAATCAGGGATGCATAGTGTGATCATTGAACTGGTATGAGGAAAAAGGCTAGCAAATCAGCTCAATAACCATCTAATTTCTTCTTCTCACCATCATTTGGAGAACCAATCAAATATAGTTAAGTTGTTCATGCCATTAACAACTTCAATTTATTTTATTTTAAACAAAAAAGCAACAAAGTCGTTGCTTCTATGCACAACTTTGTCTTTATAAAACAAAATATTGAGTTGTTTTATTTACTTCATATCCGGTTTGTTACTTACCAACATTTTACTGTCCCAATCCCAATTGATAGTTCATTGTTACCTACACTCAACTGCTGAATTTCAACCTCATCCCTTACCCAATCACCCGCACAACACTTCTATCTATGTGTATATGCACCGCCACACCACCACACATCATGCCTAACCCGGACCACAACACGGCTTATATAGAAATGCCGGTTGTGGTGGTTGGATTTATTCAAGACTTCCATTCAAATTCCTTCCAAAAAAAAGTATAACCTGAGTAGGATACATACATATCTCTTATTGGTAGTTTATATATACAAGATTATTTCCAAGTTATTGGCGCAAAAAGCTGAGAAGTGTGCTTTGGGAAGATTATTTCATAGTGTCAAACAACTCAATATTCCTAATAGGCAAATCCTGGATGGTGTGCTGGTTGTCTATGAGAGTTTTAGTTCCGGCAAAAGGAAGAATACTTTATAGAGACTCTAGTATTTTTAATACTTGTATACTTTAAAGACCAATCAGGGAGAGTGGTAATCCAGAAATTATATTGGCTGGGATTATTCCACCCTAAAATCTAGAGCACTTTAAATATACCATCATGTGTTCATCTATAAAAGGACCACAAGAGAGGAAAACGCCATATCTTCATTAAGGTGCAATGGTAGATCGTAAACAGGTTACTTGCTTACAAACGGAGATACAACCATTTTATGGTGATAAGTGAAATGGGCTATAACTACAACATCATCAAATAATGCAGGACAATTAGCACTACATGAGGCAAATAGAGAATGTGTTAGGTTAAGATCTTTGATTCAACGTATACAAAGAATTGTCGTGTATCTTCCAGAAAATACTGCATGCATAACTCAATTGAAAGAGAGGTATATTAAAAAGAATAAACAAAACATATTTCTCCAAAATTCTTTTTTACGAATGATCTTTAGAAGAATGATGATATAAGCATTCAACAAATTTGTGCGATAATTTTGCAGACCTTTACACGAAGCCACTCTCAAGAAGAGTTTTTGATAAACTAGTAAAAAGCATTGGTCTTCATCGTCTCAGAGATAATTGTTTGGTTAAGGGGAAGAAATAATTATATATCATGTAATTCCCGCAAAATGATATTGTACTTTTTTTTTTCTTCAGTAGAATATTATGAATGTACAAAAAAAAAGAATATTTTTCCACGAGTTCTTTTATAGGGTTCTAACGAAACACATCCTTAATAAACATTTAAGGGAGAACGTTATGAATAATATTGAGTGCATGTCCACTAGTGAGTATATTTTATTGTCCCCTACTATAATTCTCACCTCAATCCAAATTTATTTATTTATTTATTTTTACTAATTTCATTTATCATCCATTGCGATAACCCACACATTTATTTACAGAGAAATACCAGCCTAAGCACAACACTAAATAAAATGTATTTGGGCATGCAACAGTCCGACCCCATTTCTACGTATTTAGTAAAAAATCCCGACGTTGTACCTCACGATTTTCTCTATCCTCTTTTCTACGTATCATAGTGATCGTGTTGACCAGAATGATGCGACCTCGCCGGCGTTTGCGGTGGTTGAGAGCGTTGAGACCCCTGTTGAAGCGGAGGGGGGTTGTGTACCTGCAGGCACTCCGACGCTCAAGTCAGTTTGTGTTTGTGAAGGTTTTCTTAGCTAAAATGATGCGTACCTTGCAAATGAAGTGGAGATGCATATATATAGCCCCCAGCGCTGGGCCAAGACCCTTGATGGCATTAATGGCCATCAAGTGGCTGCCGGAAAACGGCTTGGAGGCCTTGATGTGCAGTAAATGCTTATCATTCCAGTTTACGGCCGTTACAATACGTAAGAGTATCAGACCGTTGGAGTCTTGCTCGGATCGTGTATGTTCGACACCTTCTGATGCTCGAGCTCGACGCTCGGCCCAGAACAGGAGCCCCCCAAGTTGTTATGCCCGTAGGCGAGGATAATAACTTGAAGTCTGACTCATTTCGATTTGTCGAACATTACTGCTTCGAGTTGGATTTGTCGAACGTGGACGAATTTTCGTAGTTTCCCTTTGGTCAAAGTCAAGCTTTGGGAAAAGGTAAAACGTTTTTTCCAAGTGGTCAATCCTAGGTATCAGTAGCCGCCTCTTCGCATTTATGGGGTGTCAGACATGACGATAGGCTTGTTGTGCGGCAGGCTTCTCTGTAAATACCTGCTGCTTTTTCTTCGCCACCCATATTTTGTGCTTTGAGTGTCAGCGATGGATAACAAGGATTCAAAAAAGGTTGTTGCTGAGAGCTTCAATTCACAGAGGGGAAAGAAAAGAGCCGAGGCTCCCAAGGCTGCGGTGGCTCGTTCTCAGAAAGGGAAGGAGGCCAAGGTGATGATCCTCTCTTCAGAAACTTCTGACACTTCAAGCTCCGATGAGTCGGAGGATCCTTTTGAGGAGTTCTTGAGGGCCCACAAGTTTCCTCATCTCTATCCTCCTCCCCCCCCCCCCCCCCCTTTGGTGAAGGGAGGTCTCGGGATGGGAAGGAGTCCAAAATTTGGCCAGCGGAGGTGTTGGGAACCGATTCGGACTCCGCAATTGATTCGGATTCCGAGCATGAGGATTAGATGCTCGGGTCCTTTGTAACTTTTCCTTTCCTTGTATTGGCTTCCAATTAATAAAGAACGTTTTTGCTTTAAGTATTTCGAGCACACTTTATTTGCATTCACGCTTTATGTATGCTCTTGATTTAATAATGTCGTGGACCTTCCAAATGACTCCGAGCGGACTTTTCGATCGAAAAACCGTACTCCTTTTTCGAGCATGTTTTCGACTTTATGAATTTGTCGATGTAGCGCGGTGTTTTTATTCGGTGGTTGCGGCCTTCCCCGTATTTTCAGCAAAGAAATACGGGGAATGGATTCCGAGGATCTTGCATTTCCTTTTTCGGTTGCGATTTTCTCGGGATGTGGTGTCTTGGATTCTGCGAGATTTACGCGAGCAGACGGATGTGACTTGAAAGGACGAGTCGCTTCGTTTCCTCTCGCCACGTGTAAAGACTATTAAATAGTACTCGAGTGGCTATTAACTGAGATTTGAATCTCGAGGTCGTCTTGAACCGTTGGATTTTCGCGCCTTTTCGTTTCTCCTGAGATCAAATCTGAGCCACTTGATCGTGATTGATCCGGACCGTTAGATCGATCCTGTGGGTCAGATGGAAGCGGCGCGGGTTTTTCTGTACGGACGTGTTGGCCTATATATAGGAGGGAGGTTTTTCGTTTGAAACTTTACAGTTTCTTACTCACTTCCTCCATCATTTGGCCTTTCCGTTTCAAGCTTCCTTTGGTGGTTTTGCTCCTCTTCCGTTCTTCTACTACAAACTCCTTACTCCTATCTTCATTTAATCAACAAGTAAGTGTTTTATCCCTTTTAATCTTTGAAGATTTTGCTTTGGATTTTACTTTGATTATGTAGTTAGTTGCGCGGTAGGGGTTTGTAGTTTTGTTTCCTGTGTAGTTTGGGTAGTCCCTTTGAAGGTTGTAGGTGGTGATTAGCACCATTTTCCCCCTAAAATAGGGGTTTTTCGCGGTTTTCAGGCGAGAAATCGCCGTTTTTACCAACTGACGGTTGGGTTTTGGCTTAGAACAGTGTCGAGCACCACATGCGTTTCGTGCTCGGTTATTTTATGAACTTAGCGCCCGGAGAGAGTATTTTATCCCTTTCAGTTTTCGCGTAGTCTTTTGTTGAGATCCTCGCCCTTTCACTTGATTTGGCGGTGGAAGGGTGGATTTGAATGTCGAATTCATTTTTCCTTCCTCTGCTTTTTCAGGTTTTCTTTTAGATGGCTGAAGGATCTCAAAGTCAAGTCTCGTTTATAGATCAACAGCTGTCCTTGTCAATTCGTGTCCGAGCCGACCTTTCATGGGTGGCGGACGAACCTCGAGAGACAGAGTCGATTTATCAGAATTGCGAGAGTGACATCCCAGAGACGATGTGCACGGATATACAGACTCCTCCCACTGAAGATTTTGAGGTGCGGATTCCTACTGCTCGTCATAGGATCTGCAGTACTTGGGCTTGGGGGACGATTCCCATGTACGAGATTGCCTTTAAGCACCTGGGAATTCGGCTGCCCTTCACAGATCTGGAGGTGTCCATCTTTCGTCATCTTCGCTTGGCCCCTTCGCAACTTCATCCAAACTCGTTGGCCTTTATCAAGGCTTTCGAAAAGACTGCTGAGTATTTGGGTTTGGGCCCCACCTTGCCTTTATTCTTTTACCATTTTGGCCTTCAACGGAGCTGCCCTCGGGGGGAACAGGCGAAAGGGAAGCTCGCGAAAGGAGCCCCGGTACCGGACACCAAACATGGATGGGTTTCTTTGAGGCAACGGAAACGCCTCTTTGATATGTTCGACGAGTTGGTACGGGGTTTCAAGTCTGTTTTCTATGGGGTTAGGCCCATAACGACGAAAGGTTGGAACAATTTCATTCGTAGGGGGCACCGAATTGACGAGCTGGGGCAAGAAGTGCTCGATGAACGGGGGCTTCCTATAGAGGAAGATTTCGCCAGATTCCCGTTCTATTGGCGCAGGGATCATTACTCCATGTCGACCAAGGAATTTGTGTTTACGCTGGGAGCGTTGTCAGCTGAGGAAAGGGCTGACTACAAAAAATTATTGGAGTTCGTGGAGGGCTTGCCTCCTTACCTTCTGAGTGACCCTGCGGGCGAACCTTTATTCGGGGTAGATGGTCGAAGGTTGACCTGCCCGAAGGTGATCGCTACGAAAGAGTTGCTCGCTTGCGACACCTCGGAGAAATTGACCGCTTTTTGGAGTATGCTCGTAGCTTTCTTTTATTTATTTTTTACCAACTGTTTCCGCTTCTTTTGTTTGCTCGCCTGTGTTTTGCTAACTGTTACACTGATCTGTGTAGGTACAATGACCAGTGGATCTGCTGCTCTCCGGAAAGCTCGTGCTGCTTAGAACAAGAGGGAGGCGAGCAGTGCTGCCACAACTTCTTCTGCCCCTCAATCTCCTACGGCCTCTAATGTGGATCGCTCGAAGAGGATGCGTCTGGAGGAGGAAACCTCTTCTCATCGGGAGCGTGAGGTGGTAGATCTTTCTGGTCAGGATGATCCTCCTCGCCCCGGTCCTCATAGGTTATCTGCTGGTCTTCCTGCCGACGATTTCGTCCTTCCTCCACTCTATGCTCATGATAAACTGCTGACCGGAGAGACCAAAGTGAAAATTGATCCAGCAGATGAGGCCATCCTCGTGGATATGGGTCCTGAGGCTCTTCGGACCGAAATAGCTGCCCAATCCATGGCTCTGCTCAAATTAGTCGAAGTGGCGACTTTTTTGAACGGACGAGAGTGCAAGTACCTGGAGGAGAGGGATGAAGCTCGCAGGGAATTGCCTCTGTTGCAGCGGAGGTTGGCAGAATCCGAGGCCTCCTGCGAGGTGTACAGGGAGGAGCGCAAGACTCTCTCGGCCAACCTCAAGGAAGCGGAGGATAGGCTCAAGACTGTGTCGGAGGAGAGGGATAGTGCTGTGCAGAGGGTTGATGAGCAGAAGGTTTTGATAGGCGAGCTGGAAGGGAAGTTGGGGAGGCTCCAAGTCACCGGGGTTATTGAAGATGGGGAGAAGGAGCTCGACCCTCAAGGGGAGTATGCCTCCTCCTCTCGTGCTGTTTTGATCGCCAAGATCCAGGAGCTCGAGTCCAACATGGTTGCTGCTGCGACTTTTAGTTTTAACAATGCAGTGGCTCAGCTCAGGATCCTCAACCCCGGCTTGATCGAGGAAGGTTTGGATGAGGACAAAGAGGTACGGGATGGAGCTATTGTCACTCCTGATGATGAAGTGTAAATTTATTTTTCTCTTTTATTTGTTCGGGCGTTTGCCCTTTTGATGTAACCGACAATTATGACCCTTTGAGGTTTTTATAATTCCAGTATTTCTATTTATCCACCTGCTCTTTTACCTTTATCTCATCTAGATTTAGGGTTTGTGTGGTGATGCTTTTAATTTCCTTTGAATGTCGAGTCGATCGTTCGTATGCTCAGCGTTTTTAGGTTCGTACTTTGATTATCTTTTCGTGTGACGACCTGTATGCTTGATGCTTTCGTTTGTGCTCGACGAACCTTGAGGTTTTTAACTTGGGGATTTTCCAAACATTCTATACGCCGAACTACTTGTTTCCTCGCGCTAGTGTGTGCTTGGATGGTGGTCATCGTTTTGGTAGCTGGTACCATTTGATGCCGGGCTTAGAAGGTGTGGGGAACCATTCCAAGTGTTTGGAGATGTTTATCCAAACTAACAACGAGGAGAGGGGCTGTTGTTTAAGCTTTCCTCCTCGGGGTGTGAACATCCCATCGCGAGCTGGGGTTCTACCGGGCGTCTACTATGACGATGGTGCTCCGTGGTCTAGAGCTTTCCTCGCCAACATCATCGAGCTCCTAATGTCTCGACTCTGTTTTATATTTTAAGATTCATGCCCGTACCTAAGCACTCCTCCGTTGTATAGGCGTGCTTCTCATGGGCGAAGACACAGCCTTCGTCGAGGGGTGACTTTGAGCTCCCCTCAACTGTAGTATTGTTTGAGCTTTTCGGCATTCCAAGGTCGAGGAATTTCTTTTCCGTAAAGATCTTCCAAATAATAAGCACCGTTTTCGGTTTTGGCTCGGACACGATAAGGTCCCTCCCAATTTGCCGCGAGTTTACCTTCGCGGGAATATTTTTGGTTACGTCGTAGTACTAGTGTCCCAACATCGAATTCTCGCTTGATGACCTTTTTGTCATGCCGTTTTGCTATTTTTTGTTTCAAAGTAGCTTCTCGGAGGGCTGCGCCGTCTCGGAGTTCCTCCAAGAGGTCGAGCTCCTCTCTGAGCATTTCGTGGTTGTCTTCCCCTTCGAGGGGTACTTCCGTTCGGAAGGAGGATGCTCCGGTTTCTACTGGAATTACGGCCTCTGTTCCGTATGTTAGTCGGAAAGGCGTTTCTCCCGTTGTAGAATGTGGAGTGGTTCGGTAGGACCAGAGTACGCTGTGTAGTTCTTCTGTCCATTTTCCCTTTGCTTCATCCAACCTTCGTTTGAGTCCTCGTAATATGACCCTGTTTGCAGCTTCGGCTTGACCGTTCGTTTGAGGGTGTTCGACAGAGGTGAAGTGTTGGGTTGTACCTATCTTTGCCATGAACTCTCGCACTTTTTTGTCTGTGAATTGAGTCCCATTATCTGTAATGACAACTTGAGGGATCCCAAATCTTGCAAGTATGTTGCGTTTGAAAAATCGCAACACATTGAATATAGTGATATTGGCGAGAGGCTCGGCCTCGATCCATTTTGTGAAGTAGTCGACAGCTACTATTAAGTATTTATTTTGTCCTGCTGCCGTTGGAAACGGTCCTAAGAGGTCCATCCCCCACCAAGAAAACGGCCACGGGGACGAAAGCGTTTTTAGCTCGTTTGGAGGGGCCAAGTGCATATCCCCGTGACGTTGGCATTTGTCGCATTTTTTGACATGCTCTTTCGCGTCTGCTTGCATGGTAGGCCAATAGAATCCCGCTCGCAAGGCCTTTCTGGCCAAGGAACGTCCACCAATGTGCTGACCGTTTATTCCTTCGTGGATCTCGCCGAGGATCGAGGCTACCTCGCTTTCCTCGACACACTTTAGTAGAGGGATGGAAAATCCTCGGCGGTACATTTTTCCATTTAGGATTACGTATGCGCAGGCTCTTCTTTTAACCTTAGCTGCCTCCTTCTTATCAAGTGGGAGGTTTCCAGTGTTCAGAAATTCGAACACATGTGTCATCCAGCTGTTGGCGTTGATCTCGCATATCAGGAATACCTCGGTGGGTTTCACTATGCTTGGTTTGGATAGCGTTTCCTGAATAAGCGATTGATTTCCGCCTTTCTTTCTCTTCGTGCTTGCGAGCTTTGATAAGATATCTGCTCTTGCATTGTGTTCGCGAGGAACGTGCTTGATTTCGGTTTGTCTGAATTTGGTTAATTTTTCTTTGATCAAGTTTAAGTATTCCGTGAGTCGCTCGTCTTTTGTTTGGTATTCCCCGGTTATTTGTGATGCGACGAGCTGTGAGTCCGTGAATATCTTAATTTCCTCGGCTTCCATATCCTGAGCCAACCTTAATCCTGCCAAGAAAGCTTCGTACTCGGCTTGGTTGTTTGTGGTTGGGAAAGCGAGTTCGAGTGAAACTTCTATGAGCACTCCTTCACCGCTTTCGAGTATGATACCTGCACCACTCCCTTGTGGATTCGAGGATCCATCTACGAAGATGGTCCATTTGTTTTTATCCGGGGTAGATGACGTGGTCATTTCAGCTATGAAGTTTGCTAGCACTTGGGCTTTTAAAGCCTTTCTGCTTTCGAAAAAGATTTCGAATTCGGACAACTCGAGCGACCATTTTAGCATTCGTCCTGTCATATCTGGCCTCGCAAGGAGTTGCTTAATCGGTTGATCAGTTCGGACAACGATTGAGTGAGCTAAGAAATAGTGTCTTAGTTTCCTCGCGGCCGTGACTACTGCTAAGGCCGTTTTTTCAATCTGTAAGTATCGGAGTTCTGGTCCTTGCAGAGCCTTACTCACGAAGTAGACGGGTTTTTGCCCTTGCTCAGTTTCTCTTATGAGAACGGCGCTGATGGCCTCCGATGCTACGGCGAGGTAAAGGTATAGGGTTTCCCCTTCGTTGGGTCGCGTTAGGACTGGAGGTTCGGATAGTGCTCGTTTTAAGTGTTGTAGCGCATCCTCGCATTCCTTTGTCCATTCGAATGCAGATTCTTTTCGAAGTAATTTGAATAAAGGTAGCGCGTGTTGAGCGGATTTTGCGACAAAACAAGATAAGGCTGTGAGCATCCCGTTTAATGATTGGATTGATTTTTTTGAGTCCGGCGTAGGGAATTCAAAGAATGCTCTGCATTTATCGGGGTTGGCTTCGATTCCTCTTTCGGTTAAGTAAAACCCGAGGAATTTCCCAGATTTTACGCCGAATGTGCATTTTTCAGGATTGAATCTCATGTTGTACTTTCTCGCTTGGTCGAACACTCTTTTTAGATGGGCTGTATGATCGACTTCCTCTTCGGATTTGACGATCATATCATCCATGTAGACTTCGAGCATGTCACCGATTTCATTATTGAAGACTTTGTTCATCATCCTTTGGTATGTGGCGCCTGTGTTTTTAAGCCCGAAAGGCATTACGTTGTAATAATAATTACCGGATTCGGTCATAAACGCTGTTTTCTTTTTATCGATTTCAGCCATTTTTATTTGATTATAACCCGAGTACGCATCCATAAACGATAGTAATTTAAATCCTGATGAATTATCTACTAATTTGTCTATGTTAGGTAAAGGGTAAGCGTCTTTAGGGCAAGCCCTATTAAGATCGGTATAGTCAACACACATGCGCCATTTTCCATTCGATTTTTTAACAAGTACAACATTGGATAGCCAGGTGGTATACCTAGCTTCCGAAATGAAATTTGCCTCGAGGAGGTCTTTTACAGCTTTTTCAGCAGCCTCCGCTTTTTCGGGAGACTGCTTCCTACGCCGCTGAACAACGGCACTAGCCCTAGGATCTAAAGTCAACTGGTGACAAGCGACCTCAGGGTCGATACCAGGCATCTCTGCAGCGCTCCAGGCGAACAGTTCAGCATTGTCCTTAAGGCAGGCGATCAGCTGCTTTTTGACCAAGTCGGGGAGCCCAGTTCCAATCTTGATCCCTTTGAGGGGGTCTTCGCCCAAGGGCACCAGCTCGAAATCTCCTTCCGGAATTGGGCGGTAGATTTTCTTTTCAGCATTGGTGAGGTCCTTCAGCTTCTCTTCCTGATGCTCCTTTTTTATGAGTCGAGCATCTATGTCGACGGAACCTCCAATAGTGTTTACCCCCGAATTTTTCTTTTCAGTTTTCTTGGGGGTTGCCACGGTGCTCAGATTTTTCGCCGCGGCCTCGAAGCATCTCCTCGCAGCAGCTATGTCGCCGTTGATGGTGGCGACCTGGCCGTCCAGTGTGTAGTATTTCAGCTTCAAGTGAACGGTGGACGACACAGCAAACAGCTCTGCTAAAGTAGTTCTGCCGATGATGCAGTTGTACAGCGAGGGACAGTCGACGACCATGAATTGTGTCCTCACGGATTTCATAGCCTTTTCCTCGCCGAAGGTGACGATGAGGTCCACGTATCCCCAAGGCTTGGTAGTCGACCCGTTGAACCCCTGAAGGTCGGGTCCTACATAAGGAACCAAATTTTTCTCCGACAGTTGTAAAGTTTTGAAAAGCCCCGAGTACATTACGTCGCACGAGCTCCCCTGATCTACGAGGATGCGGTGGACGTCGAAGTTTGCCATGCGAGCCCTCACCAACAGTGGTATCTGGTAGTTTGGCGAGCCCCCAGGAACTTCTGATTTGTAGAAGGCCAGCGGGTCGGAGTCTCCCTCAGGTTTGGTGACGGTGATGGGAGTTACCGAGCAAACGTTTTCCAGCTCCTCGAACTTTCTTTTTACCGATCCGAGGGTGATTTTGTTTAGGCCTCCCCCTGTTATCACCAGTGCTTTTGGGAAATTTTCCCATGAGCCATTCAGGTGGGCGTTGAAATGCCTCATGAGCGCTCCCTCGTCCGACCCCGGGGATGGAAGTGGAATTTCAGGTGCTGAGATGGCCAGTGCCTGAGGGACGATGCCTCTGTTTTCCTGCTCGGGAACATCAATGGCCATTGCGACCTCTTGAGGCTCCCGCCGTTGTTGTTGTTGTTGTTGTTGTGCTTGTTCGTCGTTCTGAACGTATCTTCGGGCATAACCCTTTTGTATCAGAATTTCGATAGCGTCTTTTAAGTGGACACAGTCCTCAGTAACGTGTCCATGGCTTTTATGATAGCGACAAAATTTCGTCCTATCAGTATTTGCCTTCATGGGCTGCTGTCTTGGGAAGTGGATCCCAGCCTTTTTGAAGTCCGCAGCGGAGACTTCGGCGAAAATGCGATCTCTTGACGCATTTAGTGGAGTGTATGTTGTGAATTTTCCCCGAGGAGGTTTGGAATCTTTAATCCTTTCCTCCTTTTGCTTTTCGCTACCTCTCCGCGAGGTTCCAGCTTCATCTTTTTCGTGGTTCCTGGTTTTTTCTTGACCTTTAGGCCTCCTTAGATCTTTGGCCCTCTGTTTCTCCTCGTAGGCGATGTACTTCTTCGCCTTTCCGAAGAATGCATCCAGCGTCTTCGGCTCTTCGATACCGACAGCTTTAGCAAAGTCGCTGTCCGGATGTAGTCCCCTGTCGAGGAGGTACAGCTTCATGCTCTCCTCGATCTTCACTTCTACGGCTGCTTTGTTGAACCGTTCGAGGTAGGCCCTTAGAGGCTCGTTCTCGCCTTGGATAATGGCTTCGAGGGTTGCTTCAGTTTTTGGATGACGCCTCGAGGAAGTGAAGTGAGCCCGGAAGCGGGCGCACAGGTCCGACCAAGAGTCTATGGATCCTGGCGCCAAGCTCTTGTACCAAGCCATAGCGCCTTTCCTCAGAGTTGTGGGAAAGAGCTTACACTTGATAGAGCCTCGTACATATCTGTACTCGAGGAGAGCTTCAAGATTTTCGATGTGCTCGTCCGGATCTGTCGAGCCATCGTAGGTATCCATTGCCGGTGGTTTCTCGAGTCCGACCGACAGGGGGAGTTCTCGGATCCTTCGGGAGAGGGGGCCTTGGTGACTGTCCCTTTCTTCCGGGGATCGATTCCTTTGGCGGCGAGGAGGGTTGTCCCTTCTAGGGGAATGTCTCCTCGGTGGGGTGGAGTTTCGAGATATTGCCTCGTTTCTCCTTGGGCTCGACCTCCTTTCGCCTCTGTGGCGAGGTGGTGAGCGTGACCTGGAGTAGGTTCTGCTCCTCACAGGTGTGGGTGAACGGCGAGCTGGGCGAGCTTGCGCCGTGATCCTCGATTCAGCAATTGCGTCGATGCGACGGCTTTGCTGCTCGAGCCTTTGATTCTGCTGCTCGTATCGCTGGTTCTGTTGCAGTAATAAGTCCGACTGGCGGTTGATTGCATTGACCAGCGCAGCCATCATTTCTTGCATGGGGACTCCCGGAGGGATAACCACTGCCGGAGTCGCCTGTGGCGGGGTAGCCACAGGGATCTGCGGTTCTTCTGGGTTGTAGGGCTCGTAATGCTCATCTTGCCCTCCTTGGCCATTTTCCGTTACGGAGGCGAATTGGCCGTCCCCTGGGTGGTACGTCGCGTAGTCCATTGTTGATCCATGGTTCTCCGCCACGTGCTCCGGGATTTGGTGGTTGTTAACGCCAGCCATTGGTCGTGAAAGAAGGTGTTTTGAAGGAAGTTTAGTTTTTGGTTTGGTTAAACAGGGAAACTAATGATTCCCACAGACGGCGCCACTGATCGTGTTGACCAGAATGATGCGACCTCGCCGGCGTTTGCGGTGGTTGAGAGCGTTGAGACCCCTGTTGAAGCGGAGGGGGGTTGTGTACCTGCAGGCACTCCGACGCTCAAGTCAGTTTGTGTTTGTGAAGGTTTTCTTAGCTAAAATGATGCGTACCTTGCAAATGAAGTGGAGATGCATATATATAGCCCCCAGCGCTGGGCCAAGACCCTTGATGGCATTAATGGCCATCAAGTGGCTGCCGGAAAACGGCTTGGAGGCCTTGATGTGCAGTAAATGCTCATCATTCCAGTTTACGGCCGTTACAATACGTAAGAGTATCAGACCGTTGGAGTCTTGCTCGGATCGTGTATGTTCGACACCTTCTGATGCTCGAGCTCGACGCTCGGCCCAGAACACATAGTAACTTATATTTTTCTTTATCATATCACATAAAAGGGTAGCTTTGGGTGTTTTTAGATATGAAATAACCCCTCTTTCTCAGCGTTGCGATTATTTAGTTAACATCAATTTCAATCAACCTCAAATTCAACTAATAAATAAACCGCCAACAATGGAAATTCAAAAGTATGAGTATTTCAGTCACTTTAATTTTGTTACATTATTTATAAGCATGAATGTGTCATATATGCAATTAACTTAAATGTTGCGATTTTATTTGCAAAAATTTATACTTTTTATATATTTTTAATGATATCGAATTTGTTTTAGTAAAAAATAAATAAATTATTATCCTTTTATAATATTTATTATCTTTACTTGACCAAAAATAATTTATTTTTATTAACATTAATTACTTTTAACTTAAAATATATAATTTTTTATACTAACTCGTAATAAATACTACTATAATAGAATGATAAATTAGTTATTTTTTTTTCTGAAAAGTAAACTTTAAATACAAATTAACAATATTTTAGTCAAAAAAAAAAATAATTTACAGAAAAAAGTTTGAAATTTAGAACTTAAAAAATGGTTTTGAAAAGAAAAAAGACGGAGGTGTGGTAGAAAAGAATAGAAGGAAAGGCTGTCAACCAGGTCACACCCTATCTATCCTTTTTCCCTTTCTCGTGGTTGAAATGATTCCCTCTCTCTCTTTCTAGTATCTTCGATTTCAATTTTGGTCTTAACCCCAAAATTTCAATTTCAATTTTCAAATTACTCTCACATTTTATTTCTCACGAGTCACGCCCACAACCACACCCACACTACTCTCTCCTCAGTATAAATACCCCTCTTCCATTTTCATTGCATTTCTCTCTTATTCTTCTTCTTCTTCTTCTTCCTCATTCACACCGCCGAGATCCATTCTCTCTCTACTTTCACGGTATCTTTTTCCTTTTCTCTTTCTTCTTCTACTTCTACTTCATCGATCAGTTAGGTTTATTCTTCTTGCTTTCTTTCTAGATTTACTTCATAATACGCTGATTTGTTGTTGCAATTTCGACTAGTTTATGCTTAGATTTGTTTAACAATGCTTGTTTATGTACTTAATCGGAATCATCTAAGTATTTTATTATGTAATTGTGAATTGCGATTGCTATAACTTGATCTATGTAACTGAAATGGAGTAGATCGTGGATAACTAGTAACTGATCTGTGATCTGGTTGTTGCTTATGGTGCATCGTGTTATTTGATTCTGATCTTTTAGATGCTGGATCTGGAGTTTTTTTTTGTAACTTCAATTTTAGTGTTGATGATTATTGTGTGTTTGTATAGTTCATAGATTCCATATTTTGCAGTTACTTTCGAAGTGTTTCGGTTTTGTTGACTGGATTTATGGTCTGATCTGCTTTTTATGTGTGAATTTCTCTGTTTTCTTTTCTTTTTGTAGTCGTGGTTTTTCCTTCATAGAACTTCATTTAGAATTTTGAACTTTTAAACAACCTGATTCATAGTAAATTGAAGATTTTAGTACTTATTGTGATGAGGAACTTGAGATTATAGGTTGCACATGCTTTCATTCTATGTTTATTTTATGACATTTTGAATACAGTTCAATCTTTCAGTTTTTGTTTATTGGACTATGTACCTGCTCTACTTTCTTTCTTTGAAAACCTAAAATTATCTAATCTAAGTTCTTGAAGAAGAAATTTGGATATGACTGTGTAATTTCAATGCTATTGATAAATGATAATTGTGCTATTGATAAATGATAATTGTGCTTGTTATATACAATGTGAATTATTGATGTTTTATGTAGAAATGGTTAGTATTTGAAGCAAAACGAATCTTTCGAATTTGTAATTGGCTGAATTCTGTGGGTGGTCATTTTGACTTGTTAGTACTGACAATCTTATTCCTGCATAATGTAGTTCAGTAAAAGATGGCTGATGCTGAGGATATTCAACCCCTTGTTTGTGACAATGGAACTGGAATGGTGAAGGTTAGTATTTAGTAGTACTTTGAATTTTTTTGTTTGTCATGTTTTGTCTTTTATTCTTTCTTTTTTTGTTACTGAACAACTTGTCAATCTGTAATCTTTGTGCAGGCGGGATTTGCTGGTGATGATGCTCCTAGGGCTGTGTTTCCAAGTATTGTTGGCCGACCACGTCATACCGGTGTTATGGTTGGGATGGGCCAAAAGGATGCCTATGTTGGTGATGAAGCCCAATCAAAAAGAGGTATTCTTACTCTCAAGTACCCCATTGAGCATGGTATAGTCAGTAACTGGGATGACATGGAAAAGATCTGGCATCACACATTTTACAATGAATTGCGTGTTGCTCCTGAGGAGCACCCAGTGCTTCTAACTGAGGCTCCACTCAACCCAAAGGCCAACAGAGAAAAGATGACCCAAATCATGTTCGAGACCTTTAATGTGCCTGCCATGTATGTGGCCATCCAGGCTGTCCTCTCCCTTTATGCAAGTGGTCGTACAACTGGTTCGTATTTTATCCATCTCTCTTAGAACATACTTTTGAATCTGATATTCCATTAGCCTGTTCCTAAATAAATCATATTTGAAACAGGTATTGTTTTGGACTCTGGTGATGGTGTGAGTCACACTGTGCCAATCTACGAGGGTTATGCACTTCCTCATGCCATTCTTCGTTTGGATCTTGCTGGCCGTGATCTAACTGAATCTTTGATGAAGATCCTTACTGAGAGAGGGTACATGTTCACCACCTCAGCTGAGCGGGAAATTGTTCGTGACATCAAGGAGAAGCTTGCCTATGTTGCTGTGGATTATGAACAAGAACTTGAGACTGCAAAGAGCAGTTCGTCAATTGAGAAAAACTATGAGCTTCCTGATGGACAGGTTATCACAATTGGAGCTGAGAGGTTCCGTTGCCCTGAAGTTCTTTTCCAGCCATCTATGATTGGAATGGAAGCTGCTGGAATTCATGAGACCACCTACAACTCTATAATGAAGTGTGACGTGGATATCAGAAAGGATCTGTACGGAAACATTGTTCTCAGTGGTGGTTCAACTATGTTTCCTGGTATTGCTGACCGTATGAGCAAGGAGATCACTGCCCTGGCTCCTAGCAGCATGAAGATTAAGGTTGTGGCTCCACCAGAGAGAAAGTACAGTGTCTGGATTGGAGGATCAATCCTTGCATCCCTCAGCACCTTCCAGCAGGTGATTATTTTACCACAAATTAGCACATTGCCATGTAATGCCAATTATATTTGATTTCTAAATCATGTTTTTTGTTTTGCAGATGTGGATATCCAAGGGTGAATACGATGAGTCTGGCCCATCCATTGTCCACAGAAAGTGCTTCTAAGTCCAAAATGATGCAATAATGGTAAGTTATTTTTGCTGTGGTTGCTTTTTTGGTGTCTCTGTCATGTCATGTGAACTATGTTGGTGGATAAGAGGTGAGATAGGATCATTGGAGGGTATATTCTGAGATTGATTTATCAAATGTTCTATGGCAGCCCGCTGAATGTCAAGGGCAAGGAGTTAAGAGGCATTTTTTGCCTTTGAATTCTTCCATGCCTTGTTAATTAGGCTGTCTGTAGTAAGGAGTGATGCTTATTTTAATTTTTATTTCCCTTCTCCCTTTTTTCAGAGTTTACATTTGAAGGTTTCCCCCCCCTTTTGGAACGTTCATGTTTATGTCTATAGCACATTAGCATGTATCGAGATTATTTTACAATATCGTCAATTTGCGCAATTTAATTTTGAATTTGGTCAAAAAAAAATTTTGAATTGAATTTATACATGAATTATGTGCTCGTTAAATTTGGAGTGCTTCCTATGCTGAAATTCTTTAAGGCAAACTTCTAAAGGAATTAACACTAGAAAAGTTTTATTCAAATTGAGACCTTTAAAAAATTATTAATAAATTGAGTTTTTATTCTCAATTGAGGCCTTCTGTTTTATAGGTTACTCAACTTAGGGTTCATATTAGCAGGACATTCTTTCATTAATTGATATATGGTGTTAGTGAAGTGTCATGCAAATTGCGAACATTATCGGTTTACATGGATCGAAAGAATTGTTCTCAGAAAGGGTTGGTCATTAACTATGCGATTTGATATGATCCAAGTGAAGTGATGATTTTTAAATGTTATTTTTATATAAGTGATGTTAATCCCACACATCCAAACATAATGCGTATTAGTGACAGAAAGTATTACTATAATAACTGCAAAATATTGTCTGTCGCTGCATGTGGAACAAATGCAAAGGACCACAAAAATTTGAATGAAGCATAATGTGCGGGATATGTCATTTATTGGGGACCTAATGAAATGAAATGATATATTAGTGGCCTTCCACGAACCAAGTATGTTCTTTAATAATTAATTCTACCGTGCAGAATACACTAATTAATCAGTCCTTCTAAGCCCATTTTTTATCCTCAATTTTTACCACCTAATTACATTTCTCTGCCTATCCTACACGTAGTTATACAGAACCCTGGTGCTATTATAATAGTTGTATTTTTTTTTTTAAGCAATGTTATGTTAGTTTTTTTAGGACTTGAATTTTGGACCTCCTGCTCTTTCATCCATCCTTAGCTCAACTAGTTGGTAATTAGCAATTTTCACCTCCAATTACTTTTCTGTGCGTCAACTCAACATGCGGATAAAAAAACAAAAAACTCAACATGTGGATAAATATGTGGCTAGTTACAACGAATGTATCGGTACACATTCAAAACAAAAAAAATGTGTATTGGAAAATTTAATATAAAATTATTTATATTTAACTATTTTAAGACATAACTTAATTCTTCTATTTTGTTAATATTTTCTCCGTCCCCAAAAAAATGGAAGAAAAACTCATTTTTTTTCCAAATTATAATTGAAAAACTTAACATTTATTTTTTTTGCTTATTTTCATGAAATTAAATATAAACTGCATTTAATTTACTCTCTCTTCTCTTTTTCAATTAATAAAAACTATTTTTACATCTATGCAACTATTTTTACAAAAAATATTTCATATTATTATGTTTTTTGTTTTTCTTAATTTTTTTTTTTGTTTATAACTTGGGATGAAAATAGTATACTATTATTATATAAGTAGCAGAAGGGTACTTAGGTAGCGGATGATAATTTCAAAATTTCTAAAAAAATTCTTATTTTTATATCGTCAACTACTTAAATAGCGAAAGGATAAAACGTGAAAGACATATGGTGTGCGAGAAATACGTAGGGTGACAAAAAAAATCTCGTCTTCTATTTTCATTTAAATGCTTTTTCAGATATTAAGAAAACAGAGACATGAAAAGGGGAGAATGTTGGTTATTATATTTGAAAAGACATATTTAATTTTGAATATAAGAAAGAAAAAAACTTCATAAATAATTTTTTGTTATTTCAATATAACTTATTATATCGTCAAAAAGTTCTTACCAAAATAAATTTAATTTTTCATCACAATTTAATACAGAAATTAAATTACATAATTCATTTATTGATTTTTTTTATTGTTTTTTTATTAATGAATGTTGTTATTTAGTGGGAATCATTTAAATAATCTCGAGAGTTTAGCTCAGTTGGCATGACAATGACATTGCATTATATATGCAAGGGGTCGGGTTCGAATCATGATCATTTCACGTATTCACCTTAAGAGTGGAATTAGAAGAACCCATAAAAATAGAGAATTTGACCAATTATAAATTGACTAACCATGCATGGGTTCGAGCTCTGACTCTCACTTGTGCGTGTGAGTTTATAATGACTTTATCATTGTCTATGTACCCAAAAAATAATTGGCTAACCATGCTACATAGTATTTGTGAGCGTTAAATGTTGCTACATAGTATTCTTGTGGTGCCTCATTCTCTTGTTATCCCAAAGCATTTTACCTGATGTTTCTTCAGAGCGAAACATAAATTCAACTCATAAATTTGTAGAATTTACCTCATTAAAATAAACATATAATATATATTTTAACTTGTTTAATTTAGAATGTAATCTAAAATTAGCAATTTTAATTTAGAAATTTAGGTATTATGAATATTAATTAAAGAAAATATGACAAAATCAATATATTATTAATTTTTAATTAAAAATAAATTTAAATATTAGATAATTCACACTTAATTGAATTTCTCTCATTCTCATTAGTTAAATATGAAAAAGTCATGCATTTCAATAACAAATAATACAACTATATGCCCAACAATATATCTTGTAAAGAAATAATATCTCTCTCATTTTTTTTTCCGCCTATTAAATATGACTCTTAGAAACACGCATGTCATGTGAGATTGAATATATTACATATGATTGAATTACAAAGTATTTATATATTTTAACTCTATTGTTTTATTTTTATTTTTACGAAATCCCCGTTATATTATGTATCTTTTTTTTTTACAATGTTCATGTATCTATTATTTATTAAATAATTTATTATATTGAAATGTCCACAAATCTTAGCTCAACTAACAGAAATATCGAAATTGTTAGGTAGGATATCATTTCGTCTATCTAAAAAAAATTATTATATTTAAATAATCGCATAAAATGTTGCAATATTATATTATTTTATCAATTTTTTCGCGCACACGTGCATAAAAATTGGAGAGGTTGTTGGTAACACACAAGTACTAAAAATTATTATCTATCTAATTTTTAATATATCTCGTTTCTCCGTCCCCTTTATAAGCAAAAATTCTTTTGTTAGGATCATTGAAGTACTTGGTCTAAAATATAACCAAATAATCAATTATTCATCTATGAATTTTTATACTATAATTTTGTTTTGGTACAAGAAAATTTATACTATTATACAATTATAAAAAAATATTCACAAGTGTAAATAATCATTACTCATATAATTATTAACATCTACTATATTATTATAAAATTAAGTGAGTCTCTATATATTATATTGTATTTATTACTAATATGATTAAATTAAACTTTTGAATTGACTAAAATAATTAAGTTTTTGAATCGTTTGGTGAAAACATGCGAGTTTTAGTGGTTTTATCGTGTAAACTCGTTTTGACTTCTAATTTTACTCAAAATTATTTTAGCTTCGATTTAACACAAAATCCACTAGGGTCGTAGATAGACTGAAAGTGTTGTAACAACAATGTAGAAATTGAGTTCATTGTCGTCGCCAACACGATCACACAATGGTTGGTACCGCGAACCTCACGAGCTTAGACGCATAACCAGGAGGAGTTATAAGAGTTTCAGAATTCAGATCTAGATCCTTTTTATCTGTAAGAGGAAACTCATGAGAAGGATTGTTGTCGCACAAAGTCTCGGTAACCTTGAAAACCAATCCAATTGAAAGCAGATTGGGATAAGAGAGGAATTGATCATGCCATCACCATGTCCCTCAAATGGTAGCAGTACCAATAACCCCTCATCATCTTTAGGCGATGCTTTGTTCTCAACAATTTATTCTTTAAACTTTTTAACCGTCTTTAGGCGATGCTTCGTTCTCAACAATTTATTCTTTGAACTTTTTAACCGGCTCTAATGTGTATGGGTTGGGGGAATGAGATTGAGTTGAATTAAATGGAAAGTTAGAAAAATATGGAATTGAAATTGATATGCCATGGGAGGGAATCATGATAGCATTGAATGACAGGAAAAGGATAATTAAGGCACGTATAAGATACGGATAGTGACCAAATATAAGATACGGATAGTGACCAAGAATGAGAGTGATATTTCTTGTGATCTAATAACAACTTCATAACTATAAAAAAAATAACAACTTCATAACATAATTACACGTGATAGAATGATAAAGAGATAATGAAAAGTTTGTACATGTTCCCTCTTCTAATTTTAATCATCACCCTAGCATTCACCATTTTTTTTTATGCTCTTAGAGAATGAAAAAAAATATGAATTTGACAAATAACAACTAAAAAAAGAGTGTATAGTTTAAACAACATATTTATATTTATTATGCATATATGGATATAGGAGATGACTACGGTGAGAACACAAAACATAACTGTAGTAACTCTGCATACTAACAATTTACTGTCGACCTTGTATCTTCTTCTCCGCCATCTCAGTGTATTCGACGCCCACTTCTTCAACACATTTGGTTATCGTCTAATCTCAGTGTTTCTACGTTCAATTAAATATCCCTCTACACTCCCTATTTAATTTCCACATTTTATTTTTCCCACAAAACCAATTTTGTCTTATTCAATTTGATTGCTTTTGATGTGTTAATATTCATGATCGTTCAGGATGATGTGGTTTTTCAAATCAATTGAACAAGCTTCTTTTTTTTTTTGTTGACAGAAATCAAGCTTCTTTTTTTCTCTACCAAAAATAAAAAAATTGAATAAACCCCTTCTTTTTTCCCCAACAAAATTATCTTCAGTGATCAAAACATGAGTGTCTAAAATCGCAATTGAAAGATGAATTAAAATTGCAATTGTTAAAAAGGAGACAGAATATAAGTGCAGGCAAGAGATTTGACACCAACAAATAAACATAACAGAAGCAACGAAGGAGACAGAGTAAATTATTAATATACGGAGTGACTACAGTTGTGTTTTTTATTCTAGGCCGCAGATATGCATCCAACGGTTATTTACTAATTTGTTCATCAAACGAGTCGATATAAAAAAATATTATTTAGGAGCCTAATCTAAAAAAATGTTTGTTGCACACCAGTCTCCATCTAATAGGTTTCATGGTTGATAACAAATAAAGCAAGGGTCAATTATAAATAAATTATAAGTTTCACTCTCCACATCCCAAGTCATAGCAGTAATAAACCAGGTACCGGGTTTCAAAAATAGCTAGCTAAAACACAGTTATTGGTACTACATTTAGAGTACATTAACCTTCGATGAAGTAGCCTATGATGATCGGCTGCCAGCCCTCATACAGAAAATGGACACAAGAAAATCTTGATCGACCCCTAGGAAGTCCTTATTCATATACAAACCATAGATTGAAACTACTAAGAACTTGAGCTTTTATCACATACTTTAATACTTTAATCTTCTAGTCCGGTGGGAATAGCAGCTTGCTTTAATGACTTACACCGATTGTAGTTGGTGTAGATTTTCATTCGATGTTTTGTTTTTTTCATGCTTCATTAGCTCTATAAACTCCCTAAAAGCTGCATTATCAACAATCACAATAGTGGTTATTTGTCAAATCCAAATTCAATTCAATGTACGAAACAGTAGAAGCATATTGGATCAATGATTATATCCTACAAAACACGTTATCCTGAACTTGAACCTAAAATGTTTCAACGCTGTAAAGGTCAAGTTAATAGATTGACGACCACACCAAACTTCTTTTAATAAACAGTGCTGCAAGTTTGAAGTCTCTCACCATTGTCAGAATCATGAGGTCCAGGGGATGCTTCAGGGTGGTATTGAAGAGACACAATCTTTCGAGCAGGGAAAGCAAGACCAGCACAACTGCTGTCGTTAAGATTGATATGAGTAACCTCCACTCCTTCGGGTAGTGTGGCAGGGTCAACCGCATAGTTGTGGTTCTGCCCATTTATATATCAATTAATCCAGATATCAATTTATATCCGAAGGCCATAAAAAAGGACAAATACTACTTGAATGAAAACACTTGATAAAAAATATAAATGACATGGAACATTAAAAAGAACACAGGCTATCTAAATTGACTACATAAAGAACTGCACATGATACCTTCACTTCAACATGTTTGCTGCTATATACAGAATTTATGTGCTGCTGTATATAACCAGTTACATTGTTTTTCTACCACCAGTCACTATCATAGTGAGTTTTGGTTTAAGATCCTTAATAAAAGGGGCCAGGTCCTGACCCCTATGAGGCAAGGTCTACCACAAATATATTTTCCCTTTTCCATCAGACTTAATAGATTCAAATAGATTTAAGTAGAAAAGAATCTTAAACTAAGAAACAAATGGTGTAGAAAAGAGAGTAATTACTATGACTATTGGTGGAATGCTAAGAAACAAAAGGTGTAGAAAAGAATCTCATTAGTTTGCATACCTGAGAACTAATTTCAACACGGCCAGTTCGAAGGTTACGAACAGGATGATTTCCTCCATGGTGACCAAATTTCATCTTGTAGGTTGTACCCCCTAAAGCCTGGCCTAGCAATTGATGTCCCATACAAATTCCAAAAACAGGAACCTTTCCAATAATATTCTTTACTGTTTCAACGGCATAAGGAACAGCAGATGGATCTCCTGGGCCATTACTGAAAAGCACGCCATCTGGATTTAACTTCAAAGTTTCAGATGATGGCCATGTAGATGGCACAACAGTGATTTTACAGCCATAAGATGCTAGGCGCCTAAGTATATTATGCTTGATTCCAAAATCATACGCAACTACCTAAAATTACATTCATTAGTATGAAACATAATTTTAATCACCCAAAAGTCGACAAAAGGGAGTCAAAAAAAAAATAGCCTACGGTATAAACTTACATGGAAAGTGCCTCTAGGCCCTTCACTGGAGCTAAACTCCCATTCTTCCTTTGTTCTATCAACCCATTCGAATGGAGACTTGCAAGATACCCCACTAATTAGATCAATACCTGAAAATAAGAAACTAAAGACATGTAATTCCCGGTTTAAAAACATTTGAGTAATCTCCTCTAATAGTCATATCCTTACCAACAATATCCCATGATTTAGACATCTGAAGCAATTCCTCGTCTGTTTTGGAATTGTCAGTGCTCAAAACACCAATAAGGCTTCCATCTTCCCGTAATCTGCGTGTGATTGCCCGTGTATCAACATCATCTGTTGCATCACAAAGTACTGTGTCAAAAGAAAAATCCAGAGTTTACACAGACCATAGAGTTCTTGTTTCTCATAAATTACTTACAAATTCCCATGACATTCCTTTCTGCTAAGTAATCGCCTAGATCTTTTTCACATCTCCAGTTTGAGGTACTGAATAAATATCCATTGCAAAAAGACAGGAAAAACAAAGAGTAAGTAGACTAAAGTAAAGCAAGCTCAATCAACGAAAAATATTTCCAGAGCATGAGAACAGAACCTGATACTCAAACTCCTAATTACTAGACCAGAAAGGAAGCATTGTGCTGATTCCTCGTCATCTGACAGACAATGAAACAAAGGCAGTTTTAAAACGGCTTTGAAGCACAAGGATACAAGGAAAATTAAATATAAATAGATACTAACCAAAATTAATGCCTGTATTCCCAATGTGCGGATTTGTCATCAGAACAAACTGTCCAGCATAACTAGGATCGGTTAAAATTTCTTGATACCTGAGGAACACGAACATAGAGGATCGGTTAAAATTTCTTGATACCTGAGGAACATAGAACATAACAAATGAAACACGCACTCAATTAGGTAAAAAGCAAACCAATAAAACAAGAAAAAGAGAATAGCCTATGATTTATAATTTGGCTTATTTGGCTTACCCAGTTAACGATGTATTGAAAACAACTTCACCAACTTGGGTTCCTGAAGCACCAAACGATTTAGCTTTCCAAATCGAACCATCTTCTAGCACAAGTCTAGCATCCGAATTCTTCCAAGGCCTTTCTCCATTACCTATACATTCATTTATTCCTTTGTTTAAACCCTAACCAGCGGCAAAACTTGAACAGAAAACTTGGGGACACCAAGTCGTTTACCAATTTTATTTCTTTCGCAAATCTATCATTTTAAAACAAAAAATGCTTTGTTCTTCTGCATGTAGAATTTCATTGAGATAGGAGTAATATTCTTGAAATAAGGCTAACATTTTAGGCATACAAGCATTAGATACACAACCTCATTTTCCAAACGAACCTTAATTAATGCTAACATTTACACAATTGTTGCTCCCTCTTGAAGAAAGAATCAATTTTTTTACTTTTCATCTTCACTTTTCTTATGCAAAGAAATCTATATAGTATCAAAAAATTGATATATCCTAATAGACCCATCATCTATAACAATAAAAAGAATCATTTTTTTATGAAAAAGAATAATAACAGTCACAAAATGTATAATAATCTAATCAAATCTAAAACCATAACAATAGCATAAACGGCGCAGTGAGTGACAAGCTCATAACAACAAAATGAAAAGCAAAGAGGGTTACCGGCGGAACATCTGACAGAGAAAACGGAAACTTTTGAAGCGGTTTTTGGAGACTTGGAACCGAAGAGGTCGTTGAGAGATAGGGTGAAGGACAAAGCTTTTGTCGCCATTGTTGTCTTTCTTTCTTCTCTATGAAGCTGGCAACCACCTTTGTTTTCTCTTTACCGAGGTTTTTATTTTCAGTTTGTTATATTTTTTTTTTTCTGATTTATTTTACTTTTTTATAATTTGGTCCCCATGCAATATAGTGATTGGACTGAAAAAGCAAATTCTCAATTGGTGGTGGATAGTTTGTTTTGCCCAAAAATAAACCAAGGACAAAAATTTAAACTTCTAAAATTCATTTTCATACCATTTATATTTGACACTTTTGTCGAGATTGTGAATATTTTGCAAAGAGTTCAAAAAGTTATGAATAACAATGTTGTATCCCCACCAAATTGATTTTGCCGTTCAAAAAGAATTAGCGGCACAACTTGTTGTCTCTTTGTCTTTCATTCATATATAATTGTTCTATATTTATTGACGAAAATATTGACGATTGTGACCTATATTCTATAAAAAAAAAACTATGACATCAATCTTTTAAAAATTGATCTGCGACCGAACTAGGAACCTGGTCCGGTCATATTGTAATAAGGCCAACCTAACATTAAACGAGTCTTAAAGCGAACTCTGATTATAATATTCTAATAATAATATTTTTGTTAAAATTATTTAATTCTTAGATAAATTTTGTAATTCTCATGACCAACACCGTAAACAATACGAAGGTCATGAACGAGATACCACAAAAACCAGAGAAACCCAATAACCGATCACCATTATTATTTCTCATAAGACCACCAAAACATGATCTCACTCGGTTAGATAGAGAGTTGTCGTCAACATTGACTTTAATGATACTATCTACTATAGGTTTGCACTTTGTAGATGTCTTCTTTAGAGAGGAGATGCAACACATCAGAATGAAGAGAATATATTTGGCGAAGGCAATTCCAATTCAACCAATCATTGCCATTGAAAATTTTATCATTTCGAGACTTCCATAAGATCCAACATGTTATAATGAAGATAATACCATTAAGAGTTAGAGCATGATGTTTGAACCGAAAACGAAAATCCGGAGAATTGAAGGTAACATCCTTGTTGAAAATCAAAGCATCCCAAATCATCATGGAGTTCAAACAATCTCTAAAAATGTGATGATTCTCTATAACATATCAAATGATTTTTAATTTTTTTTATTTTTTTTAATGACTATATAATATAAACTTGTCAATTCAATGATAAATTTTGTAAAATTCATTATAACATTTCATACTACTAGTACTACTAATAGACATGGATGATGGATCCATCCTCAAAGTTAAACTTCATTCAAATTCAAATTTAAACTCACATTAAATTACTCCTACTAGTATTACTGTGACACCCTGTCCAACAACAGAAAAATAATTACTGTGACAAAAAGACAAACTCAACACCAGCTTTTGAGTGTAAATATTAATTTCACCTTTTAAATTTGGTAGCAATCACTTCTTCCAACAAACAAACGTTATTGTCGGAACGAGACAACAAACACAGTCACACTCACACCGGACTACAGCTACTACATCACCCTTCTCTCTCTCTCTCTCTCTCTAACCATGGCAGACTATGAAAACCACCACCACCATCAACACCAACAACAAGTAGTTTCAAGAGAAACAGCTTTTCAAGCACTAAACACAATCATCCAGCTCCATTTTGAGAAAACCCTTGAAAAGAAAAGAGCCATTGACCTTCAAAAAAAGGAACTTCACAAACTCTTCCAAATCTTCTTCATCTTTCTTTCTTTAGTTTTCATGGCACAATCAATGTCACCTCGTCTTCAATGTCGCCATTGTTGGATCCCAATAACACTTCTTTCCATGGCACATCTTATCTTCTATGTCTCAGTAGCACAAACTCTTAGATGCATTAATGGATTCAAGTATCAGAGAAGGTGTCATAAGCTTACACTTGGTTTAGCAACTGAGAAGCTTAGGGATATGAAGATGAGGTTGAGTAGTGGTGGTGGTGGTGCTGATTATGATGCTGTTGGTGATGAAGAATTTGAGATTCATTATCAAGAACCTCCTGAGAGTTATTTTGGTAAGTTTAAGAGAAATTGGGCTCTTCATTTTGGGTTTTTGATCTTGATCTATGGTTTCATGATCTCTTCCTCTGTTGTTCTTCTCTGTTTTTAAGGTTTACCATTTTGGGTTGTTTTAGTTCAATTTAGTGTGTGTGTTTAGTTCAATATAGATATGTCAAAATCACAATGATCTACCGTAATTTAACAGAAGCTACACTCTGTAGCTTCAGTAAATTTCCGGTAGGTCGTCGTAATTCTGGCATACTCAACGTGATACCAAACATAGGCTTAAATGCTTTGTAACGTTATGATATTTTGTTAGAGAAAGAGTTATGATTAATAGTAGCAGCAATAGCTTGTTTTTGTTTGTATGTATAAAATTGAATGATTGATTTCCACTTGTTCATTCAAGTGTCCATTCTGAAATGAAAATCTGTCTTGTAGAATCTTTTTAATAGTCATTTTCCAGCAAAGGGGTATTCAGAAACCACTTTTTTCACTTAACCTTTCACTATCTAACATGACATTACTAATTTGATTTGTCATATTCACTCTAAAATGGATAAACATATACAATGTCGCCTACTATGTCTATATTTTGATATTCAAATAATACGATTTTTCTGATATAATCTCTTCGAATGGGAGCTACTTAAAATTTGCATTGAAAAAATGTGCTTTTCTGAGTGATCATTCATCACTACTCTTTGTGTTAGAGTGAGCAAAGTTAAACAAATAGATGCAAATATTTTAACTTTACTGTGAATAAAAATACAGCCAATTAAATTTGATCCTACACAGCTACACCAGTGACCAACATTGATTTGAGATTAAGGAAGCTTCGAGAAGCCATGTTTCCTCCTATTATGGGGAGAGAGCATTGCATAATGTCTTGTATGCATCTGCACATTGTTTAAATTTTTCTTCCGCCATTGCCTACAATCACGGAAAGGTTAAATACATATATATAAGACCAGATAACGCATACATTCATATAACCAAAAAGGTTACATGCACCTAGTTTTTATAAGGGTCGAGTTAACTAGCACCTACAACGGCAATACAACGCTATAACATAGCAGAATTAGAACAAATCGCTATTGTTCTGAGACATGCTATTCAGGATAAAATGTTGTCAAATAGTGGCACTAGAGCACCGCTGCATAGCGGAATTTGAACAAACAACTATTTTCAAACGAACCTGCGAAGGGCCTTGATGCTTATCAGGATGCCATTTTAAAGCTGATAACCGGAAACTACAATGGCAATAAAGAGATATAAGTATGTCTGGTAGAGGAACTGGCAGTAAACATGAAACCTAAAGCACTTACGCATCTTTAACATCTTCTATATTTAATGGACCTGTTGGAGGCAAACCAAGAATAGTTCTACCAGAACTTGATCCTACCCTTGCGGTTTTCCACTTGTTTGTGTTTGTCTTACTACTCCATTCAAATCTAGAGGATCCACTATTGTAAAGGGGACTTTTGAGACCTTTGTTTGCATAATAAGGCCTTCTACGTTTCATATATTTGATATGGTTCTGAAATTGACATTTTTAGCATCAATGAAGAACTATAACAATAAGTATATGGATGTCAAATAAGCAAGGTTTTACCTACAGAAGATGAAGCTAAATATTAATTCATGGTTTTTCTTTGGCTAACATTGTTTTGAGGACTCTTTATCGGATTCTTGGGTATGATTAGCTGATCCAGACACAAGTTATTTTGTTGGAGGGGCGTATTATCAAGTTATTTTGTCAACTGATCATGAGTTGGTTTTGAACAAGTTTGTTCTATTAAAAATTAATACTTTTGCTTGGAGGCTTCTTAGTGATAGGCTACCCACCAAGTCCAATTTAGATTTTCATGGTTGTTTGTGTATTGACTCAGCTAGTTGTGAAGTTCTAGAGAATTTTAATAATTTATTCTTGAATTGTACTTTTTTTTGGATCGATTTGAGAGATAGAGATAAGCGCATACAATGTCTATATTTTGATATTCAAATAATACAATTCTTCTTGGGGGTGATGGTATAATACAATTCTTCTTGATACTACAAAAATAGATGGAAAAATACAACCAATTAAATTTGATCCTACATGCAGATACACAGGTGACCAGCAGTGACTGAAATTATAAGGAAGCTTTGAGAAGCCATGTTGCCTTCTATGCTGGGGAGAGAGCATTGCATAATGTCTCGTATGCGTTTGCACATAGCTTAAATTTTTCTCCAGCCATTGCCTGCAATCACGGAAAGGTTAAGTGCATATATACAAGACCAGATAGTCATTATAACACATAGCAGAATTAGGACAAATCACTATTGTTCCGTGATATGCTATTTAGGATCATATGTTGTTAAATAGTGGCATTAGAGCATTGCTGCATAGCAGAATTTGAAGCAACTGCTATTTTATGTGACTCACAATTGACAACATTGTATGTAACATCCTTTCAATTTCCTTTTTGTTCCTAGCATTTATTTAAGTGGCAGATTAGGCTAAACAAATATTTCAAACGAACCTGTGAAGGGCCTTGATGCTTATCAGGATGCCATATCAAAGCTGATGACCGGTAACTGCAAAGGCAATAAAGAGATATCAGTGGTATGTAATGTGCATATGATATGTCTGGTACAAGACCTAGCACTAAACTTGAAACCTAAAGCACTTACGCAATTTTAACATCTTCTATCTTTAATGGACCTGTTGGAGGCAAACCAAGAATAGTTCTATCAGAACTTGATCCTACACGGCATGAAGCATCATCGTCTTTATCATTATCATAAGACTCATCATCACTTGCGGTTTTCCACTTGTTTTTGTTTGTCCTATTTGTATGTTCCCTCGATTTAATCCCATACGAGGAATGTATAGAAAAAGTTCCCCTCGTCTTACTGAAGGTCCATGTATAGTGTCTGTTATCAAATGTTGCATGAAATACTTGTTCTTCTGATCATACAATGGAGATCAATAGTTTAATCTTATGTGTTTTTATCAAAATAATTTGCTACCTGATCCTATGCTCATAACCAGAAATAGAAATTTTTAGCATTACAAAAAATGTGACACATGGTGGGGAAGTAAAAGGTGAAAAAGAAAATGTGAAGCCAAAGGAACTCACTTTTAGTTTTCTTTGGTGGTTTTGTTTGACCTTTATTGGAATAGCTATTTGAAGAACCATCAGAGTTTCCATCAAGTTTCAATTTCAATTTGGTTTCTTTGTCCTACCAGAATGTAACACCATAAAACACCACCATTGCAATTTTTGACAGTAAGTAAAATAAAAGATAATACTAATAGCAACATAAAATGATAGTTTGTTTGTAGAAACAAAAAAAGTGTAGAAAGCATACCTGAAAATTGCCAAACGGACCGAATAGTGTTTCGCCATCGCTGGGTTATTATTTGCATCGAAGGAATCTGCAGATTTTCAAGTTTTGTTGCGTGGACTTGATTTTGAGCTAAAAGAGTGTTAAGACACCAACGAACACGCCGAGTTTGTTCTTCTGGTTCTCCCCAAGAGAACTGCTCACTCACGCTCTACGATTTTTCAATTTTACCTTTCCGCTATTTAAGTAGTAGACAATAAGTTAATATGTACTAAGGTAGGGTGTTTTTGATGGGTGTCTGCTACTTTAAGTAGCGGATATTTTGGTAATTTCATAGGAGCGTGAGAAAATCAGTAGAATAGCAAAAATAAATCTCTTTGTTTGGAGGCTTCTTGGTGATAGGCTTTCTAAATCCATCTCAAGCCTTTTCTTCCACCTCTCCTCTCCAATCCTCGATCGAACTAGCGTTACATACCCACTAAGTCCAATTTAGATTTTCATGGTTGTTTGTGTAATGACTCGGCTAGTTGTGAAGTTTTAGAAAATTTTAATCATTTATTCTTGAATTGTGCTATTTTTGGATCGATTTGACATGATATTATTAGTTGGGTGGGCGTGAAATGCACTCTCCTAAATAATGTTATCTCTCTTGCTCATCAATGATGTGAAGCTCAGAAGCTCACATGTTTCGTAAAAAAAAAAATCATGTTGTATCTTGAAGCAATCTAGTAAGCTATAGTTTGGTCTATTTTCCTTTAAAAAAAAAAGCTTGGTCTATTTGAAAAGAAACAAACAAGACAGTAACTGAGTGAAACTTTTATTTTGGTCTATTTGATTGAATTGATTTCCACTTATGAAATGAAAATCTGTCTTGTACAATCTTTTTAGCAGTTATTTTCCAGCAAGATGTCAATAAGCAGACGTATTCAGAAACCACTTCCTTTCACTATCTAACATGACATTACTAATTTGATTTGGCATACTCACTCTAAAAATAATCCAATGATAAATGCATACAATGTCTATATTTTGATATTCAAATAATACAATTCTTCTTATCACTTTAATCATTTTCTTTTTATTTTTTTACCTTTTTTGTAAGTGTGCCTAAAAGAAAATTATTTGGGTTTGTGCCCATATTAGAATTTCTCCCATTACTACGGAATTGGATTAGGTGCATTTGAATTTTCAGTGCAGTCACTTGATAGTCGTCCGATCACGATCAGACGGTTTAAATAAATACAGTCAAAAAATACAGTTGTTAAATCATGATCGTCCGATCAAGATCGGACGACCATAAAGTGACCGACTGCATGATTGCACGGAAAATTCGACTGCGCGGAATCCGGATCCCATTACTACTCTTCTGGTTAGAATGAGCACTTTTAAAGTTACATAAATAGATGCAAATTTTTTAACTTTATTGTGAATAAAGTACAACCAATTAAATTTGATCCTACATGCAACTACACCGGTGACCAGCAGTGACTGTGAAATTAAGGAAGCTTTGAGAAGCCATGTTGCCTTCTATGCTGGGGAGAGAGCATTACATAATGTCTTGTATGCATTTGCACATAGTTTAAATTTTTCTTCAGCCATTGCCTACAATCACGGAAAGGTTAAGTGCATATATAAGACCAGATAGTCGTAAGTTCATATAACCAAAAAGAAAGGCGGGCAAGAATGGTGGCGTTTACGGCGCATCTAGTTTTTATAATATGGAATCAATGTTGTTAAATAGCAGCTATAACGGAAATACAACGCTATAACAGTAGAATTAGGACAAATCGCTATTGTTCCATGATATGCTATTTAGGTTCATATGTTGTCAAATAGTGGCACTAGAGACATTGCTGCATAGCAGAATTTGAACAAACTGCTATTTTATGTGATTCACAATTGACAACATATCCTTTCAATTTCCTTTTTGTTTCTAGCATTTATTTAAGTAGCAGATTCGGCTAAACAAATATTTCAAACGAACCTGTGAAGGGCCTTGATGCTTATCAGGATGCCATTTCAAAGCTGATGACCGGTAACTGCAAAGGCAATAAAGAGATATCAGCGGTACGTAATGTGCATATGATATGTCTGGTACAAGACCTAACACTAAACATGAAACCTAAAGCACTTACGCAATTTTAACATCTTCTATCTTTAATGGACCTGTTGGAGGCAAACCAAGAATAGTTCTATCAGAAATTGATCCTACACGGCATGAAGCATAGTCTTCATCATTATCATCAGACTCATCATCACTTGCGGTTTTCCACTTGTTTGTGTTTGTCCTATTTGTATGTTCCCTCCATTCAAACCCATATGTGGAATGCTCAGAAAAAGTTCCCTTCTTGAAGGACCATGTATAGTGTTTGTTACCAAATGTTGCATGAAATACTTCTTCAGGTTCGTCATCAGTGTCCTCATAAAAACTTTCTCTTTTGATTTTTTCTGACCATACAATGGAGATCAATAGTTAGCGAAATTAACAACATTTAAGAAACATTCAATGGAACAACAAAGTCACAGTAGCATAACAAAAAATCTTAAATTCATGTTCGGATGAATTACTGGTCTAGAATGTACACATAATAAAGTGCGTGATGATTACAATGTACCAAATCGTAATTAAATTAACTACAATGACTGCTCACTAAAACTATATATTTCGCTGGAAGTGTGCACTCTCCTAAGTTCCAGAATATGAATTAAAAATTGAATGAATTTGTCTTAATTTCCATGATTTGAAATGTTACAGATATCACTCAAAATGGAGAAACTTATTCTTACTAAGACAAGACAATCTTTGACTGAGAAAGTATTTAACATTTTAGAAAGAGAATTCTAGTAATTAGCCTCAATGCCAGCCAGAGAGTGTATTTGTAATGTTTCTAAGAGCGGTTTTATGCATTTTCGATCAAAATGATTTGCTACCAGATCCTATACTTATAACCATATTTTTTTTACCAATACGAAAAATGTGACACACGGTGGGGAAGGAAAAGGTGAAAAAGAAAATGTGAACTGAAAGGAACTCACTTTTAGTTTTCTTCGGTGGTTTTCCACCAAACCGCCGATCAGGTTTTGGTTGACCTTTATTGGAAGAGCTATTTGAACGACCATCAGAGTTTCCATCAAGTTTCCATTTGGTTTCTTTGTCCTACCAGAATGCAACACCATAAAACACCGCCTTTGCAATTTTTTATAGTAATTTTAACAGAAAAAATAAAAGAGTATACAATATGAGGTGTTAGGTGCAAGTAAAAACATTATACAAATGTCTGAAAAAAATAAAAGTTGCATTTTTTTAGATTAATTAAAATGAGTTCATTAGCATTTCTTCGATTGATAGGGGAAGGAGATAAATCTGCAGCCACTCAGCATGTATTTCTTAATTTTAAACTGCATACGTTGATTAATTAAAATGAGTTCATTAAGCGATCATTGCAACAGTAAGTAAAATAAAAGATAATACTAATAGCAACATAAAATGACAGTTACTTTGTAGAAACTAAAGTCTAGAAAGCATACCGCAAATGAAAATCTCGAGGCTCCACCATTGTAAAGGAGACTTTTGAGAGCTTTCTTTGCATCAGCACGCTTTTGACGGGTAACGAATTTGATTTGATTCTGAAATTGAAATTTCCAGCATCAACGAAGAACTATAACAATAATTATATGGATGTCAAATAAGTAAGATTTTCCCAACAAGAATCGCATGAAGAGCAATCAAGAATGAACTATATCAGCCTTAAGCTGCATGCAAAACAAATTTCTATCCAAACTCCCCATGAATTCCAACGGATATTAGAAATCGTAGTTAAACATTGCTTGAGCTTGAGAAATGATAAATCAATAAAACTGGAACATTGTTGTGCAATCCAATCTATGCATTGCCACAAAACTTTTTCTCTAATTCAGATTTCAGAATGCATTGATGCATAATGATCTCAAATTTTCAATATCTCATTCAAAGTCAAGGCGCGATGCAAACATGAAGACAGATAAATTAACTGACAAAACTTTAAATAACAACAATAAACTGCCTGGCATAATTTAGTCTACTAGACTGCTTTAGAACGACCTGTAAAATACTTCATTTCTTTTGTTTCATAAATTGCTTGTACTTAACAACTACAATACAAAAACCAATAAGAAATATGCCATATTTTACCTACAGAAAATGAAGCTAAATATTCATGGTTTTTCTTCTAAAGCTAAATACTACAATGCATACCTTAGATGGTTGTTGTCCTTTTTTGGTATCCTGCAAGGGAAAAAACATCATTAATTTCCACACTTCCTCATATAAAGAGTAAATCCCTCGTCCAACAATAAATGAAAAACATAAACAAACCAAATTGGGAAACATGAAAGCCAATTCCCAATGGGAAGAAACCTTCAATCTCAGAACAGGAGCACACAAATTTGGGTTTCATTCAAAGGCAAAAATAATTCCAAAGGTTTTAAATAGCAGTCGCGGTTGTGTTAAGGATTTTGCGATTGTGGAAGCTACATTACATATTGTGATCATCAATGTGTGAATGAATCACAACATTGCACAATTCTTATTAAAATTATTTTTACTATCATGTATGTTGTATAATTAATAACTAAAATTAGGGATAGATGTGAAGTTTTGACCTAGGGAAAGAGCTAAAAGGAGATAACCCTATGTAATTTATGTTCATTTTTTTGAAGGCATGTAATTTATGTTCATATTTGTACTAAAAATTGTGATTTTTAACCATCTCAATTGAAGAAAAAACAGAATTCTCTGTCTATTTGCATTTATTTTTTTTGGTTTCACCCCCGGTATCCGGCCCACTCAACTACCTAATGTGGTTCGGGATCAGTTCTGACATCAAGTGGTTCCAGTCCCCTCCCGATCACAGTTGCGGGGATCAAACCATGGTCCTCCCTATTACTAAGTCCGACACCAATCACCACTGGACCAACTAACAATTGGTCTATCTATTTGCATTTGTCGCAGTCATAATGGCGACGGCATTTCAGTGTGATTCCTTCTCATTTTATAAAAATGGGAGAAAACGGTAACAACTGCTGTTGCCAATACCGTTTTGTTGCGGCCATTTTTGAGAAGCTTTCTCAATATGTGGCAATTCACTTCTCAACCAAAGGTGCATAAAATAAAAGAATTTTGCCAACAGAGTTTGTAAGTATGTAAATTTGTTTCTAAGTATTTACAATTCTACCCATATCTTAGCATTTAGCAATTGGGAATGAATGAATGAACACAATACAATAGAACATTGATAACAATAAAAAAAAAAAAACTCACTGGGTTAGTATTCCATTTGTGACATGAACAAGGAGTGGAATGAAAAGCAGAAAAATGCGAAATGGACGGAATAATGTGATTGTTGATCGACAAAATGTTTCGCCATCGGGTTATTATTTGCATATTTACAAGACACATATCGAAACCGTTTCCTAGGATCACAATTTGATTGAAGGAATTTGCAGATTTTGGAGTTTTTGTTGCGTTGCGTGGACTACTAAGGTTTGATTGATTTTTGAGGTAAAACACGAACACGCCGTCGCAGAGGTTAGTTCCTCAACCATAGGGAATTTAATGGGCCTCAATGTTTTTCTTGTTGTTGTTGTTATAAGGTTAATGTTAGTGCTACCTACACCATTGTTTTATTTTTTTTACCAATCCACACTTATTTTGTCCAATAATGTTTATTTACGATTTTTTAAGACTTGTTATTCGTCCACGACTAATCTGAAATACATCAATCTCACCGTCTATTAGTGGGGTCCGTTTAAAGTTAAAACTTTTTATTTTGTATGAACTTGTCCAATATAATAGATAAATTGGCTTGGTTAACAAGATTCAGTTAATAGGGGATTAATTAGGAGTGTTGAGTTCTGCATTTGAGGTGTTGGCTTAGTGATAAGAGTTTAATTTTATAATCTTAAGATGCTAAATTTAAACCCATCTTAAGAACGGTTGTAAAATAGTCAATAAAAATACTTCAATAAGAACTTAATGTAATTTTATGCCAAATATTACACGGCACTTATAAATTAATCAATGGGGCAAAAATTATGCGTGTAAATTAATCAATGTGCTAAAAAAAAAAAAATTGGCAATAGCGAAGCAAATTTTCTGTAGTAAACTTTCACACAGTTTTAGGTTAGGACTATATGATCAAATATGTGCGGCTGAGATGGTTTTGAATGATTTAATAATTATTTCAATCTAAATCGTCTGATCAATAATCAATGGTCGAGATTGAAACTTTTAAAATTGCGTGTTTTCTTTAATGTAGCAAATCTCGATCCTATCAATAGTATCTCACGATCATAGTTATTTATTCACTTTTCATCTTTCTCTTTTTAATTTGTTTTTTCTTTGTCATTTACTAATCATTGGATAAAAAAAAAAGATAACATGAGAAAAATATTGGAGAGTATCAAAATTCCACAATCATATTCATGGCTCATATACTAGTATTTATTTTCTGACAATATTTAGTGTGTGTTTTTTTTTTTGACATATCTGACAATTTAATACTATTAGGCTTTCACTCTGTCTTGTTTTTATTTGTAATAGTTGATCTGTGTTTTTCAACTATGCCTTATGTGGGGTGTGGTTAATATGCATAAGTCTTTACTTATGCATGGTGCATAAGCCAGCCCAGCCCACTAAAAAGAGCAGCCCAAAAATCACGCACCCCCCAAATCAAATTGCGCACCCCCCATGCTACGTACACCCTACCACATTTCGTCCTGCACCCCTCCTCAAACCCAATATAATTGCTTTATACACCTCCACTCATTTCGTCCTACACCTCCCCCCAAACCCAACATAATTGCTTCGTACACCCATCCCATTTCGTCCTACACCTCCCAAACCCAACATAATTTCTTCGTACACCCCATCCCATTTCGTCATACACCCCACAAGCCAACATAATTGCTTAGTAAACAAACATGAAGAGTTGGTGCTAATATGAATTTTGTTAATAATTTAACTTTTTTTTCTAACTTTACACTTCATTTTTTCATTTTTTTCTAATCTTACACTTCATACTTTCATACTAGTATTTATGGTTAACTTAGTTGTTACAAAAAATATGTAATTGTAAACTCTTCGTAAGCTTTACTATATTGTAAAGTAGACTCTGATACCTCTTAGAATTGAGAGTTAGACCTAACCTTACAAAACTGGCTTATAATTGAAAACTAATTAAGAGTATTCTGAATCTTCGATAAAATATCTGAACACATTGAGTTTCTATCCAACAAAGCTAAAATAAAAAACCAGATTAACGGTAATTTAAACAGAGTAACACGTGACTAAGTTATATTGAAATGCAATGAGAAAAAAAGTATGCAAACATCATCACAAAAATGGTTGCCATTTTTAGAAATGAAATGATAAGAATAATAATAATCTTGATTAATATTGTTAACTAATTAATTAATTACCTCTGAAACAACTACCAGCAGCAACAATTAAACATCAACTCAATGGTTTCAGAGTACAACTCTCTGAAACCATTCTACCAGCTAAATGGTTTAGGAAGCAACAATTAATAATCAACTCACTGAAATCATTCTACCAGTAAAATGGTTTCAGAGTACAACTCTCTGAAACCATTCTACCAGCTAAATGGTTTAGGAAGTAACAATTAATAATCAACTCACTGAAACCATTCTACCAGTAAAATGGTTTCAGAGTACAACTCTCTGAAACCATTCTACCAGTAAAATGGTTTTTGAAGCAACAATTAAACATCAACTCTCTGAAACCATTCTACCAGCAAAATGGTTTCAGAGTACAACTCTCTGAAACCATTACAATGGTTTCAGTGAGTTGATTCGTAATTGTTGTTTCCTAAACGATTTAGCTGGTAGAATGGTTTCAAAGAGTTGTACTCTGAAACCATTTTGCTGGTAGAATGGTTTCAGTAAACCGATTTACCAGTAAAATGGTTTCAGAGTACAAGCCCAAGCTTATGCACCGTGCATAATTGCTATGCGCGCCCCCATATTGCTACGCGCGCCCCCCAACTGCTACGCGCCCCCCCATTTTCTAGCCCCAATTTCTAGCGCGCCCCCCATATTGCTACGCGCGCCCCCCAACTGCTACGCCCTCCCCCCAATTGCTACGCGCCCCCCCCCCCTTTTCTAGCCCCCCAATTTCTAGCGCACCCCCCCAGGTTTTTTTTTTTTTAGATTTCTAGCGCACCCCTCAGGTTTTTTTTATCACGCTTTTAATTTTGATTGATTGAATTTTATTTTATTTTATTGATTAGGGATAAATTTCAGAGTATTATGTATGGTTAATTATTTTAGTAGTTAGTTTTAAACTAAAATCATGTCAAACCATCATCGTTGTAACCGCTGCAAGCTCTTCAATCTTCTTCGCTCTCGCTATCTTCGTTTTCCAATCGGAATCTTACAAATTGATTCTCTTGAATCGAACGAAAACGAGAACGAATTGCAATTTCTGAGATGAATCGGAATCGGAGTTTTGCAATTTCTGAGATGAATTGGAATCGGAGTTCGTGAGAGAAGGTGTGAGTTCGTGAGAGAAGGTGAAGAAGATGAACAGTGATCGCGGATGAACAGTGATCACGTTTTCACTGTTTCGCGTAAGAGAAGATGAACAGTGAATTTTCGTTACAATTATTCTGGAAACCATTGTGCTGGTTAAATGGTTTCAGAGAGTTAAAAAGTGAAACCATTTGTATTATAAATTGGTTTTATGTGTTTATTGAAATCAATATTGTGTTTTTATGGTTTTAAAAATCCTGGAAACCATTATGCTGATTAAATGGTTTCAGAGAGTTAAAAAGTGAAACCATTTGTATTATAAAATGGTTTTATGTGTTTATTGAAATCAATATTGTGTTTTTATGGTTTTAAAAATCCTGGAAACCATTATGCTGATTAAATGGTTTCAGAGAGTTAAAAAGTAAAACCATTTGTATTATAAAATGGTTTTATGTGTTTATTGAAATCAATATTGTGTTTTTATGGTTTTAAAAATCCTGGAAACCATTATGCTGGTTAAATGGTTTCAGAGAGTTAAAAAGTGAAACTATTTATATTATAAAATGGTTTTATGTGTTTATTGAAATCAATATTGTGTTTTTAATATTGAATTTATTGTATTATTGAAATAATATTCCTTCATTATTATTACTATTACTGAACCAAATTAACATCTCAAGATTCTCTAACCAATAATCACTCAACAATTATAAAAAAAAAAAAATTAATCACTTACTTTGTCTCCATTCAGCAAAAACACAAATATTTTCTCACTAAAAAAAACCTCATCACAAAAAGAAAAACCAAGCTACCCAATTCGATTCTAATTCATACGTTCTTCATTGCCGTTCAAATTCGATTCTGAGAGGTGCGCTAGAAATCTAAAAAAAAACCTGGGGGGGTACGCTAGAAATTGGGGGGCTAGAAAATGGGGGGGGGGGCGTGTAGCAGTTGGGGGCGCGCGTAGCAATATGGGCTTTCAGGCCTAGTAGGCTAAAAATAAAAACAAAACGTGTGCATCGGCAGAAAGGGGGTGGGGATAGCGAGCCTTTGGGGGGGCTGGGGGGCGCGCGCGAGAAACTTCTGAGGGCGCGCGAGTAATTCTGGACTTATGCACCATGCATAAACATCCCCTTATGCATATTAACTTTTGCCATAAAAAAGTGCACGGAGTTATCTTCCCAAACTTATTATATCGCCCAAGAAAATTATAGATGAGAGGTTTGTAATAATGAGAGCTAGTGGTGTTGACATGGCAAGAAACACATGTCCTTTCTTCTCTATAACCCATGTCACCCCTGTCACAATAATTCCCTACCAATACAAATTCATTATATACAAGTTATAATTTCGGTGCCCATTTATTTTATAAGTCGTTTAGAAATATATAATGTAAAAGAAAAGTTAAATATTATAGTATTTTTCAATTGTTAAAATCTCTCTGATAACTTTTAATTCTTCAAATAGATTTTACTATCAAGATCACAAGAGTCTAAGTTTATTTCAAAATTTACTTTAATAATTATTCTATTTATTTATTTTAACACAAAGACGCACACACGATTGTGCGCACGCATGTATACACGATTGTCCGCACGCACGTAAACATACTAACTGGAAAAAAAATTGGCGCCCCAAACTTTTATGAGTTTATGAGTTTATTTTAAATATCGAAATTGTTTACAAATTTGTGCATGCATTCAAACTTTTAAAATTGTTTTATAACTATAATTAACGTCATGTGTAAACATTATAGTTAAAAAAAAATCATGTGCAAAAATGTACTTCCAAAATATAACCAAAAATTGATAAAAAAAATTGATATAATTTACCCAAATTTTACTTATATTTTGCACAAAGCAGTAAAGTATAATCTCTAATATTTTGATGTATATACCCGAAGAGAGAAAGGAAGAAAATCTTGCAGAAGGTCCTGAAAGACAAAGGGGGTGCAATTTTCCTGCATCAAAGAAATATATAATTCAAATTCATGAACCAAGAAATTAACAATAAGTTAAATATATAAGACATTATATTAATTTCCACATACGTACGTACCATTCGAAGATGAAAGCAAAAGGTATGAGGAAAATGGTTGCTAATGCTTGTCTATAAAAAACAAAGATGAAATTGTTCATGCCATGATCAAATGCAGCTTTGGAGAGTAGAAACATAGCTGCATATATAGTTTGTATCACAAACACAACCACATATGGCTTTTTTCCTTTCATAATCATTTTTTACCTTCTTCTTGAGGAGATGTTTATGAGTTCATATACAAATACACTTATCATATATGTAAACAAGTTATTTCTTTTTAAGGCAATGAAGGAGTTTATTTTAAAATTTACTTTAATAATTATTTTATTTATTTATTTTAACACAAAGACGCACACACGATTGTGCGCACGCATGTATACACGATTGTCCGCACGCACGTAAACATACTAACTGGAAAAAAAATTGGCGCCCCAAAAATTGTGGTGTCTTGTGTGGTCGCTCCTCTCGAACACCCTCCGGAACCCTCCTACAGTACCTATTAGGTACTACTTATTTATGTTTTGCTCCAATAGAAGTACCTATTTGATACTAATACCTAAAAAATAAGTATCACCATTGGAGATGGTCTATTTACCTACTCCATCCTTTTTATAAGCATTATTCAAAAAATAAATTTATAAAATATGGACAGAGAGGCGTTACAATGCAATAATAATATATAATATTAAAAACAAGTATAACCAAATTAATTAGTAGATGAATTGAATTTAGAGGATTACACAATATGTTACATCAATGAGAGTGATATTTCAACCCAACTTCCATTGCTCAATGTCCCTTTCTATGACCAAGGTGATAACTAAAGATTGAATTGAGCTTAAGAAACACTGAAGAGTTGTAAATATCAGCTTTGATGAGTATTCTTTTATTACAAAAGCCTAATCGATCAATTGGTGAAATTGAAAATTAATTAGATGGCATATATAATTAAAGTTGATGGATCACCTGCAAATGAGGAACAATTAATTAAAGTTAATTACATGTAACACCAACCATAGACCCCAAAATGTGTTGTTTATGGTATCCTAGAATGAAAAGTTAAACATTATAGTAATTTTCAATTTTTAAAATCTCTCTGATAACTTTTAATTCTTCAAATAAATTTTACTATCAAGATTATAAGAGTCTAAGTTTATTTTAAAATTTACTTTAATAATTATTTTATTTATTTTAACACAAAGACGCACACACGCACACACGATTGTACGCACGCACGTATGCACGATCGTCCGCACGCACATAAACACACTAACTGGAAGGAAAAAAAATGGCGCCCCTAAAATTGTGGTGCCTTGTGTGGTCGCTTCTCTCGAACACCCTCTGAAACCCTCCTGCAGTACCTATTAGATACTACTCATTTATGTTTTGCTCCAATAAAAGTACCTATTAAATACTAATACCTAAAAAATAAGTACCACCATTGAAGATGGTCTAATTACCTACTCCATCCTTTTTATAAGCATTATTCAAAAAATAAATTTATAAAATATGGACGAAGAGGCGTTACAATGCAATAATATAATATTAAAAGCAAGTATAACCAAATTAATTAGTAGATGAATTAAATTGAGAGGATTACACAATATGCTACAACAAGAGAGTGATATTCCAACCCAATTTCCATTGCTCAATGTCCCTTTCTATGACCAAGGCGATAACTAAAGATTGAATTGAGCTTAAGAAACACTGAAGAGTCGTAAATATCAGCTTTGATGGGTATTCTTTTATTACAAAAGCCTAATCAATCAATTGGTGAAATTGAAAATTAATTAGATGGGTATTCTTTTATTACAAAAGCCTCAAGTCGCAGAGTGTCGAGTTCTACATTTGAGGTGTTATCTCACTGGTAAGAGTTTAACCTAATAATCTTAAGGTCAAATTTAAAACCTCTTAAAGAACATTAGTAAAATAGTCAATAATAATACTTCAATAAGGACTGAATGTAATTTTAAGCCCAAAATTATACGACAATTATAAATTAATCAATGTGGCAAAAATTATGCACACTTGTAAATTAATCAATGTGCCAAATTTTTTTTACAATAGCGAAGCATATTTTCTGCAATAAACTTTCTCATTTTGGACTATATGATCAAATATGTGCGGCTGCCGGCTGAGATGGTTTTGAATGATTTAATAATTATTTTAATCTAAATTGTGTGATCAATAATCAATAGTTGAGATTGAAACTGTGTTAAAATTATGTGTTTTCTTTACTATAGTAAATCTCAATCCTGTCAATAGTATCTCACAATCATAGTTATTTATTCACTTTTCATCTTTCTCTTTTTAAGTTTTTTTTCTTTGTCATTTACTGATCATTGGATTAAAAAAAAAAGATAACATGAGAAAAACATCGGAGAGTATCAAAATTCCACAATCATATACTAGTATTTATTTTCTGACAATATTTAGTGTGTGTTTTTTTTTTGACATATCAGACAATTTAATACTATTAGGCTTTCACTCTGTCTTGTTTTTATTTGTAATAGTTGATCTGTGTTTTTCAACTATGCCTTTTGTGTTGGTGTTGTTTGGCAGGTGTTGAGCTTGTCTCATGTCATTCTCTCCTTTCTACAATGTGGTAGTTTTGTTTGTACTTGTACGGTTGTACCTCCAACCTTAGCATGTCTTATGCTAAGTGTTGTGTAGCTCATTCTAAACTGATGGCTGTTCCAAATTTTGCAAAACTTTTGGTGTTTGCTCTGTGTTCTTTCCCCACAGCACACTGTATAGTCCCACAACTAACAGGAACCCACCTAAAACACTGATCAAACACCAAACACATGCAATCATCAAGTTGGTGACGGAATCAGAAAAATTATAGAGTCTGAGTAAAATTATGTGATATAACATATAAATAGTTTAACAAAAAAATATCAGTTTTACCCTAAACTAACTCTTAAAAATCTGAGTTATATCCTAAACTAATGTTTAAAAATACCAAATTTTTTGGCCTCGGCAACTGCCCAGCTTCGCTCGAGTTAGATGGACCCATAATTATGCATTCTTTATCTGTAATTTAGTGCAATAATGGACCCATAAAAATTCTAAAATTAAAAATAAGATTCTAATTTATGAATTAACAACCATAAAAAAGTGCATGGAGTTATCTTCCCAAACTTATTATATCGCCCAAGAAAATTATAGATGAGAGGATTGTAATAATGAGAGCTAGTGGTGTTGACATGGCAAGAAACACATGTCCTTTCTTCTCTATAACCCATGTCACCCCTGTCACAATAATTCCCTATACCAACACAAATTCATTATATACGAGTTATAATTTTGGTGCCCCATTTATTTTATAAGTCGTTTAGAAATATATAATGTGAAAGAAAAGTTAAATATTATAGTATTTTTCAATTGTTAAAATCTCTTTGATAACTTTTAATTCTTCAAATAGATTTTACTATCAAGATCATAAGAGTCTAAATTTATTTTAAAATTTACTTTAATAATTATTTTATTTATTTATTTTAACACAAAGATGCACACACACACACACGATTGTGCGCACGCATGTATACACGATTGTCCGCATGCACATAAACATACTAACTGGAAAAAGAATTGGCGCCCCAAAAATTGTGGTGCCTTGTGTGGTCGCTCCTCTCGAACACTCTCCGGAACCCTCCTACAGTACCTATTAGGTACTACTTATTTATGTTTTGCTCCAATGGAAGTACATATTAGATACTAATACCTAAAAAATAAGTATCACCATTGGAGATGGTCTATTTAGCTACTCCATCCTTTTTATAAGCATTATTCAAAAAATAAATTTATAAAATATGGACAGAGAGGCGTTACAATGCAATAATATATAATATTAAAAACAAGTATAACCAAATTAATTAGTAGATGAATTAAATTGAGAGGATTACACAATATGTTACATCAATGAGAGTGATATTTCAACCCAACTTCCATTGCTCAATGTCCCTTTCTATGACCAAGGCGATAACTAAAGATTGAATTGAGCTTAAGAAACACTGAAGAGTTGTAAATATCAGCTTTGATGAGTATTCTTTTATTACAAAAGCCTAATCAATCAATTGGTGAAATTGAAAATTAATTAGATGGCATATATAATTAAAGTTGATGGATCACCTGCAAATGAGGAACAATTAATTAAAGTTAATTACATGTAACACCAACCATAGACCCCAAAATGTGTTGGAGAGCAACATGGGAAGCAACCTTTTATCCATATAACAGATGGAATATGACTTTGATCATGTTGTTTATGGTATCCTAGAATGTGATGATGATTGCTTAAAAGTTTTAAATGAGGACCTTTATGGACCTTTATAAAGGCTCGTGCTATGGTGAGAGACCATCTCATATCTCTCACCGGTGCATACCATGAGCAATTGTTAAATACTGTTGGATTGAATGTGATACATGATATTATGGTGTATCGTCAGTATTATATTTATTTTTATTTTTTGGCAAAAAAAAGTTTCCGATTTCTCCTGAAAAGAGTTTTTGATATTTTTTTGGGAAAAAAAGTTTCCAAATTTTGGGGAAAAAAAGTTTCAATTTCAAATAAAAACAATTCCAGAGTTTTTTTTTAGAAAAAAAAGTTTCCGATTTTTTTTCGGAAAAAAAGCTCCGAAATTTTATTCGAAAAAAAAGTTTCGGATATTTTTCGGAAAAAGGTTTCCGATCTTTTTTCTGGAAAAAGTTCCAATATTTTATTCGGATATCGGGAAAAAAAGTTTTAAATATTTTTGAGAATTTTTTTTTTGGAAACAAAGTTCCTGATTTATTCGGGGAAAACATTTTGGAAATGTTCACCTAAAAAAGTATTGCTATATACAAAAGAGTGTGTAAAAATAGAAAAAAAGAAATTATATAATAGTGACGATACACCATAATATCATGTATCAGATTCAATCCAATGCATAAAACTTGTGGTGCACCAGTGAAAGATATGAGATGGTCTCTCACCCCCTTTATTTTCAAACTTTCAACCCTGGAAATATACAATGTTGTCATGTGAATAGTGGATTAATAGTGAATATTATTTTTTTGGTACATGTATAGTGTATATATTAATTAGATGAATACTCCTTCCTTCTTTAAGATCTAGATTGACCATGTTACGTACGTAAATGCACAATTTTGATCACTAATATATTTAATTGTAGTCTATTAATAAAAATTATAAAAACTTAATATTTTGAAAATACCCATCAAAACAAATTAAACAAGATCTTATATACTAATATTTATATCTATATATATTATTAGAGCTTTCTTTGCATCAGCACGCTTTTGATTCTGAAATGGACATTTCCAGCATCAGTAAAGGACCATGACAATAATTATATGGATATCAAATAAGCAAGGTTTTCCCCACAAGAGGCATAAAGAGCAATAAAGAATGAATCAAATTGAAGCAATTACGCATGAAAATTGAAAATGAATCAATGGAAAACAAGCTGAAAATTGAAATTGTTAGAAATAATATAAGCCTGTTAGAAATAATATAAAACAGCTTAAGTTTCAGGAACTATAACGAAAATTATGTGAAATTATAGAGATCAAAATCATATTTAACCCTATAATAAAACAGTGTTCTATATTTGATCTCAGGTCAAAAGTCAACTTTACCATGGTGAACAAATTGTTCACTTGACCATAGTGTAAATGCCACCTAAGGTTAGTGTTAGTGTTACCTACACCGTTGTTTTTATTTTTTTTTTTGCTAATCTGCGCTTTTTTTTTAAACATACTTTATTCCATCCAAAAATGTTAATTTACAATTTTTTTAAAACTTGATATTCGGCCCAAAAATTAATTAATTTGAGAGACAATAATTCCACAGTCTATTAGTGGGGTTCATTTAAAGTCAAAGCTTTTTATTCTGTATGACTGATCTAACACAATAGGTGAATTGACTTTATTAACGAGATTCAGTTAATGGAGGATTAATTAGGAGTGTCGAGTTCTACATTTGAGGTGTTATCTCACTGGTAAGAATTTAACCTAATAATCTTAAGATGTCAAATTTAAAACCTCTTAAAGAACAATCGTAAAATAGTCAATAATAATACTTCAATAACGACTAAATGTAATTTTAAGCCAGAAATTATACGGCACTTATAAATTAATCAATGTGGCAAAAATTATGCACACTTGTAAATTAATCAATTTGCCAAATATTTTTTACAATAGCGAAGCAGATTTTCTTCAATAAACTTTCTCATTTTGGACTATATGATCAAATATGTGCGGCAGAGATGGTTTTGAATGATTTAATAATTATTTTAATCTAAATTGTCTGATCAATAATCAATAGTTGAGATTGAAACCGTGTTAAAATTATGTGTTTTCTTTACTATAGTAAATCTCGATCCTATCAATAGTATCTCACAATCATAGTTATTTATTTACTTTTCATCTTTCTCTTTTTATTTTTTTTTTCTTTGTCATTTACTGATCATTGAATTAAAAAAAAAAAAAAGATAACATGAGAAAAACATTGGAGAGTATCAAAATTCCACAATCATATACTAGTATTTATTTTCTGACAATATTTAGTGTGTGTGTTTTTTTTTTTTGACATATCTGACAATTTAATACTATTAGGCTTTCACTCTGTCTTGTTTTTATTTGTAATAGTTGATCTGTGTTTTTCAACTATGCCTTCTGTGTTGGTGTTGTTTGGCAGTTGTTGAGCTTGTCTCATGTCATTCCCTCCTTTCTACAATGTGGTAGTTTTGTTTGTACTTGTACCTCCAACCTTAGCATGTCTTATGCTAAGTGTTGTGTAGCTCATTCTAAACTGATGGTTGTTCCAAATCTTGCGAAACTTTTGGTGTTTGCTCTCTGTTCTTTCCCCACAGCACACTGTATAGTCCCACAATTAAGAGGAACCCACCTAAAACACTGATCAAACACATGCAATCCGTCTTCAAAAAAAATTATAGAGTCCGAACAAAATTTCACATGTGATATAATATATAAATAGTTCAACAAAAAATCTTACTTTTGCCTAAACTAACTTTTAAAAATCTCAGTTTTGAACAAAAAAAAAGTTTTAACCCCTAAAAATTTCAATTTTGAACAAAAAATTTCAATTTTGTCCTAAACTAATAGTCCATAAAAATGTCAGTTTTGCTCTAAATTAAACCCTAAAATTACCAATTTTTTTTACTAGAGTTTGGATAACTGCCCAGTCTTACTGGGTCTTGACTCCGCCCTGCATCAAATTAGATGACCCGCAATTATGCATTCTTTATTGGTAATTTTGTGCAATAATAGATCCATAAAAATTCTAATTTATGAATTAACAATCATAAGAAAAGTGGATGGAGTTTACCTTCCCAAACTTATTATATCGCCCAAGAGAATTACAGAGGAGAATATTGTAATAATGAGAGCTAGTGGTGTTGACATGGCAAGAAACACAGGTCCTTTCTTCTCTATAACCCATGTCATTAAGTAATATGTCACCCCTGTCACAATAATTCCCTACCAACACAAATTCATTATATATTATTTACTCATTACTATATTAAAAGTAAGTATAACCAAATTAAATTGAGAGGATTACACAATAAGCTACAGCAAGAAGATTGATATTCCAACCCAATTTCCACTTCTCAATGTCCCTTTCTATGGCCAAGGCGATAACTAAAGATTGAATTGAGCTTAAAAAACACTGAAGAGTTGTAAAGATCAGCTTTGGCGGGTAGTCTTTTATTACAAAAGCCTAATCAATCAATTGGTGAAATTGAAAATTAATTAGATGGCATAATTAAAATTAAGAGTTGATGGATCACCAAATGGGAGACAATTAATTAATTAGTTAATTAAAGTTACCTGTAACACCATCCATAGACCAAAAAGTGTGTTGGAGAGCAACATGAGGAAACAACCTTTTATCCATGTACTAGATGGAATATGACTTTGATCATGTTGTTTATTGGATCCAAGAATGTGATGGCTTAAAAGCTTTAAATGAGGACCTTTATAAAAGGCTAGGGTAGATGCACCAGCCAAACATGCCACAATGCCAATCAACTTAGCAATCCCAGCTCGTGTTTTTATTTTCAAACTTTCAACCCTGAATATACATGTCACACATAGCTGAAAGTTACTACTCATATCCCAACATATACTTAGTAATGAGAAATGCAATTTCAAAATCTCCTAGCATCATTTCTTCAAAGTAACCTTCATTATATATGCTTGAAAAGTGAAATACTTTTGGTGACAAAATGCATTGAATTGAACTCAACGTGTTAATACATTTAATCCATTTTGTAAAAAAAAAAAAAAAAAACTTAATCCAATATTTAGACTGAACAAGTTGAGATTTTGGACACCCGACACCATATTTTACCATATTTTAAGTTGGTTCGTTCGGTTTAACATTTTGAAAACAAAATTCATCCGCTTACTACATGGATGATCCCAACCCAGAATGTGAACCATAAACAAAAATATCAACTAAACCAATTACGACTCGCCCCATTCTTCGAGCCGCATCAATTCCTTGCCTTTGCTCTCATTGCTGCTTTAAGTCCAGTCTTTTAAGTGAAATCCCAAAAATCATATTATCGATATTTAGGGGATCTTTCAATTGAGAAGATCCCCATATCGACTTAATTAGTGTTAGTGTGGACGATTGGAATACATAATTTGAGGTGTGATTTCATCTGTTGGGGGCGTAACCGCGGCAATTAGGTATACTCTAAAGGTCGTTCCGTTCTCCTCAGATGTGAATCAATAGCTAATCATGGGAGTGGTTATGGTGCATAAGCTTTTTCCTTATGCACCATGCATAAATAATGAAAATTGCTTAACGCACCCCCAAATTGCTTAGCCCCCCCCATATACTTAGCGCACCCCCAAATTTTCTCGCACGCCCCCAATTTTTTCTCACGCACCCCCAAATTTTCTCACACGCCCCCCAAAATCATTTTTATTGTGGAATGGTTTTAGATTAGATGTACTTATAATGCCAAAACCATTTTTATTGTCGAATGGTTTTAGAGGGTTGTAATCTAAAACCATTCTGCTTGTGGAATGGTTTTGTGTGTTATTTATGTTGGGGGTGGGGGTGCGCTTAGCAATTTGGGGGGTGCGCTTAGCAATTTGGGGGGCACGCTAAGTAAATTGGGGGCGCGATAAGCAATCTAGGGGGTGCGCTAAGCAATATGGGGGCGCATTAAGCAAACTGGGAGGCGCGCTAAGCAATCTGGGATACTTATGCATGGTGTGCATAAGCCTTGCTTATGCACCATAACTTATGCCGCTAATCATTATAGATGTTTCTGGCAAGAATTGTCTTTGTAAGCTGGAATGCACATCTTATCTTATCTTACTTAATATAAATGCTAAGTGTGTGTTTGGTTTAGTGTTGGCTAAAATTGAGTTTGGTAGAATTGAGTTTAACAGAATTGATTTTAGTTAAAAGTGAGTTGGTTAGAATTGATTTATGTTTGGATATATTATTCAAAAGTGATTCTCAACTTTTAATGTTGTTTGGTAATTTGAAATTAAAATTGCTTTTAGATGTGAAAATTACCAAAAGGGTATAATATACAATATCAAGATAAATATGAAGACCAAGTGAAATTATATAATTTTTTTTTTTTGATAAGCGAAATTATATAATGTTTAATTTGATTAAATGTGACAACCGCTTTGAGTTTATCCAATTAATTAAAATCAATTTAAAAAATTTGTCAACAAAAAATACTCCAACTATCTCCATTTCTCTAGTACCTTCCCTTTACCATTTCCATTATCTTCTTCCCTCATCTCTCAATACGCTTTCAACATATTCATTTCTCACCTCCTTTTTCCTTCAATACAAACCCTCAATCTCCCTTCCAAATCAATGAATGATATTTCTCAATAAGTCACCATTTTCACTTTCACAATTCTCTAATTTCAAGATCCAGGATTTGTGCTCGTCTTTGCTCGCTTTTAATAGGACCATCATCACCGTTTCTATATTTGGGAGATGAATATATATTGCTGTGAATTTCAGAGAGGAAAGGTAACATCATCAGGATTTGTGTTGTTGTGAATATGTGTTGAGTAACTGATGATAGTGGTTAAGGGCAATGATGGAATAATAAAAATTATGACTCTGTAACCCAACAACAAATCAAGAATTGATTTTGAGTCACCGTGAAAGCTATGATTCCTGGCTTCTGGTATACTCGCGTTTAGAAGTTAGAATCAATTGTTGAAGACAAAACCAAACATGTTGGCAAAAGACAAGAATCACGTTTAGCGGTCAAAACGTGAGTTTGAGGAGTGGAAACGCGTAACCAAACATAGACTAAGTAGTTATGCGAATTAACCTTTCCCGCAAAACATCGCTTCCACACATATCCAAGTAACTTAACCCATAGCATTACCGTTTAATATTTCACAAGGTTTTTTGCAGTAAATTTCTTTGTAAGCTAATCGTTATCAAAATTTCTTGGAACAATTATCTTTGTAAGCTAGACATGTTCTATAATTTCAATACAAAATGCTACGACAGTAACCGATCAACCTAGATAAGGAAAGGCGAATAATTTTGACACATTTACAATAAACACATTTTGACACCTTTGCACAAAACTTTTTTTTTTTTTTTTTTGGTTACACGCCTTTGCACAAAACTATTAATATACAAACACACATGACCAAATTGCTTTAAAAAATTATATCAGGTAAGAATCACTAGAAAACTTTATAAGAAAGAGCTGTTGAAAATATATGAATGAAATCTTAATCTGATATGTGTACTTTACAATTGCCTCATATCTTTATCTTTTTATTCTTTTGGTATCAATTATCAAGATACCTTCATATTATATTTAAAGTATATACCTATCTGTCTAGTTCTTTTGTTTAAAATATTACATATTATTGACTAATCATCTATATATATATATAGTATAGCTACATATATAATTCATGCTTTTCCATAAATTCCTATTAATAAAAAAAAACCAAGGATGGTGCACTCGGAATCTTATGCATAGAAATTAATATTAAAATATGTGCAATATATAGCTAAAACTGGAATGTTAATCAACTGAAGAAATCAATTAAAGTTAGTTCTAACAAGGGATAGAATATGTAAACTAATCTTTCAACATGCTTAAGCTATAATTTAATAAAATGGAAAACTATATATATTATCATGTTTTAATTAAGAACTATGTTCCGTACTAAGGTCTGGGGTTGTCGTTATGAACATAGTTTAATTAGTAGGAATATTGCGATATTTAAAAGTCGGAATTTAAATCCGATTTTTTTTACCTATTTATCTTAAAAAGTTAAATTATGATAATTGACTAAAATAAAACCCTATGTTCCTTACCTAAGTATGAGTGCTAAAAAGAAGGTGATAACTGGAAGACAATTTGTGGTAGCAGCTGCCAAAGTTGGAGAGGTGTAAATCAAACCAATACCATTTATATCCAAGCTCAACGTAATGCTGAAATTTAATTAAGAGGGATATTACGTGTTAATTTAAACGTACATTAATATGTGTCTTTAAAATACATGTTACTAAATTTTAAATATCGCTTATCAAAAAACAAAAAAAAAAAATTAAATATCGAAATTGTTTTCGAATTTGTGCATGCATTCAAACTTTTAAAATTGTTTTATAACTATAATTAATGTCATGTGTAAAAATTATAGTTAAAAAAAATCATGTGTAAAAATGTACTTCTAAAATATAACCAAAAATTGATAAAAAAAAAAAATTGATATAATTTACCCAAATTTTACTTATATTTTGCACGAAGCAGTAAAGTATAATTTCTAATATTTTGATGTATATACCCGAAGAGAGAAAGGAAGAAAATCTTGCAGAAGGTCCTGAAAGACAAAGGGGGTGCAATTTTCCTGCATCAAAGAAATATATAATTCAAATTCATGAACCAAGAAATTAACAATAAGTTAAATACATAAGACATTAATATTAATTTCCACACACGTACGTACCATTCGAAGATGAAAGCAAAAGGTATGAGGAAAATGGTTGCTAATGCTTGTCTATAGAAAACAAAGATGAAATTGTTCATGCCATGATCAAATGCAGCTTTGGAGAGTAGAAACATAGCTGCATATATAGTTTGTATCACAAACACAACCACATATGGCTTTTTTCCTTTCATAATCATTTTTTACCTTCTTCTTGAGGAGATGTTTATGAGTTCATATACAAATACACTTATCATATATATATGTAAACAAGTTATTCCTTTTTAAGGCAATGAGGGAGTGGAGACCACAATGTAATTCCATATTCAAAGCAAGTAATTACATATTCAAGCAAGTTACTAATATAAAGGAGTGGAGTCCACAATGTAATTACATATTCAAGCAAGTTACTAATATAAGCAAAAGAAACAAACAAAAAGTAATCTATTGAATTTAAAACATGTGTTAAATTTTATTAGAAAACAAAAGTGTCAGAAATGATCCCCGAACCAGATTAAACTGGTGGTGAAAAAAAAAAGTGTCAAATAAAATTAATTACATTTGACTTTTGAACCCAAAAAAAAATTACATTTGACTTCCTAGATTTTTTTTTGTTTATAGTTCATTTAAAGGAGTATTTGATACTGTCTCTTGAGTTTGTTTTTTTAATCTTTTTTGGAATATTCCTTTCAATTTTTTAGGTGCATGCATTTAATTGCATTATCAAGTACTTAAAAAAATATTTCAATGCAATTCTGAATGTAGGGGAAAGACGAGGTAGTAATAGGGGATGCATTCAAAGTGAAAGGGTGTGGATTTCTTTCTTTTTGTTGACTTAATGAAGGTAGTAGATGTTCAAGTGGTGGGGAAGCAACTCACTTGGTTTACTCATGACGTCGACGGAACTGCAATGACTCGATTAGATCGGTTTTTGGTGTCAAAAAGCTTCATTGATAAATGTCGTATTTCAGGCTGATGGATAGGTGATCGTGATATATAAAATATTTGTTATTATTTTAAAACTTTTTTTTTGAAGGAGTTATTCTTAAATAATAAGGAGTTATTATTTTTTGGAAGACATTTTAAAGTTGTATTTTTGGTGTTTTTATTGGTCCTTTTTAAAAATCAGATTTTTGGTCTCCTTATTTTAAAAGTTAATATTTTTTTAAGTCCCCCTCTCAGCAATTGCAGCACCAAAATGAGAAGGAAACTTAAAAAAATGTTGGTTTTTAAAATAGATGGATCAAAAAGTTAGTATTTTTAAAAGAAAACAAAAATTTAAAAATATCAAAATAAAGAAACTAAATTTATTGTACCAAAAAAAAAAAAGAAACTAAATTTAAGTCTTATATATATATATATATATATATATATATATATATATATATATATATATATATATATATATATATATAGGGTTTTGCTAACGTACACCCGCTTATTTTTAAGAAGGTGTGTGTTAGCAAATTATAACTAAAAAGTAGTTAAATACACCTTAGGGTGCATGTTGCTAATGCACACCTTCTAAAAAATAAGTGGGTGTACGTTAGCAACTCCTATAGGCATTTGCTATAATACACCTACTTAATTTTTAGAAGGTGTGTGTTAGCAAATGATAACTAAAAAGTAGTTAAATACACTTTAAGGTGTATGTTGCTAATGCACACCTTCATAAAAAACAGTGGGTGTGCATTAGCAAATCCCATATATATATATATATATATATAGAAAATTGGCTTCACATATACATTGGAGGCGTAGAAGACAATAAGACATTTAAGGGTATGTGTTGGCTTATTGCTTGCTTGGTCCTCGACTCCTCACGGAAGAAATGAACTATCACTCTTTTAAACTAAAGTATTTTGAAGTTCGAATGTGATATTCATATCACCTGAGTTAAACTCATATAAACTATGTCATATTATTTTATTATTTTATTATTATTATTATTATTATAAAAAAAAAGTTTAGAGCTTTGTAGCATGCATCTTGGTGTATTTGTGATATGGATTGATCTAATTTCACCTCAAACTTATGATTTAAAGGAGAAGTTTGTTCAATCCCATATAATCCTCACATCAGATTCATTACTTCCGTTGTGGGACTCAAAATAAAAATTCATGAAGCTCAACTTACACAAGAGAATTGATAACAAATTCATCCTCTGAACAACCGGCGTCCCAACAGTTCATTCTTCCTTTATTTATAGGATTCATTCTTCCCGTTCAGTTCATATGCGGATTTGAAGGTTAGTCTAAGTTCTGTTATTCAATATAGATTAGTTTATTCAAAGTTTCAAACAATTTGAGTAATATAATATGAGTTAAGATCCGTTGACACCAGGTGTCAAACTTTAATTTGACACCAAATCTCAACCGTTTATTTTTTTAAATCAAAGGCTAATAATAGTTTCCTATATTAACTCATGTGTGTATCTATTTAGAAGATTCATTATTTTTCGGTGGCATACAAATTTGATTTATTTTCCCAATTTTTTTTTTAATTTGTTATTCTACCAAAAAAAAATTGATTATTAACTTTAACTACATAACACAATCCATTATGCATACCCAGAAAACTACTCTTAATTGTGTACACCTTGCGTCAAAAAAAAATTGTGTACTCCTAAGAATTGAATACAAACTCAATTTAAGTCAGAGAGTTTTCTAACACGAAAGTAGTACTCAACATCTGCAATCGATTGCATAAATTTTAGATAAATATTTGATGTTGAAGTTAACCACTATGGGGGAGATTGAATAACAACAAATCAATTTTTTTTCCTGTAGAACAACAAATTAATTTTTTTTTTGTAAAACAAATCAAATTTTTATGTCATCGAAAAATAAGGAATCTGCTAAATAGATACACATATGAGTTTTAATATAGGAAACTATTATTAGTCTTTGATTATAAAAAATAAACGATTGAGATTTGGTGTCAAATTAAAGTTTGACACCTAGTGTTAACGGATCCTAACTCGTATAATATATATTTCTAACAAAAACACCTATTTTCAATAATTCAATCAAGCATTTCAATCTGATCGTGCCACCTAATAAAAACTCAATTTTCTATACTAAAGTTATTACATTTCGACATATAATATTTTTAAATTAAGGTGGGTGGAAGAGTAACTCATCAAAAATCATCATAAAGTTTGACGCTGTTAGATTTATCTTTCCCGGTTTTATAGCTACTCCTTTTTCTTTTTACAAAAGTGGCTCTCTATATAAACTTGTAACTTAGACAACAAAACCTTCCCAATTAACGAAGCAAGACAATACAATTGTAATTAAACACATGCAATAATTAAAAAGTTTACATGGCAATGAAAGTGTGTGGTCAATTACTTAAAGGTGAAGTTTTCTCTTTTTAAAATTATTTGAGGATAAAAAAGGAAAGCATCCTCAAAATTGAAATTGGTTAATTTTTTTTTTGAACAAGCTAAATTAGTCATCCAAATTGGCACCAGATAGAATCGAACCTGAGACCTTAAGGAAGAGCACACTCTCAAGTCTCAAGTCAATATCATCAGACCAACCCAATCAAGTCAATACCACCAGACCAACCCAATTGGGTTCTTAAAATTGGTTTCCAATGAGTGCAATTTAATAAACACAAAACACGGTTAGTTTTATTAATTAGATTAGTTAGTTAGCATAGTATTTTACCAGCATGGTATATAATTTCTTTGTAATCATAATTTTCATTTCTAATACAATTTTCATTTTATATATTCTGCACTTTTCTCACTTATGTGGTTAATGAACTTCCGCGAGGACGAATCATTCAGGAGAATCTGAATTCGATTTTTGGTAAGAACTTTACATAAAGTAATCTAATATAGTAATAAAGTAAGTAAAAACACAAGATAAATCAAACTCCTAGGTAATATCTTTTTTCCTAGTAGAAGGGATTATACTCCAACATCATGGCGGACCAAAGTTCGAATTCTGATGGGAAGAAAGCAAAAAAAGAAAAACTATGGTTGTCATTGCGGTGGTTTGCTACATGCTACATCTGTTTTCACCTGGTCTGCACATTCTTTATATGCTTGAATAGGTAAAGAATTTTGATGAGTGATTCCTTCTTTGCTTTTTGCCCACAAAACAGTGTACAGACTTAAAACCAGCAGAATCCCACCCAAAACACTGAAAATCAAACCAATCAAATGTATAAGCATCAAGACAATGTCAATAAGTTAACTTATGATTTATTTGACTAGTTTTTAGTGCGCATGTAAGGAGCTAGCTCAATCTAAGTGCTTAGCATTGTAATCTCAAAGTATGAAGTTCAAATTCCCACAGACTGTCGTAAAATGATCATCAGTGTCACTTTATTAGTAAAAAAAATTCCCTTCCCCATTTTTGTATCCTTAGTATTTATGATAAACTAAGAGCTATTATGATTGCAACTCACCTTCCTAAACACAGTGTCTCTCCCAAGATCAAAACAGAACCAATGGTAGCGATTATAAAGCTCAGTGGATTCCAAGTTGCAGGGAAAACTGGTCCTTTCTTACCAATCACTAGTGCTTGCAGGTAATATGCAACTGCAGTCACTAGTGTCCCCTGTTACATTTTTAGGATAATATACATCATAATCATCAAATTTAATGCTATACACATTTTCATGTTTTTTCCTAAGGTAGTATCAACAAAAGTTGATGTATCTGGTTCAGATACATCAACTTTTATCGACTTTGTTGTCTCTTATAAAAAAGAACCGGAAGTAGTATCAATCATGATTACATGACCAATATTCTTGGCAGCATAAAAATGAACTGTAGAAAAGAATGTGCATATAAATAGAACATGTTACTTTAATATTAATATTATATACTTACACAGTAAACAACTGCTAGCAGTCTCATGTTCCATCCCAACTTCCACTGCTCAATATCTCTTTCAAAAGCTATGGCAACGAAAAATGACTGAATTGCACTTGATAAGCTCTGAATGCTCATGAATGTTAGCTTTGAAGGGTAACTTTTAAGTAACTGAGCCTATTTTTATTTTCAATAATTTTTTTGGATCAGTGGGAATTAAATTATTCAAAAGGCAGAGAATTAAATTAAATTAATGGTACAAACACATATTGTACCTGAAGTACAAGCCACAAACTCCACATGATGGTAGCTAGGAACAAGAGTAAAGAACCCAAAATCCATTTTTTGTCATATGAAAAATGATCTTCATGTTGTTGATTGTTGTGATGATATCTAGATAGGAGATGATGAACCTGTAACTGAGGTCCCTTGTAAAATGCAAGGATTGCTACACCAGCCATGCACAATAATACACTCCCTATCTTTGAAATTCCAGATTTTGTCCTTATATTTACCTTCTCCATTCTACAATATATCATAAGCTGGTCATAATCATATTTGCTATAATATTTGGGTGTATGGTTGTGCATGAAACATTTTCCAATTAATTGTAAGTTTCCCCAAATCATAGATTTACAAAAGCCAATCCCAGGGAACAGTGAAGCTTCATAGGGTCTTTCTGTCTAGATGCAGGTAGTCCACATCTTCATAGACATGTCTATTTCACCGAGCTGAGGATCGAACTCGTGACCTCTAGCATACTACCCAAAATCAATTATTTATTAAAAGTAGTTACACAGACTGTTAGATGTTTTTTTTTTTTGCTATATGACCAGATACATCAATTATGCAATAAATTTGAAAAGTGAAATTTTGTTTATATTTTGTCACGGATTGAGTAATTGAAAATAAATGTAATTTTCCAAATTTTACCTGAGGAGAACAGCAAAGAAGAATGTAGAAGCAGGGAGGCAATTAACAATTGCAGCAGCCAACATAGCAGATGTATAAGAAAGAGCAAGACCATGCACATTCAGAGTTAAAGTAATTCTGAAAAGTAACCAAGTAGGATTATAGACCTAATTAGTCCTAAGATTCTTTGTCAAAATAGCATTTGTTGAAGTATCACATAAAGATTAAAGAAGAGTACTACTGTACTACTAATATTGTCCTACCCCAATAATGAAAGCATAAAAATCTTGAATATGGTCATAAATGAGAATGTCACTGGCACAGCTTGTTTCCTGTACCATACATTATGTTAGCAAATATAAAGTAAAAACATATTATATGTCACATAAGTATAATTTTAGATGGTATAAAAAGAATGCATGAAAATTTGATATGCCGAGTCACAAGTTCAAATCTGCCGTGGCATTTCTCTGTAGTGAGATCTGAATGGCGATGATTAACACTGGACTACCTCCGGTGAATTTTTCACGGGAGACAGTCTTATTCCGTACTTGATGTGTATAAATTTCTAAACTAGTTATTTAGAGGAAAAAAAAGAACATATATATTTTCAAGACTACCTTTCAAATATCAAAGCTAGAGGGACCATAACAATGGCTCCAATAAGTTGTCTATAAAAAACAAACACAGAAGTTTTCATTCCACCGTTAAACACAGCCTTAGACAACAATGTCATACCAGAATAAATTAATTGTATTATAAACACTGCCAAATATGGACCTATTTCACCCATATTTTGACTGTGAAAATGTATATGAATGATTAGTTAAACCTTATGATTTTCATCAATATATAATGTGCATATATATAGTCTTAAATTGGTTGTTTAGTCCATTCTCCAAAATGAAATATTGCACGACAAATGCGAGTGAAATATTTATGCTTTTGATGAAATCACACATTTTGATTAGAAATCTCAGTGGTGTATCTATTCTCATAGCACTTTTATTTTTTATTAATTATTTCATATAGCATCTAATCTTTCGGTTTATTTGGCCAAAAGTAATAATTTAATACAAACAACTGGTAACAACATTCCTCAACTATTTTTTTGGAATTATATATTTTAATTATTTGTCCTTTTTTTGAGTAATTATTTGTCCCATTGTTTGTGTTCTGTTCTTGAGAGTTCTGATCAGAACATGTTCTTTGCCTTATTTTGTGTTGGACGAAGTGGTGAGTACCATTAAAACTCACACATACAACTGCTAGATCTTGAATTCGAATTTAGATGATAAAAAAAGCTATATATACTGGAAAAAGTAAGACTAAAATAGATTTTTGACGCATCTTATTCTTTTAGTTTTAGTTTGGTCTTTTAAACATTTAAAATCCATAATTTTCTACATTACTAAAATAGTCTATATTCATCCATGCATATATAGAAACACAAAATTTTTGGTTAATTTTTTTTGTTGTAAATTGGTATCCTCTGCGTGTAACTGTGCAAACTAATTCCTCGAGCCTTGTTGTATACTCAAATGGACGACAAATTCTCAAGAGTTTTGAAGCTTTTGTATACCCAAACCAGGGACTAAACCCAGAATTTTGGTTAAAAATTATATTGATATATGATCCTTATTTATGTTTTTCTTTTTGACAATAATCCTTATTTTTGTTTTAAAATAGTGTTTTGTTTTAACACAATTTAAATAGTAAACATGACATTGAAATTTAAAACGAAGATAAAAAAAACTCAATTAAAATTTTATAAATATAGAATCAAACATCAAAAAAGAAAAGATAATAGACAACAAACATTTTAGCCAAGATATAATAATGCTATCTCTTAATAATTGCTAAACTTTTATCAAAATGCTTTTCAATTCAAGAGACAAGAAACGATCATACATATATAGATATAGACAAGAAAACATATATGCGAGCTCAGTATTCTGTTTGAATGAATGTCGTTGAAAGAATAGTGCTGGGCATGTGTTGTGTTACATCACATCTTTAAATTTAAATCTCCTAATTAAGTTTGTTTTAAAATGGAGTTTCTTATTTGGTTATTCACACTATTTTTTTTTTATCAAAAAAACTCATTATTTCACTAGCAATGCAATTTGTAGTCTTCTCCCAAAAAAAAATGCAATTTGGTGATGATGAAAATGGTGCAAATCAGTCCAAAATAAGGGTGATCGTTTTTTTTTTTGATAAGCAAAAAAATGAATTATAAGGAGTACAAGGGGTACTCAACCCTTACAATTCAGAATAGATCACTTTAGATGCGTTGAAAACAATCTAAAGGATTATTACGCCATTCAGAAAAAACTAAATTAACATTGTTCCCTGTTCGGCCTATAAACCAAAACCAAGAAAAATAAACAATTTGCTCCACTAAAGATGATATGTTGACACAGTCTCCTCTAAAAATAATGTTATTACGCATGCGCCAAATACTCCATGTCGTCGCCAGCCAAATTATATGACGAATTCGCTTGCTATGGTTGCCTTTTGCTAATTCACCAAACAAAGTGAAATGGCTTGTGACGTCCTCAAAAGAGATCACATTAGTGCCCAACCAAACAAATATTTTCTGCCAAATTTGTGAAGTAATGCAGCAAGTGAAAAAGATGTGTTGTATGTCCTCTACCTCTTTGAAGCAAAATACGCAACTTCTCTCATGATTATTCGTGATAATACCTTTGCAAAATAAAGCCTCCCGGGTTGGTAATTTTTCAAGTAACAACCGCCAACCGAAAACGCTAACTTTTGATGGAACATTGTTCTTCCATAATCTTTTCAATGCTGCCACTGTATTTGTATCAAGAGTAGTACCTACACGTTTGTCCTGCAAAACCATGTACGTTGATCGAACCGAAAAAGAACCATCAGAATTTGATGACCATCTTCGCCTGTCGCTAGAAGCTCTGTTAGGCCGAACTTGTTCAAGCAATTGATGCAATTCATTGAGGGATTCAATATCTGCATCATCAAGTGCTTCCATCCAATTAAGTTTCCAAGACCACATGTTGTTATTCCATATCCCCATATTTGAAATGCAAGCATCTTTATGAGTTGATTTTTGGAACAAAGATGAATACAGTTCACTTAACGGTTCCCTTCCTAACCATTTTTCCTTCCAAAAAGCTATATTGTTACCGTCGCCGAGAATGCTACTAATATTATTAACAAACCAACACCCTTCCTCCGCTCCTCCTGTTTTCCACATATCCCGCCACCAAATTGAAGCATGTTTGAGACTCTCCCTCCCTTCCCCATATAAGAAATTAGCGGCAAAAGAACCATAACGAAAATGCAAAAGATTGAACCAAGAAGCAGACAAATCATTCAGACACCGCCACTTCCATTTACATAAGAGTGAATCATTAAATGACTCCAAATTTTTTATGCCTAACCCTCCTTTATCCTTTGGTTGGCAAATATTATCCCAACTAACCCAACATATTTTTGATCTATCCATTCCTCCACCCCATAAAAAATTCCTTTGAATGCTCACCATTTCCTTCAACACACAAACCGGTGCTTTAAAAAAAGAGAAGAAATAGAGAGGTAAACTAGAAAGAACAGAATTTATGAGAGTGACTCTCCCTCCAATAGATAAAAGACGACTATTCCAAACACCAAGTCTCTTTTTCATGGAATCAATAATAGGTAGCCAAGTAGCCTTTCTTCTCGGATTAGCACCTACCGGTATGCCAAGAAAGCGAAAAGGGATAGAATCCACACCACAATGCAAAAAAGACGAAGATGCGCGCAAAAAACTATCATCCAAATTAATACCATAAAGCTTACTTTTGAAAAAATTTACCTTTAATCCAGAAACTAATTCGAAGCTTCTCAACACAGTTTTAATAGTCCAAAGGTTGTCCCAATTGCCTTCGCCTACTATAATGGTATCATCCGCGAATTGCAGAGTATGAAACATTAAATTATTGTTTACCTTGTAACCATGAAAAGAGCCGCTTCCAACCGCTTTATTCATAAGTCCCGAAAGACCTTCAGCAACAATCAAGAAGAGGAACGGTGACATTGGGTCACCCTGCCTCAATCCTTTACCAACACTGAACTCCTCCGTAGGACTGCCATTGACCAGTACGGACATAGAACTCTGACAAACGCAAGCACATATCCATCGCCTCCAACCTTCTGCAAAACTCATTCTAACCATCATATAATCCAAAAAATGCCAGTTCACCGTATCATAGGCTCTTTCAAAGTCTACTTTAAACATCAAGCATTTATCTTTCTTTCTTTTTGCCAAATCTATCAATTCATTCACAACCAACACACCATCTAATATCTGCCTATTGGGCAGAAAAGCCGATTGGACGGTCGAGATTACCTTTCCCAAAACTTTCTTCAATCTTGCCGCTAAGACCTTTGACAAAATCTTGTACAAACTAGAAACCAAACAAATAGGTCGATAATCCGATAAAGTTTGCGGATGATCCTTCTTGGGAATGAGAGACAGAAAAGATGCAGTAATGGCTTTAGGAAGTATTGCACTATTATAAAATTCATGAAGAAAGTCTATAATATCACCTTTAATAATATCCCAACAAGCCTTCAAGAAAGTGAAATTGAAACCGTCTGGTCCTGGACATTTGTTACCGTCACTACTCCAAATCGCCTCTTTAACTTCTTCGCTTGAAAAAGGTGCCATTAGAAGAAGATTGTCTTCATCGGAAAGAGTTTGAAACTGTAAACCATTAAGATTCGGTCGGTTTAGCCATTTCTCTTGAAAATAATCCGCATAAAAATTCTTTACACAACCCTTCACCTCATCCACTCCCTCAACCCATTGATCACCATCTTTTAAGGCCACCAATTGATTCTTCCTTCGTCTACTTTTGATAGATTCATGAAAAAATCTAGAATTTGAGTCACCCTCTCTTACCCACCGTAATCTAGATTTTTGTTTTAAAAGACTCTCTTTTAGATGAAGTTGTTTCCAAAAATCTTTATTTAACCCTTCTCTTCTTGTTAACTCTACATCCCTAACATCTCCATCCATCATGTTTTCGATATCGTTTAAATCTTTCACCGTCTTCTCAATGTTGAGGTCAAGAAAACCAAATACTTCCTTATTCCACTTTTTCAAGCAGTCCTTCAATAACTTAAATTTCTCTTTCAACACATAAGCCTTCTTACCATGTACCGCGAAACTCTTCCAAGAAGTCTCCACAAACGACAAAAAATCCGGATGCTCCAACCAACCATTGATCACTCTGAAAGGCTTAGGACCCCAATTAACGGGAGAAACAATCAGCCAAACTGGACAATGGTCAGATATATCGCGATCCCCTATCCACTGTCCAGAGATACCATGCTTGACAATGAAACCATCGGACAATAAAAATCTATCTATCCGACTCATAGATTTTCCATCGGCGCTAAACCAAGAAAAATTTTTGCCTAACATCGGGACATCTACTACCTCCATCTCTTCTACGAAGCGATTAAATAACAATTTTTCACCTCGTCTATTGACAGCACTACTTCCTTTTCTTTCCGAAGAGTGATCGTGAACATCTTCATTTACTTATTTTTTATTAACAAATTTAACCACAAAGTTTTGATTATTATAGATTGTACCGATATTATGGCAACACAAATAATTTTGGTCCATACGATAACACATTGAAGGAAAAACAAAACAAACTCCTCTAATTACTCTAACTCATTTGGGTGAAAACTCCTTCTTCCAATCCCCTAGAGAGGCCCGGACCACTAAAAAACACACATACAGTATTTGGGTCTTGTTACCCGTCTATCTTTCATTCATGTATGAAATTATTTTGTCTTGAAGGTGCATTTGATTCGCAAAACACTAGATACTAGACAAGACAATGCATGACGGAACAAGATAGCACATGACAGGACAAAAAAATGTATTGAAGAGAGATAATATTTTTTATATTCGAAAATAAAATGAGTATTTTCATATTTTTTATAGTTGTACTATGGACAAATATTGTCTTGCGGTGGACAAAAATTGTTGTTTTTGTCATGTTCATTACTACCTCTTTTGTCCAGTTCCCATAACTAGTTTCCAAATACAAACAGGTACCACAAAAGTGGTCCGGTTCAGTCTCTATTTTTTAGTAGATCAAACGCACTCTAAAAATATATAGCAATAACATTAGAAAAATAAATTTAGAACCATCTGATGGTGTCGCTCGAATAAGAAAACTCGCGATAGATTTTCTGCATAAAGCTGCTAGCAATTTTTAGGTGAGTTCCATAGATAGAAATTGAAATTCCGGCAGGCTGGTGACGGATGTTGAGTCAGATGTGCCAACATCGTACCAACACAGAATATAACAGACAAGGTAAAAACTAAATTGCAGATGTTCTACACGATGCTCCAACACCTGTCAGGAACGATAGTATACGAATGTTGAGATAGATGTTTAAGCATCTTGTACCAGTACAGACAAGATAATAATAAAGTGCATAACGTAAATAACACGGATGAGTTGTTAACCCAGTTCGGTGCAACGTCGCCTAATATGGGGATACCAATCCAGGAAGGAAATCTACTATAATAGTTCTAGTTCAAAGCCCTCAATAAACGTCTCGTTTATGACTTATCACCTAGACACTACCCGTGAAACTTCTACCTAGGAACTCCTAGATATGAGAACATCCGTTCACCTCCCTCAATCAACACAACCTGTGTTTACAATCGATAATAATCTGCAAGGAGTCACCCTCCCATAAAACTAATACCTAGCCAACACACTTGACTAAGTTCACAATTTGGAGTTGCTTACAAGCTTCCTCCAAGTAGAATACTCAACTCATTACCTAAAAGTTTCTGAGTGAGGACATAGTGACCATCTCACAACCCGAGTGGTTCACTTACACCAACTCTCCTAGAGAGTGGCTTAAAGACACGAAACCCTAAAAGACTACATCTTTGATGAACGTTTATGATTTGGTTTCTGTTGTCAAAATTAGGTTTAGCTCCTTCCTTTATATAGTCTGAGCTTAGCATGACTAGGTCTTGAATTTGGGCTTCATATCACAGCTGGTCCAAAAGTTCCAGCAAGGAATATTCTTGATTCAAATGTTTTGTTTCTTAAAATAGTTGATTTGTTTAGAAACAAAACTAGGTCATGGTCGCCTTCTAGAACATTAGGAAAGGCGCTACTTGGCGCGCAAGTAAAAAGACATGGATTAATTCTTCAATCAAATCTTTCAGAGATCTCACGCAAAAATATATCATTCGCGAAAACATAGCACACTAGATGTGGTATCCAATGTTGAAGCATTATATGAGCACGCTGGATCTCGTATCCAATGTTGAAGCATTCTATCCAACATCTTGCTTTAATATTTGTTTTAGCAAAATGAGGTCAACACAAATCTCCAATAGAAATCCTTACCAATATAGTCTCCCCACTATTCTCATGGAGAATTGGGTTTATGGGTAGTTAGAATTAGAATGAAAGATTGAACTTTGATGAGATTACCCCCTTAGATTAAATCTCTCAAATTGTATAGATTTGATGTATCTTGTTTATGAATCTTGGTGACTTCCCTTGCCCTTGTTGTGCCACTAATTGATGGCCTAATTTGTCACTAAAATTCATCTAAGTTAAGGTTAGGATTGTACACGAAAAATTGCACAAAATTGAGTTTGGCAGGAAACAGAGCACCAGGGCAATTCTGCCCTTTGCGCCTGGGGCACAGCCTCTGCGCCTGGTGCGTGGGAGACAGAATCTCCCCTCTGCTCTTGCACTTTAAGTGCCCCTGTTGAGCTTTAGGTGCATCTGGCAGCCCTGTTTTATCTTGTTATGCGTTTTTGGACGCTTGTGGGACATTGTAATGTCCCTAATGGACTAAGACTAATTAGGAATGAAAAATGTTGTTGTTATTTTAACCAATTGCATAAGTTTGGGTAGAGAAAACAAATAGAATACTTTGGATTAGATGTAATATAAGTTAATTCATGACCGGTAAGAATTTGTGTAGTTGATCTTGAAATGTAGTGGACTTTGGACCACAAGCATTGGATTTCCAATATGCTAAGTGTTTATAATGAATAAAATGTTAAGTTGTGGTCTATAAGGCACCATAAAGACTTCCTTATGTAGGGGTTGGAGCTGGATTGAAATTCTACATAGAATTTCACGCAACGATAAGATAAGGTATGACCGTACGCTTTAGCCCTGATATGATAGGAAATTTAGCCGGGTATGTAAGGGAATGATTCGAGACTACTCACCTCGGATTATTCCGTAAAATCAAATCAGATAATTAACTTTGTGTGTCACACTTTATTTGCATTATAATGAAAATAATTGTGAAATGAATATGTATATGTTTATGTAATTGATCAACTGTCAGGACAAAGGATATTAGTACTACCCTAGGATAGGCGGGACTCACTGAGGCTTTATGTCTCATCCCACTCATTTGTATTTTTTTTCTTCAGATAAGCAGATTAAACGAGACAGGGGTAAGAAGAAACTAAGGATTGAAGATGGAAGATTTTATTACATTAGTTTCTTCCTTGTGTTGTTAGATTAGTCTGACCGTTGTGTAATGGAACTTTCTTCTCCTTGTATCTGATATAGAATTTAAGTACTTGTTTCTTTTGAACAAGCTATTCTGTAAATTTTAATGTATCCGGATCTTAATTATGTATATTCTTGTCAATATTCTAGACATTTGACTTGGGGTATTACAATTGGTAATATTAATTATAAAATGGGAGGATAAGAATGTCAAAACGGAAAATTTCTCATTCCACCTACTCACTTTCTCACTCACCCCCTGTTTTTCCATTTTTGCCCTTGGTCAAAAAATTCTGAACGCGTTTTCCGAATTTTTTTTACCTTTAAAAAGAACTTCGGAATGTGTTTTCCGAATTTTTTCCAAATTTGAACTAAAAAAATTCGAAAAACACGTTCCGAATTTTTTGACCAAGGACAAAAATGGAAAAACAGGGGGTGGGTGAGAAAGTGAGTAGGTGGGATGAGAAATTTTCGTCAAAACGAATGGGTAATACAAGGCCCATGAAGTGCCATAAGCCCAACCTATTCCACCCAAAGAAATTTTCTACGAGGGTTTTAGTTTTCTTCTTCCCATTCCCAACTCCTAAACCCTGCCATTTCCATCTTAATCTTCATTCTACATCACGCAGATGGAGTAACCCATTCCTCATCCAATTCCCAACTATGACAACATTTCTTCTCCGAAAGAATCTTCTATTTTTCACTTCTTCACATTCTACATTTCAACCTCGCACACTTCTTCTTCGCCTTCAACTCTGCGAGTTTTCATCTTCTCCCACTCCGTATTCTCACTGGAAGCGTCACGATGAAGAATCACGCAATGTTAGGGTTTCTGTTTGGTGGGATTTCGAGAACTGTAACATCCCTGCCGGTGTTAATGTTTCCAAAGTAGCACCTGCTATCACTGACGCCGTTAGAGCTAACGGAATTAAAGGTCCTGTTCATATTACTGCTTACGGCGATGTTTTGCAGCTTTCTAGACCTAATCAAGAAGCTCTCGCTTTCACTGGGATTCATCTTTCTCATGTTCCCAATGGTTTGTTTTAATTTCCTCTCTTATTTTGAATAATTTGTTATTTTAATTGTAATTTTAGACCTAGATCATCAATTTCAATGCACCTTTTGGATTAGGCATGTTGCTTCGACACTCCTTGGATCGGGGTGTCTGACACCTGTATGACACTTGTATGGCAGATGTTGGACAACTCAACAAGTAGTCCAAAAAAGTAGTTTTTTCTTTACTTGACAAACCTTAAACACTCCTTAGACATATCTACAAATATTTAAAGATGTGTCAAAACAATGTTGATCAATGCAGGGTTAAAGGCTAAGTTTGATTGCAATATTTTTAGCTTTCTCGATCAAATTCTATCGTGTTTTAGAACTTTTTTTAATAAAATAAATTGCTCAATTTAAATGCACATGTATATATGTTGGTTCTCAATTTAGAAATTTTATATATAAATTAATATAGTAGTGGTGTCGGTGTTGTGTCAAGTGTCCGTGTCAGAGTCCGTGCTTCATAGCTAGTATGTTATGGAAATCAAGTGTCAATGCATCTTTTATGACCTCCCAGTTTTATCAAAAACTAGATAGTAATTTGCAATGTTTTTGAGAATTCAAGGGGCCGAGATGCGTGCTTTGGAAAATTTGTGTGCTTTAATGGAGAGAATTTAGTAATTCTTTCACCAATGTTCATGTGAGTAAAACCTTGGATGAAGTGAAGTGTAATTTTTCCTTTTATTTTTTAGAATGTGATATGCAGTTCCATGCCATTTCATATTTGAGATGGAGGTGCCACTAAATAAACCATGACAAATGTTTTACGGTCAATAATGTCTTAAGGGCTTATATATTGGCATAAACACTAGCGAAACTGTGTGAGATAACTTACGAAAACAACTTATAACATGTTATAGGTTGTTTTCAGCTTATTTTCTTAAGTACTCCAGGATAGCTTATGAAAACATCTTATAGCTTATACGAAACAATTTTGATTTTATTTTAACTTTTGTTATGGAAATAGCTGACGATGAACATTTGTACTATAAGTTGCAAATTAAACTATTGATCCAAATAGGATAGTATCTTGTCCATATAACTTTAGGGCTTTCTAAAATGTTTCATTTATCTACATTTTTATCTTTTCAAATTATAATTAACTACTTTGTTTCAGGTGGAAAGAATAGTGCTGATAGATCTCTTCTTGTTGATCTTATGTATTGGGTTTCCCAAAATCCTCCGCCTGCACATCTCTTTCTGATATCTGGTGATAGAGACTTTGCTGGCATATTACACCGATTAAGGATGAACAACTACAATATCTTGCTTGCAATTCCAGAAAAGGCTCCTGATGTTCTTTGTAGTGCAGCAACCATAATGTGGCAGTGGACTTCATTGCTCAAGGGAGAAAATCTAACTGGGAAGCATTTCAACCACCCTCCTGATGGTCAATTTGGTTCTTGGTATGGAAACTCTAAAGTGCCTCTTGAAAACCCCTTTTCAGCTGCCGAGCAGTCACCATCTTCACAAAAAGTACAAATTGTGGAAATCAATGAACCTTCCTCAGACTTACAGCCAGCTGGAGGAAATCCAAAGTCAGTTGTGAGGATTATTAAGCATATATTGAATTTACATCCAAATGGTATTGCCGTTTCAGATCTTCGTGCAGAGCTGACAGAATGTAATGTGTCATTGGGTAGAAACATATGTGGATATAAAAGGCTTTACCGCTTTCTATCATCAATACCAAATGTACATCTCCAGAAGGTAGGAAATGGTAATTTTTGTGTGAAGTTGCTCCCCTCAGAGTCCCCCGAACCCTCTGAAAGCAGCACTACTCTATCAACGGCATCTGCTGTTAAGAATGAGGAGAGGGGCTACACAACAACTCCAAAGCTACACAGTGAAGATAAAGACATGGATAAAGACATATATAAGAATCCTTCATTATATTCATTGCAGGAAAGGATCATTGAAGATGATTCAAAATCATTACAATCTATCCCTTCACAAGGAAGACCTATCGAGGAAGATGTGCCGCATGAATCATCTTTAGGCAGTGAGAAGGTTGTGGATGTGTCTAATGCACAACTGTCGGAGACTCAACTTTCACCAAAGGACAATGATGTTTCCAAAACTGAGATTGGTTCCTTTAAAGTAAGATCTAAAAAGTCGTTTGATGATGACATTGTTAGGTCTGAAGATGCAAGTCCAAAAGTTCTTGAAGAATACACCACTTCAGGGAATCTCGCTGCTGGTATTGATCACACAATGGTGGAAAACAATGATATAGCAAGTTATGATTCTGGAAAATCTATAGGAAAGAACAAACATGTGAATCAACCTAGAAAGGAGGTTGATGATCAAAGCCCATATACTTCAGCCGCTGATGACTCTCTAGTTGAGAAAAGACCTGATGGTTGTGTTGAAACTTACAGCAAAAGATCAACTTTCTTTAGCTGGATTAGAAGTTGGTGGCCATTTGGGAAAAGCAATGCAAAGACTGATGATATGACTGCTCATCAGAATAAGGTGACTAGTAGTTTTGAGGATTCAAAGTCATCTGAACTGAATCAGACTGCTAGTAATCTTGAAGAGCCCAAACCATTAGAACCACAGCAGGAAGATGTCCGTCATTCTGGAAAGGCTGAGGACTCCAAGTTATCTGAACTAGACCAGACTGCTGATAATCTTGAAGAGCCCAAGCTATTTGAACCACACAAGGATGTCAATCAATCAGGAAAGCCTGCGTTATTTTCTAGTGGTTCCTTTTGGAATGACATGGAATCTTTTGTTTTCAGCCCCAAAGGATCACTTCTTATTTCCCAGTCTAGAAGCAGGTTTGTATGATAGTTTCGCTTTATCTGTGTTCATTCCTTCCTTGTTCTAATCTGAATCTCGACTACAAGGGGGGAAAAAATCAATACATCTATTGTATATTGTATCATGAACTTTCTGTTGAAAGTTGTGCGCCTTCCAATATTTTAATATTTTATGATGATGATGATGATGATGATGATCATTATTGAGTTAATTTTTAAAAGATTAACTAAGTAATATTTTGCTGTATGTTATTTGTGTCAGGGAGGATTTGGCTCACAAATTACAAAAATATCACCCTGTGGTTCTCAAATCTCTTACTAAAAATGATATCTTTCAATTGGTGGAATTGTTAATAGCAGAAAAAAAATGGTTGGAGGAAAGCCCCTCACAAGCATTTCCTTTTAAACTAACTCGATCAGTTCAGAAGACTGCGTCAGGCCTGTCTAATGATTCAAATAGTTTGAGATCTTTCTTTATAACTAATAGAACATCGCAGTCCAACTTACCAAAGTCATTTGAAAATGACAAGGAGAAACACACTCAAAGTATTCAGCAAACGGGAGTTCCCAGACTTGCCACTGAAAAGAAACATACCGAGAGGTCTAGAAGTGTTATATTTCGAGATTGTGAGAAACTGGTAACTGATATATTGAGGGAACATCCAGAGGGATATAATATAAGCAGTATTCGAAAACAATTTAATAATAGATATGGCTATGACCTTGATTTCAAGAAACTTGGTTATAAGAAGATGGCATACTTGATACAGATAATGCCTGGGGTTAAAGTAGAATCCAGTCATATTTATCCTTCTGCTCCTGCTGTTTGTGGTTCTGACTCAGAAACTTCTATCCTCAAAACTGTAGCAACCAATGGCGGTGATGAAAAATTCAACTCAGATAATGAATTATCTGATACAGCCCCAAAAGAGTATAACATGGAATCTCTTTGGGAGGAATTAGGCCCTGTTTCTGCTAAAAACCTTGATCAGAATGATTTGAAATCAAATTTAAGTCAGAAAGCAATCAAACTGGACACACCAAAGAATCCTGATTATGAACCTGTTGTCTCAGATTATGATTCTTCTGATACTGAAGGGGATAGCTCTTGTTTAACTAAACCAGAAGATCAAGGAAAGCCAAAATATGATGAGCAAGACAGTTCTTTTTGGCAAACTCTGGATTCCTGGCATAGCACCAAGGAAGAAGAGAATAGAGTCCATAAATCCGAAAACATTGTTGACTTGCAAGCTCTGGATTCCCAGCATAGCACCAAGGAAGAAGAGAATAAAGTCCATAAATCCGAAAACATTGTTGACTTGAGCAATTCTCTGTTTGACATATTAAATTCATCCACAGAATCCAAACAGGGTGTTGTCGTTTCCAAAAATACTTCAGGGAATTATAGAGAAAAGCAAAGATCTCAAAAGTATTCATTTGTTGCTGACCCAGCCTTACCCAACAAGGACAAGTTTTTGGGTGGGCTACTAAATGGCTTGAAGAAAGAGGATGAGTCAAAGATGCAAAACTGAGGATTTCTTCGTCTAAACATGACACGGGCCTTCCTAAAATTCCATTTTATTAAAATTTAGGATTCTGATTGCTCAAGATTACACAGACAGAATGAAGTGCCTGGTATGTTATATCAAGGAAATGATGGTTTAGCTGACCATAGTACTGATTTTTCAATTGAGGATGATTCATATGCTTCCAAGCCGCGACATGGAAATTCTTTACATTTGATCTTTTATTTATTATGGCCGGAGGAACATCTCACATCTGAGTATGGTAATTTACGTGCCTTATCGGTATCTAACCATTGTATATTTGTACGGTGATGACTCGTCACTTCGAAAGGAGCATCTGCTACACAAATGTGGTAAGGTAACTACTCAATTTTTGTTTTTAAGGCCTTGTATCCTCCGTTTAGATCCCGCCTCTAGTTACTGGGCGCCACAACTTATATTTCACTAGGTAATGATGGATCAGAACTTTTATTATTTTTTAGTTACTAGCAATGATATGTTTTTATCTTCTTTTTTTTTTAACAACAAAGATTTATATTGTCATTGTTATATAATAATAATCGGTAATAGTGCAAGAGGTACTTAACTCGCACCAATAGGATAAGTTCAAGTAATACTACATCCAATCAATACCTTGTTCTGACAATCGATATACCCACCCCAATGACACTATTGAACGTATACAATCAAACAAGCAAACACACCATTCATAAAATAAATATGGTTAATTAACCTTTTTTTTTTATAAAAGTCATTTCCATGAAGCAATTTGTATCTTTTCACAAATCTCCTGACCTTTGCCTCAAAAATCCTTTCTGCGAATGCCAAAGCGCCTAAACGACCACATGCCAAACCATCAACACACCTTGAAGACATTGCTTACATTTGCTATAAATAGAAAGAAAATCCTCTAATAAGAACAACATGGAATCCGGCAAAACGAACTCAACCCAAACCACCTATGAACCATAGACCATACAACCCAAGCCGATGGATACAAGGCCAACAAATGATTTTCCCATTCTCTGGCCACCGCACAAGCCAAACACCATGCTGCCTCCTCTTTTTGAATTATTTTTCTTTTGATAGAATTGAATTATTTTTCTAATTAATAAATATTTTCTTGTTGGTAGCCAAACCAGAAGGCAAATATTTTCTTCAAGCCCAAAATATATTAAACAAGTAACGGCATTGAAGACAAAGGAGAAAATTTATTAAACAAAATCAAGTAATTAGAGCTAACAGTACACAAACCTCCAATAGCTTATGCCTACGAGTCATTCTCCCTTCACATAGGAATCAAACCAATAACTTCAAGTAAGTGGCTATATAAATTAAATTTAAATAGTTAGATAAATTGACTATCGATGATAAAGCAAAGATGTCTTCACAAAGGTTTCTTGTTTTCAAATAAGCATAGCATTTTCCATCATGAAATAAACATAACAGAACGAAAGATTATGTAAAAACGAAAGTGTTCAACTTGCTTATGTTTTTCTGTTTGGGGTTATTAATTGAAAAACATTGATCTTCAATAGAAATCAAAGGAATGTCACACCATGACTATGTTGATATTACTCTTTAAAATATTTGGCATGCTTAGAATGAAATATATATATAAAAAAATTAATAAAAGGCCATGTTTAAGTTTGTCCATATAATTATATTTCTTTTTTTACACAATAATTATATTTTTTTCTAAAATAAGTATACGATTATATCATTAATTTTTTTATTGGTTTTAATGAGGAATTTCTTATAACAACATGCCTTTAAAACTTGGTTCAATGTTCATATGAGACACGATATAGATCTTCCCAAGTCCAAGAACAAGGCTTTTTTCAAATAAGCCAATTCATTTGGGCCCCCGAGGATCCACTCTTTTTGCTATTCCAAGATGATCCTCTTGTATTTATGTTTTTACGTCGAGAATTTTTTGCAGATGAAGAGATATCAAGGATCCTTTTCACTTGCCAAACAAAACAAATTTATTGGAAATATCAAAATAAACGCTGATTTAGGAAAAGTCTTAACTCAATTGGCAAAAATTTATTGAAATTGTTAGGTTCCGTCATAATCGAGGTTCGAATCTCAGCTTTTCCACTTGTGTGAATGAGTGGCTTTATCATTTCGTCTACTACAAAAAAAACTTGGTTTGACACGTCTTTATGAGCATAATTTAATTGATAGGAATGTCACTAGATAAACAGGGTCCTGATTCAAACTCAAAATTTCATACTCTCTCCGTCCCAAAATATAAGCAAAAATTGGTCAATTAAAATGAATGTATTTAGTCCAAATTTTTAACCAAATACATCAAGTTCATTTGACTCATTTTTACTTATATTTTGAGACGGAGAGAACACTTATTTACCTCAAGATAAAAAAAATTTGGCCAATAAACTACGTACTTGACTAATAAATAACTTTGTTCAACATGCTTTGAAGGTAAAATAAAAACCCTCGATACTAAAGAACTTTCACTTAAATGAACACTAAACCTAGAAGGTTCCATTAGTTTTTTTTTGACAATCAAAAACTCATATCATTTCATTATTCAATAAAGGAGTAATACAAGGAGGTAGCGTCTCACAAATATAGCGACTAGACCAAGAAATGGCCGCCCGAGCAAGCGTGTGAGCAACCATATTCGCTTGTCGCTTTATAAACTTCACCACAAAGTTTGGAATAAACATCATTACATTTTTAATGTCACAAATAAGAGAACTGAACTCTGAAGTACCACCACGTAAGTTGTGAATTGCATCCACCACATTCTTCGAATCCGTCTCAAAGATGGCGTGTGTGATGCCTCTGTAGAAGGTTCCATTAGTTATTTTTTAAAATTTATTGAATAACTAATGTATCTTATTTATATTATAAATTATACTATATGTTAGATACATCAATTATTAAATGAATTTGAAAAAGTAAAATTTTGCATAATTATAACTATAGGAAGGATCAAATTGTACTCTCTCTCTAGATATAAATACTTTTGCATATTCACTTTTATTAAAAAAGTTGATTGTATAATTAATATGTTTATTTTATATATAGATGTACCTAAAATAAAATTACCTAAAAAATATTACATAAATAATTATCAAAAATAAAATTCCAAAAGACTTATTTAAATTTTTTTTTTTTTTTAAAAAAAAAAAAAAAAAGTCTAGCGATTTAGAGACAAATTATTTATCAAATGGGTGCTAATGTTTTAGTATTAAATTGACCGGTGGTGGTATAACCGTGTAAAGCTAGACAGCACTTTAGCCTCCAGGTTTGATGAAAAAGTCAATGGAAGAAAAAACCCATTTGGGGTTGATCCATTGGTATTAGCTTGGGTCCTTGGAGTATGCTCATTTCAAGGTCTCAGATTTGATTCCCCCTATGCCAATTTTGGTGGGCAAAGTACATACCTAGGAAAAAAAACTCTGACTTTAAATAGGCCCTGCAAGTGAGCGGTGAGATTGATTCCCTTAGATTAGTTGGTCCTAAGGCCAGATACAAAGTCTTAAAAAAAGAACTACAATGTAATCTTCCTAAACCCTTATTTATAAATTCTTTATTACACCCATATGAAGTCAATATCTTTTACCTTACACTTATAAAATAATGACATATGAGTACAGCTTACTCTCACGGTCTTATATAGGCAAAATTTCATCTATATTATAAATTAAATATACCAACTATTTAATGAATTTGAAAACAAATTTTTTGTTTATATATAAAATCGGAGAAAGTATATTTGATAACTTTTCGGACAAATTATTGTTTTCTCTTTTAATGGGACAAAATAAAAAATAAAAAAGAGGGAGTAAAAAGCACTATGAAAATATATTGTTCAAATGGGTGTACAAATATTATTTCTCAAATAAAATTAACTAAATACATTAATAATTAATAAAATTATATTGATAAAATTCTTTATTAATTTTTTTCCATTTATAGTTTGTTTAATTAGTATAAGTACAAGGAGAATGTTAACACGTGCCCTTAAGACACATGTTAAAAAAGTAAAAATAGAAATTATTAAATGCTAATTTTTGCATTTTAACTTTTAAAGCATTTAATTTCTTGTATCATTAAATGTTGAGTTTCTATATTGGGATATCTTAACATGTGACTAAGTACAAACTACTATTTTTGTCCTTGAAAGTGTATCTCACCATCACAATCTTCCTTAAATGCATCGATATTGCAATTAGCATGACCCTTAGGTTTATAGTTGTTTCTTCTTCTTCTTTTTTTTTTTTTTTGGATAGAAAATTGTTTTTTTAGTCATTTTAGTTCTCAAATCTTTTCTTAAATAGGCAATTTGATCTGCAAATAAAATTACTAACATAAAAGACATCATAGGATATATTTATAATTTTAATTCCACATCAGTGTACTTCAAATGTGAATTATACGACGAAAACAATAGATCACGAACTACATATGCATTTTACACTCCATTTCTCAAGTTTTTTTTGTCCACATTCAAAAAGACAATAGCTGCTGTAGATTATCACTTATTCAATACAGGATTTTTTTTTTTTTTTAATTGAAGTCTATCTTGAAACTATTGAAAGAAATTTTATCAGAATTTCAAACTTTACTGTTATAAACCAACTGTATAATAAATTCATTATTTCCAAAAAATATATTTTAAAGTCTAACTTTTAACTTGGTAAACACCAGCTACACATGATTTGCACTTCCACCGTCAAACCAAACAGACCATTAATCGGGATTTACCTCGGAACAATGGATCAAGTATGATTATTATTACCTCTTATTTATAGATAAATTCATAATTTTTTTGTTACAATTCTTTTGACAGAAAATATGATTGTTTCTCAACTTTGTTAATGTTATCTTTCAGAAGAAAAAAAATTGCTAAATTTAAATTGCCGCTTTCATATCTTAATTTGACAAAAAAACATTTTCACCCCTATTTCATCCCTACTCTGAAATGAAATCACATGCTCCTCAACAATCCAAGAAATGTTGGTTTGATTAGTCCCTTTCAAAAACAAAAATGTTGAGGAGAACTTTTTTCTTCAGTGATTATTAATTTAAGTAAATAAAAACCAAAAGAAAAATTATGTTTATAGTGATCCAGAGGGATGAACACGTTTGAGAATATATATTATCCCAAACCCCCACAAAGGCCACAAGCTTTTTCTACACTTGAAATTGCTCAAAAACAATGGATCATTGTATCACCAGTGCTGTCTTCCCTGAGAACTGCCACCACCTCTGTTCTTTGGAAAGTAACCATTCTTGGCTTTTGACTTAGGTAACTCATGTATGTCCATCACCTGAATTGTTCTTTGCTTTTTGGCTATAAATAAACACACAAAAAAACATGTCAGTTTTAGATAAAAATAGAACTAGCATGAAAAATTATGATTATTAGAAACAAAAATTCAACCATTTTCAGCTTCTTTATAGTTCGCTTGAAGCCGTTTTCTTGCCGTAGCAAGCCTCTCCGCGTCAAAATTGCTCTCTTTCTGTTCTCTCTGTCTCTGCAATCATTCATCATTATGTCAGTATCAAACTTAATTGTTAAACACTAGGGATATGACTCATATGAGTCACATGACAATAACATCCCAACAAACTTTTGACAAATTTCAAACCGTACATTTTGAGTAGCATTAGTAGGGGCGGTAACCGGAGGTGATGGCCTTAATTTAGGAGGTGGGTCTTTGCGCGGAACAGTTTTAGGTTTTGGTTTTGGTTCGACTTCAGAATTGTTACGGTCAGAACCAGAACTTCCATCTGTGTCAGCAAAAAGCATATCAATTATCAACCAAATGGAAACAAAAGGCATCAATAAGGTTACAAGAATATTTGAATCAGAAACTATACTCACTGTGTGGATTTGGAGAGTACGCAAAATCAGGAATCTGCAAAAACAAAAAGAATAAAATACAACATTAGCAAGTAGAAAACCAAAAAACAAAGTTAACTAACTCCATTAAACTTTACAGATGAAGAAAGCAAATAGAATAAAAAGATTTCTTTGACCTGATGATTATGCCCATTTGGGGTGGTTTTCTGCAGAGGTGAATCTCCATCAGCTGCAAATTTTTAATACTATTAATTACTACTACCCATTAACGAATATTCCAACTCCTTTAACTTTCTACTTTTTAACTCTTTGACAAATAATCCCAAAAAAATTAAGATTACCCATCAGAGTGTTTTTCCCTCCCTGTGGATTATGCTTCACCCATTCATCCACAATCTCTTTCCACTTCCTACACACATAACAAAAAAACCAACTTTCACAAACTCAATCAATGCTATAAAAAAAATTAATTAATTTCTTCAAAAAATTAAAATCAAAATTATGTTTCTTCAATTACTTGACAAGTAGCTTCACCAATCGGCGAACATCGCTCGATGGATGTTTTCGCAACTGATTCACGTTCCTCCCGATGTCAGTTTCCTACATGAATTAAAATCAAAATCAAACATCAACAAAACAACACAAAGCACATGAAAATGAAAATAATGTAATAAACATAATCAATTTACCTTCAACTCTTGGAATGTAATATCAATATCCACCAGATTTTGCAGCAACTCCATCAAAGATTCATCAGACTGAAAATAAAATTAAAAATAAAAACAAAAATTATCAGAAGCGAAGTTCTTCATTCATTTCTAATGATTAATAAATTTAATAATGAAATTAAAAACAAAACCTGGCGAGGATCTTCTAGAAGCTCCTTAATCTCTAGAATCTTCTTCTGTTCATCTTCAAACAAACCACCATAAGGATCTATCTCCTCATCTTCACCATCCTCGTTTCCCTGAGACTGCGGCGTTGCCGGAGAACCACCGCCGCGACGCTGTTGACGTTCAGGGCTTAAGCTAGGACTATTCTCTTTCTTAACATGATTTCCATCACTCACGAGACGGTTTCCGCCGTCGCAATTCAGACAAACCGGAGCAGCAGTCGTTGCAGCGTAAAGTCGCTCAACGATTCCGTCTCTTCGACGCTTCAACTCGCCGGCGTTATCATGAGAAGCGACGGAAATCGCCGTGTCGATAAACATCCATACGTCAACGCCAGCCGTATCTAAAATCGATCGGAAATCGTCCAAATCCATCGGAAATTGTTCCCAAATTCGATGAATCGGAGACTCCGATTTAGCGATGAAGATTGAAGAAGAGGATTTATTATATTTTTTTTTTCCTTTTCAGAAAATAAAAACGCTAACAAACGCTAAGAAAACGCAAAAAATAAAAGAACTAGAAGATTCTTTTGTTGTGATATTACAACGCGAGATCTAAAGATAAAACGGTGACGTTTAGATCGAAAGAGGAATGAGAAATGAAAAGGTTTAGATCTACGGTGTGGTTTGTGAGATCGGAAATTAGGTTGGTGAAATATGTGAAATTGAGATTGATATTGTTGTTGTAGTAGTGGGTATATTCCAGAAGAAAATTATGATTATAATTTTATTGATTTAATTTTTGATATGATAATTGAAATTATTTAATAAGATTTTGTTTAATATGAAGATGTGGGAATGTATATGAATGAATGTATGTATGTATGTACAGTGATATGGGGGTAAGGAGGGAAGAGTGTAGCCGGTGAGAGAGAAATACTAATACCAGCGGCTCCACCCACACACATACATTAACAACTTGGTGCGAATGCTTTTGGTGCCAAGTTTTTTTTGTTTTGTGTTTTTGTGGGATGTTTGGTTTTTTTTTTTTTTTTTGGTTGCTGTGGGCTAGGTTAAGGGGAGGTGAACGGACAAAAACAGGGGTATTTGGTGAGAGTGGTTTTTTTTTTTTGGGCGAAAAGTTTATTTTTATGATTTAATTAGGGAAGAAAAATAAAATAAAATAAAAAGAAAAGATATTGAAAGAAAATCTGAATGAATCTGTTCCGCGTGGCCACTCATAGGCTAAACTCGACATATAATAAATGCAGGAATATTGAAACGTGTGTTGTGTTTTATTCACATTGGAACTACTTACTCATCAATTCATTCATTGTTCCAATCCAATACTAATGCTTCCATATCTACAAATTTTACAGTTCCGCCAACAAATTAAATTATCTACGTATTTCTTGTCTTTTTTTTTTTTTTTCTGGGATTGATTGATTCTAGTTGCTAGACGTAAGTATGGGTCGGTTTCGGTCGGGATCGAACTAAAAATCACCAAACCGATAAAACCGCAATCATTTAATTTGGACACAATTCTGATCGTCTATATCTTCGGTTTTTTGTCGGGTCGTACATGTGGCGGATTGAACGGGTCGGTTATCACATGTTAGATTGAATTTTTTTTATATCAAAGTTAGATTGAAACTTTGTTTACATTTAAAACTCATTCGTTATCCAATAAATCATAATTTTGGAATAGTTCAATACCTCGTACACAATACAACAAAAGATAAACGAACTAAATTAAAAAAACAAAGAGGATGAGATGCAGTTACTTTGTTTCAACTATGTAGATCTAAAGACAATAAATGATCAAGTAGAAGTGAACTAAATTAAAATATCATTCGCACCTCCTTCACCAATATTATAACTTATAAGCTTTGTAAAATATAACATTTCTCTCTTATATCAAAGACGGATAGAAACAACAAAGAGAAGAGTATATGAGATTAAGAGGAAGAGAAGGAAAAAAATAATTTGCATTTTAATGGTTGTTCGGTCGATTTCGATTATAGAGAGATAGAATTTTAGAAATTTGTACCCACCCGTATGCAACCGTTCATGCCCGTTTTTTCGCAATTGTTGACCCGAGACCCGACTCGCACCCGACCGAATGCTTCAATGTGTTGTCGGTTATATCGATTTTGAGTCGGATATTGGGTTCATGCTCAGCCCTACTAGTTGTAGTTTTTTTCATGAAATTAAATTATTATTACTCTATCTGGTTCTATATATGAAAAGGTTTGTTTTCCAAGTTTATTATAGAATTGATATATTGGTTAAAAAAAAAAATTGATGTATTTAGATTATATAATTTAGATACCTCCTTCCAAAAAGAAATATCACTGACGATGTCTTCTCTGATTCAAATACGATCAATTCATATGAGATAGTATGTCATGCCACCTAAAAAGACAGAGAGCTTGGTGGACCTAACCTCAAAATTTTGTGGGATTCTTTTGCCCGGAAACAAACTAGGAAAAGAAAAAAAAAACCTTTAAAAAAATAGACTAGTTTGTATGTATGGGCAACGGTGGTGTGGACCTAATAAGTATTCACTATAATATGATTTTTTTAAAAAAAACTTAACGTAAATGTCTTGAATGAAAGAGAAAACGAAGGAAAATTAGCTAGGTAAATCTAATAAAAAAAAAATATAGAAAGAACACACAAAAGATATAAAATGAGACGAGAAGTGGGATCCTTCACAAAAATAATGATGTTCTTAATTGGGATATATAATTTGTTCATCCAAAAATCTAGAGGAGCAAAACTAACTCTCAATCTAATCAAATGATTGAATTGAATATTATACAACTCCAAAAATCCACCAAGTCGGATGAAAATTGAGATAAATGATCAAATATAACAAGTGAAACAATTGTCTCTTATCTACAAACAATGTCCCAACCCAACACATGCATAGTTAAGATAAAACATTTCATTTCAAAGGTAACATGCAGGACTATTTCTCCTCTGGTGAATTGGACTTTGGACTTGATGACAAATGATAAAGTTCTTTTCTGCAAAGCTCCAACAAAAGTGGAACCTTTTCATTTGGGCTCACCGTGATAATTAATTGAAAGATTTCTTTGAAATAAAACAATCTCCTTATTCACAACAATGGAATCACAACTCTAAAAAAAACAAGATCCACATGAAATTTTAAAAGAATCAGTAAGAACATTCAATGTAAAACACTGTTGATTGGACTGTTGTTCATCACAACCCTGGTTTTGTGGATTTGGTATCGTGTATTTAATGTTGAGTATGATCATGAACAGGTAAATAGTGATGGTTAAATATTTGAATAACATGAAAGGAGGAAAAACAATTATATAAGACCTACAACAAACAAATAAAAACATGTACCTTCCATCAATAGTGAGTTGGTCGTGATTGACGTTAGATTTCGTAAGGAGGACCACAGTTTGATCTTCCACAACTACGGTCAAGAGGGAGCTGAAAACGACTTAATGTCAAAACTGACCATCGAATCAGATTAGGCGGTCCACTGGACCGAATACTGATGGTGAAAAAAAAATGCACCTTGCATTAAAACGAATCTTAGCTTTAAATGTATAAGCACACACTAAAACTGGTTTCCATCATCTCGGCGGGATATTGCATTATATATGTAGGGATTGAGATTCAAATCCCGATGATCCCACTTATCCACCTTAAGAATGAAGTTTCTAACCACTAAACTATTTAACAATAAAGAAATTAAAAAAATTGGTTTTCATCCTTTTCTTTCGAAAATAAATCCTTTCTTTTAATAATAATAATGTGCATATTTTGTAGAGGTCTACATACCTAAATTAACTTTACAAACACGTGACATAAAAGTATCTATCAAATCAAATGTCTCTTAATTGGTAGTTAGATTAGATAACCTTATTTTTATATTAGTAGTGTTATTTGGTATAGCCATGCTGATCATGACATGTTATATTTGTTAGTACTTAGTAGTGTGTAGACAATGATTTTTTGTTCTCTTAGTGTGCGTTTGGTTTGGGGTAAACATAATTGAGTTTCATACAATTGAGTTTAAAAGAATTGATTTTGGTTAAAAGTAAGTTGAACATAATTGATTTATGTTTGGATACATTTAGTACCTGTTTGGTTTGGAGTTACAAGGCCCCAAACGTGAGTTTGAAAAGTTAAATGTGATTTTATCCTAAAATTTTATGTTTGGTTTCAACACAATGAAAATTGATTGTGTCCCAAACTCACGTTCACCTGAAGCTCCAATTTGGAGCTTTTGCGTTTGCCTAAATTGATTCTGAATTTTACATTTTGTTTTCCAACACCTTCTTCCCTTATTACCCTTTATGTCTATCATGGTAAGGTTGTTGTTGAAGAGGACATATGTCGAAGAAGGGAACAAAGATTGTATGGTTTCCGATTTGAAATTATTCTTTTCCTTAAAACTGATATATGAACAACTTGTTTTTTCAGTTGGTGCGGTGCTCAATTTGTTTGATGAAAGTTTCTACACAATGACAGAGATCTAGCACAAATAAATTAGTATTATTAATTATTTTTATATTATACACTATCCTTTTTTTTTTGCAATATTAAATAATCCAATAAAATTATTCTTTCTTTCATAAAAAAAATAAATTACTCTTTCTTGTACTTACTGTATCTAAAAATGAGGGGATATTTTAAAGAGAATTAAAAGGATAATTTGGTAACTATATTTTCAAAATCAATTTTGATTTAAAGTATCCAAACAACATTAATTTATAAGAATCATTTTTATATGAGCATATCCAAACATAAATCAATTTACACAAACTCACTTCTAACTAAAATCAATTCTTTCAAACTCAATTCTATTAAACTCAGTTTTAGTCACCGCCAAGCCAAACACACACTTAGTAAAAGTGATTTTCACCAATTTATATTCTTTAGATAGTTTATATCAAAATTACTTTTTGGGTGATTAATTACCAAAATGAGTTTTTAATATAAGACACTTCTCTTTGTCATTAAAAAAAATAATATAGACACTTCTATTTTTTTTTCTCTCTCTTTTTTTTAAGTGAAATATAAATATGTAGACGTCTTTCTCTTATGAAATAGAATTTAATTTATATACATCGTCGGTGTAAAATTATTTTGCACATGCATTCAATAATATACCGACACATCATGTATGGTAATTAAAAATATATGATGTGTCACATTCATTAAATGATGTGGCAACGCGTCATTGAATGTATGTGTAAAAAAAAAAATACCGACAGTGCACAATAATTAAACTCTATGAAATATATATGCCTTTTTTTTAATTAAGATATTTGTATTAATAGTTGATATTTTATCGCGAGTCAATTATTAGAAAAACACTGAGTCAGATATTATATCCACCGAGTCATTGTCAAAAAAAACTTGGAAAACTCACTGAGTCACTGTCGCAATCGGTTATGTAGGAAAAATTGGAGAAAAGATTTATAGTCTTTCATCAGCTTGCTTTTGACTTTTCACACTATTAACACAAGTAAATGACAAAAATTACATTACATATTTTAGGCTTAAATACACATTTGGTCTCTTACGTTTATTTTAGGTTTTAAGTTAGTCAGTTCCGTTGGTTTTGTCACTAACACCGTTTGAACAGTACATGTGTCAGTGTGTCCAAGTGCCACGTGTCAGTCCACATATGCAAATTGGCTGCCACATGTGACAAAATTGACGGAAAGGACTAACTTGGAACCTAAAATAAACATAAGGGACCAAATTGATACTTTATAAACGTAAGAGACCAAATTGAAACCTAAAATAAACGTAAGGGACCACATGTGTAGTTAAAATTTATATTAAAATTTATAATTATTAATTAAAGTTAACTATATGGATATATATTAAAATTTATAATTATTAATTAAAGTTAAAAATTGTTGTTAAGTCTTAGTTCAATAGTCAATATTAATATTTTTAGGTTCGACGTTTTTACTTGGGGTTCAAATCTGAGACTTCGAAATTGTGTGTGGGTATTTCAGTAGTATTTGTTATTTTGTTTACCGATAAAAAAAAAGTTAAAATTTTTGCACCCGCTGACACGGGGTCCTGGCTCCGCCACTGGTAATCGTAGGAGTTTATGAACATGTAATAATTAAACGTGAAAAAATAACAATAAGAAAATACTCCTTAAATGTGAATACATTTTTTTTTTGTCTAATAGCTTAGTGTTTAGAAATTCTATCTTAAATGTAAATGAATGGAGTGTTGGGATTCGAATCTCAACTCTTACACAATATATAAGATGTCCTCATGTCCCCATTAATTGAGCTAAGCTCACGGGGTGAAGGTGAAAAATCTATAGAAATTTAAAGACAAGCATGAAATAATAAATAAGCCAAAAAAAGTCAAACAAGACAATTTGAATATGTTTAAACAAAGGGGAGTTTTGAAAAATATCTTCTGAACACTGTATGTTTTATCTTCCGAACCAAATAATAGGGTATTTTTGAATTTTGAGGGGTCAGAGAACAATATGGTGGGCTTAAAGAGAAAAATTCCACAATTATATGTCTAATAAGCAGAATTGGGCCTTACATTCACCTTGGGTTGGGCCGTACAGTTTATTTAGATTGAAATATACTTAGAGTTTTGCTTTTCGTTCCCCCTAAAATTTCTCAGTCATCCTCTGAAATGACCAAACTAACCCTCTCGCCATTTAGAAAGCGAGACTTGTTTGCAATCTAGAAAGCGATCTAGTGTACAAAAAAAGTGATTGTTACCCAAGGGAGAAATTTTAAGTAAACACGCTCGATGTCCTAGAAGGCGAAAATTCCGTTAAGCATTCGCATTCTAGACAGCGTACACATCATGTTCATCTTCTTCCCCCCATTTTCTGCAATTACTCAAAACGGAAATAAAAAACTCAAAAACCCTCCAAATACCGCATTACTCAAAAAGTTCGTCAAAATTGAAGGATTCTAGGTCGTTTAGGGGTGCAATCAACAAAGAATTGAATATTACCCACATTTGACCGTTTATATCATTTTTTCCTTTTTTTTTTTTGCGATCGGGTGACGTTCGCTCTCTGGTAGAGGTGGGAACAGGCCAGGCCGGCCTACATGGCCTTAAGGCCTAGCCTACATAGGCTCAGGCCAGACCAGCCTATTTCTTTAAATAGAGCAGGCCAATGCTTTTTTATAAGCCTATTTAGCTAAAAAGGCCAGGCCGCAGGCCATTAAAAAAGCCTTTGAGGCCTACTAGGCCGGCCTATTTAAGTTAACATGAATAATATTTTTATTACGATTATTATTTATATATTAAAATTTATACTTTGATTAAATTATAAATCTATTAACTTTTTAAGTAATTTAAGTTTATTAATCTACATTAGTTTTTAACATATATTATTATAAACTAGAATTGAAATATGATGACATATATAGTCAAATTCTCTAAAATATCAAATGGAACATTATTTTATTAGTTCATAAGTATATTTCAAAATAAATATAATTATTTATTTAAATATGTTCATATGAAATAGGCTTTTAAACAGGCTAACAAGCCACATCAGACTTTCAAAAGGCCAGGCTCAGGCCTAGAATTTAAGCCTATGATAGGCCACAGGCCAGGCTCAGACCTTCGATTTTTTGACAGGCCAGGCTCAGGCTTGGCAAAGCCTAGCTCGGCCTAGCCTATTCCCACCTCTACTCTCTGGTTGTCGAGCTGTATATAAGTTGTTCGCTTTCCAGAAAGCAAACGTCTCTGATGTTGGTTTAATTTTTGTTGTTTTGGTTGATCATTGCCTGAATGAGTTGCTTTGTTTTTTTTTATTTCTATGCTTGTTACATATTCGCCGCTGCGTTTTTTCTCATGGTCACAGTCACAGACTCATAAGTATGTGTTTTTGCATTTCGTTTGATGTTCGCTTGCTGCCTTTCGTTTGATGTTTTTGTGTTTTGTTATTCACTTTGAAGCAGTGGCGGAGCTAGCCCGAAAAATTGGGGCGGGCCGCTACAAATATAAATCGAATATGCAAAAGAAATTACTAAAAAAAGACATATCATATTGAGAGTCTGTCTAGTATGGATATCTCAAAAATAGTCAAAAGATGAACCATTAACATGTTTATTAAATAAATTTTAAAAATATATTATGAAATATATTTTATATCAAATGTGTAAACTTCATACTTTTTAATTAGTTTTTGTATTTATGTTTATAATATTATATGCATCTCTCTAACAAAAATTTAAATTTCTTTAATAAAAGATTGATCAAACATGAATTTTTATGCACAAACTCTATTTTAAATAAAAATTTGAGTACTTTTTTCTCCAAAAAAATATACTTAAATACTTCGACAAAATAAATTACACATTTTAAGACATCTATAAATTATTAAACAATAAAACATTAGAAGGGATGCTTAAAAAAATAAATTATAAAGTATATTTGAATCATTTGAATTCTGGGACGTAACAATTGCGGGGGTTTGAAACCCCCGCAAAATGCAAACCTGTTAAAGATTACTTGATTTTATGGTTTGAAACCCCCGCAAAACAAAATATAACAAACTACACAAACTATTTAGCGGGGGTTTATAACCGCCGCTAAATAGTATACCTATGAAAAAAAAATTAAAAATTCTGGGGCGGGCCATGGCCCTATCCAGCCCATGAAGGGCTCCGCCCCTGCTTTGAAGTTGCTTACTTGTATTTGGATGAGCTAGACTTAGAGGATGATTTTCTCAATGTGAAGTGACTAAGGTATGATTTGCATCATTTTGTTTTAGATAATTTTTCTTAATTGAAGTACTCAGTTTGTTTTGGTGGATTTATGTGTTTTTTTTTTATTGATTGAAAATACTGAGTTTAAATAAACATAAATTTTATTTCTCATTTTAGACTCTATAAATTATGCCCATAAATTGCATTATTTTATTAATATATAAAATATATATTACTGTGTCCGTTTCCTATATTTTTTCATTAATGATGTCCTCGTGTTCGTGTCGTATTTTGTGTCTGTATGACTGTATTCGAGTCCAAACTTCATAGAGGACTAAAATTATAATTAAAGATAATTTTAAACGTTGATATGCAATAGACAATTTATAAAATTGATTAACTATAACACTCATACTTTTAAGATTGTATTTTCACATTTAAATTTAAATTTTCAACAATTACCGCTAAACATTTGTCAACATTTCTCTAATAATTCAAGCAACTTGTTCATCTTGTGAGAGTTGCTCATTAGTGGGGGCCAGCTTCTACAAGAATACTCTAGTTGACTATTACCGAATGATGTTTTCTCTCCCTACCCTTGTGTTTCTTTTATACCCCTGAATTTCAAATTTTATCCTTTAAAAAACTTCGATTTGTAGAAACCGAAGTTTTTTTTACCTTGAAAACAAATTTCGATTTCTAAAAATTCGGTTTCTGCGAACCGAATTTTTCTGCAAGAACAAAATTAGAATATTATGGGATATAAAAGAATCACGAGGGGTCGGGAGAGAAACCATCTTACCAAATTAGTGATTGCAATTTGCAAATGGTTAGCCAAAGTTGAGTCAAAGAAAAGATATGGTTGGCCAACGTCGGGCCTAAGGCAACAGGCAGCAGCAGCAGCAGCAGCCTTAGCTACAATAAATATCGTAGCAACAACCCTCGTGTACACGGCAATGAGGACACTTACACCTCAATTATTTTTTATGCTTCATCTGGCTCTAAATACATTAAAAAATTGGATCAAGAAAAAGTAATTAATTAGATTTAAAATTTAAGTTAAATATATCAATTTTTTTTTAAGTAACTTTTCTTATATTTAGTATCAAATGTAGTAATATGCAAAGTGTTTAATACTCTTTCTGTTTTATAAAATGTGTTTGATTTATATTGTGTGCGATTAGTTATGTTGATGGTATTGATGAAATAGTTTTAATTTACTAAAATATTATTATTAATTTTAGTTAATAAAAGTTGAATTAATTGAACTACAATAAATAAAAATATTGACAATTATATTGAGCTAGAAAGGGTATTTGTATGGTGAAAGACAAGATTCTCAGATCTCGTCGCCATGCTTTGTGGTTACCTTTGCTTGAATTTTTTTCGAAGAGGTTACATGGTTGGAAGTGCAACCATTTGTCCATGAGTGGGCAGTTAATGTTGCTCAAATATGTCTTGTTATCGTTACCGATTTACTTAAGCTCCTACATGGGTGAAATGAGATACAGTTTGTCATGAAGTTAGAGAATTTAATTTATCTCTTAGCATAGTGGAGTTGGAGGTTGTTGGTTGATCAAGAGGGGTTGTGGTTCAAAGTGTTGGTGCTAAATATGGCATGGAGGATGGCCGTATGAGGGGAGGGAGGAAAGTGTCTAATTAGTTGAAGAATGTGTGTAATGTTAGAGATGTGGTTGAGTTTGAGTATTAGACGATAGTTTGAAAATAACATTAATAGGAATATGGGTCATGGTGATGATGGTGGTTAATTAAAGACTAGAAAGAAATACTTTATGTTTGATTTGTGAATATGTGGTGGTTTAATCTCATTGCTTGTTTGAAATGTAGAATCGAATAATGAGGAGTATGTGTTTTATGTTGTTTTTTAAAACTCTTGTATTTTTCTATTATTTGACACTCCTTACTTATGCTTAATTTTGTGTTAATCTATAAATATTTCATTTGACTTCATATAAATATAACACAATATTTGAACTAAGGAAAACTCTACACATATGAAGCTCCGATCGGGAACGGGGATCCACAATACCCACCCACTTACTAATTAAAGGAGAAATCAGCATAGTAGATTGATTGGAGTCTAGATATATAGTTCGTTATATCTAACTTACTACAAATAGACAAGGGGCTTTTAAAAAAAAAAAACTACTACTATAGACAAGGACTCGTGTGTCATAAATACTAGATAAGATCCAATTTATTGCCAATGGAAACTTGTATACGATTTTTTTTTTGTCAAAGCATGGATATGATTTTTAATACTATATTATTAGTATTATTATTTTAGGTGAGATAATAATATTACTACATTATTTTATTTGATTTTTTTTTTAATTACATTATTTTATTTGAATTTGTATTGTTTGTGAGTGTATTTTTCTTTTATATGAACAAAAGGGGCAACGCCCCTAATAGAACATATTAGGAACCGTGAACAAAACTGGTACAAGCAATGTTTGCTCAAAAAGGCAAAAAAATAAAACTAAGAATAACATTAAAAAAATTTAAAATCCACATTACGGGATAATCTATGTTTCGCCATCTGATCCGTCACATTTGAATACATAATATAGTTTTTTTACATTATCTATAACAATATATAAAGGGATAAGGGAGTTTGGGCTGGATTTTTTTGGGTCCATTTTGCCTTTAACTTCCTTTATGGTTTTTTAATTATTCCAGAATTGCCCTTAACTTTTTTTTTTTTTTTTATGGTTTTTTCATCTATATCTATTCTATAGGCTTAATTGCATATTTAATCCCTTATGTTTATTTTAAGTTTTAATTTGGTCCCTTATGTTTAAAAGGTTTCAAGTTGGTCCCTTATGTTATTGATCTCAACATAAGTTGGTCATTTTCGTTAAATTTTGAGTTAATTTTTTCGAACTTTTTGTTAAATTTTTAGTTAATTTCTTCTAAAATTTCACATAGTACTCTCCTAAGTGGTTCATGTACGCAAATTCATTAGATATGTCGACGATTTAAACAAAAATTTGACGAAAATGACCAAATTGAAACTTTTTAAAGATAGGGGACCAAATTGAAACCTAAAATAAACATAAGGGACCAAATATATAATTATCTATAACAATATATAAAGGGGATAAGAGAGTTTGTGCTGGATTTTTTTTTGTCCATTTTGCCCTTAACTTCCTTTATGGTTTTTTAATTATTCCATAATTGCCCTTAACTTCCTCTCTTTTTTTTATGGTTTTTCATCTATATCTATTCTATACTATAATATATAAAAAGAATACATGAGTTTTGGGGTAGAATTTTCATAATACCAACATTACCCTTGCTTTTTTTTAGTAGCAACAAAAATCTTTTATTAACAAACTCACCATAACATAAGGCGTATCTTTTTTTTCGGGTACATAAGTTAGACACAGGCAGGCGCGGAACCTGGCCCGCTAGTATAATATAGTTAAATTAACTATATTATATAATGTTCCGTAAAAAAAAAAAAAACTATATTATATAATGTAAAAAAAAATTATATTATGAAAGCCACCGAAATAAGAAGTGAACCCATCCACACATTAAAGTTAGAAGCCACAATCCAAATACTAGCTTGAATTTCTACGCAAAAATATTTTAAACAAAAAATTGTTGAACAATAATATAAATAATCATCAATTTAATTCATAAACAATAATATTTTATATTTTAATTTATTTTATAAAATATATAGATATCATAAGTAATTTTCAACGTATATAAAGTTCATCAATTTAGTAACTATTACAAAAATATTTGACCATAATTTTTTTGAACGGAAAATATATCATTAATAAAAATTAGGTCTTGCACAAGTCGAATAGACACGTAGGGTGTCAGCTTCTAGTTTGAAACATTGTATGTTTACAACTATATATACCCCTTAATTATCTACAACCATATAGCACAACGAAGCCATCCTCATTCCTCACGAAGAAAAAAAACCAGTCATCTTCCACCTAAAACAATGATGCTACCAATTCTGCACCTCACCCTTTTGCCATTAATAATCTATCAAACAACCTTCTTTGTCTCTGCAATCGATCCCACAGTAGGGTTCACCTGTGTTCCATTAGATAGCTCACACTATGTTCTTCAAAAGCCTTATGATGTTTCATTAAACGAGCGTTACAGCTTTACAAATGGTGTGCACAAATTTTGGATATACTCCACAGATAAACCTTTCATGATGGGCAGCGATACACAACCACGAACGGAGATTCGTGTAACTGTAAGTGTATATTTGGTTTTACGATGACAAAATTTAATTTTGTATATTTGTTTTTAATTTCAAGTTACTTAACTTGAAAATTGAAGTGCTCTATGTTAGTATACATTAATTCACATAAAAAAATTGAGATAAATAATAAATTTACACGTAAAAATCATGATTATAAGACAAAAAATATAATTTTGTTCAGCAAACACCATATAAGATAAAAAATTGTTCAATACCATAAAAGTTTGTTCTTTCAGGGATACGATTATACATCTGGTATAAGGCAATTTGAAGGATATGGTTATGTTCCGAGTGGCTCAACCGGGGTGTGTATTCAGCAAGTGTTCGGAGCAAGTTCTGCTGCGACAACCGCACAACTTAGGGTCTATAGTGGTTCATTAACTTATTATAGGTCTCCGGTTCTGTCGGCAAATATCTATGATAGGTGGTTTAGAGTGAACGTGATTCATGATGCAAATGCTAACAATGTTAAGGTTTATATTGATGGGGAACTCAAGTTTAATGGAGGTGATAATGGAGATGGCACTCACTACTTCAAGTTTGGGGTTTATGTACAGAATGATCCTTCCGGTTACATGGAATCTCGTTGGAAGGATATTAAAATTTGTAGAAAATAAAGTGTGTACTTTCTGCATAGTACTAAATAAAATTAAATAAGACAAGAAAATGCAAGCTAAGGACTTGTTTATGTAGTTTATGACACTTAAATAAATAATATAGAGAAGGAAATACTCTTGTATTGTTCTGTTTCATAGCATTAATTAAAAAAGATTATGTTTAAGAGTGCACAAGAGTAATTAAAAAAGCTATATATTATTTATTTATTTTTATGTTTTTTATGTGTATGTGACTAAAAAATGTGTCAGAATATTTGTATTCATTTGAGAATTATCCGAGTATGAGTACTTGAATTGGACTGAAAAAAAATAAATCAAAGAAGGACTAAGCTTTTGCAGTTCTTTTACAACGTAAATTTAAATGAACATGAACGATGTGACATACTGACATGAGTGAAAAAGATAAAAATGTGAATGTCAACTTTTAAAACTTTATTAAAAATGTGAATGTCAAATATAAGCCATATTGCCATATGAATATGATGTGTATTCATTTTCTTTTATCACTCTTCTTTGACTTTGTAATTCAATTTTATGGTTATGAAAATGTTATTTAAACACAAATTTTTAATAAAAATACAACAAAACTACACTTTTTACTTTTTTTTAATATTTATTGCACGTCTCGATATCCGTGCTATGAGTGGAGAAAGGATGTGTTGTATTTTTGTCCAACTTTTTTGTGCTTATATAACACACCTCTAAATACTAAACCTTTTGTCACCTAGTCTCAAGTGTAAACTCCAAAAGCAACTAAACCACTTATATAGTATGTCATATATATTTTTGATTTGCTACTTTTAGACATTGGAAATTCCTAAATAAAACAAAAGTTTTTTTTTTTGAAAGCTATGAGCTTATCATATATTTACAATGTCATTTTTTTTTATAGAAAAAGCTTCAATTTTTTTAAGCTAATATAAATTAATGCTGATTTTATAAAAAAAGAATAATACTAAAATGATTAATTATATTGATTTAGTTTTTTAGTTCGTCTATAGCAAAATCCGAATCCCAGTCACCACCATGCTCAAATAGTTTATTGCATAAATTTTATAGGATGAAAAAAGGAAAAAGACAAAATTGGAATTGTGTTGGAGATAACCTTATGAGAAGGTAAGCATTATTAATCAACTAAAGCGGCGTGACAAAATTGTTTTGACAATAAAAAAAGTCGAGAAAAGATTCTCTTAAGTGAAAAAAAATATATGAGGAAATAATGTGGAACAATAGATTATTGGATGATAAATATAAAGTAATATTTTAATTTAAAATATATGGAGAAAAAATGATTGATAGTTGAAATGTGAAAATTGAAAAAAATTGAGGAAAACAAAATTAAAAGATTCATTCTAAAAAAAGTCATCTATGCACAGTGAGCAACTCTCGTTGAAATGGATTATTGAGGGACTGGTTTCCATGCGGTGAGGAAAATTTATCTTTAGTTTGCATAAGTACTTAAGAATGAAGGGTTCAACATGGCATTTAGTGATAACCTAAAGCAGAGTGATAACCTAATTAAAGCATGATTCTTTATGCAAAATATGAAACAATTAGAAACTAAAAATAATATAGTTCATATAAAATTAGAGTATTAATTAGTGTATCACTAGCTAGTTGGTTAAACTCAAAAAATTAATAAGCTTTAGTAAAAAAATAATTATTTTGGACAATTCGGATTTGAATCCTAATTAAAGTGCAGCTCGGTTGAAGCGGGCATGTTGAAGGAGAAGTTTATGGTTGTGATGAGTTAGACATGCTGGTGGAGCTCGTGGTCGAGCTGGTTAAGCTTGTCTTGAAAGATCGAGTTGGTGTTGAGATTGTCCTAAATGGTGAAGTTTGTTGAGCACGTCTTGATAGACAAAGCCAATGTTATGCTCATCCAGAAGGACCAAGCTGGTTGAGATCGTCTTGAATGGCTAAGTTGATATAGAGTGCGACCTAGTTGTTTGAGGTTAAAATAGTATAGCCACATGGTGTGACAATTCATACTAGTCCACAGTCCACCAAGCTTCAAGCATGTTAAGGTGTAGGCGTTTGTACTATATTTGGCCTGTTTCTACTAGTCCACATTCGACCAAACGTTAAGTTTGTTAAGGCGTGAGTGTTTGTTCTTCATCAGGTTAGTCTATACTGAGGTTATGAGGCCAACCTATCTAAGTCATCTCATCCAAGTTGAACATCTAGGTGAGAACCTTGCTCTACTGAGGTTCTAAGGTCATCCTGTTAAATTCCTCTAAACTGAGTTGAAGGTCTAGGTGGGGAATTTGTTGCACTGATATTCCAAGTCAGTTAGTTGAGGTGTCGTGGACCTCTCATCCAAATTAAAGAGCTACGTAAGGGCTTTGTGCCTCATATCAATACAGAAGTTGCTCTTTGTTTTTCAGTTGTTACTTCATGTTTTTATCTTGAAGTTCTCGAAAGGCCTTCAATAATTGTGTTGATAGTAGTTTAGAGTCTTCATCCCGTCCCAAACTAGGTGATGCTTGTGTGGATTTGAGTTGTAGCAAGATGATGAGATAATGAAGGTGGAGCTCGGTCGACGGTAGGCGCCAATGTTCACGTATCTAAACACAAGATTAGTTCAACATGTGAGTTGCCTTTGAGATTTCTAGAGCACTTTAAAAAATGACTAAGATTGAAATACATTGTTTACAATAGAATGAATCTCTTTTTTTTCCTTCTAAGTGCCTCCTTTTATGGTTAATAATTCCTTGACTTAACGGGCCTTTTCCTAGATTCAGATGTCTAGACCCGATAAGCTATAACTATGATATTCATGTGGAGCTCGTCCGTACATGACATGTGGAGCTGAAACACATGTAGCTTTTGTCACTCGTTTAAGCAGATCAGGTGGAGCTGAAGCACGTGTAGCTCTCGTCTCTCATTCGTGTAGATCACGTAGAGCCGAAGCACGTGTAGCTCACGTCATTGTGTTCGTACAGGACGCCTGGATCTTGGCATGACTTAAATGATAAAGGTTGGACTCAACATTACCTGAATAGTCAAATTGAACTAGACACGTCGAAGGTAGAGCTAATAGTCAAGAGAAAAAAAATGCATGGTTGTCAACATCATGACTATTTCACATGTATGCTACTATTTTACATGTGAAATATTGGATCCCCACACTTCATCATCATGCATTGTCAACTACTTGATTCAGATTAACTCATTGAATTTGACTAAAATCTAGAATCAGTCAATTGTCTCAATTGATTCAACCTCATTTAAACTTCAAGATTGTCGATAAAACTTTGAATTGTATGTAGTTAAATATTTTTTTTGTTGGTTATTTTATTTATTGGTCAATTATGAGCTGCATGATGTGTTATAGATTCCTGTTATTCGGTTGATTTTAATGTAGTTTTCTATTTACTTTGGCATTTTGCCCTCTTTGTAATAGTAAAAGGTATTTATTCCTGGGCATTTTAAATTGGTTGGGTTGAACCATTTCATTGATATCTAATTGATCACACATAGTATTTTAAAATATTGTACATATTATATATACTCCTAGCTACACTACACCCATGTAGCACAAACGTCATCCTCATTCCATTGAAAAGAAGAACGAAGCATATTCCACCTAAAACAATGGCGTTGTTACAAATTTTGCACATGGCCCTTTTGCAAGTAATCATCTATCAAACCACACTTGCTTCAGCTATTGTCGATCCAACACAAGGGTTCACCCCTGTTTCATTAGATAACTCAAATTTTGTTATTCAAAAGCCTTATGATGTTCAAGAAAACCAACGTTACAGTTATACAAATGGAGTGCACCAATTTTGGGTATACCCTACAGACAAGCCTTTTAAGAATGACACTAATACTAAACCACGAACTGAGATTCGTATCAGTGTAAGTCTCATCTCATACAATATTTACTATTTAGTTATATTTTGAATATAGAATGATTTTTTTGTTGCTTATTTAAAATTGGCGTGTGTGCATGACATTGATATCTAACTTTTCACTTTGGAATTGTAGGGATATGATTATACATCTGGTATATGGCAATTTGAAGGGTATGGATATATTCCAAGCGGCACAAGTGGGGTGAGTATTATGCAAGTGTTCGGAGGAAGTCCTTATGCGACAACTGCAATGCTTAGGATATACGATGGTTCACTTACTTACTACGAGTCTCCGATTCTAACTCCAAATATCTATAATAGGTGGTTCAGAGTAAACGTGATTCATGATGTTGATGCTAACAATGTTAAGATTTATATCGATGGAGATCTAAAGTATGATGTAGCTGGTCGTGGAGCTAACACTCACTACTTCAAGTTTGGCGTTTACTTGCAGAACAATCCTTCCAACTGTACGGAATCTCGTTGGAAGTATATTAAAGTTTTTCAAAAATAGGAAGGTTTAAATTTTTTGTTTGATTTTATTACTAAAATTGAATAAGACATGATAAAGGAAGGACTTGTTTACATGTAACACTTAATGTTAAGAACTCTTGTATTGTTCGGTTTGATAAGATTCAATATGCATTCCTAGAACTGACCAAAACTCTAGTTTCAACTTTCAATTCTTTTGGAGAAAAAACAAGGAATTGACTAATGATTAATGAAGAAAGCTTGATTTGTAGTTCTAGAACGTAAAGTTAAAAGATGGGGGATTTTCTGTGTGAATTAAGAAAAAAACCATTGGAGTTATTGAATCTATTGACAAAAAAAATATTTATAATATAGAAATGTGTAGCATTGTGGTCTTTAATATAATAACCAGTTTTTGTAAACGGTTTGGCCTTTGGAGATAACATTGTGAGAAGGTAAGAAATTAAAGATTTGGCAAACAAAAGTATCTTCGCACGTAAGCAACTCTTGTTGGCCTGGAGTAGTTTATTGAGGGAAGGAAAAATCATTTTTTGTGCATTTTCTTTCAGGAGAAAGAGCCAAAAAAGTATTGAGGAAAGAAAGAAAAAAAAAAAAAAAACAAATGGCCCATGCAGGTCTCGAACCTGCGACCTTCGCGTTATTAGCACGACGCTCTAACCAACTGAGCTAATGGGCCATTTGATGTTAACAAATCGCACATAATCGTTTTATTTAAATTGATCATACGACATACAATATTCAAAAAGCATATAGCAGGGGAAAAACAAGAAAGAGAAGAATGGGAAAGAAAATAATATCATATTTCATATAGTAGCTCTCTAGTAAAATCACATTTTATTATTGATGAAGAAGACGTGACACATATATTTTATAAGAATAGGAACTTCAATTATCATTGGTCGGAGCAGGGGCATCAACATTAACAGATGGTAACAGCGACGATTTATCAACGGAAGCAGCACCGTCGCAAAAGCTACGTAGAATTTCAGTTTCTTCATGTGTAAGACCCAGAGAAGTAAGCATATTAGGCCAACAATGATGTGCTATGACAAGAAGAGCATTACAACAACCTGATCCAAGATGTGTCTCACCGTTGACAAAAAATAGAACAATCTCGCCAGTACAATGTTGAAGTTCAAACATTGTTTCCCAACATTTGTTATTGTCACCTGTGCCATCAAATAATTTTAAACGTGTGGCTAGTGTTGTTGTTGAGCTCAAAGACCTTGAGGTCACAATTGATGATGCCAAGGATATGATAACAAATAGCTTCAAAATGAAAGCCATGGTTCTTTGGATATAAGAGATGAATATGAAGATTTTTTGATGTGTGAATGTGATGAAGAATGTGCAATGGGTGATGGTGATTTATATAGCATATGTTTGGCCATTAGGTTCTCTGGAGTCTTAAATTGAATGACGATAGTGTTTCCAATTCCATAATTTATTTTCAGCTAAGGAAATTAATAGAGAGGGATATATAGAAGTGTAACTGTGAAAGTGAGAGCAGCTGAAAAGAGCCATGAAAAATTAAGGACACAAGTCATAAGGAGGTGGCATTAAATTAAATCTGAGAATTGCTATAGTCATTTCATTTGTATTACACATAGAGAAATGATGGATTTGGCTCAAAATTATTTTGATGATGATGATGATGATGATGATGATGATTTGTATATAGACTCAACGATTTCAATTTATAAGGGGGAAAATTTCTTTTTTTTATCCCAAAATTTAAGTAAAAAATATCAATTTTTAAGATTGATTTTCACTTAATTATTAACATAAAATTAAATGCAAATTATATTTAATGTACTCTCTCATTTTTTCTCATAATCAAATAACCAATAAAGTTTCAAATTATTATATTTTTATTTTTTCAATAAATGTGATTTTTTTTTTACTCAGAATTTGAGACGGAAGGAGTTTATATATTTTTATTTGGGTCATACTACTATATAAAGAAGATCCACAAAATGTCACATTATTATATCTATATTTTCAAAATTTTGGTAATAATAATAATAAGAAAAATAAAGAGGGTATAAAATGGAGAGAATATTGATCCGACTTGTAGGATAGGGTTGGAGAGACAAGAGGGGAGCAATGGGCAGGCGAGTGGGGTGGAAAAAGCAATTGAACCAAGAAAAAAATATACTGTATACAGTGAGAAAAGACAAGGAGGGGTGTACGTAGGACTCCCGAAGTAGGCCCATTATTTCATAGTTCAATGACACTCTTGTCTTGTGTTCAATCTCCAAAAACTATAACAACAATATTCTTTTCGCTCCCCCCGAATCTCACACGCGCTCCCCGACGTTTCAATTTTGACTCCTCGCAACGTAGAAAGCGAGTGTGTAAATAGCAAAAATTGGAAAGGAAAAAAGTTCGCATTCTAGGATGTGAGCTGAGTTCGCGCATTCTAAGATGCAAACTGAGTTTGAACTCTTTTTTTCATTATATTTTTCATTCAAGGGTGCAGATGTTGGGTTTGAGTAAAAAATATTGGCACTCGTTGCTTAGAGTGCGAGCTGAGTTCGCATCTTAGAAAGTGAGGGGGGTTTGTTTCTACAAAATCGACTTGTAACATGGTGATTGACTCCACTTATAAATATATATTCAAATCATCTCTCCATCAATATGAGATTCTTTAACAAATCTGATAGCTCCACATATACACTCGACCTCTGCTTCTTCCCTTTCAGGTTTAAATTCTCCAATTTCTATAATCTCAAAAAAAAATCCCAAAACTCTGAACATTGTGCCATTTTTCATCAATTTTTTGTCGAATCCATGACTTAGTTGAAGTTTTCAAATTTTTGTTGTTTGCGTGCAACTCCCCCCCCCCCCCCCCCCCCTCTCAGAATGCTAGTATTGCTCGAGCTTAAGAACTCAATTATGCTCTTTAATTATGATTTCGGATTCTATAACTCAAATTAGATATTTTTGCTATATGTTTTTAAGATATCTTGTCGATGCTTTAGAAATGAATAGAACTATAGATTGTCTTAGAGGGAAGAGCGAATTAAGTTAAAGTCTGTCCTAGGCATCAACTTGAGCCTAGCGAACCCTCTTAGCATCGACGATAGCCGTAGCCAAATGAGCCTTGAGTGCATGAGGGACAATCTGAGCCACAACAATAATTTGAGTCGAAGATCTATTTTGGAGACCCATACGATACGTCTGCATTGTCACCATATGAGGGTCATATTGCCGACGTATCATGGAGAGGTGTGATTGAAATGTAAATTTAATACTTTTTATAATTTAATTTCTTTTAGTAATTTTCTTCTTTTGAAAAGACAAAAAAAACACACCGTCACAACACACAAAGTGGTTAAAAATGCACAAATCGATTGGAGAGATTGACAATGGTTTTTGCAACTTCTACTAATAAAAAAATATCATGTATTATTTTATAATAAATAAATCACATACTCTATAAACTAATTAATTACGGAGTAAAAAATATAATTAGATAAAATTAAACAATGAATCCTTTATTTTTTGTCAAATGCTGTAATTAATTAGACCTATGTCTTGGTAGGATTAGTCCGTGCTAAAGAAGAAAGTTTGGAATAAAACAATGAACTGGCACTAAGCTGTAGTCATTTATTTTTCTGGTTTTTTCAAATGGACCATTTATTCAACGTGGCAAATATACCTGAAAGTTTCTTCCTTTATAAGTACTTTTTGTTTCGAAGATTTGATTTTGATGTTCTTTCTTTTGTGTGTGTGGCTCACACTTCATTTCACTCCACTTCCATAACTTAACCTTTACAACCAATAAATCAACATTCAACGAGATCGAACTCATTCGCTAGCTGTAGCATCTCCTTCTCATTGTCCTCATTCCAAAACTACGAAGGATTGTGTCAAGGTTGGTCCCCACACCGCTAACTCGTACTACTATAGTTTGAATTTGAAGGCTTGAAGCTCTAAGTATCAAACTTCACAAGAGATGTTGTTTTCGGATTTAAAAAAATCGTTAAAAAAATAATTTTTACAGTCATCGAAGAGATTACTGGGTTGAGTCGCGGACTAGGTCGCTCTCTTTAAGACGTTTCGTGGCACTGCCCAAAATTGTGCAAGCAGACTATCAACCATGCCGTCCCCAGGATAAAACATCCCAGTTTCAACTGTATACCGATATGCTACTGCACGGTAGAAATCGGTCAAAGAATACACCTTCTTGAATGGTACTACAATACCACTCGAATTGATGCTACGACATCAATCTATTACTCATCGGTGATTCAGTGGTACTACAATACCACTCAGATTGATGCAACAACATCAATCTATGAATCAACGGTACTACGATACCACATGTGGTACTACAATACCACATGTATTGATGATACTACAATATCAATCAATATAATGACACTGAGGCCATTCCAATATGGTACTAAGACCATTCTCAAATCAAAGGGATAATGGTACTAAGACCATTCTTTATTTGAAGGAACTAGTGATAATTTTATCACTCATAATATAAACCAAATTAACAGTAATAAGATTTTTTCTTTTATTCAAAACTTCAACTTATGAAATACTCTAATATGCATAAAGTAATTTTGCTAGAATAAAAGTCTAACAACACAATAGAACAAGTTCAATATAGACATATCAAACTTAAAATCTCCAAAGGAAATTCATGTTAATAATTAAAACATAATTTAGAATCAAATGACTTTTTTTAATCATCTTTACCGAAAAATAACTTTCTAAATCATCTTTCGAAAAATAACTTTCTAATCACCTTAAATAATCCTTCTAAGAAAAAGATTCTAACATGTTTAGTATAAAAATTCTAAATCATGGTGAAATTCAAAAGAACAGCTTTTATCTATAATAGTTTCATGAGATAGCATCTCAGCATAACAAGAAGATATTAATTAACCTCAAAATGATCCTCCGTTGAATTGCAGTATGGCAGGTATATGAAAACTAAGGTGCTAGAGAATTCCAACTATACATGTAAGCCAAACCAAAGCTAATTGTAAAAAATCAATTCAAGTACCTTTGAGCATACCAACAATATATACGAAATGAATTTTTTCATACAAAGAGGATGAAAGACAAAACTTCCAATACATAGTGCAAAATCTCAATTTTGTGATGATATTGTCAATAACTTGGAATGCTAACTGCATAATGAACAATGAATTTTTTTTTCCATTGAAATATGATATGCATGCATCATCTTCTTTGAGAAGCTTGCCGTCACTATATATTGAAGGCTACAATGTATATGCATATATTTTCTTATCTTAGTGTAGCCATCAATTAGAGTTATTCTCCCATAAATTATCAGTTACAAAATGAAGGAAAATAAATCATAATTAAATAAATAAATGTGAGATTTAATTTTATTTATTTTCTCAAATTACACACTAGTATGCTACAACACACTAGTATGTTCTAGTACCCGATATGAGACTCAATTTTATTTTCAATTCACAGACCAATGTGAACTTTGTTTCAACAATCCCCCACTTGAATTTAAAAGAAAATTCCAAAGTATCGTAGGACGATTCTAAAAGATTGTGCATAAGCAAAGGTGTCTATGACTTGAACCTTTACATAGCAAGTAAGAGCCCGATTTAGTAAGAGTGACACTTGTCTTGAACTCTATCTCGGATTTTTATCAAACCCGCACACAACATTTTCTTAAGGTGTATCTTTATAGCCCGTGCTTTAATGGCCCTGCACGTGTATCCCAGTTTCATGAACGCTCTAGGAATTCGCCTCTAAATTCCATAGGAACCGGCCTTAGTTCCACATTCATATAGGTGAGTCTATCAAGAGTACTCCTGAAGCTCGGTACTCTACTCATACAGAGTATAGATCTCATTAAGAGTTTTATTATCTCATCCTTTCGCTTTCAGGGGGGGAATCATGCTTTTCTTATTTTTTGATTTTTGTCTTTTTTTGTTTTGTCGTTTTTTTTTATATTGTGATGTTTTTTTTGTTTCTTTTTTTTTTTTGTGCTTTGTTTGTTTATTTTTGTTTTGTTTTTTATTATTGTTTGCTTTTTTTTTTTGCTTTTCTTGTTTTTTTTATTTTGTTTCTTTTTTGATTGTGTTTTTTTTTTGTGTTCTTATTGTTTTGTTTTTATTTTTGAATTGTTTTATATGATTATTGCTATATGTTTATTTTTTTTTTTTCTTTATTTTTTTTTTTGTGTTTTTAGTTGTTTTTTTTTTTTTTTTTACCATTATAATAACGGTTCTCAATTTATGCAATAGCCGCGGTACTATCGCAATGGATCAACACATCTGGCATAGATTATTCCATAAAGGAATCTCAAATTGCAAGCAACCAACTTGCTTCTTCACTAGTTGTGGCTAATGGTATCATTTCAGACTCCATATTGGATTAAGCCAATATATGTAGTTTGTTTCTCTGATTTTCAAGATACAGTTTCTCTACTATATATTTCAAATATATAGTCACTAATTGTTTTGGAATCATATAATAATGTATTCCAATCTACATCACTGAATCCTTCAAGAACATCAGAAAATCTATAATAATGTAATATGAGATTCATGGTCATTTTTATCTCATGAATCTCTCAATAGCATACCAATGCTAGTTCTTCGGTTTACTAACAAACCGGCACAACAGTACCACGACATATGCAATGCTACGACATATAATGTCAGGTCAAGTACAATTAGTGACATACCGAATGCCAATAATGCTTTCATATTCTGATTGTATTACACTTTCAACAGTGCTCCTCCATAGTTTTTAAACTAGGATTATATAGTATGCAAACAAGTTTGCTTCCGTAAATATATTTCTTTAAAACTTTCTCATCATAGTGAGATTGATTTAAGGAAATTTGCATTCATCGATCAATAATCTCAATATCCAAGATTATATTTACTTCGAAATTCATTTGGCAATCATCAAATTGTCAAACTTTTCATGTCATTTCATATGACTTGTTTAAGACTCTACAAAGTCTTATCCAACTTATCGACTTTAGTTTTCATGCCCATGAGTTAAAAAAAATATTTAGGTTGTTCCATAAAAAATTCTTCTTCCAATTCACTATTTAGAAAAGTCGTTATAACATCCATTTGGCCTTATGGATATTATTCTTGTAATTGGAGAAAACATGTTGAAAGATATACATTTGTTTTCCTTTCTAAAATTTATTTATAATCATTCAATTTTTACTCATGAGGCAAGTCTACTAAATGTCAAGTCTTATTAGACAATAGATAATTCATCTCATCATTTATGGCTACCACCATAAATCAACATAGAGAATCTATCTCATCATTTACGGCTACAACCATAAATCAGCATCCAAGAAAGACAGTTTCTTGGAGGTTCGTTGGACCCTTTTCTAATCTATAAACCATGTAATCAGGTTCATACTTTTTAGCAACTATTTGCTATCTTACCTCTTTGAGGTTCTATTACATCTTGTTCGATGTTCTCATTACTGCTTCTGATCACTGGAATGTGATCAGGTACAATGTCTCCACTAGAGCCCCCACTATTTCTCAATTTTAAAGAGAAATTCATTTTCATAGAAATCATTTTTGATTCTATGACCATTTTAGCATTTAGGCAACAACCTATAAGCTTTGATGTTAATTGTGTATCAACAAATACACATTCATAGGCTCTACTAGTGAGTTAAACTCTCTTGGAGTTGAGAATTTGAACTTACGTCAAATTACTCCAAGTTCAAAAAATAAGACAAGTTAAATTGTCTTTTCTACAAAATTTCACAAGTGAATTTTGTTCTTGCACTTAGGCACTCTATTTAGCACAAAACAATCAGTTAATTGAATTCCCCCACTAATGAGATGCAATGCCAAAATTAAACATGACTGTAACAACTAGCTCGGTAAAAGGTTCTTTATTTTTATTTTATTTTTCTTTATCGTTCATCTCAAAAGAGTAAGTTGTAGTTGTTTCATGTATAATTTCATTCTCATTAAAAAATGTGGGAATCATATTTTGTGCCTTAACAAAATGAAGTTACTTGACTTTCTTATTGAACTAATTTTCAATTCCAAAGAATTGAACATGTCAAGAACATCATTTATCACTTTTATTTTCCATAAGATTTATGAAAAATAATCTCAACATTCATCAACAAAAGTGATGAGTATCTTTTTCTGTTTCTAGTGTTGTTGTTCGAGACAACAAGCACTTCGTTATTTTTCTGATCTTGCTTTACAACTTTTTCAAAAGAAGACAAGTTATCAGACTTTCAAGTGCATCTTCTTTAGACATTTTATCATTTTTAAACTTGTTCAATTATTTCAAATACAATTGAAATATAATCCTTCAACACATTAGCAACTCTTTTATTGTTCTAAAAATATGATTTATTTTGTTGCTAATGTTTGAAGTGATTCCCTTTAAACCAAAATGGTTTGCCATAGTCAGCGACATAATAATATGAACCAATAATTTCTTCGGTAGTCATGGCAGAAAGAAACGTCTTAAAATTGTTGTTTTCGGATTTAAAAAAACCGTTAAAAAATAATTTTTACAGTCACCGAAGAGATTACTGGGTTGAGTCGCGGACTAGGTCGCTCTCTTTAAGACGTTTCGTGGCACTGCCCAAAATTGTGCAAGCAGCCTATCAACCACGCCGTCCCCAGGATAAAACAGCCCAGTTTCAACTGTATACCGATATGCTATTGCATGGTAGAAATCGGTCAAAGAATACACCTTCTTGAATGGTACTACAATACCACTCGAATTGATGCTACGACATCAATCTATTACTCATCGGTGATTCAGTGGTACTACAATACCACTCAGATTGATGCAACAACATCAATCTATGAATCAACGGTACTACGATACCACATGTGGTACTACAATACCACATGTATTGATGATACTACAATATTAATCAATATAATGACACTGAGGCCATTCCAATATGGTACTAAGACCATTCTCAAATCAAAGGGATAATGGTACTAAGACCATTCTTTATTTGAAGGAACTAGTGATAATTTTATCACTCATAATATAAACCAAATTAACAGTAATAAGATTTTTTCTTTTATTCAAAACTTCAACTTATGAAATACTCTAATACGCATAAAGTAATTTTGTTAGAATAAAAGTCTAACAACACAATAGAACAAGTTCAATATAGACATATCAAACTTAAAATCTCCAAAGGAAATTCATGTTAATAATTAAAACATAATTTAGAATCAAATGACTTTTTTAATCATCTTTACCGAAAAATAACTTTCTAAATCATCTTTCGAAAAATAACTTTCTAATCACCTTAAATAATCCTTCTAAGAAAAAGATTCTAACATGTTTAGTATAAAAATTCTAAATCATGGTGAAATTCAAAAGAACAGCTTTTATCTATATATAATAGTTTCATGATATAGCATCTCAGCATAACAAGAAGATATTAACTAACCTCAAAATGATCCTCCGTTGAATTGCAGTATGGCAGGTATATGAAAACTAAGGTGCTAGAGAATTCCAACTATACATGTAAGCCAAACCAAAGCTAATTGTAAAAAACTAGTGTTGATCCCGTGCACTTGCACGGGTAATTAAATTCAAGTCAATTATACAACCTAACATATGGTTTTACAAAAAAAAAAAATTACACACAACCTGATCAACATTTAAATTAGATTACTTCCCCCTGTCTCTACAAAAAAAAAAACAATTACATCCACTTGTTTTCCACTATTGGTAGATAAGCAAACAAAACTTTAAATAACACAAAAAATATGATAGAAATTAAAGAAACAAAATAGACTTACACAAACAAACTCAAAAAAACAAATCTAAAAGTTACATAGTTGAATGAATGTTCCCAAACTGGTCTTGATTCAACAAAGGCATAAAAAATCAAAAACAAAACATTCCTTCATTCATTAATCTTGTACACATTAACAGAATTGGAATAATTCCAAATATTAAACTTAAAACACAAAACATCTCCATGAACAAATCTGTTTTCCTGGCAGAAATATTCCCACCCAGTCCCAATCGAGGTTGTCCTGAAAGGCTCATCAGTCAAAGCAACTTGAAATGGAATTATCATTCCATTGTCACAGCAAGCTATAAGAATCTTGAAATCACAGTACCTCATATAGTCTTCGAATGCACCAGTGAAATTCTGGTATCACTAGAATGATGTTACCGAAGATGTCCCAACAACTACTTTATGAATAATGTTGTTTCTATTGTTGGCACATCTTATAACATATAAAAAACTGACAGAAAATAAATAAATGACACAAGTAATTGTTAACCCAGTTCAGCCAACTACCTACTCTGGGGATACCAATCCAGGAAGGAAATCCACTAATAGCTCTAGTTATTAAGACCTCCAGCAAACCTTAGGATTTACGCCTTAAACTAAGACCTCCAGCAAACCCCTAGTTTACGCCTTATAACCTCGACACTACTCATGCAACTTCTGCCTAGGAACTCCTAGACATGAGATCCCATCTAACTTCCACTCACACAACACAACCTGTGTTGTTTAAACAATGTTAGGAATGATGTGGCGACAACTTGCCAAGACAACACTTCACTTTTGCTTAAAAGCTTTAAGTGAATCACACACGGTAAACTCCGTACTTCAAAGCTTAGGAGTCACGTTAAAATAATAAACTTACTTCTTAACTCGTGTTATAGAATCCACAAGCAAGAATTACAATCAAACAATAAAAGACTCAACAAAGACTCAATATATGTAACTAATACTTTTTCAATGAGATACTTAGTCTTGAGCTTGGTCTTCGTATATATAATGATCTAGCACGCTCCTCTTTCTTCATTACTGATAGGACGCTCCTTGTAGCTCATAAAAGATGATCTGATTCTCTTTTGATTTTCATCAAGAATGTATAGAAACTTTCCAAAAGTGTTTAAGGGACTTTCTAGGATAAATGTGATCATACCGTTGTGCCATTAAGTCTTATCTTATCCTTAAAATTCCTGATCAGATCAAATCTCCATTAAGCGTGCTCTTTAAGTGGATTTCCATAAATAGCAGATGCTCTCTTAAATGCGCGAGATTTCCTTGATACAGTATGATGTTGTAACATGTTTTCCAACATCTTGTTAGTATATTTGTTTTAGCAAAATTAAGCCAATTCAAATATCCAACAATCTCCCCCTTTGGCAATTTTTGGCTAAAACAATTTCAGGCCATTACCTTTGAGAGATATAAAAGGCGCAATCCTTCAAATCACCATGATCACACAAAAGAAGGAATGTTAGAGCATCATTTAAACAAAATTTCACATAGGTGAAAATATATGCATCAGAGGCAGCAGCAGCGGAGTTATCATCAAATAGCCTCGAGCAAAAATAAAACGTGGTATCAGAGCAAATGATTAATCATATCATATATCGTATGTCATCAAAGTTGTTGTGACATATGGGAGCACATCTTCTAGCACATGTTCGTCCAATCAGGGCAGCATCCATTCAGTAGCAAACTCCCCCTGACTTCATCAGCTTGTGCATCATCTCAGGGTAAAAAATTTTACTCCCCCTGAATACTTGCTTACTGCTACTTAAAAACATGTCATAACAAAAGACACAACAACATGTAGCAGAAACAAACAAATCAAAAGTACTACTCCCCCTTTTTAGCCACAAAATGTGCCAAAACAGGAAAGTAAAGTATCCAAAGTGCAGAATGAAGGTGTGAAAACACAAGAAGGGGGGGGGGGGGGGGTTGAATTGTGTTTTAGCTAAGTTAAAACTTTTTCAAGTTCTTAACTCAACTACGTTAGCAGCGGATAAATAACACAAATAATAACAAGATAGAGAGAGAGAGATCACACAAGCAATTTTATACTGGTTCCTCTCACAAAACGAGAGTAGTCCAGTCCCCTTGCACTTCCAAGGGATTTCACTATAATCACACAAGATTACACCTGCTCAAGCACACAAGCAAGAGACTTCTCAACAATGCTCAAGCACACAAGCTTAAGACTTCACACTTAAGCACACAAGCTTAAGTTTCCTCAAGTAATAATAAAGTATATGAAAATATACAAAAGCTCTTAGATGAACCTAAAGAGAGCAAATACAAATAGTACAGAGTATTTGGCTAAAGTGCAAAAACACTTGATAAGAGGTTCAGAGCTTGTATATCACAGAGTTCAGAGTTTGTTCAGCTCACGTTCAAATCTTAATAATTGTATATGTTTTGTAGCTGAATCTTCTAGTATATATACCACTAGAAAAGAGTCGTTGCAAAATGAGCCGTTGGAGTTGATAATCTTTTGTCTTCAAGCAGTCTGTCTTGATGCAGTTTGGTTGTATCCAAAACTAAGAAAGAGTTTCAGTTACTTTGACTACTGCAGAGTAGACTTTCCTTATTCAGCTAACAAAACTGAAGACCCACGTTCTCAAGTTAGGACAGACAAAACGAGAGTAGCTGAACTGATCAGGCTTGAAAGGTCCTTTTCTCCATTGGTAGAAGAGTTGACTGGTGAAGGGAATCTTCACAGCTTTCAAAGAGATCTTCAGAGGTTGATGAAGCTTTAGTCACTTATGAAGTTCTGAAGACTTCATCATCTGAAGGTTGTAACTTCTGAAGTCCAACATCTTCTGAGCGCTTGTGAACTTCTGAATTCACATCCTCTGAACTTTACTCAGAGCTTATATGATGCTTATATCTGCGCACTTAAAATAAATTTTTAGTTCTTCCAATTTGTTAATTAATACTTTGTTATCATCAAAACCTTTATATATTTAGGGGCAAACATTTTTTAAATCAATTTTGTTCCAACAATCTCCCCCTTTTTGATGATGACAAACATAAGTATTAATTGACAATTGTTGTTAAATTAACTTATCATGTTTCTCTTAGGTTTGTGAGGTTTGCAAGCTCCCCCTAAGATTGATACTCCATAAAGTCTGAACTTTATGTTTTATCCATGATATTTTAATTTAGTATAAGATTAAGATAATTTGAAATAAAATAAATTTCATATCTTTCTTCAGAGTGAGAGGTTTGCAAGCTCTCCCCCTAAGTCTCATAAGGCTAAGTTAAAATTGCACTCTTAACTTATCCTTACTTATGAAATTTATTTCAGTTTCAACTAACTTAGTCTCCGCATTGAAATACGTAAAACAACTTAAAAGAAACAACTTTTAATTTAACGGATAAAAGCGAGATAAAAGGCGTGGTTTCAGTTTTGAAACTTATCACTTATCAATTAATGCGTAACTACTCCCCCTTTTGTCATTATCAAAAAAAAAAAAAATTTATATAACCAAGACAGTCAAAGAAGAAGAGTGGTTGTTACAAAGGTGAATTAATTTCAAAAACAGAAAACAACGCGCGTAAGGGTTTATAAAAAGGAACAAGTTAACATGCCTTCTTCACGGAAAAACAAGAGTAAACAAGTAAAACAAGAGAGATTAGGAATAATGAAAAGATTTAGTTTACGCATCGCAGAGTTTAAGAGAAAGAAGGATGAAGAAAAACGCGAAAACGATGAGAGGGATAAAGAAGACAACAGGAAACCACAAGACGCTGAGATAATAATCATCTCATCAGATTCTGAAGCTGAAGAGAATGAAGATGATGCTGACTATGTTGAGTTTCTGGCTAGCTATGTTCCAGAGGAGGAACAAGAAGAAGAAGAAGAAGAAGCAAACCCAGATCCCATAGAGATTTCATCAGATGATGCTGAGGAGAAATCAGAGATTTCTTCTGAGTTTTATCCATCTGATTAGGATTAGGTTGTCTTTTTCTTTTTCTTTTTACCAATGTACTCAACATTGTTTGATCATTAATAAAAATTTTCGTTTTAAAAAGCATCTTGTGTTCTTATGGTCTTAATTAACAAAGAAAATTAGCACAAGCAAAACAAACAAAACATATAACAAACCACATAATCAAGAAAAACAAACATAGCTTAAAAGAAAATTGTTCAGAGGATAAACAGAAAATAAAAAGAAAGCTTAAAACAGGTGCATAGAATCCTAGGGTTTCTTAAGAAAGGCTAAGAGCTGGTCGAATTTGTCATTCAGAGATCCCACGTTGGAAACCAGACCATCCACTTTGGATTCCAAGTTGAGGTGAGCTGTCCTTTGCCTTTCCAAACCTTCTTGCTGCTCCCTCAGAGCTTCTTGAAAGATCTGCAACTGATCAGCCACAACAGGAGCTTGATCTTGAACCAAAGGCGCTTGTTCTTCAACCAAAGGTGCCTTGCCTTTATCAGAAGGTTCACCTTCCACTGGATAGTCAATCATCAGCACATCATCCTGGTTCAGCACATTCAGTACATCCTCTTCTGTGGCATCCTCATTATGTAGTTCATTTGCCAACTCAGCAACTCTAGCAGCAGCTTCTTCCAGACGTTCATTCTCAATCCGTTGATCCTCAAGATTTTGCAAAAGAGTAGAATTAACCCAGCAAACCTTGAATGCAGACAGACGCCTTACAGCAGCAGCTATAGCGACAAGCTTAGCACGCTCATGCTCTTCATGATTGAACGGCGTTAACCTTTTCAACTCAGCCCTAGCCAAACTGTTCCTCATGAAACTTATACCATCCAGATCCCTCTTACTAACAACGGCCTTAATCTGTTCAGCAGCAACATCCAAAGCATTGCAAATCCTTGCCTTAATGCTTGAAACTTCTAGGTCCACATCAGAAGGACAAACTAAGAACCTGTCCTTTATCATAGATAATCTAACCAAGTCATCATGAAATTGAGTGGATAGATTACAAAAAGGGTTAGATGATGAGGGTGAAGGATTGGGTAAGGTAGAGAGATTAGGTGTTTCAGTAGCAGGGTTGTCAATAATCACAACTTCTGCATCTGAAGGCTTGGGAGCACAAGTGTGAATACGCTCAGGAGAAGCATGTTCAGCACTTGGGTTAGGATGGGGTTCAGGGGTTGGTTCAGATGATGAAATGTCAGAAGTTGATTCAGGGTAAATATGTTCAGGAGATGGTTCAGGAGATTTATGTTCAGGGGTTGGGTTAGGAGAGGGTTGTTTTGTGGGAGAGGTTGGTTTAGTGACAGGAATAGATGATTTTGGTTCAGATGATGGAATGGTAGGTGATTCTTTTTGGGGTTGAGGTTGAGGTGATTTAGGTTTGGGAGGTGATGAAGGCTTCTGGGTGAAAGTTTGATTGTTAAGAGGGTCAGGGCTAAGATGTTTTTCAAGTTCAGATAGGGGGTTATCAGAGGTTGGAATATCAGAGGTTGGTAAAATAGTTCTGAGAGGTTTGGTGTAACCTATTCCAATCTCATTTTCATTAAAGACATACTTAGTAGACTTACCTTTATCTTTGGAAATAGGAGCAGGTCTTCTCTTCAACCTTGAAACCAGAGTTTCTTCATCAGATTCAGTTTCATCTTCAGATTCTTCAGATGAACTGTCTTCCTCAACAACAATAGGCTTTTTGGAAGCTCCTTCAGCAGCCTTGTTTGCAGTTTCTTCATGCTTCCTCTTAGTCCTTTGCTCAGCCATAGATTGTTCAACTTTAACTTTCTTTTGAGCCAAAAGATCTGGCTTGGGTAGATCCTCTTGAGTTCCAGCCTTTCTCTTTGGCTTCCTCGAAGGATTATACAGATTTGCAGGGGCAGGAGGAACCATACTCCTATCAACAACAAAACCTTCTTGTCTGAGCACTTCTAAGTAGTCCTGAATCACATGCTCAGCATCAGCTTCAGATATAACTGGGTAGCCTTCTACATACAGACGATCTTCAAGCCTAACAGAGAACTCTTGTGGGGGAGCAATAGGCTTAGATGCAATCAAATGCATCTTGGACAGAAAACTAGCGTTCAGAATCTCTGGATAAAACTTCTTCTGAACCAATTCTGGGTGGAATTTCCTTAAGTTCTGAACAACATGACCTTGATGCAGAAGGTCTGACAACAACCTAGGATAAACTATAGTAGTTTTCCTCTGAGATTTACTTGCAAAAATGGCTTCACAAATCCTTTCAAAAAAGTAATCTCCAAGATTAACCTTCTTTCCTGTCAGAAGGAAATACAGCAGATGACGATGAGTCCAGGAGATTGTATCAGTCCCTCCAACTCTTGGACAGATAGCTGCTAAGATGATCTTGAAAAGAACTCTACATTCATCAGTCAAACCCTTTACTTTCCCTTTTAAGGAGAAGTCTGTGCATATGAGATGCAGAAGATCATCTCTGTATCTTGTATCCTTTTCAAACACATCTAACTCTATCCCGGAGTTAGGCAGACCAAGAAGAGCATTGAAATGAATGGGCGAGAGACTCATATTCATTCCACAGATGTTAGACCTAATCTGTACACCTGTATAATCCAGCAAACCCATTTCCTTCCTAGTTTTACCCTTCAGACTAGGATTCCTTTCTATTGCAGCAAGCTCTTCCTTCTTAGCTTCATGCTTATCGAACACCTTTGCTTTCATCCAGAATTTCTTCAACAAATCTGGGTAGATAGGACCGTTAAGCATGTCGAAGTACTTATCCCAACCTTGAGTGATAAAGTACTTTTTAACTTCAAACCCATTAGCTTGTAGACCGTCGAAATCAACCATCTTCTCTGAAAGAAAAGTGAGTTCAGATTCTGGAAACTCCATCTCGTTCCCAACGATCTGAAGATTTTTGAATATAAACGGTGGAATCCTTTTTGACGAAGAAGACGAAGCACCAGCCATTGTTGGAGATTAGGGTAAGGTTTGGAAAACTAACGAGAGAGAAAGAAAGTTTGTTGGAGGTTTAGAGAGAATATGAAAGTGTAGGTTGTGAAAGTGAATAGTGTGCAAGTGTATTGTGTAAGTTTTATTTAAATGCACACAGTTAACATGAAAATAGCAAATTTGGGAAGTTACGCTAATTGACAGAAAGTTGAATACCAAAAATCATCATTAACCACCCACTACCTGACACACGTAGACCACGTGCAGAAATTTACTCGGTAACTGCTATTTTAATGGACAACTGTTCAGCAGTGAATACTAAACGTTTCCCACTTAAATAGTTCAGAGCCTCTGAGTTATTTAAAATTCTCTATCAGAGTTAAGTACTTCAGAGCTTGTGTTTCAGATGTTCTGAATCATAAGTTCTGATATACATAACCTCTTACACTTTAATTGCCAAAAACAATTTTTCATTCAGAGATTGAAAACATGTTCAGATGTTTCTTTATAAACTCAAATCTTTCAACAGATAAAGCTTTAGTAAATATATCAGCCCATTGATTTTCAGTATCAAAAAACTTAATATCTATAATGCCTCTCTGAACATAATCTCTGATAAAATGGTGTTTAATTTCAATATGTTTGGCTCTAGAGTGTAGAATAGGATTTTTAGATAAATGAATGGCTGCAGTATTATCACAATATAAAGGAATATTGTTACTGCTTACCTGATAATCTTCTAACTGATATTTTAGCCAGAGTAGTTGTGTGCAACACTTAGCTGCTGAAATGTATTCTGCCTCTGCTGTAGACAAAGCTATAGTAGTTTGTCTCTTACTAGCCCAGGAGATAAGGTTTTCACCAACAAATTGACAATTGCCACTTGTGGATTTTCTTTCAATTTTATCTCCAGCATAGTCAGCATCACAGAATCCATTTAGCACATAATCATTGGATTTCTTATAGAGAAGTCCAAGATTAGTTGTTCCTTTCAGATACCTAAAGATTCTCTTTACAGCAGTAAGATGAGATTCTCTGGGATCTGACTGGAATCGTGCACATAAGCAAACACTGAATAAAATATCTGGTCTAGAGGCTGTCAGATAGAGTAAGGAACCAATCATACCTCTGTAGACCTTTTGATCTACCTTTCCTTCATCATCTGACTTGCCCATGTTGGTAGTTGGATGCATAGGAGTGTTCATTATCTTGCAGTCATCTAGATTGAATTTCTTCAGAAGTTCTTTAGTGTATTTTGATTGATGAACATAAATTCCTTCCTTCTTCTGATTGATTTGAATTCCAAGAAAGAACTTCAACTCTCCCATCATGCTCATTTCAAATTCATCCTGCATTATCTTAGAAAAATTCTTGCACAAAGCAGCATTAGTTGAACCAAAGATAATATCATCAACATAAATTTGAATGATTAAAATGTCTTCTTTGGTTGTTTTTCTAAAGAGTGTGCAGTCAACCTTTCCTTTCTCAAAACCTTTTTCAAGAAGAAAATTACTGAGTCTATCATACCAAGCTCTTGGAGCTTGTTTCAGACCATATAGTGATTTCTTTAGTTTAAAAACATGTTCTGGGTTTGAGACATCTTCAAAACCAGGAGGTTGCTTAACATACACTTCTTCAGAAATGAAACCATTTAAGAAGGCACTCTTAACATCCATCTGATATAAGGTTATTCCATGATTAACAGCATAAGATAGAAGTAACCTGATTGCTTCAAGTCTAGCAACTGGTGCAAAGGTTTCAGTATAGTCAATCCCTTCTTGTTGACTATAACCTTGTGCAACCAATCTAGCCTTGTTTCTTACCACTTCACCTTGTTCATTCAGCTTGTTTCTGAATACCCATTTTGTTCCAATAATGTTCTTGTGTGAAGGTTTAGGCACTAGAGTCCACACATCATTCCTTTGAAATTGATTCAGCTCTTCTTGCATTGCTACAATCCAAGCATCATCTTTCAGAGCTTCATCAATCTTTGAGGGTTCCATCATTGAGATAAGACCAACTAAAGATTCCTCATTTCTTAGTTGAGATCTTGTCTTCCTTGGACTATCCTTGTTGCCTAAGATCAGTTCCTCTGGATGTGATGATTTGTATTTGAAAGTAGTTCTTGGGGGCTCATCATCTTCAGACTCATCAACATCAGGTTCAGCAGTTGCTTCAGTTCTTTGTTGTTCAGAGTCTGTAGGAACTATTGTGTTTAGAGGTTCTTCAGAGAATGGATGTTCTGAGTAGTTTGGAATATCTGAATATTGATCCTCTGATACCTGAAATCTAGACAAACCTTCCACAAGCTCTGACACTTGGTCAGGCTCTTTGTCATCAAATTTGACATGCATACTTTCTTCCACAGTATGTGTTTCAGAAATATACAGTCTGTATGCTTTTGAGCGTTCAGAATATCCTATAAAGATACCCTTGTAACCTCTAGCATCAAATTTCTTTAGATGGACTTTGTTGTTTAAGACATAACATGTACATCCAAACTGATGAAAATAAGAAATGTCAGGTTTTCTTCCTTTGAACAATTCATAAGCAGTTTTGTTCAACTTAGATCTGATATAGATTCTATTTTGAACATAACATGCTGTGTTTACAGCTTCTGCCCATAAAAACTTAGCTACATTAGTTTCATGCATCATGGTTCTGGCCATTTCTTGCAGAGTTCTATTCTTCCTTTCAACAACCCCATTTTGTTGAGGTGTTCTAGGAGAAGAGAATTCATGCAGAATACCATATTTTTCACAAAAGTTTTCAAAAGGTTCATTTTCAAATTCTCCACCATGATCACTTCTAACTTTTAAGATAGTGTAGCCTTTTTCATTTTGAATTTGTTTGCAGAAGATGCTAAACTCATCATAAGCTTCATCTTTTGTTCTTAGGAATTTTACCCAAGTCCATCTACTGTAATCATCAACAATCACTAATCCATACTTCTTCCCATTGATTGAAGCAGTGTTAACTGGTCCAAAAAGATCAATGTGAAGTAGTTCCAATGGTCTTGAGGTAGAGACAATGCTCTTAGGTTTAAAAGAAGATTTTGTAATCTTTCCTTTTTGACATGAACCACAAAGTGTGTTTGAGTGATATTTGATTTTAGGTAAACCTCTGACAAGGTCAAGCTTACTAAGCTTAGAGATTAACCTCCAGTTAGCATGGCCTAACCTCTTATGCCAGATCCATTTTTCTTCACTCAAGGTCAAAAGACACATCACTTTTTGTTCATTCAAATCAGAAAGATTAATTTTATAAACATTGTTCTTTCTCAGACCTTTGAATATCATGGAGTTATCAGATTGTTTAGACACAGTACATGATTCCTTATTAAAGACAACTACATAACCATTGTCGCAAAATTGACTTATGCTCAATAGGTTATGTTTGAGTCCATCTACTAACCAGACATCATTAATAGATAGGGAAGAATTACCTACTGTACCTGTACCTATTATCTTTCCTTTTTGATTGCCTCCAAAGCCAACAGATCCTCCTTCTTTCATAGTCAGTTTAGAAAATAGTTGTTTGTCACCAGTCATATGCCTTGAACATCCACTATCCAGATACCATGAGTGTTTCATGATATTTCTTTGAGTGGCAGGCTGTATGAGAAACAACTTTAATCATTGCGATAGAACTCTTCATCAAGGTTAATGATAAAGTCATCCCAATATTCTTCCTCTTCATTTATCAAGTTCTGATTGTTAACTTGAGAACTTGTCAGCCATTGGTCTAGGACATAAGCCCTTATTCCTTTGCATAGGACTTGTTTCCATACTCTAGGTAGGACATATCCTTTCCTAGTTGGTAAATCTGAATGATACATTATTTCAGCTTTTGGTACCCATCTTCTGGGTCCACGCTTGTTAGTCCATACATGCTTACTATGTTGTCTAGTGTTAGAGAAAGATCTTGGTTTGGAATAATGACCTTTTTGAAACCTTTTCTTTTGAAATCTGTTATTATTCCAAGATTTGGATTGTTTATGATTCCAGGGTTTGTATTTATCATCAATCCCATGTTCTGATTGATTATATCTACTTACTCTAGAATCATAAATAATCTGAGTCTTGTACTTCATCTGAGATTTGGATTTTGAATTTTTTCTTTTAAAAGCTTCTGATCTTTTAGATTGACTAGCTTCAGGTACTGAAGTTCCTTTGGATTCAGAATTTGAAGTTTCAGATGTTGAAGCTTTCAGACCTTCTGAACTGATGTTCTCAGGTTCTGAACAACTTCTATCTTCTGAACTTTTCTTTCCAGATCCTGAGAAACTAGGTTCCTCTGAGCTGTCAGCTTCTAAATCACTCAGATCATTTTTGTTATTTTCAACATTACCAAGATTCTTTCCCTCTTCACTTTGTGGAACAACATAATAAACCCAAGATTTTCCAATCTTTTTGGCAGAGGTCTTCAGCTTTGAATATGTTCTACCATATTCATAGCCAAGTCCCTCTCCTCTATGTCTCATGACATTATAAACAAGATTAGCAGCTTTGCTCTTACCAAGGTTGAGATGCACAAACTGTTGAAGAGCTATTTCCTGCTCATCAATAGGTTTGTGACAAACAGCACAACCCTTTTCAAAGTCATTTACTCTATTCAGAGTTTCTTGATACAGACCTTGAAAGTGTTCTGCTTGTTCAGTCAGAGTGTTAAGCTTTTCTTGTAAAACTTTTTGTTTACTTAACACTCTGAGATGTTTCTCAATGACCTTGTTAAGTGCAGTTATAAGTTGAGATTTAGAGCAGTCAGAAAATACCTCATCAGTTACTTCAGAATCTGATTCTGATTCTGATTCATCGTCTGAGTCTGCATCTGAATCAGCTGAAGCCATCAGGGCTAGATTTGCCTCTTCTTCTTCCTCAACTTCTTCCTCAGATGATAGCTCTTCAAAAGTAGCCATCAGACTCTTTTTCAATTTGCTCTTGAATTGTTGCTTCTTTGAGCTGTATCTTTTGCTTTTGTCTTTAGCAGACATTTCTGGACAATCAGCAATAAAGTGTCCTGGCTTCTTACAGTTGAAGCAGTTCTTCTGATCATCCTTTTTGCTGACAAAATTTCTGGAGCTGTTACCTCTGAAATTTCTTTTGTTAAATCTGTTCCATTGCTGAAACTTGGTGAATAAAGCAAACTCATCCTCATTCATCTCATCCTCTTGACCATCAGCAGAAGATTCTTCTTCAATATCAAGAAGCTGAGTCTTAAGAGCCTTAGAAGTAGTCCTAGTTGACTGTAAAGCCACTGACTTGGACTTCTTCTTAGTTTCTGAGTCAGCATCCAGAACCATCTCATGGCTTCTGAGATTGCTTATCAGAGCTTCAAGACTCAGAGTCTTGAGATTTTGAGCTTCCTCTATTGCAGTGACCTTGGGTCTCCAAGCAATAGGAAGACTTCTCAGAATCTTCTGAACATGGTCATAGGTGGAATAACTTCTCTTAAGAGCTTTAAGACCAGATACAAGGATTTGAAACCTTGTAAACATAGTCTCAATGTTTTCATCTTGTTGCATAGTGAAAAGTTCATATTGCCTTATCAAAAGACTAGCTTTAGCCTCTTGAACCTTTTCATTACCATCATAGGTAGCACACATAGAATCAAAGATAGATTTAGCAGTAGACTTGTTCTCTATTCTGACATAATCCTCATGTCTAATAGCACCAACAACAATGTCCTTTACTCTATGATGCTTAGTGTAGGTTTTTAAGTTAGCTGGTGTGAGTAACTTTCTATGCTCAATGGACAACCTTCCATGTTCATTTAAGTTTTCAAAAGTTACTCCCAACTCAACCAAATCCCACAACTCATGATCAATAGCAGTAATATTGCTATACAGTCTTTCCTTCCACCACTCAAATAATGATGCATCACCATTGAATATAGGGGCTTTTCTATTGCCACTATGTTCATGTGATTCATTACTCAAGTAATCATAACCAAAAGCATTTCTAGGACCACCACCAGCTCCACTGGCCTCACCGGCTTCACCGGTTGTTCTAGTACTACTATCGTCTCCTCCAGACATAGTGTTCTCACAAGATCTTTACTGTCTCACTGTTAAGTGAAAGTAACAGACCAGGTGCTCTGATGCCAATTGAAGGTGTGAAAACACAAGAAGGGGGGGGGGGGGGGGGGTTGAATTGTGTTTTAGCTAAGTTAAAACTTTTTCAAGTTCTTAACTCAACTACGTTAGCAGCGGATAAATAACACAAATAATAACAAGATAGAGAGAGAGAGATCACACAAGCAATTTTATACTGGTTCCTCTCACAAAACGAGAGTAGTCCAGTCCCCTTGCACTTCCAAGGGATTTCACTATAATCACACAAGATTACACCTGCTCAAGCACACAAGCAAGAGACTTCTCAACAATGCTCAAGCACACAAGCTTAAGACTTCACACTTAAGCACACAAGCTTAAGTTTCCTCAAGTAATAATAAAGTATATGAAAATATACAAAAGCTCTTAGATGAACCTAAAGAGAGCAAATACAAATAGTACAGAGTATTTGGCTAAAGTGCAAAAACACTTGATAAGAGGTTCAGAGCTTGTATATCACAGAGTTCAGAGTTTGTTCAGCTCACGTTCAAATCTTAATAATTGTATATGTTTTGTAGCTGAATCTTCTAGTATATATACCACTAGAAAAGAGTCGTTGCAAAATGAGCCGTTGGAGTTGATAATCTTTTGTCTTCAAGCAGTCTGTCTTGATGTAGTTTGGTTGTATCCAAAACTAAGAAAGAGTTTCAGTTACTTTGACTACTGCAGAGTAGACTTTCCTTATTCAGCTAACAAAACTGAAGACCCACGTTCTCAAGTTAGGACAGACAAAACGAGAGTAGCTGAACTGATCAGGCTTGAAAGGTCCTTTTCTCCATTGGTAGAAGAGTTGACTGGTGAAGGGAATCTTCACAGCTTTCAAAGAGATCTTCAGAGGTTGATGAAGCTTTAGTCACTTATGAAGTTCTGAAGACTTCATCATCTGAAGGTTGTAACTTCTGAAGTCCAACATCTTCTGAGCGCTTGTGAACTTCTGAATTCACATCCTCTGAACTTTACTCAGAGCTTATATGATGCTTATATCTGCGCACTTAAAATAAATTTTTAGTTCTTCCAATTTGTTAATTAATACTTTGTTATCATCAAAACCTTTATATATTTAGGGGCAAACATTTTTTAAATCAATTTTGTTCCAACACAGAATTTAAACAAAGTACAGACCATGCACTCAGAAGGTGCTAAAATCCAGGGCACAAAAACCCACAAACCACATAACAAAGTGCAGTAAAAACAGTAAACAGATTACAAAATCATTCATCATCACTGCTATCAGAGGCTTCATCCTCATCTGTAGCAGTTTCATATCCTTCATCCTCATCTGCATTGTTGTGATCACCTGTAGCAGCCACATTTGCACTAGCTTTGACAGGTATTTCATCAGCTTCCAATCCTTCAATCATCTTCAAGAACACTTTCTTCCTTTCCTCAAGCTCAGCCTTCTGTTTATCAATGTCCTGACATTGGATTTTCAAACCAGCAATAATCTCCTTTTTGGTCATAACACCAGCTCCAGCAGCAGATGTCCCAACATGATCAGTAACATTGTGATTACCAAAGAGTTTGTGGTGAAAAGTAAAACCTGATTCCCTCTTCTTAGGTGTGTCAGTCACAGCCTTGATATCTGGATATTGGTCCAAGATAATTCCACATAGCAAAGATGGAAATGCTATTGGCATCTTCACTGCAGTTGATCTAATATGCTTAATGGTTTGATCAAAAATAAAGGTCCCATAGTCATAGTCAACCTTGGTTCCTACAGCATATATAAATCTACCCAGGTTGGTTGCAACATTGGTTGCATGCTTAGTTGGCACCCAATTTGTTGACCCTATCCTATTGAGGATGGCATACTTGACATTCAATTTACTAGTGGGTATTAGTTTCTTCTTGGGCCAGACCTTAACCTTACCAGCAGTTATTTCAGCACTTACAACATCATTGGCAACTTCTAATTCAGCCTTAGGTTCTACAGACCTACCTAAGTAATTATTGATGACAATAGGAGAAAAATTAATACATTTACCTCTGACAAAAACTTTGTGGTAGTCCTTGCTCAGTGGGTTATCACATTCTTCAGGGATGTTCACAAGAAACTCTTTCACCAGCAGCTCATAGCAGGGACCGAAGTCACAAACTGTCTTCATCAGACCAGCTTCCTTGATGTAGTCAAAGATGTCTTGACATTTGAGAGCATCTTTGGTCAGTTCCCTTTCAACAGCCAATCTCCTTTGGTAGATATAGTCCCATCTCAGTGCAAAGGCAGCACGATGGAAAGAGATGTTATCACAGGGGGCTTCTTCAATACCTTGAGGAGCCTTCTTTGCAGTAGCCTTCTTAGGGTTGGGGGATGAGATGTTAGCAACATCTTCAGCAAAATCATAGTCTGAGTCACTAGATGACTCCTTTTTCCTCTTCAGAGTCTCCTTCTTCTTGCTGGGAGGAGAGAAAACTTTGCTCCAACCTTTGACTGGTCCAACACCTTTTGTTTTCACTCTTGGTGCAGGAGTCTTGCTTGCAGTGGCCACAACCTTCCCTGTACAGCTTCTCAACCTTTTTGTTATACCACCAGTTGATTTTACAACAGTCTTGGTGGTGACATAATCCTCAACATCTACTACATCCTTTTCTTTTTCCTTCTCTGCTTCTACAGATTTGTCAGCTTCAATCTCTGGTTCTTCTGTGGGTATGGACTGGTTGCTCTCTTCAGACTGAGTGTCCCCTTCATCATCAGAAGTACCCTCATCAGCAGTTCCAGTTTCTTCTTCTGAGGACTCAGATGTTGTGTCAGTTGTCTCAACATCTTTTTCAGCAGCAGCTTCCTTCACAGGTTCTTCCTCAGCAGTTTCAATTTTTTCATTCTCATTCAAGGATGTCTCAACATCTTGCATGACAACCTCTTCAGTAACAACAGGGGTTGATTTTTCAGCCACCATCTCCGCAATAGTTGGTGATTTATCAACAATATCAGGCTCAACCTCTGTAGGGGTGTCTTCCATCTCAGTTTCAACAGGCATAGCATTAAGATCTCTCTTTTCAGCATCAGATCCCAATTTTTCTTGACTAAGGTTATCACCGGTTGGAACGATTGTTTCAACAACTTCAGACACAGGTTTAGGGTTCTGAGTTTCTCCTTTGTTGATTTCAGATGTTTTCTCAGATGTATCGACATTGGATTGAAATACCAAATCCGACATAGAAAGAGAAAACTTAGATTTATAATCCCTTCTATTTCTTTTAGAAGTTCCTTTTTCAGATTTACCAGATGGAGAGATAACATCACTTACTTTTGGAGTTTTCTTCTTTTCAACTGATTTTCCCTTCCCTATCTTCTCAGCAAGACTTGATTGAACTTTGGGTTTGGAAGCACGAACAGTTGTAACAGGTACAACATCCTTGATGATTAGAGCAGATTCGATCTTTGCCTTTGATCGAGTAGAACGTGCAGACTTTGTTGTTTGCGACGATTCAGATATGTTTGGATGATGGTTTTTGAGGTTTGAGAAGTTGAATGGATGAAAGTTGTAGTGAGAAGCAGTTGAATAGGGTTCACGATCAAAAATTAGGATTTGGAAGAAAAAGCATTGATTGCGTGTAATGAAATATTTAAGGGAAGTGTGTAATGAGTTCCCTAAATTAGTGTGCATTGATTGATAGGAGAGAGAGCGGTTTCCTTTTGCACGCCACATGTAACGACCCAATTTTCATATTATTATTTTTATGTGTTAAAATATTTTATTTAACGTGGCATTTTAATTAAGTTAATAACTTGAGTTATTTATCGAGTACTTAGTTATTAAGCGAGTAGAGTGAGTTAACGTGTTATTGGGCCAAGCCAATTGGGCTTGAGGCCCAATGGGCCTTGGGTGTGTGAAGGGCGCCCATAAGGGGATAGTGAGGAAGAGAATTCATTTCTCATGATTCTTTTGTGTTCTTGAGAGAAGAAGAGAGAGCTTGGTGAGCTAGGGCAAGAAGGAAAGTGAAGATCCAAGAGCAATTCTTCGAGATTTTCGTCGGTGAAGGTAAGAGAGTAGATTTCATATTCGTGGGTGACTCGAGGAAGGGGAGAATGTCGATTTCTCCTCACCCGAACTTCCTCCACCCCATTTTCGTTTTAGTGTGAATGGATTTTCTTAATGGAAATCGATTCTAAGGTTCATAACATGCTTAATATGCTTTTATCATGATGTATGAACAAATTTATTGGATAAAAATGAGAATTTGTTGATGTTTGAGCAAGAACATTGGTATTTATGAGTTTTTGAGTAAAAGTGTAGAATCACTACTTTTTGATGTGTTTTGTTGTAGATCGGTGATATGAACTGCCCTTTTATGTTTATATACATGTTATATGCGTGAAAACAAACTTATTTGGGATTTGGAACATCAAAAATGGGATTTTTGGGTGGATTTATGCTCAAACCCGAAAACAGAGCTCCTGTGGCTGGCATGCTGGCTGGGCCAGCCTTGCAGCGAGGCCTGGCTTTCTCTGGCTGAAGCCAGTAAGCCTCGGGTTCCTGCTAGTTTTTCTGGCTTTCTCTGGCTGAAGCCACCATGACAGACTAGAACTTATTTTGCTGATGTTTTTAAGTGCAATTAGGCACTTGTAACATGGATTTAAGGTATCCTAACATGCAATTAGGTGTTTATAACCATGATTAATTGTATTGTGATGATAGTTGTTGATTATATTTGTGGAATATGATTGTGTTGATGATGTTTGTTTAAATGTCAAAAGAAGTATATTAAGGTGTTAATCAACTTAATAAAGAAGGATATCGAATTATGTTATTCGATAAAGACGTATATTAAGGTATAGTGTTATCTTAATAAAGACGGAATGTTGGATAGTGTTCCACATTTATAAATGACGAGCTTAATGCTAATTAAAATGATTGTGAGTGATAATGTACTAGTCAACAGAACTCCCTTGACCACCGCCGCACAAGAACCTCAATTTCAACAACCTCAGAACTCTTAACTCAATCACGTATAATGCCAAATTTGAGATTATGCATGTTCCACCATGGTTGACGACAACACGCAATTTATCAAATTACTCACTATAGCGATTCAAGATTCTCACCCCACCGCCGCACAAGAACCTCAATTTCAACAACCTCAGAACTCTTAACTCCGAGTTCCGTTTGACTCAATAGCCCCACCGCCGCACAAGGCTGAACAGATGCATCCCGTACAATAATGAAATGCTATAAGTCTTTTTCCTTCAAAAAAAAAAAAAAATGATTGTGAGTGAATTCATGAAAAACATATACATGCATTCATGAATTGTTGTTGTATATTGGCTTGTCCAATAAAGACGGATATCAAACTATATTTGTTCGATAAAGACAAATATTAGAGGTGAGATACTCTAATAAAGACGATGGTACCACATGCATTAGAGGTGTCTAGAGGACATAGCATGAATGTGAAGCATTAGATTGCATTAGGGATTATGTGTGCATTTTATGATAAATGATGTTTGACACATACTTGGTAATTGTTGATTGTTAATCCGTATGTGAGGAGCAGAGTCCGTCATGACTATAAAATGAACAACGCAGGGTCCGTCATGACCATAATCTGAACAATGTATTTGTGGTGTTAGATTACATTAGGAACTTTATGTATATTCCTATTTGTAATTGAGTTATGTGATATTTGTGGATGTTTTGGTATTGTCCGAGACGACGTGAAACTATATGTTTGGTGTATTTTGTGGATGATTGATTATGTGACAAATGAAGTATATGCATGATATATGAATATGCATGAATGATGGTGATGTATATGTATAATGTATGATTATGCATGTTTTTATGAAGAAGTGTTTAAGTACCATTTACTTACACTTGTATATATTTGAGTATGTTGTCTAACTCTCTTTTATGTGTTATGTGCTGGACCGTTGGGGGTCCAGATTGACAGGTTTTTGTGGTATTCGATGTCGAGTCGTCGGTGAAGCTCTGCTCTGATTGTGACACGGGAAAGGGTTGTATTTAGACTATAGGGTCTTTATGACTTTCGATATTTAATTGTATAACTATACATTTTGATAAATGATTATTTTGTATAAACATTGTTTTTACTAATTAATTACATTAGTATTATTTTGATTGAAGAGTGTAATGCTCGAACCATGACTTTTATAATAACAAACTTTGATTTTCCGCCGCGTATTTTGAGAAGGATTTTACTAAAGGTAGAAATATATAAATAATGGGTTTGGGTGTTACAATTGGTATCAGAGCCCCGTTGTCTTCGGACTGTGTGGGTTATGTGTCGATCAGAGCAGGTCTGTGCAGTCAGACCAAGTGAGTGTTGTGTGCCAGTCGTGTTTGTCTAACAATTTTGTGGTGTTTGTTTTGTGAAATCATTCATGTTGTTCATTTAGGGACTATGAGTGATGTGAATTGGATTAGATTATCCATTCTTCTTGTGAGTAGATGTGTGAGTATTATACTTCTATGTTTATAATAGTTGTATATGCTTAGTGTTTAACCTTTGTGTAGTTTAAACTTGGTTGGTTGACGCTTATTTGCTAATTGTTGACGATCCGGCATGATATAAAACTGCATGTGGTAATGATTTGAAATAATTTTAAAAACTAATATTATTTCTTGAAGATGTTGGTGAAAATATAGAGTTATTTTCTTTTGGGTGAGTGAAAATTAATTTTCAAAATGGTGAGAAGAGTAGGATATTAATGTGTCCTGGTATGTGTTTGTTATATGTTTGTTTATAACATGTGCTAGATGATTACTAGGCATTTGAATTGCTATGCGTTTTATGAGTAAAAACATGAAGATCTCATAATCCTATGTTGTAATTGTGATGCATGATTCTAATTGTGCTTTCAAGTCTATAATGATGTTATATGCTTGATGTTTTGGATTTTGTGGATTAGTGAGTCGAGAAAACGAGAGTTTAGTGAGCGTAAGTTCAAAACCGTAGCAGAGCACCCAGATTTTTGGATGTGCTCGCTAGGCGAAGAATGAACCTCGCTGAGTCTCGCTAAGTCTTGCTAAGTCCTGTGAATGTTTTTGACTTGTCTCGCCGGGAGCTCGCTAGCTTTTGCTAAGAGAGGGAGCCAGACAAGTTTATTTTGTTGATGTCTTGTTCTGAGTTGATTGAATGTGAGTATGAATTATTGCTATGCAATGTTCATTTTTCTTGTGTTGTTTTGATTTCCTAACTTTGAGAAGTGAGGGAAGTATAGGTTACTTGAATGCTTGCATGAATTTGTGTTAGTGTTTAGGTATCGTGGGTTAGGTTTTGTCCCTTGTATGCGACATGCGTGTAAACGATGTCGATACTAGTTTCTTCTTAGGAAGAATATGTTTAGAGACGATAGAACAGTTAGGTGTGAGCACCGGAAGTTCTAGTGGAAGAGTAGGAGTGGGTTTGAGATAAGTGGGGGAGAAGGTTATATCCCTCCGAGATGTTTCGAACGTGAGAAGATGAGATGAGTAGAGATGTTCTTGAAGCGGAATATTCAGGAATTGGCGACGTTGTTCGAAGTGGAATGAATGGGAACAACAAGTTGTGAGAAACTACTAGAAGGGAAGTTGTCAGACCAAGTGTTTCGCCGTGGGGCGTTAGTGAGATTGGTTAAGTCAGATGAAGAGTATTCAGAATGGTTGGAGATTGTGTCTTGCACTAAAAGTTTGAAGGCATCATTTTTGTGGACCAAAGTTGAAGTACCTGTTTGATCGGAAGGAGTCGAATATGAGGAAGAGGAAGTGATTATGATTCTTGAGAGGTGATGATTTTGAAGTAAGTTGTCATCCAAGTGGATCGGATGTTGTAGCGGATTCTTGAGTAAGAAGTTTTACGTGGGTCGTGCATTTGGTAGTAGGTTGAATTGGTTGAACAATTTGGAGTTCTAAGTCTAGTGTGTGAAGTAATTTTCATAAGAGATGTGAAGATTAGTGAACCGTTGGTGTTAATTGTAACGACCCAATTTTCGTATTATTATTTTTATGTGTTAAAATATTTTATTTAACGTGGCATTTTAATTAAGTTAATAACTAGGGTTATTTATCGAATACTTTAGTTATTACGCGAGTAGAGTGAGTTAACGCGTTAATGGGCCAAGCCAATTGGGCTTGAGGCCCAATGGGCCTTGAGTGTGTGTGAGGGGGCGCCCATTAAGGGCAAGGAAAGAGAGAGAAATTCATTTTTCTCATGTTCTTGTGTTCTTGAAGAGAGGAAGAGGAGAGCTTGGGAGCTAGGGCAAAGGGAGAGCTAGGGATTCGAGATCTTCGTCGTGTTTTCTTCGAATCCAGGTAAGAGAGTAGATTTCATATTCGTGGGTGACTCGAGGAAGGGGAGAATGTCGATTTCTCCTCACCCGAACTTCCTCCACCCCATTTTCGTTTTAGTTGTGAATGGATTTTCTTGATGGAAATCGTCCCTAAGGTTCTTAACATGCTTAACTTGCTTTTAACATGATGAATGAACGAATTTAATGGTTAAAAACGAAGTTTATAGATGATTAAACTCAAGAACTTTGTGTTCTTGAGAGTTTTGAGTAAAAGTGTTAAATCTCTACTTTTTCGTAGTAAAAATGGTAGATCGGTGAAATGAACCGTCCTTTTGTGTTTAGATATGTTTGTAGCACTTGAATACAAACTCTTTTGGGATTTATAACATGAAAAATGGGATTTTTGGGCGTTTTTGTGTAGAAAACGCATGTTTTTCCGCCTCAGGCGCAATAATTTCCGCCTGAAACGGAAGAGCTGTGAGCAGCCAACCTTTCAGATTTTTCTACGCCTCAAACGTAAACTTTTGCGCCTCAGGCGTAAACTTCCGCCTCAAACGTAAAAATTTCCGCCCCAGGCGGAAATGCTGCAGATTTCACCAATTTTTCATCTGCTATCTTCCTTTGCATGTATTTTCAATCAGTGTCTTATTCTTACATGATTGTTGATACTTGTTGATGCTTGTTGATGCTTATAACGATTGTTAATTATGTATGAAGTATAAATGAAGTATATTAAGGTGTTAATCAACTTAATAAAGAATGATATTAGAATTATGTTATTCTAATAAAGACGGATATTAAGGTATTGATTATCTTAATAAAGACGGACGTTGGATAGTGTTCCACGTTATTGTTGACGGGCTATATGCCAAAATTGTTGATGAATATATTCATGAGTTTTGAGTGCATGCATCATGAATATTTAGGGATATTGGCTTGTCCAATAAAGAAGGATATCGAACTATATTTGTTTGATAAAGAAGGATATCGGAGGTGAGATACTCTGATAAAGACGATGGTACCACATGCATTAGAGGTGTCTAGAGGACATAGCATGAATGTGAAGCATTAGATTGCATTAGGGATTATGTGTGCATTTTATGATAAATAATGTTTGACACGTACTTGGTAAATGTTGATTGTTAATCCGTATATGAGGAGCAGAGTCCGTCATGACTATAAAATGAACAACGCAGGGTCCGTCATGACCATAATCTGAACAATGTATTTGTTGATGTTTTGGTATTGTCCGAGACGACGTGAAACTATATGTTTGGTGTATTTTGTGGATGATTGATTAGGTGATAAATGAAGTATATGCATGATATATGAATATGCATGAATGATGGTGATGTATATGTATAATGTATGATTATGCATGTTTTTATGAAGAAGTGTTTAAGTACCATTTACTTACACTTGTATATTTTGAGTATGCTATCTAACTCTCTTTTATGTGTTATGTGCTGGATCGTTGGGGGTCCAGATTTTATAGGATTTTGTGGTATTCGATGTCGAGTCGTCGGTGAAGCTCTGCTCTGATTGTGACACGGGAAAGGGTTTTATATCGTATATAAAGTCTATTGTCTAGGTTGTTTTGTATAATCAATAAATACATTATTTGATTCAAAGATTTGTATAAGCACTATTTTTACTAATTAATTACATTAGTATTATTTTGATAGAGGAGTGTAATACTCGAACCGATATTCAATAAATTAAATGTGATTTTCCGTTGCGTATTTTGAAAAAGATTTTACTAAAGGTAGAAATATATAAATAATGGGTTTGGGTGTTACATTAATTAACCAAGGAAGGGAAGTAAGTTTTAAAGTAGATGAGAATGGAATTGAGAAATATCATAATAGGATTGGTATGTTTGTTGAGTCGTTGGAAGTAAGGATTGTATGAGTAGTCGAGTTTATTCGAAGGTGGAAGTAGGATGACAATTCGAAAGATTTTGTGAGAGGCTTGCCGAAGAAAGGGTAATTGGATTTGGATAATGACAGGGCAAATTATGTCGAAGTTGAATGAGATCCTAGAAGTGGAGATGAAGCTAAATGAGAGGTATCATTTTTGAATGATGAAGAATTAGAAAGTTAGCCGTTGGAGAGCGTGTTGAGAATGAGTAGTAGGAGGTCATGTTGGAAGTGACTTGTGTCAGGTGAGAGTTTGCGAAAAGGATTACCGCACATGTGAGTAGATGTTGTGTTTGAGCACATATAGTAAGGAGTTGAAGGCGATGCCTAAGGTAAGTATTGGAGAGCATTTTGTAGTGCCCACAAGATAAGAGTGAGTAAGTATTTGCTAAGGAATTTGGATTCATGGAATGGAAGAGTCGGTAAAGACTAGTTTTGTTAGATGCATCGTGGATGTTGATGTGGTATGGTCACAATCGGTGACAATGAAGTAAAGGATTTTAAATTGTTTCATCATGGATGATGGAACGGTAGTGACTTGGTGCATAACTTAAGATGTATTTTGGACGAGAATTTTTAGAAATTTTCTAGAAATGTCACGTTGGGAGTAGACAAGGAGTCGCTAGTAAGAATACTAAGACAAAGAGTTGATATTAGAAGACCTTGTACCTTATATTAGAATTTAATGGATAGAGTTAGATCGTATGACGAGTAATTGGAGCTTTGTGGACTTAATTCAAGAGTTTGATTTTGGTATCGAATGTACTAAGGAGGAGTTTAAAGATAGCTATCCATAGAGAGATGATGATTGGTAGAAGTCGGAGGTGAATAAGAATTCGATGAGTGAATAAACAGAGAAGATTATGCTTGTTGCAATGCAAGATGATGAGGAACATTGATAGATGGATTATGGGCGAATTGAAGATGTCGTTTGGAATCAACGAGATAGAGGTTATGATTGTTTGGAGAACCAATTTTAGGCAGTGGTCTAATTTTGAAGTAGCAAATTACTAAGGGATTGAGGAGAAGTGGTATTGGAAAATGTTTGCGTTAAGGAATGCAAATATTGGTTGAGAGATTACTTGGGAACAGAGTAGTCGTATTGGATTCGACTCAATGTGAGAAAAGGAATTTGACGGTTAGAGACGGTAGTTTTTAGCATGTGTCAATGAAGTTTGAGAATGTTGGTCATCAAGTGATTGTTGGAATTGAAATATCGAGTGATAAGTTGGAATAAGATTTGAATATGAATAAGTGGTGTAGCACAGTTAAGTGATTCATGAGGGAATCAAAGATTTATGAGAATTATGGAGTTGTGGAAGTATCTTTCGGAGTAAGTTTGATTGGTTGTACCTATTTTTGGGTAACGTTGTGAGGTCGTAGAATGTGAGTCTGTGGATGTTTCGTGCGAAGTGGATGTTTTAGCGGTTTGATCAGAATGGTTTGTGCCGATATCATGATTGTTGAATATTTATCGACAAATTGAGGAACTGGCCGTCCTTGATCTCTTGTTGATAAATGGACAAAAATTGTGTTGGATGGGATAAACTAATTTTGTCAAACTTGGTAATGTGTAGTGTTTTGAGCGTTTCGTTGGAGGGTCGGATACATGGGTTATCCGGAGTTGTTTCAGTAGCGTAATTTTCGAGGGCGAAAATCTTTTAAGTTGGGGAGAGTTGTAACGACCCAATTTTCATATTATTATTTTTATGTGTTAAAATATTTTATTTAACGTGGCATTTTAATTAAGTTAATAACTTGAGTTATTTATCGAGTACTTAGTTATTAAGCGAGTAGAGTGAGTTAACGTGTTATTGGGCCAAGCCAATTGGGCTTGAGGCCCAATGGGCCTTGGGTGTGTGAAGGGCGCCCATAAGGGGATAGTGAGGAAGAGAATTCATTTCTCATGATTCTTTTGTGTTCTTGAGAGAAGAAGAGAGAGCTTGGTGAGCTAGGGCAAGAAGGAAAGTGAAGATCCAAGAGCAATTCTTCGAGATTTTCGTCGGTGAAGGTAAGAGAGTAGATTTCATATTCGTGGGTGACTCGAGGAAGGGGAGAATGTCGATTTCTCCTCACCCGAACTTCCTCCACCCCATTTTCGTTTTAGTGTGAATGGATTTTCTTAATGGAAATCGATTCTAAGGTTCATAACATGCTTAATATGCTTTTATCATGATGTATGAACAAATTTATTGGATAAAAATGAGAATTTGTTGATGTTTGAGCAAGAACATTGGTATTTATGAGTTTTTGAGTAAAAGTGTAGAATCACTACTTTTTGATGTGTTTTGTTGTAGATCGGTGATATGAACTGCCCTTTTATGTTTATATACATGTTATATGCGTGAAAACAAACTTATTTGGGATTTGGAACATCAAAAATGGGATTTTTGGGTGGATTTATGCTCAAACCCGAAAACAGAGCTCCTGTGGCTGGCATGCTGGCTGGGCCAGCCTTGCAGCGAGGCCTGGCTTTCTCTGGCTGAAGCCAGTAAGCCTCGGGTTCCTGCTAGTTTTTCTGGCTTTCTCTGGCTGAAGCCACCATGACAGACTAGAACTTATTTTGCTGATGTTTTTAAGTGCAATTAGGCACTTGTAACATGGATTTAAGGTATCCTAACATGCAATTAGGTGTTTATAACCATGATTAATTGTATTGTGATGATAGTTGTTGATTATATTTGTGGAATATGATTGTGTTGATGATGTTTGTTTAAATGTCAAAAGAAGTATATTAAGGTGTTAATCAACTTAATAAAGAAGGATATCGAATTATGTTATTCGATAAAGACGTATATTAAGGTATAGTGTTATCTTAATAAAGACGGAATGTTGGATAGTGTTCCACATTTATAAATGACGAGCTTAATGCTAATTAAAATGATTGTGAGTGATAATGTACTAGTCAACAGAACTCCCTTGACCACCGCCGCACAAGAACCTCAATTTCAACAACCTCAGAACTCTTAACTCAATCACGTATAATGCCAAATTTGAGATTATGCATGTTCCACCATGGTTGACGACAACACGCAATTTATCAAATTACTCACTATAGCGATTCAAGATTCTCACCCCACCGCCGCACAAGAACCTCAATTTCAACAACCTCAGAACTCTTAACTCCGAGTTCCGTTTGACTCAATAGCCCCACCGCCGCACAAGGCTGAACAGATGCATCCCGTACAAGAAAACAAAAGATGAACCGTCGCCGCCGCCGCTGCAATCTGTAACCCCCACCGTCTGTTTCAGTTTTCTTCTCACACTGCCGTCAGTTATCTAGTTCATTGCCTGTCGCCGATTACTTTATTCACCCCGCCGCTGCCGTCGCTGTGGAATAGTTCCCTATTTCCGCTGGTGTCATCGTGTTCTCCCCTAGGGTATATGCTTCTCTCCCTTGTGGGTGCTTTGATTTTCAATCGTTTAGGTTAGGCCTAATCTGATTGCTTTGATTTTCAATCGTTTAGGTTAGGCCTAATCTGATTGCTTGTGTTACTGGTTGTTATGACTCTCCTTAATGCTTAGAGTTGAGGCTGATTCATTCATCCTTGCTGCACCGATCGAATTTCACTATTTATGCCTGAGCCTTTGATTGTTTCCATCTACACTATTATGTGTTTTTCTCTCTAAGCATGGCTGATTGTATGATTAATTTCCCTCTGATACTAAAAATAAGGCTAAATGAGTGTCATTAGTTGGAATTGCCGGGGATTGGGTAACCCGAGTGCAGTTCTTCATTTGAAATACCTCATCCGTAGATATAAACCGGATGTAATGATATTGTATGAGACTTTGGTCAACTCAAATAAAACAACTGATTTGCGTTATGAGTTGAGTTTTGATTCTTGTCTTGCTGTTGATCGTGAAGGAAGAGGAGGGGGAGTGGCTGTTTTTTGGAATAATCATGTAAATTGTAATATTACCAATTATTCTTCCAATCATGTTGATATTGAGGTGGCTGATTCAGGTAAGGGGAATTGGAGATTAACAGGTTTTTATGGTTATCCGGAAGGTAGTCGTAGAAGAGACTCTTGGAATTTACTCCGACAACTTTCTCAACGATCTAATTTACCTTGGTGTGTCATTGGTGACTTCAATGATATATTGTCTTCAGATGAAAAGAAAGGTAGAGCTGACAGAGCAAATTGGTTGATAAATGGTTTTAGAGAAGCGGTGGGAGATGCTGGTTTATTTGATCTGTTTATGCATGGTTATCAATTCACTTGGTTTAAAAGCTTGGGAACAAATCGTGCGGTTGAAGAAAAATTGGACAGAGCTTTAGCAAATGATTCATGGAGTCAAAATTTTCCTAATGCTAGATTGGAGTGCTTGACAGCTACCTCATCTGACCATTATCCATTGTGGCTTGTCTGTGAGCCGATTCAGCCCACTTCTTATGCACCAAGACATTTTAAATTTGAGATGGCTTGGATGGAAGATCCAGAATTTGCTAACTTTGTTCGCAACAGGTGGAGCACATACAACGCAAATGATATTACACATAAGCTCGATGCTTGCGCAGCAGACTTGTCAAACTGGAGCAAGGATCATTTCCATAATTTGCGTAAGCAAATTGACACCTATCACAAGAAACTGGAGCAGACTCGTGGTCATGTAGATGAGACCAATATCAATTACTTCAATGCTTTAAAAAAAAGATTAAATGTTTTACTTTCTCAGGAGGATCGTTTTTGGAAACAAAGAGCCAAAACTTTCTGGTACAAGGATGGAGATTTAAATACCAAATTTTTTCATGCTGCTGCTTCTACAAGAAAGAAGGTGAATCGAATTGAAGTCTTGACCGATAACAACAATGTTGAGTGCCGATCTCAGGAAGGCATGGTTGCTATTGCTAGAGAGTATTTTTTAAATCTGTTTCAGAAGCAAAACAGTGCACGTGATGAAGTTCTTAATGCTATCACACCTTCGATAACAGTTGAGGACAACAACCAACTTTCAGCGCCTTTCATGTTTGAAGAGTTTCGTGAAGCAATTTTTTCCATGGAAGCCGACAAGTGTCCAGGTCCGGACGGTTTCAATCCGGGTTTTTATCAACAGTTTTGGGATATTTGTGGTCAAGAAGTCTTTAGTGCTGGTTGTTCTTGGCTTAATTCCGGTGTTTTTCCTCCTAGCTTGAATTCTACTAACATCGCTTTAATTCCCAAAGGTGATGTTCAAACCACTATGAAGGATTGGAGACCAATTGCTTTGTGTAACGTTCTCTATAAAGTGGTAGCTAAGGTTCTTGCTAACAGATTAAAAGGTGTGCTTAATAAATGTATTTCTGATAATCAATCTGCTTTTGTTCCTGGAAGATCAATTCTCGATAATGCTATGGCTGCAATTGAATTAGTGCATTATATGAAAGCAAAGACTAGAGGCAAGCAAGGAGATGTTGCTCTTAAACTTGATATTAGTAAAGCATATGACAGGATAGATTGGGATTATCTCAAAGATGTTATGAAAACTATGGGTTTCTCTCATAATTGGATATCTTGGATTATGCTTTGTGTTGAGACAGTTGATTACTCAGTGATCCTCAATGGCAACACAGCTGGACCTATCATCCCGGGCAGAGGCTTACGGCAAGGGGACCCTCTGTCCCCCTATCTGTTTATTATTTGTGCCGAAGGTTTGTCGGCACTTATTAGAAAAGCAGAATGCCAAGGTGATATCCACGGGGTTAAAATTTGCAGAAATGCCCCCATTATTTCACATCTTCTTTTTGCAGATGATTGTTTCCTTTTCTTTCGAGCTTCTGACAGTGAAGCTGTAATCATGAAGAATATTCTCTCTACTTACGAAGCTGCATCAGGCCAAACAATTAACCTGCAAAAATCTGAAATTTATTGTAGCAGGAATGTCTCTCCGGCCATTCAAAACTCTGTCTCTAATATTCTAGGGGTGCAGCAGGTTCTTGGTACTGGAAAATACCTCGGATTGCCTTCTATGGTTGGGAGAAGTAGAAAAGCAACTTTCAGGTTTATTAAAGATCGAATTTGGAAAAAAATAAATTCTTGGAGCAGCAGATGTCTCTCTCAAGCAGGACGAGAAATTATGATTAAATCGGTTCTTCAATCTATACCTTCATACATCATGAGTATTTTTTTGATTCCGTCCTCTCTTTGCGACGAAATTGAAAAGATGATGAATTCATTTTGGTGGGGTCATAACAAAGAACAGTCTAAAGGAATCCATTGGCTCTCTTGGGAGAGGTTAGCTATGCACAAAAATGCGGGTGGCTTGGGTTTTAAAAGTATTCAAGCTTTTAATTATGCGATGCTTGGTAAGCAGGCCTGGAAGTTACAAGCTAATCCGGGTAATTTAATCACTAGATTATTCAAAGCTAAATATTTTCCTAGAAGCGATTTCCTTGGCTCAAGCATTGGGCACAACCCAAGTTACGTGTGGCGAAGCATTTGGAGTGCAAAATTTATTGTTCGTGGTGGCTATAAGTGGAGTATTGGAACGGGTTATGATATACCGGTTTGGGATAATAGATGGGTGTCTGATGGTTCAGTTTTTACAAGACCCTTGCAACTGGATCCAATGTTAAGCTATTTGAATGTATCTGACTTGTTAATGGCAAATGCAAAAAAGTGGAATATGCCTCTTATTTGCTCTATTTTTGATAACAGTAGTGCAACAAAAATTTCGCAAACTCCTTTATTAGAGTCGGTTGTTGAAGATAAATTGATTTGGAGACTTGAGAAAAATGGACACTACTCTGTTAAGAGTGCATATCGTTACTGCATCAATGAAGCAATTGACACAACTGGTTTGCAAATCCCGGGTCAATGGAATAAAATTTGGAGAGCTGAAGTTCCGCCAAAAATTAAGAATTTTATTTGGCGATTATGTCGAAATTGTATTCCGACTCGTGCTCGCCTTATTCAAAAAGGCGTTAACTGTCCTGATATTTGTGCTCTCTGTGAAAATGAACAGGAAAATAATTTACACATATTCCTCTTGTGTAACAATGCAAAGGAAATTTGGAAAAGTGTTGGATGGTGGAATACTTTGCAAACTCACTTGCAGCATAATAATATTGCAGACATTATCTTCTCTGTGTTACAGGTTTTCAATTCAGATCAAGTGTCACTTTTCATGGTTTTGTTATGGAGTATTTGGCAACAAAGAAATGACAAGGTTTGGAGAGACAAGGTTGAACCGTTTCAACATGTACGTGCACGTGCTATCAACTTGCTTACAGATTGGAAAGGTGCGCAGAATCACAAGAACTTGCACTCCCAGCAACGACAACATAATACTGCAATTTGTTGGTCAAAACCTCCAACTGGTCGGTACAAATGCAATATAGATGCATCATTCTCCAAACACCAGAACAAAGTTGGAATAGGTATGTGCATCCGAGATGATCAAGGAAGATTTGTTTTGGCCAAAACAGAATGGCTATCGCCCATTACTGATGTCGATATAGGAGAAGCTCTTGGCTTACTCAGTGCTCTCAATTGGGTCCATGACTTGCAGCTGGAAAATGTTGATTTTGAACTTGATTCAAGAAATGTTGTCACTAGTTTCCATAGTAAGCATCCTAACACGTCTGAGCTCGGAGATATTATTAAGGATTGCGTACGTGTCTATAACACTTATTTTAGAAACTCTCGTATCGAGTTTATTAGGAGACAAGCCAATGAGGTTGCTCATGCCTTAGCAAGGGTGGCCACATCTCTAGCTAGTTTCCACCTCTTTATTGATGTACCCATATGTATTTGTAACATAGTTAATAATGAAATGCTATAAGTCTTTTTCCTTCAAAAAAAAAAAAATGATTGTGAGTGAATTCATGAAAAACATATACATGCATTCATGAATTGTTGTTGTATATTGGCTTGTCCAATAAAGACGGATATCAAACTATATTTGTTCGATAAAGACGAATATTAGAGGTGAGATACTCTAATAAAGACGATGGTACCACATGCATTAGAGGTGTCTAGAGGACATAGCATGAATGTGAAGCATTAGATTGCATTAGGGATTATGTGTGCATTTTATGATAAATGATGTTTGACACATACTTGGTAATTGTTGATTGTTAATCCGTATGTGAGGAGCAGAGTCCGTCATGACTATAAAATGAACAACGCAGGGTCCGTCATGACCATAATCTGAACAATGTATTTGTGGTGTTAGATTACATTAGGAACTTTATGTATATTCCTATTTGTAACTGAGTTATGTGATATTTGTGGATGTTTTGGTATTGTCCGAGACGACGTGAAACTATATGTTTGGTGTATTTTGTGGATGATTGATTATGTGATAAATGAAGTATATGCATGATATATGAATATGCATGAATGATGGTGATGTATATGTATAATGTATGATTATGCATGTTTTTATGAAGAAGTGTTTAAGTACCATTTACTTACACTTGTATATATTTGAGTATGTTGTCTAACTCTCTTTTATGTGTTATGTGCTGGACCGTTGGGGGTCCAGATTGATAGGTTTTTGTGGTATTCGATGTCGAGTCGTCGGTGAAGCTCTGCTCTGATTGTGACACGGGAAAGGGTTGTATTTAGACTATAGGGTCTTTATGACTTTCGATATTTAATTGTAAAACTATACATTTTGATAAATGATTATTTTGTATAAACATTGTTTTTACTAATTAATTACATTAGTATTATTTTGATTGAAGAGTGTAATGCTCGAACCATGACTTTTATAATAACAAACTTTGATTTTCCGCCGCGTATTTTGAGAAGGATTTTACTAAAGGTAGAAATATATAAATAATGGGTTTGGGTGTTACACCACAACTGCAGTAACTGCTATGCTTCTTTATGCAGGCAAATTCCCAATTTGCCCCTTAAAAATTCAAACTGATTTGCGTCAAGTGCCTTTGTAAAAATGTCAGCTAGCTGTTCACTTGTACCAATATGCTTAAGTTCCACGCAATTTTCTTCCACAAGGTCTCTAATGAAATGATGCCTGATGTCTATATGTTTGGTTCTTGAGTGTTGAACTGGATTCTTTGATATATTGATTGCACTCAAGTTGTCACAATATAATGTCATGACATCTTGGTCGACATTATATTCTTTCAGCATCTGTTTCATCCACATTAGCTGGGAACAACTGCTACCTGCAGCTATGTATTCAGCCTCTGCAGTAGATAGAGACACACAATTCTGCTTCTTGCTGAACCATGAGACTAAATTATCACCCAAAAAGAAGCAACCTCCTGAAGTGCTCTTTCTATCATCAGCACTTCCAGCCCAATCTGCATCACAATACCCTACCAAAGTTGAGTTCTTTGTCTGGGAGTACAGAATCCCATAATCACTGGTGCCCTTTATATACTTCAGAATCCTTTTGACTTGTACAAGATGGCTCATCTTTGGCTTGGCTTGATATCTTGCACAAACACCAACAACAAAAGTGATGTCTGGTCTACTAGCTGTAAGATACAAGAGACTGCCAATCATGCTCCTGTATAGGCTTTGGTCAACATCAATGCCATTCTCATCTTTGGTTAGCTTCAGATGAGTAGCAGCTGGAGTTCTCTTGTGTGCTGCAGTGTCCATTCCAAACTTCTTGATCATATTCTTCGCATACTTGCTTTGAGAAACAAATATGGTGTCTTCCTTTTGTTTGACTTGCAGACCAAGGAAGTATGTTAGCTCACCTACCAAACTCATTTCAAACTCTGATTGCATCTGTTGTACAAAATGTTGCACCATCTTTTCAGACATACCTCCAAATACTATGTCATCAACATAAATTTGGGCAATCATCAGCTTCTCTTCCTGTTCTCTAACAAACAAGGTTTTGTCATGGCCTCCTTTTCTGTATCCTTGACTAACAAGAAAATTTGTCAGCCTCTCATACCAAGCCCTTGGAGCTTGTTTCAGTCCATAAAGAGCTTTCTTTAGCTTGTACACATGATCAGGATTGGTAGGATCTACAAAACCTTTTGGCTGCTCCACATAAACTTCTTCATGTAAGTACCCATTTAGAAAGGCACTCTTGACATCCATTTGATACAGCTTAAATTTAAAGATACATGCTATACCAAGAAGTAGCCTAATCGATTCCAGTCTTGCAACTGGCGCAAATGTTTCATCAAAGTCAAGTCCTTCAACCTGAGTGTACCCTTGAGCCACCAACCTTGCCTTGTTTCTTGTTACAACACCATTTTCATCTGACTTGTTCTTGAACACCCATTTTGTGCCTATGACATTAACACCATTGGGTCTAGGAACAAGATCCCACACATCACTTCTTCTAAACTGAGTTAGTTCATCTTGCATGGCTTCTATCCAAAACTCATCAGTGAGAGCCTCTTTTACATTTTTAGGCTCAACCTTTGAGACAAAACATGAATTAGTAACCACTTCATTTGTCCTTCTTGTAGCAATTCCCTGGTCAGGATTTCCTATGATGAGATCCTTGTGATGGTTCTTTTGTATTCTTATTGAAGGAACTTTTCTCACAGGACCAGGTGTAGGAATTGTTGATTCATCATCTGAATCTGATTCTTTCTCTGCTACAGCTTCTTCAGATGTTGGCAAACTTGTTGCAACATCATCTTCAGTGTCAGATGTTTTAGCAGATGTCAGGTCATCTATCACAACATTGATAGATTCTACTATTACCTTGGTTCTCTGGTTGTAAACTCTATAGGCCCTGCTGTTTGTTGAATATCCAAGAAACAATCCTTCTTCACTTTTAGGATCCATTTTTCTTCTGTGCTCTCTATCAGATAAGATATAGCACTTACTTCCAAACACATGAAAGTGTTTGACAGTTGGTTTTCTGCCTTTCCACAGTTCATATAGTGTAGTAGAGGTTCCAGTTCTGAGTGTGACACGATTGTGAATATAACAAGCAGTATGCATAGCCTCAGCCCAGAATTGATATGGAAGATGTTTTGCATGCAACATCACTCTGGCTGACTCTTGTATTGTCATGTTCTTCCTCTCAACAACACCATTTTGTTGAGGTGTGATTGGAGCTGAGAATTCATGCTTGATTCCTTCAGAGATGCAGAATTCAAGAAAGCTTGCATTCTCAAACTCTTTACCATGATCACTTCGTATCCTTACAATAGCAGAGTTCTTTTCTCTTTGGAGTTGAAGACAAAGTTCTTTGAATGCATCAAAACTTTCAGATTTGTCTTTTAGAAATTCAATCCATGTGAACCTTGAATAGTCATCTACCATGACGAACGCGTACCTTTTTCCTCCAAGGCTCTCCACTTGCATTGGCCCCATCAGGTCTATGTGCAGCAATTCTAGTACCCTTGTTGTGGTAAGATGTTGCAACTTTGGATGCGACATCTTTGTCTGCTTCCCTATTTGACATTCTCCACATATACTTCCTTCCTCAATTTTGAGTTTTGGAAGACCTCTGATTGCCTCTTTAGCTATTGCCTTTTTCATGCCCTTGAGGTGCAGGTGACCAAGTTTTTGGTGCCACAACTTTACCTCATCTTCTTTGCTAATAAGACATGTGGATAAATCTTCTTCTTTAGGTATCCAAAGATAACAGTTGTCTCTTGACCTTACTCCTTTCATCAACAGCTCTCCTTGCTCATTTGTAACTAGACATTCAGCTTTTGTGAAGTTAACTTTCATGCCTTGATCACAAAGTTGGCTTATGCTGATTAGATTTGATTTAAGCCCTTTTACAAGCAGCACATTATCTAGCTTTGGCAAGCCATGGTTTGCAAGTTTACCAACTCCCTTGATCTCTCCTTTGGCTCCATCTCCAAAGGTCACAAAGCTGGTAGCATATGACTTCAAGTCTTCAAGATAGTGTTCAACACCTGTCATGTGTCTAGAACAGCCACTATCAAAGTACCAGGTTTCTCTTGAAGAAGCTCTCAAGGATGTATGAGCTATCAGACCTGTGATCTTCTTCTTTTCTCTCCATTCCTGTCTTGTTGTAACATTAGGAAAGACAGGAGTATAGAGTTCTTGATGAACTCTCCTTGGATATCCGTGCAACCTATAGCAGAAAGGCCTAATATGTTCTTTCCTTCCACAATGATGACATGTCCAGTTATAGAACCTGGGCACAGGATGATCCATAAGATGTTGCGACAATCCTCCTGACACAAACGTGTTGTTGATTGGAGTATGTATAGTGGCATTGTTGAACTTCATCTGCTGCTTTACTCTTTCATGTTCAAAACCAATGGGCTTAGGTTTCCCGTAGTTTTGTCTTTGTAACATTTCCTCAAAGGCATCAGTACCTTTGGTCATCATTTTAGCCACTTTTGTGACTTGATCCAAGTCGGCATTTAGCTTGGTGACTTCTTCTCTTTGTTCAGCAATCTTACTTAGGAGTTTGGATTTTTCAATCTCCAACTAATGAATTTGACTACTCTGATCTACAACCTTAATGTTGAGATTATCAATGTTTGTGAGTAACTCATTTCTTTCAGTTTGCAGTTTGCCATTGATTTTCTTCTGTTTCTCCAATGCTTTGCAAACCTCTATGCTTCTATTATGAAGATCTTTGTAAGTAGCAGCTAGTTCTTCATAAGTTACCTCATCATTACATGATTCTGAGTCAGATACACAAACTCCTGTTAATGCATTAACAAACTTAGCAGACTCTTCTTCCTCTGAATCTGTATCAGACCATGAAACCACAAGGCTTTTCTTTTGCCTTTTTAGAAAGGTTGGACATTCTGTTCTGATATGGCCAAAACCTTCACATTCATGGCATCTTACTCCTCTTTCATCTTCATTTGTCTTTTTCTGAAAGCTGGACTGTTTGTTGTTGTTGAATCGACCATTTGACTTGGGCCTTTGGTCCACTTTCTTCATCAACTTGTTGAACTGTCTCCCAAGCATAGCCATAGACTCAGCTAAACTTTCTTCTCCTTCAGATTCAATTTGTATGTCATCAGCAACACTCTTTGAAGCAAAGGCTAGATTCTTATCTTTCTTTTCATTCCTCCTGTTTAGGCCAATTTCATAGGTCTGAAGTGATCCTATGAGTTCATCCAAATTTAGACTTGAAAGATCATGAGCCTCCTCAATAGCTGTTGTAACGACCCATTTTTCGTATTCGTATATTTTATTAAATGTTATTTTATTTATTAATTGGCTTTTATTATTTTAGTGAGCGGCGAATAATTATTTAGCCGAGCGTAAGTTATTAGACGCGAGAACCTTTGTTTTGGGCTTAATGGCCGTGAGAGGCAATGGGCCTAAGCCATTTGGGCTTGGTTCATGACCATGGAAAGTAGTATAAGTAACAAGTCAAACACATGAATTGTATCACAATTCATTTCTTTGAGTTTTGAGTGAGTAAGAGCAAGAGCAAAGCTAAGCTAGGGTTTTGGCTAGGAGAATCACGAGCAAGAGAGGAGAGGAAAGGCTTGGATCATCATCTTTGCTTAAGGTAAGAGATTAGAATTCATGATTCTTGAGTGGCAAGGAGAGGGGAGATTGTCTATGTCTCCATTCCCGAACTCTCCCACTCAATTTCTTTTAGACTTTTGATTAAGCTTTGGTATGTGAGTGTGATGTTCTTCATCATCACTTTGTATGTGTTAATCACTAGCTTGATTTAATGAAAAATAGGCATGTGTTTGGATCATGTTGAAAAAGTTCATGAAAGTTGCTTAAAACCCAAGAAATTGGCATGATTTTGATTGTTTGAGGTATTTGGATGTTTGGAAGGGATGATTAATGTTCCTTGATACCATATATGCTTGGAATAGCTGTTTATAAGAATTTATAACATGTTTGAATGAATTTTTGAGTTGATTCAATGTTAAACCGCCTTATTGAAACTCAAGAACAGATATTTTTCTGGTATAGTTCGCTAAGCGACCAGGAGTTCGCTGTAGCGAACATGTTCGCTGAAGCTCGCCAATGCTCGCCATGAGCAGGTGACTTCCTGGTGATGTTCGCGTAGGCTCGCTAAGCCTTCGCTCAGCGACTAGTTCGCTGAAGCTCGCCAATGCTCGCCATGAGCAGGTAACTTCCTGGTGAGGTTCGCCATGTCTCGCTGAGGCTTCGCTTAGCGAAGGCCTCTGTGACAGCAATTTTTGTTGATGTTTGTAAGTGTGATTAGGCACTTGTAACATGGTTTTATGGTATCCTTACATGATTGTTGATACATGTTGATACTGTTAATGCTTATTGTTAATCGTTATATGATTGATAAACGTGTATGCAATAAGTTGTAGCTTAAAGTGAGCAATGTTATTGTTTTGGCATTAATTTGTAATGTTAAGTGAATGTGTTAGGATTGTGTTCCCGCATTCATAAAAGAGTAGCCTCGAGCTAGAGAATATCATATGGTTGATATGTGTATGCATACATGCATTCATGATTGTATGTGAACATTGGAAACTTGGGTTCCAATAACGAAAATGGATTATGTGTCCATAATGAAGCCGAGGATCGGATTAGATGAATCCATGAGTCCGGAGTTGCTATCCAACAGGATATAAAACTGTGTTGGCTTATCCAAGGGAGATAAGATGGTTCGGTAAGTTCCGACATATCCAGCAAGATATAAAACTGTTCTTGGTCCACCGTTGGTGAGACACCTTGGTACCACATGCATTTAGTTATGTCTAGGGATGGCATGACAGTGAATTGATTGGCATTAGATACCTTAGGGTAAATGCGCATATATTTGATAAATGGTATGTGACATTAATTGGTTGAATTGTGTTGAACTTTATTAATTGATAATTGTTTAGTGCGATGTTTTGGCGTGAGTTAGAATATGTATGATGTAGTTCGAAAGTGTGAGACCTTTCTTATGTTCGTATGCGATTATGTTTTCTAACTCTCTGCTTTGTGTTATTTGCTGGACCTTTGGGGGTTCAGATATTCAGGCTGAGGACTGTGCCGACGTTTAGACTGCTGTTTTAGCTTGGTGTTGAAGTACCTTTTGGTGAGGAGACTTAGCATAGATTACTCCTCTTAGTACTAGCTTTTGGTTAGAGTTTGTAAATAGTAAATGCTCTGGTAATGTAACATCGAGTCGGGGATTACGCTTGGATTTCATCGTATATCGGTGTTACCTTTTGATATGCTAGTTCTTGTATAAGTGACATCCTTAGGGATGAATATGGCTTATGTATATATATATGTATATATATGCATGCTTGGTATGATTGAATCCGCTGTTGCTTTTCATGTTAAACTTCATGACGCTCTGTGTGTATGCTTGTGTTTTAATTACCGCGTGGCACTCTGCCTTTACACTTGTTGAAAAGTTTTTAAAATTACGTTTTTAAGGGTAGTATGGGTTAGGGTGTTACAGCTGTCACCTTCATATCAAATCTTTTAGGCAGAGATCTGAGAATTTTTCCAACTAGCTCCTCATCTGAGATAGGTTTTCCAAGTGCATCAAACGAATTTGCAAAGTCAAGCACATTCATTTGAAAGTCATGAATGGTTTCTTCCTCCTTCATTCTGAGATTCTCAAAATTTGTTTTGAGCATCTGAAGCTTAGATAGCTTCACTTTCGATGTTCCTTCATGAGCTTTTCTCAGAATCTCCCAGGCATGCTTAGCAGTAATAAATCTCTTGACAAGCCTGAACATGTTAGCATCCACACCATTGAAAATTGCATACAAGGCTTTGGAGTTGCCAAGTGCCAGATCATCCTCATCTTTAGTCCATTCATCATGTGGCTTCTTAACATCAGTTTTATTGCCATCTTTGTCAAGAACCATTGGTGGTTCCCATCCACGTAACACAGCCTTCCATGTCCTGCTGTCAATTGATTTTATGAAAGCCTCCATACGAGATTTCCAATAATCATAGTTCTCAGGACCTGTCAGTAAAGGAGGTTTAGACACTGACCCTCCTTCTTTATCCATTGTACCAGAAAGTACTCTCCCTGGAGCTCACCCAAAATAACAGAACAGGGTGCCTGCTCTGATGCCAATTGAAATTCTGGTATCACTAGAATGATGTTACCGAAGATGTCCCAACAACTACTTTATGAATAATGTTGTTTCTATTGTTGGCACATCTTATAACATATAAAAAACTGACAGAAAATAAATAAATGACACAAGTAATTGTTAACCCAGTTCAACCAACTGCCTACTCTGGGGGATACCAATCCAGGAAGGAAATCCACTAATAGCTCTAGTTATTAAGACCTCCAGCAAACCTTAGGATTTACGCCTTAAACTAAGACCTCCAGCAAACCCCTAGTTTACGCCTTATAACCTCGACACTACTCATGCAACTTCTGCCTAGGAACTCCTAGACATGAGATCCCATCTCACTTCCACTCACACAACACAACCTGTGTTGTTTAAACAATGTTAAGAATGATGTGGCGACAACTTGCCAAGACAACACTTCACTTTTGCTTAAAAGCTTTAAGTGAACCACACACGGTAAACTCCGTACTTCAAAGCTTAGGAGTCACCTTAAAATAATAAACTTACTTCTTAACTCGTGTTATAGAATCCACAAGCAAGAATTACAATCAAACAATAAAAGACTCAACAAAGACTCAATATATGTAACTAATACTTTTTCAATGAGATACTTAGTCTTGAGCTTGGTCTTCGTATATATAATGATCTAGCACGCTCCTCTTTCTTCATTACTGATAGGACGCTCCTTGTAGCTCATAAAAGATGATCTGATTCTCTTTTGATTTTCATCAAGAATGTATAGAAACTTTCCAAAAGTGTTTAAGGGACTTTCTAGGATAAATGTGATCATACCGTTGTGCCATTAAGTCTTATCTTATCCTTAAAATTCCTGATCAGATCAAATCTCCATTAAGCGTGCTCTTTAAGTGGATTTCCATAAATAGCAGATGCTCTCTTAAATGCGCGAGATTTCCTTGATACAGTATGATGTTGTAACATGTTTTCCAACATCTTGTTAGTATATTTGTTTTAGCAAAATTAAGCCAATTCAAATATCCAACAACCAGTAATGTTCTGCAGCAAGCAATTGTGACACATCATTTACAGAAAAACCAACAACAGAAAATAAATAATGAACAACAAAGTAACATCTCACCAAAAAACCCTTGTTAAGAACATCATAAGACAATTGGGGATAGAAATCAAGGGTATAACCAAACTTCAGAAAACGACTGTGGTACATAGGAATCTGGCAAACACATTCAAGACGTTTGCTACACATCATGCCAAAAAGACTATTCCCGTAGTAAAGAAAATCAATCTCCTGGTTTGGATTAAAGAGGAAAACATCTTTCATTTGTTTCCATCCACTGGTAAGAAGGGGATGAACAACACTCTTGTTAAAGGTCACTGAATGTATTTTATCTTGGTAGTCCATAAATTCCCAGATCTCAAGAAGCTCACCAAAATATTCTTTAACAAAGGAAGGATCAACCTCACCATAGATCTAGCCAGAATATTGGAAGAAACAGAACAAATTTATCAAATAATAACAAACTCAAACTTAGAAGTAAAGATAAATAAATTTAAACTATGCATATATAACTGAAATTACCTGGTTAGCTAAAAAGATACCAGTGAATGATGCAATGGGGGTAACCTGAAGATACTTGCTATAATTTTCCATTGCGGTTTAACTTATGGCAAGAACAATCAAACTCAAACAACAATATATATACTGACCAAGAGTACCAAAGAAGCCAACAAAAAAAAAATTAAATAACAAATTAAATAACATAAAACCCATTAAAAATAAATACTGACATCAAACAGTACCCATTTAATTTTCTGAAACACACTTCCTGCCAAAAAGCAATACCTTGAGGGACAGATTGAAAAAGAGCAGGAGGACTTATATGGCAACTTCCACTCTATCCTCTACTTCACCTATGAGCTGCAATTAATGCATTCAATGCAGGTAGAAGAAACAAAGTCTAAAAAATAGAATAAATATATTCTGTCAAAGTACAAAAGACAAAAACAAAATTTCCTATATGTGGCTATATTTGAACCAATAGACATATCGATGGGACAACACTTAAATGAATAGTGACATTCTGCAGTACAACTATTGATATAAACACATGGTAAAATAACTATAGGTATATAATAAGAAATAACAAAACTTATTTTTAGAGATGAACTAACTTAGTCAACGATGATATTACTTTACTATATATTATATCTTGCAGAAAAAAAGATCACAACTGAAATCAACATTAAGTCCTTCTAAGTAACACAAATACACTATTAAGAATAGAAAATAACAAAAGATTTAAATTGCCTGAGACCCAAGTATCCTGCAAAACAAAAATAAAAATGGCAACATTAAAAATCTGAACCTTGCAAAATTCAATAAACAGAACAAAATTTTTTACTATATAAAAAAAATCAGAGTTTACCTTTTATTTAAATTGTAGGAAAAGATCAAATTTTTTGAAAAACTTCTTGGTAAACAACATTGGTAGTTGAATTTGTTGGTGCACCAGATTCATCCAAAATCAAGATCTTAAGTCCTTTTCTAGTTTTAACACGCGAAAGAGCAACATAAAGCTGACCATGCGTGAAAACTGATCTCGGAAGATACAATCCAACATCTGATAATGTCTGTCCTTGACTTTTATTAATAGTCATTGCAAAACATAAACAAAGAGGATATTGCCATCTTTGAAAAGATATAGATACATTGGAATCAGAAGGCATTAACCTCATGCGAGGAATAAATACTTTTTCTCCACTATGAGGTCCATTGACTATCACAGCACCAATAATTTTCTTTCCTAGTTCAACAATTGTCAAGCGAGTACCATTACAAAGTCCAGAAGAGACATCAGTGTTTCGAAGCAACATCACTGGAACACCAACCTTAAGGCGAAGTTTATGATTTGGCATTCCAGAACATTTAATATCATTTAAAAATTCGGTTGTAATCCATCTTTGATCAATGCCAACATCTTCATCACAATAACACACTGAATCACAACTAAGATATACCTTTTCCTCGGAGGACAATAGAGACATAACATAATCATTGACCTTTTCAACCAATTCCAAAGTTGGAGCCAATATGGCACGATCCTGAAAAAATTTAGGGTCACCCATGTGTTGAATCAAATCTGGATACGTCGCATTAACAATATCATGGATGTGATTCCCAGTACTCGTAACACAAAGATCTTCTCGAATTTCAACGGTAGCCTCTCCATCATTGGATAGACCTAACTTGCCATCACCAATATCAAGAATCCATTTAGCAAATTCAACCAAAGATTTGTTTTCTTCCACAACTGTAGAAAATTGAATTCTCATGTTTTTTGTCAATTTCAACACTCGACAAAAACGCCACAAAGGGGATGAATTAATAGTAGCATGGACGATATCAGCTCTACCACCCTTCGGTACAACAGGAAGAATTTGTCTAAAATCACCACCAAAAACAATAGTTTTTCCACCAAACGGAATTTTTGATGCCCCCTCAACAACTTTGTTCATTATATCACGCAAAGTTTTGTCAAATGCTTCAAAAGCAAGTCTATTAATCATCGGAGCCTCATCCCAAATAATTAGACTTGCCCCCACCAAAAGCTTACCCTTGTCACCCTGTTTATCTATCCGGCAACATGATTCTTCGGTTAACACCAACGGTATACCAAAAAGAGAATGAGCAGTTCGTCCACCAGGCAGAAGCAATGCAGCAATACCACTGGATGCTACATTTAATACAATCTTCCCTTCTGAACTAAAACGAAATGAAAGTGCATTCCATAAATATGTTTTTCCAGAACCTCCAAATCCATCAACAAAAAACATACCACCCAAACAATTGGTCACAGCATCAACAATTTGATGGTACGCAGACAATTGTTCTTCGTTTAAACTCCTAAACAGTTCATTATGTTTCGATAACATTTCGCAACGATCATATGACAACTCATTAAAAATTAACAGATTCTCAGCTGTCTCAACACCACCAGCATGTATCTTGGGCATGCATTTATAATCTGCCAAACACTTCCCATTTGGTCTAAGAATCTTATCTATCTCAATTAAACATAACTGTTGCAAATCTTCGGAAGAGATAACCAAATCTACAAAATGTACATTAAAAACAAAAAAAAATTGCTCAACATAAAAATGTCAACTATAACCATCCTTTAAAAATCTAAATAATTAAATGACTATAAAATCTAACCTGGGTTGTTAAGCATTCGACGCCTAGAATACAAAATTCCATCAGCTAAGATTTCCCACTTTTGTTGCCAAACTTTTAACGGATCACTCATGGATGAAGCCACCAATAAAACAGCAAACACTTTTCTCAGATGATAACCAGAACCAAGAATGGAAAGTTCATCTATACAGTCTATGAATTGACGATCATCAGCAAGAAGCTGCAGCTCACCACAAGCTTCACGATAAGTATCATAAACATGATTATCAACAGTGCGGATATCTTCAAAACTTTTACATCCAACTTGGACATTCAACAACAACCGCATATAATATAGCTCTCGATTACTGGGAGGAATAAAAGACAGCCTACCAATCGATTCACCCTGTTTATGTGGATACCAAATGCGATTATCCGAATCATAAACAAACTTAGAAGGAAATTGAATGTAAGTTAAGCAACGACCTGCCGAATAACGTCGATTTGCCTCAAACCAAGCAAGAAACATTGTATTCCTATCACGATTTCTAGAAAGCACAGTCTGCAAGTTGGAACCATCATTGAATAGAATTCTTTGCTCAGAACGAAGATGAAACGTCAACCGCTGAACAGCTGGCCATCTACTATGAATATCAAACCTAAATATTCTCCATATTGATTCAGACGGAGACAAATAACGACAATCATAAAACTGTTTTATTTCATCAACAACTTCATCATCATCCACTTCCAAAGTAGCTGTAACCCTATCAACTCCTTTGGTAATATACTTAAACAAATATTTGATGCAATTTGACTTATTACAGAATTCAATAATAACATGAGCTTGATATTTCATGATCAAGCTTGGGTTATAGGGAACAACACTTCTATTGTCCAATTGAATTTCTTTCTTTAAAACTGTCACCCCCAGATCTCGACGACGATAAATAGGATAACCTCTTTCATCGAAAGTAGTTTGCTTGACAAACTTCTTTGGATAAAACTTCGAGCATCGATAATTTTTCATATAGGGAGAGTACTCTATATCCTTCCCACAGGGACCATGAATCATAAACCTCGAAACAACATAATACAATTTTGGAAAAAGATTCTCATCACGGATTTCAGCACAAATAACAGAATCTATTGAAGCAGGTGAATCAAGTCTATCACGTTTATCCAACCACAATAAAATATGTGCATGAGGCAACCCTCTCTTTTGGAATTCAATAGTATATACACCTAAACAAAAAAATACATCTTAAAACAACACACTAAAAACTTAAAAAAGAAGAAAATTTAAAAGTTTATGGAAACTCACTTGCAACCAATCTTCCGAAAAAATGACCTTTCTTGAAATCTTTCATCATTTCTTTCAACTTTACATGGAAAACACGACAGCTAATATCTGGTCGATAGGGAGCATGATTCCTTGATTTTGATAAATGTCGCTGTATCTCATCCCATTTTGGATTGCACGTAACAGTAAGAAACAAATCAGGATATCCAAATTTCTTACAAAGTGCCATTGAATCCTGACAATTATTAAACATATATCTTCTACCTCCGGTGAAGGAAGATGGCACAACAACACGAGACCCCAGAGAAGAACCAATAATATCACCACGACCAACAGCTTCTTCAACACCAGCTAGAAAATCGGCCCGAATCTTTGCTTGATTAAATCTAATGTACGATAAGCGTTGAGATTCAATCATAGAATATAAATCAACAACAAATTGTTGGAAGAGGCGCCTACCATGAAGTAAAATAGAATTTTCAAGCACCCTCTCTTGCAATCTATAAGCAATGAATTCCCTTAGAGTAACACGAACCCGTTTTTTAACTGTTCCAGTAACCGTTAGTATGTTACGCCTAAGAGTCTCATCATATTGATCTTCCCCAAATGGAAACAACAAAGGATATTGAAGTGGGATATATTTCGCATGAGTTTCGTGAATTTTTTGCAAATAACCATCTCTTTCACGAACAATAATATCCCTTCCATTTTCAGAGCTATCAAAATCATCAACAATTAAAGCTGCAACCTCATCAATACAGGGAACATTATATGTTCTAGGATCAAAAGTTCTACCACGAAATAATCGTAACTTTACATGAACATTTTGATTCTCCCGATAAAAATCACGAACCATTCTAAAACTTTTTACTAAAATGTTATGTTCATCCATAACTTTCAATAAATCCTCAACCAACGATGGATCCAAAACATTGCTTCCAGAATGTTCCCTACAAAGGAATGATTTAGAATCATAAATACTCAACATAAAAAATAGCCTTTTCTTAAAACAATATACAAAATTATATATAATAAAATAAATATCACACCTGAAATGAGACAAACGATTATCAACTTCATTTTCCGTATCATATATGTAAAGTTGAGCAAATTTTGGTCTTTCACCTTCATCTGGTATTAAACTTCCAATTCGATGATAGTTTTGTCCAGCAATAACAAAATTAGGAGGACCATGTCCTTTGTTCTTATCAGATATAACTTTACCACCAAAAGAAGTAAATGAAAACATGTTGTTGTATGACCTAAGATTCAACATGAAATTGCTACTCCTTCGATCCAACCCAGCGAACAAATTTCTAATAAGAACAGGCGGCTCAATCAATGGAGGTAACGTGATATTTCCTTTCATACAACACAAAGATATCTTCAGAAAGTTAACCGCATAAAACTTTTGAGCTCGTTCTCCATACCAAACCATAGCACCACATTTTTGACATTCAACATTCATGTTACCAATATCCAAGTATTCTGTAATAAAAATCAATTGAGTAAATAAATTCAACTTAGTACCAACCTATAATAATATTTATGAAAATTAAAAACTAATTGTTATACCTTCACACTCAGCACGACGGAAAATGTTAGAATTCGATAATTCTACATTTATAATTACAGAACTTGAAACTCTACCCTTAGAAGATCCTCCCCTAACACGAGACACTGACGATATAAACAACAATGTTACAGATAAATGATTATTACAATAATATTTAATTATAATATAAATAGAAAACTAACTAAACAAACTTACATCCACGTCTAACAAATGGATCAGTAGATCGAGGGCGTAATCTATTCAGTTTCAATTTTTTCATTCTCTCTTGCCGTCTTAGCTTACTGCTACTATTCCTAACAACAACATCAACCAAATCTAGGTAGATAAACAAAAAGACAGTTAAAAAATAGCAGACATATTTATTACTTATAAAATTATAGGAAAAAAGACAATTGAAGAACAAATTGCAACATACCCTGCCTTCCCAATACAGGTAAAGACCGCACATTAGTTGCTTGCATAACAAAATCCACATGAGTATTGGGATAGTGTTCCACTGAAACATTACCTTAAGATACAACCACTGCACAATTAAAAAAAAAACACAGAGGACTACCAATATATATATATAGAAATAATAGATAGATCTAAAACACAGAAAATAAAGAACATAAATAGATTTTAATATAATCACAACAGCTAACCTCTTCCTCTCGTAAATCTCCTCTTCGAAATTAAAATCTCTTTCCTCTTTTTACGTTTTAACTTGGCCAAACTTCTAGGATCCAATTCAGGATAAAAATTCGGCCTATTCCTCCTTAAATTTAAGATCATCTTTCTCTGCAAACGACTTTGCTTAGCAACTCTACCTCTACATTCAGAATCTACAGACACCATTAGATATGAAAGAAGCAAGATTGACCAAAGATAAAAACAAAGAGCGAATAGATTGAAATTCGATAGAGAGCGAACTTTTAAATTTTAAAGTAAACTTTTAGTGTATTTTATTTTTTGGTACATACTTTTATGGGGTGTATTTATATATTCTATGCTATATATAAAAACAATCAATTTTTGCGTGGACTTTTTATAATAACAACAATAACCTTATTTTTTAAAATATCAATAAAAATCTTTTATTAACAAACTCACTAAAAATAAGACAATATTTTTTTTTTGCAAGGAAATTTTTTTATTAGCAAAATCACTATAACATAAGCATGTTTTTTTTTTACATCAATTAGACACAATCGGGTCTCCACTTCTCATTCTTGTTTCATATTAAAAAAATATAATATATTGTTTTTTGTAAACCAAAAGTATCTACAAACACAACTGCAAAGACTAATCTCCTCGAGAAAATTGAAATTCATCTAAGGAGTTGACCTCTCTAAGCAAATTTTTCTCTATATGCACGTCCGCGGATCGAACTCAGGCAAATGGTTAAAGGACTTAAATAGAATATAATTAATTTAACATGAAACTAAGACTAACTATCCAGATTTTTTTTGTGACAAAACTAACTATCTACATTGTTATACATAGAATCCTTTGTTTTGTTATTCACTAAATGGACATGTGATGCATCAATTTGTTCTCTTATGCAAGGAAAAAGATCCTATAGATACACCAGGTTCATACAATTTATACACCGCAACAACATTTCGGCCGAAATCTACAATACTTTAGTTAATTAAAATAAAGAATTGTACATGGACCAACCGAGCGCAGCCGGCGAAGCAAAGAACAGCAACAAAGTAATCCACAATAATTTGACACGTCACACAAAACAAAAAATTCTACGTCGGCAATTCAAGTATGAAGCTTAGAAATCTAACAATGAAACAACTTTAATATTGTTCTGGTACAGAATGAACTTAAAAATCATATTTGCGGCATGTTTTTCTTCTCCTTTATCGGTCAAGCAAAGAATAGAGGGAGGCAATAAATTTCTATCAAAATACATTGACAAAAGATCCTGATAATAATGAAATTAGGTGTGACCTATCACTCTTAAATGCAGTTTACCTTTAATTACTTCTTTATAGTAAATATGAAGTCATGAAGTATTTGAAAACACACACAAATAAACACAACAAAATATAATTTTTTAACCATTATCTTAAGCATATATAATATTCACAGGGTATTATATAAAAGTAAAGATAGATAATATAGCCCACAAATAAACACACCAAAAGATCAACATTCATTAATACTTTTACAATAATTTAAGGTCATTAGTAGATAAAAGTAGAACCTTACCACAAATTAAACTTAACTATAAATCAACTAAGCAATAACTTTTAAATACTTGCTTATCAAAAAAAAAAAAAAAAACTTTTAAATACTTAATAATGCATAATAATTAAATGACATAGCATAAACTCATATCAAGTACAACCATACACCAAACACATAATAAAAAAAAACACTCGGTGGACCTAAACAACTTAAATAAACTTTAATTCCCACAAGTAGAAGATCCTTCACCACTAATAGAAGTGAAAAAAGTTCCACCCTGACTTTCAAACGTGACCCCTTGGTTTTTTTCTTTCGATGCACCAACCAAGCAATTAACCTCATCCTTAGAACCATCTTTGTTGGCCAACTCCTTTTCTGCAACAATAGAATATGCAGTAGCAGTAGCAGCAGAAAGTTTCCCAGCATCACACACCCGGGAACTGGAAGCACCAAAGGGAGGTTTGTAGACACACTACAGAAAGAATATAAACATATATTAGTCTTCAATAACATCAACATATAAAACCATGCAATGAAACAAATCTTACAAACCTTTGTTGGAGTGAAATATCTGCCATCACTATGAAACTGCTTAATTAATCCCATTTCATCAGTAATGTGAACAACTTCAACAACATGATTAGACATTTCATCAACCCTTTGGGTCTTTTTGACAATTAATAAAACTATCCTCTTATTCAAAATGGCAGCACCATTCACACTCAGAGCAAAATCAAGACCCTAACATGAATAACAAAAACAATACATCAGAAATCTAAGCACTCAAATCGATATATTAACTATACCCGAAAACTTGAATAAAGCATTACATTGTTATTAATGCAGCCAATTTCTTTAACCAGATAATCAAACATGGGAAGCAATGCAGCAGAGGTCTGATCTTGGATAGCAATCTGAAGCTTGCATCTACATTATAAAAGTTTACATAAAACACGGGAGTACATACAAAACAAAAAACCAATGAATAATTAAATTAGAACCATACTTGGAAGTAGAACTGAAAACACAAAGATGGCATTTGTCACAATAGTATGAACCATCCGAAATACTCAAAAAAGCACCGCAGTGACAGACAGGATACCACCACTGATCGACTTGAAAGAGTCCAACTATTTTCGCACAAATAACAAATAAACCATCCTCTAGTGTATGAACAAATTCATTCACCGTCTTGTGAGGATACACCTTGTTAAATTGCAACTCTCTGGATATTGTCCCATTTGTGGACTGACCATTGCGGCCAAAATCACAAACACTGTTCAGATATGCAAAACTGACAAAACCGTACATTTATTAAAATAATGATATAACTAACCATGGAAACATCTTATCAAACAAATAATAAATTAAAAGGTACGTACTCCTTCTTAAATTGAGACACTTCATACATATTAGGATTCAAAAGCATTCTAGTGACATCAGTAACACTTTCAACACAAACATAGCCTAAACAATCAACAAATATCAAACATTAAAAAAAAATCAAGGGGAAAATAAAATCACAGTTGTACGATTGACACAAAATTCAAACTTTGAGCCAAATCAAAAGTAAAAAATAAATCCAACCTTCCTTAACATCAATCTTAACAAACTGCAACACCAGTACAGGTAATTCATTGCAACATTCAGACACCATGGCCCTAAACTGATGAACAAAACTCCCACACAGATAACACTGGTATACTCCTCTGTAAAATACAACATCAATTTCACAAAATAAAACAAACACACAGAATCAATACTAAGTTAACCATACTTTAGGAAAAACAATACCTCTTATCAGAAAGCTCAACTCTCACAGCACACATTCCTTCTCCAAGGTAGTGGTCAGCATACTCATAATGAACATTAGTCACAAGTCCAATAACGTCTAGCAAAAAATAAAATATATCGACATAACATTTGAGTGAAATGGAAAATTCATCCACAAAAGTTTACTACACCAAAAAAACAAAAAATTACAACTGGAAAAAATCAAGTATAATATATAAAGTTATGAGACATACCAAATAAGTAATTCAAACCATTTTTATAGTTCTTAATTTTATCAGAAGATAGCAAAGTCAGTGAATAGTGAGGAATAACTAAACTCTCGGAAGAGAACACTTTGGTAAGACTGCAAAAAACTATTTTGTAAGGATTGAGAGTAATCATGCATGGGGTGTGATTATCTTGGACATAGAAAAAAGCAATAAGATATACACCATCTTCATGCAACACACCAACTAAGCGATTGACACACTGATTAGGAACAACAGCCTGAATCTTTTTACCCTGCAACAAACATTAATAAAATTATTTCATGCAAAAGATGAACACCCCACAAAAAAATTAATAAAATTAAAAGAGAAAATAACATGTTGATCGAGTAAAATGAGATGAATTTCACTGACATTTCCACCCACAACAGAGGATCTAACACTCCACATCCTAATCACCCTAACCCTAATGCACCAATCTAACCTTGTAGGACTAAGTGAAATGATTGGAGATACTTTCCCACAGAGTTCTATTACATTATCCATAACTCAAAAGCTTTAAAACAGAGCACACAAACTTTATGAATGAACTAAGTTAAAGGTCATGCAAACATACATATATAGAGATTTAAGAAAAGATATTAAACTGCAAATTTGGGCCAAATCACTGTAACTTTTAGCAGTCTTATTGATTAAACAAAACAGAGCATTTAATTCTAAAGATTTGATATCTGCATTAATTGGGAAAACATAGCAACGACTGCTTGTGGCCTCAGTCTTTAACTGATGTTGACAGAAACTTATAGCCTAAGTGACATAAACAGTGTACTAAATTAAAAACCAAATATAGTAAATCAACATGGTTTAATACCCTTTACAAATGCAATCAAAGTTTAAGAGTCAAATTTACTATGTAACTAAATTCAGAACTAAATAGCTTATTTTTTTAAAAAATTACTGCATTCAATCTAGGTTTAACTATTAAAACATACTTAAATAACAACTACAAAAATTACTTTTGGTTGATTAACTTTCTCTTATATTTTGGAACATATGAGTATATTACATGGTTTATTGGTTAGAACTTTATGGCTCTGAGGTAAAATTTTCTTATTAGTACTTTTATTTTACATATTCAATTTTTATCATCTGAGTCTAACAAATATTGAAATCTTTAAGTTTACATCACTTAAAATTTTTAACTTCATAATCATTGTTCAGAAATTTTAAATTGATCTCAAGAATATTCGGTGACACAATTTTTTCTTGACAAATAAACAATTGGGTTTAAAGAACCCACACCAATAGAACAACTGTAAAAAGACCAATACATTCCAGCAATTCGAATGACATAATTATATTAATAGATGAAATCCAACATTACATGAATAACCGATAAAAAATAAATAAATCGACGAAACTGAAACAAATACAACTTTTTTCTTTTGCAAGGCGAAACAAATACAACTTGAAATATAAATCATAAATAGATATAACTGGATAACTTGACTAATAAGCATAAGTAGTTAAACTAATTGATCCTTGAATGCTTCGAAGCATAATCAATTGTCCCACCAAGAGTTGCTATATAACTGATAAGTCGCTTTCTTGTAGGTTTCACAATACATGCTTCGTCATCTAAAATTTTAAGTCCATTAGAGGACGAAGCATCCGAAACTTTTTCAGATGGCAACCCCGAAAGATTAGGAACAGCAGCATCATAGGAAGCGATATATTTCTGAAAGAAGTCATCCAATATGAAAGGATCTCTTAGCATATCAACTATTTAAAATGAAGCAGTCTCCTTAGAATCAACTGAAACTTTTTTAACAACCTTGATGAGAACAGCATCACCACATATAAGGTCTAAGTCATTGGGATACATTGAACAACTTTCTCCCTGAAAGGCAATAAAAAAAAACATAAGGCATAAAACTAAAAAAAGATCATAGAGAATAACATATAACTAATAAATAATCAACAACAAAGTAAATTGAAGAATTAGAAAACTAACAATGGAAACTAATAGGCTACATGTCTCCAAAGCCAACTTTTTTACTTGATCATCCAAAAGTATAAAAATAGCTTCATTGGATTCATCATGAATCTTTAACTTCAAACGGAATCTACATAAATTTAATCAAATTAGAATAACTAACATCAAAATAACAAACTAAAGAATTCATAAAAATTTAAAAAATACGCAACCTTGGTTGAATAGAAGATTGATCATCTGGATACCACATATCAACCCCTTCGAGAACAGAATCATACCAACCAAAAACAACACAAACTCCATCATCCTTGGAAACAAAGAAGTCCTTTAGCCTCTTAACAGAGCGATTTCCAATGTAAGAATCAAGTATAGAGAAATTGGATTCAATAGAAGGAACAATCTGATCAACTGATTCAATAGACTTGGAAAACTCAGCTTTAGTGTCAACAAAATTTAACTTTGGATTGAAAAAACTACTTGACTCAACATTGTTCACCAACACTTCCTAACCAATGAAAAAAAAGAATATATCATATAAACTTACCAATGTTAAATAACACAATAAGTATAAATTCCAAAAATTGACAACACATACTTTTTTGAAATAGGCATGGTGATTTGGATTAAAGTAGATATCCAAAAGATCAGAATCAAAGTGAATATCCAAAACTTCAACAGAAATAGCTCCACAAGAGTGACAATCATAATGCTTTCTAACTTTAAATAATATTGGATCACCAAAATGCTTTTCCAATTCATCAGGAAAAACATCTGAGCATCCCTTCTGTTACATTAATAAGAGTTATCAACCCTATTAGTTAAAACACAGACCAAAAGTAGAATGAATATTAAAATGAAATATAAATATACCATAGAATACTAACCTGGGATTCTAACCTAGTACATGCAAGAGGGGCAACTTTCTTGACAACACTATCAACCATGAGGAACTGAATTTCATCTGACCGATCACCAACTTTAATCTTAAGACGAAATCTATGAAAATCATAAAACATATATCAGCATGAAATCAAGGCTACAATGAAAAATAAAACTTGCTTATTAAGTCATGCTGATAACCTTGGGGAAACATTGTCTTTATCATCAAAAAACATATCAATGCCATGGACAACACCATAATAACAACCAATAACATAAGCAACACAATCACTCCTAAGTTTAACCAAGTCTATCAATTTTATTATTTTTGCCCCATCAAGAAAACCAGAAACACCAAAAGTGAAATTGGATGCACAACATTCCTTATCAGAAACCATGATAAATGATAAAATAGTGATAGAATAACAACTGCATTGAAGATCAAGGATGCAGAGTAGTATAAATAGAAGTGAGAATCAACTAAACCAAATGCAAACAGTGATATTGATGACAACAAATAACAGAATCACAAATAGAAGTTATTCAAATAATAAAAAAGGGGGGAAAAGAAAAATACAAAAAATTACTGCGAAAAAGTAAATAACTGTTATTATTTTCTTAAAATATTATTAAATAATTTAAACCAGAAGTACACTTAAAAATAAAAGTGGGAAAGCAGTTTAAAAAATTAACTACAAATTACAGGAATAGAAAGAAACACATCATAAACTATGAAAAAAAGAAAAAAACAAATAAGGAAATGACACATTGCATACCCTACTAAAAACAAAAACAAAGAAGCAGAAAGAAGTACAGGTTGCTTTAGAAGTAAAGGACAATATACCTATCCTACAAAATAACTTGCATTTAATAAAAAGTAGACCATGACAAAACTCAGATAAAGCAAAAGGTGCATTAATTAAACAGTGAAGCAAAACAGATAAGGTCAGAAACTGTGGTGAGGACTACAGGAAAGTCAAATTGTGTTAACCTCACCCATCTAAATCTAAATCTAAAGTAGTTACAAATCAACTAATAGAATTAAATCAAAAATTATTTCTACTTCCTGGAAGATAAATCGCTACTGAAGTTTGGTAATTGTCTATGAAAACCTAAAACAGAGGATTCTTCTAACACAAATCTATGATAATTCCAAAACATACTATCAAATTCACTTAGATAATAAACAATTATTTCATTAAACATCAGATAACCAAATAAACACTTAGATAATAAACAAATAATAATATTCAGATAACCTCACAAAACAATAAACATTACAAACTAAATTGATTAAGCTGAAAACCTACTGTTACCAAAATCAATATAATATAAGCCCTAGTATTGACATCCAAATTCACAAATCAACTTGAAATAAACCCCAGTATTTAAATCTTAGTATTCACAATTGAAATCCATGAAGTGAAAACCTAGTATTTAGAAAATTGATTAAATCGAAAACCCACCGTCACCAAAGAGGCAATAGATTATGAATCCGAAAACTCCATACCCACTGAAGTATTTGAACAATATACCAAAGAAAATTAGATAAAGAGTATAAATAAATAAAAATAAAAGAACCAAAAAGGGGGAACACGGAATTGAAAAAATACCTTCAAATAAATTCATACGATGATAAGGATCTACATTGCTTTAATCAGCAGGATTGATCGAAAAAAAAGGAAATTTCAAATTGGATTGGATCTCGCCGAGGAATACGCAGAAAACATACCTAAAAAAGCAGCCGACTTGAAAATTCCAAAGTAACCAATAAAATAATAAAATTTAACTGGCACAACTAATAAAATAATAAACTAAAGACTTTTCTTTTATGAACAAAAAAGATATATATTAAAATTAGAGTTTAATTGATATGGACCAACGGTGTAAAATAATTTTGCACAATCGCACGGGTCGAAACGATACACCTATTTTTTTCGTAAGTTACATTTTGTTAAACCCACATTTATAAGTTATATATTGATAAGTCAGTGAAATAAGATCACAATTAGTTAAGCTACAAATAGGTGCATCTCATAATTTATATTTAATGCTTAATTTTAAACTACAATGAAATTTGATTGAAAGTTCAAACATCCAGAATAATAAAATGATACATCATTGTTCTTGATTAAAATAACACTACAAAACATAGTAGTACAAAACCTTGTTAAATATTTAGAGAATAATCTTAAATATGTGAACCATGTGACTTTGATTTACATTGGCAAATTTCGTACAAATTTGATCTCTAATCTTGAAATGATTTTTGGTACAAAACGTCTTCCACTCATCTTCAATATAACAGAATGGCGGGTAAGAATAATCGGTCATGATGTTTGCAATGATTTTTTTCCCCTTTTTGCCACAAAGCACAAGAATTGTAAATTCATTGCTATCTATATACTCCGCCATATTTGCATCAAAAATCTGTTTTTTCAATGTTGACAATATATATCTTAATAATCATAGTTAATAAAAAGTAAAATAATATAGAAATTTAATAATAGACGTTAATTATGTTTTTGGACTTACAAAGCATTATTTGCTTGTAATGGTTTGATCAAAATAAATTGTTTGATCAAAAGCGGTACTCCGACTATGAAAATGAGATATATTCGAAGTCTCAAAAATTTGTTGTTGCTTTTTTAAGGTAAAAAGGTTTTCGCCATAGTGTCCAATTTGAATTTCAAAGTGTCCATTTTCCATTAAATAATGTTTCCTCAATACGGTAAAAAAAAAATGTTTCCTCAATTTATTCCAACCTTTAGTTAATAAAGGTTGAGAATAATCTCCATTGAACATTATTCTATGATATTTTCCTTGCTCATATTGCAACTTCCAAGTATCCTTGAAATCATGGTTGGGAAGTTGTTTAAAGAAATTTGAATCTATTTCTGACACAAAGGTAGTAATTTATAAGTTTATTTAAAAAAAAATCAACTTCATTATGTGTAAAGAGTAAATAGAAACATGCCATAAAATCAATGAACCTTTTAATATAATAGATATAGAATATATGTTTCAGGCTAAATTATATAAATATATGCATGACTTAATTGGATAAGGTTGCATTGAAATAAGTCAGATTCAATACATAATTGTTCTTAGTAATTAGGGACGATAATCTCAAACATAGATTCACATAGTCTAAAACAAACACATGCTAAAATAAGTTCAAGCTATAATTACATAATGATGGAAGATAAAAAACAGCCATTCTTAAGAGAAATGAAACACTTCAAATATAGAAACTCATGATCAACCTTATACATTGAGAAGCTCAATGATCAATGTTGATGGAGGTTTGTCAAGCTTGAAGCTCAATTTGTCACCTTCCTTCAAATTTGTCCTCTTAACGATTCGACACCATTCTTTTGAAATGTATCTTTCAAATTTGTTTCTCTTAGCAGCCATGATGTTGCATGTAGTACTTATGAAAGTTACTCCATTGATTTGAAATTGAATCAAAATCTTGGTCACTTTTGGCTTCAAAACAATTCTTGCAATTTTTTTTGGTATGTGCTACAAATTAAAAGAGAAACACCAAGTTATACAACTGTTATTATTTTATAAAACCTTAATCAAACTTCAAAAAATTGTCACAGAAACTTAATAAAACATACCAGGACTTTAGTTCCAATTTTCCTTGACATTGCTTCAGTTACTACTTTTTCCCATTCATACCCAGCTTGAGTCGCCTTTACTCTGATGCTACCATTGAAATGTCTGGTAGAAGACCTTTTTCTGTTGTGCTTTTGTTCCCCTTTTGAAGGCAGTTTTGGTTTCTTCTTTGTAAACTCCTGTGAGTAAATTGACATACACAATTAGCAATTAGATACGAATAATAGTATGTAAATAATAATTTCAAAAGTGATATGAAAACAATTGTATAAATAAAGTCCAAAAAAATTTAATCAAATTTTGACCTCATGTTTGATTGTTTTGTTGTTCAGCATCAATCTTTTTGACCTCCTCAAATGTGATTGATCAATATTGTTTCCAATCACATCTTTATCATTCCGTGGCTTCTTTCTAAAACGGAGTGTTGCATCTTCAACCGTCAAATCCTACAAAGAAAACTTTGGCAAATTAATTTAGGGTCCGACACATGAATGTATTGTGATTTAGCACAATAATCACTTAGCTTACAAGGTTTGGTCCACTTGCAGACGTAGGAATACTTTGACCACAATTTGATCCAAAGTTGTTAATTTCTTGTCTCCTATCTGGATGATGAACTAACTGTAAAGAAGGAAACACTAATTCAGAACAATAATGTAAGACATTTGAATGTAATTGATAATAACAAAGTTATGTTTTATCTTACAGGATCTGGAATGTTTGTGTTTATATCTATTGATAGTTCTTCATGATCCACTATCTGTAAAGAATAATAAAATTAACAATATTTTCAAATAAAAATAAATATCTATGTAATGTTTAAATGAAAAGTATGATATAGATTACCAAGTTTGGAGTGTTTGCATGTTCCAGATTGGGCTGCTCAACAGTAGTTCCAATTGTAATAATCTCTGGTACAATGTTATTAGTTTCAGGCTTATTATCAGGTAAAATTCTCATCCAAAATCTATTTTCTGCCGGGACATAACTCAAGGTAACTCTTGTTGTTTTCATAAAACCAAAACACCTTGAAACACTTGATACATTAGTCAGAACCATCCCAGTGTTAGTTTTTTGATAGAAGACCTCAACATTCTTATAGTTAGGTCCTCTAATCCAGCCAAACTCATGATTGTCAAAGGATGTTTTCCATTTCTTATAAAACTCATCAGGAATGGAAATGGTTGCCTAAATATAATGAACAATAATTAAATGAATAAGTATATAACTGTTATTAAAAACATTAAAATCCCAAATCAAATACACACAACTATACCAATTTTGGGTCAATCACAGTGTCAAATTTGTTCCTGTATTTTTCAATATCTGCAGCAGTTGGTACTCTGAAAAAAACACAAAAAATGAGAACATATGAAACACAGTAGTATACAATCTGATAAACACTAACACCACAAATGAAACATAACCAAACACACATGATAGATGATAGATAAATTAAACATCAACATATGACACATATAGTACATCAAATTAAGTAAAATGACTTAAAAAATCACCTTTTGGAAGAAGAGCTTTTGTCTGGTAAAATTCTCATCCAAAATCTATTTTCTTCTGGGACATAACTAAATCCCACTCTGGTTGCTTTGACAAAACCAAAAAATTTTGAAACCGTTGATGCATTTGTCAGAAACATCCCAGTGTTAGTTTTTTTATAGAACACTTCAACCATCTTATAGTTAGCTCCTCGTATCCAGCCACATTTGTGCTTGTCAAAACTTGTTTTCAATTTGTTATAAAAATCATCAGGAATGGAAATCGTTGCCTAAATAGAATGAACATAATTTAAATGAATATTTATATCAGAAATGTAATTAAAACCATTATAATCTCAAATAAAATACAGACAACTATACCAATTTAGGGTCAATCACAGTCTCAAAATTGTTCTTGTATTTTTCAATATCTGCAGCAGTTGGTACTCTGAAAAAAAGACAATAAATGAGAACATATGAAAAACATATAGTAGTATACAATATGATAAACACTAACACCACAAATGGAACATAACCAAACAAATATGATATGATAGATGATAGATAAATTAAATAACAACATATGACACATATAGTACATCAAATTAAGTAAAATGACTTAAAAAATCACCTTTTGGAAGAAGAGCTATTGTCTGGTAAAATTCTCATCCAAAATCTATTTTCTGCTGGGACATAACTCAATCCAACTCTGGTTGGTTTGACAAAACCAAAACATTTTGAAACACTTGATGCATTTGTCAGAATCATCCCAGTGTTAGTTTTTTCATAGAAGACATCAACCATCTTATAGTTAGGTCCTCGTATCCAGCCAAATTTGTGTTTGTCAAAAGTTGTTTTCCATTTGTTATAAAAATCATCAGGAATGGAAATCGTTCCCTAAATAGAATGAACATAATTTAAATGAACATTTATATCAGAAATGTAACTAAAACCACTAAAATCGCAAATAAAATAGAGACAACTATACCAAATTAGGGTCAACCACAGTGTCAAATTTGTTCCTGTATTTTTCAATATCCTCAGCTGTTGGTACTCTGAAAAGAATCGATTATATAATATCATATGACTTTGATAGTAAGACAAAATCCAACAACCCTAAAGAACTTATTCAACTTTAATTTGCAATCGATTCTACAGGCTATACAAACATGCAACTTCAAAATATGAAATCTTCAACATACCACAAACACAGAAACATAAAATCTTATAAACCCTAAGTAAGTAAAAGTTAAGGTAAACATACATACACATCTCTCGCATAGATACATGCAAAAAGTAAATAAAATGACGAAAATAATTACCTTTGCTGCGAAGTAGATGCCATTGATGTTGAAGATTTCTCAATAGATTTGGAGTTTGACTGGGAAGAAGATGTTGTTGGTCGCAGGCTCCTGAAAATCGACCTTTTTGGCAAAGAATACGGTATCGATTGAAAAAGGTTTGGATGGATAGTAAAGTTAACGTTTTGTCTCACTTGGAAGATTCTTATTCTTTGTAAGTGATAAAGACATATTTGTGTGGTCCTTGTTGGTAGGGAACACTTAACTTAAAATCATAATTTTTTACAATTATTCCTTCAGGGCCAATGATATTAAATGGACCAACATGTAGGCATAACGAATATATGTTTTGTACCAATTAGTATTTGCATTGATTTTGGACGTGCAAAAGATGGAATTGTAGGACCATATTGTTCTTGTTTTTGGTTTTGTACGTGCAATTGTATTTATATATATATATATATATATATATATATATATATATATAAAATATGAATATTAGAGGTTAGTGATATACGTATGCTTTCAAATAAATTTACATTAATAAGTGGGCTGATTTGACGGAAAACATAGTTGGTATTAGTTAACAGTGTAAATTTATTTTCCACTATTGATGAATATCAATTAAATCCTTAAAATTAAAACTTCCCAACAAAAAATAAGGCATATTTTGTGAGCAACAAATGTCGAGAGCAACCAGCAACCAAAAAGCTATAAAATGGGAGAACTAAAACATATCTATTAAAACTAACACAAAGTTAACTACCGAATCAATTTTTTTTTATTCTTATTAAACACAAACTTTTTTTTTAAAGATGACAAAAATAAATATTTAGCTTTTTTTGGTTACTAAATAAATATTTAGCTGATAAGGTATAAACTGTTTGAAAGAAATTTCATAGGTGCTACATATTAAATTGACAAAAAAAAAAGATAAATACTAAATAAATAATTAGAAATAAAATTTGGCATAAAAAAGAAAGAGCACGGCGTTTGGGACATCAATAATTCATAATTCATATATATAATAAACAAATTACTTCATATTCAATTCAAATAACTTAGAAACAAATTACACATTGACTAAAATTGTTGCTTGAATCAGAGCAAGTTTGATTGCAGCAACAACAATTAGGGAATTCAAAACGAAGAAACTAAAATTGTTGCTTGCATCACAGAAACTGCAATTACAGCAACAACAATTAGGGAATTCAAATTCAAATCTAAGAAACAAAACACAATCAACCAAAACAAACAAACACAATGGATTACATATTAAACTGCAACAACAAAACATCTAAAAACCACCATCAGCACAAATCATTCTTCCTTAGTCTTCAAACACTTTGATGGATTGCTTGATTCTCCTATATCATTACACTCCGCAAAAGCAGAAGACAGGTTTCTCTTAACAGCGAACAACTTTGCATCCTTTGCAAGCTTAGATGCAGCAGAGACAAACTCTGTGATTCCAGCATCAGAGTCATCGTCCAAACTTATAACTTCACCAGCCGAATCAACAACGGAATCCTTAACATGAACAGCTTCCAACGATCCAGCACAACCAGCGTCGCCATCACCTTGCACCACAATATCACGATTCAGAGAATCTTCAACAAATTCATGCTCCATATCAGACTCGTCTTCAGATTCCGAAAAACCACTTGACAACACCTGTAACAAAGAGAAAAAATCTTAACAAAGAGACCAACAAAACACTGAAACACATAATACTAAAAGTTACAATTGCACACAAGCTTTACCCTGGTAGGACTGTTGGTCACTTCCGGAACACCAAAAGCCTCAATCGTAGATAGCTCATTGCACACACGCTTAACCTTATATGAAACATCAAACTGCTCAAAAGCATTTGTAACCTTTTCAACCTTAAACAATAGCCTCATCCCTTTGAGCAGCTTAAAATCAGTAGGATACTCAATTGATGATTCAGGCTACAAAACAAAATTTCCAATTAACATCGCAATAATATAAATTAGATAACCATTCATAAAAACTTAAAAAAAAAAAAAAAAAAAAACCTTGAAGGCAGCAACCACATCACTACAATCCTTATGAATAAGCAATCGCATGTCACTGTCAAAAACAACGAAAACAGCATTTCCAGTTGAATCTGCAACACGAAACTTAACCTTGTACCTGCATAATTTCAAGCTACAGAATAATTTAAATCTATATAAACCACAATGTAAAAAAATAACAATAATAATGTAACAACAACTAAATTAACACCTGGGAAACATCTGGTAAACATGCTTGACACAAACTTTACAGTAATAGGCACCAGAATCAGCAACCACACTCCTATGACAATTGCAAGCTGGATACCACCAGTCCTCACCCTCGACCAGACCATCGACAACAGCACATACAACATACACACCGTCTTCAGCCTTTTCAACCAACTCAGCTATAGTTATTTTGGGATAGTTCAACAGAAAATCTTCCTCATATGAAGGTTTAGCTCGAGCACCGAGCAAAGGAATTGTTGAGGGTGTTTCAATCCCATTAGCAGCAATCCTAGAACATAAAAAATTAGATGGTAATAATCACAGGAATGCACTATACATAAATAAATAAATTGGCCAATATAAACCTACCCATTTTTTAATGCATCAGCCTCTTCAATAGCAGGATTAACAAATAGCCTTGTAGCATTTATAATATTTTGAATTGATATACTCCCTGCCAAGCATAACCAACAAAAAATAAATAAATTCCACAAAGCATCATCACAGCTAGCAAATTTTACAATCACAAACACAATACCTCTGAAAGTTTTAATTTTCGCAAATTGAACTACAACAACCGGCAACCCATTATGCGCCTTTCCGAGCATACTTTGAAGTGAATGGACATAATCACCAAATAAGGCACATTCACATTTTCCACTACAACATCAATTAGAATTACAATAAGAATAACACTTTAACAACCTAAGCATGAGAATGTAATAAAATCATACACTATATACCTCTGATCAGTCAACTCAAACACAATCATCTTAACAACTTTTCCATCACGAATGTATTCCCTGTCAGCAGACATTCCAGTAATCACCCCAATAACATCTACACATGAGCAGAAGAATATAAACATTGGAATGAAAAATCAATAAAAAATTACACCATAGATAAAAAATAGATGAAAATGACATTCTAACCAACTAAAAACTCAGGAGCAGCTACTTCACTGTGGATATCAGATATCTTGGTAAGGGACAATCCATACAGATCAATCTTGTTGCTTTCAGAAACTTGAACCTTCGTTTTCAATTGAAACACAAGCTTATAGGGGTGAGGAGTGGTTCGGTAAAAACCAGAAGCAGGGGAAACAGTAAAGTATGACATCTTGTAAACATTTCCTTCACTAATTTTAGACTGAAATAAATATAGCAACTGGCGACGAACACTGGCATGAATTTTAACGCCCTACATATAACAAACCAACATCAATACCAAATTAAACTAAAAAATTACACAAAATAGATAAACAACATAACATAAAACAAAAAAGCAATCAACACTTGAAAAATATAGCCATACCTTTTCATCAATGAGAACCATCTCAAGTGTGTTCACCACTTCAGGTTGGAGGAAAGACGAAGTAGTCCAGAGACGAAGCACACGCACCTTAAAGCGCCATGATTCCCTTCCAGGACTAACAACACCAAGCATATCGAAAGCAGTATTCATAGCGTCAAAATTCAATAAAACAATTATCAATTAAAGAGAAAACAGGAAAGTAAGGCAGAATATGCTGGAATGGTGAATTAGACAAACGTAGAAAACAGGTATTTATAGGCAAAAACAACAAAAATTGTAATGCGTGGAACATTTTAAGCGCCACAAAGATTAATTCAAAAAGGGAGGTGTCAGGCGGCGAAGGACAGAAAAACCTGCATCAAACTGACAAATCAGATCAACATTAATGAACAATTAAAGAATTATAACAAATAAAACAAAAAAATCCACAAACCCCATTCCACCACAAACCCTAGAAATCTCACAAAAGACCACGTTGATCACAAATCAAGCGATCTACAGTGTTTTAAAGAACACTTTGAGCTTTCCATTTTGTTAAGGTTATTGATCAATTCAAGTACCTTTGAGCATACCAACAATATATACGAAATGAATTTTTTCATACAAAGAGGATGAAAGACAAAACTTCCAATACATAGTGCAAAATCTCAATTTTGTGATGATATTGTCAATAACTTGGAATGCTAACTGCATAATGAACAATGAATTTTTTTTTCCATTGAAATATGATATGCATGCATCATCTTCTTTGAGAAGCTTGCCGTCACTATATATTGAAGGCTACAATGTATATGCATATATTTTCTTATCTTAGTGTAGCCATCAATTAGAGTTATTCTCCCATAAATTATCAGTTACAAAATGAAGGAAAATAAATCATAATTAAATAAATAAATGTGAGATTTAATTTTATTTATTTTCTCAAATTACACACTAGTATGCTACAACACACTAGTATGTTCTAGTACCCGATATGAGACTCAATTTTATTTTCAATTCACAGACCAATTTGAACTTTGTTCCAACAAGAGATAAGTTCACACGTTCTAATCAAATTTTCTTCATACGCATGATTTATCAATGAAATGTCAATCAATGAAATGAGATAAGTTCACCCTAAATAAGATGATTTTGTCTATATTGCACCTAAATGCCAATTTTTGTGTGTAAGAAAACTATGTAGAGATCAATGAAATAAAAAAAGTACTAATGAGTGAATCTTATCGGACAAAAAAGAAAAATATATTAGAGAAAAACCTCAATAAAAAAAGCTAAAAGGAAAAAATCTGTAATTTAAATACTTTTTTTTCTTTCTATTTTGACGGATTAATTCGCCTAAAAATTAATACAATTTTTATTTATTTTATTATTGTCCAACCAACCTGCCAATTTGTCGAGTAACGTGAGTTTCAATCAACTATGGGCATGACAGTATAATCCCATTTTGACGGGAAAAATGGAATTGATTGGGCTTGAGTTCGGGATATCCGAAACCCACAGATATGGGTTTGAAAGTATTTTATTCATACCCATCAATAATTGGGGTGGAAATGGGCTTATAAAAAACAAAAACAAAAATTGGGGCGGAATTGGAGAAACACAAACTTTATGGGTTTAGATTTGGGAAAGACAACATCCGTCTCCGCTTCATTGTCATGACGGAACGAGATGGAATGAAATGAAAATTGATGGAATATAATAATGTTCCATTGTTTGGATTTGTAAAATAATAATGGAATGAATTTCATCACATACCACCACTTACATTCAATTTTATTCCTCTCATTTCTAAAATATTCAAACAATATAATGAAATATTTATTCAATTTCGCTACATTCCATTCCACTTCACACTATTCTGCTCCGCTCCATTATATTCCACCAATTCAAACAAAGGCTTTTTTTTTAATCTTATATATAATTAAAAAATTTAAGTTCCCTATCAATTGGAGATCATGCTCTGAAGGGCTGGAAGCACCTCCTCTTGACTGATCTTGGTGCTTTTAGAGGTAAATGAAAATTTCTATAAAAGTGATTTTGGATCTCTAAAGATTGGGGTCGCAGATCCTCTCAAGTGTAAAGTGTGTTCAATGAAATTGCAACCACATATTATTTTTTGTTGCAGCATAACGATGCTATTGAAAAACTATTGAATGATAAGAATGCAAACTTTAATCCCTCCCATGAAATCACAAGGGAGATGATCCCTTCCTAAAGATTGGGGCACCATCCATATATCCCTTAAATTGTGTTTATAAAAAGATTAGAGATACGGTCCAAACATTATGGGACAATTATATAGTTGAAAATCGTCGGTCTACTTGCATGAATCAAGGAGTGATTAGTATATGCACACGAGTGAATGCATTGATTATTTAATGCTTGTGTAATTGACGTAGGTCAAACACGGCCTGTATTTGCTCATAAAAAAAAAACTAGAACTTTGACCCATGCGGTGCATGGGTCTAATTAGGTGTAATATGTAACAATAAAAAATAAAATACAAAAATTCTAAGAGCATTTTCAATAAGAGTAGTATAGGGAATTTCATGGACTAATTATTCTATATTTGTTTATGTGCTTATTTTATATTTTATATATTTTTTAAATAATTTTTGAACCCCATCGTTTTGTTTACTTATTAAAAAAAAATTGCTGATAACTAAAGGTTAAAAAATTGATGATAATTAAAGGTTAAAAAAAAATTAAAGACGTAATCAAGAACATAAACTTAAGTAGACATCCATAAATAAATAAAAATTGTGATTAATTCCTTGTTCAAAAAAAAATTGTGATTAATTCCGCCATTCAAATTTATTGAAAACAGGGTTAACATATTAGGATTCCTAAATTCTTTCATAATTGAAGCACATGTTTTAGCGGTTGAAAGGTTTTATTGTAAGTAAGAGATGCAGGTTCGATGACAAATCTGTATATTTTTAATATAAAGCTGCAATAAAAAGAAAGAGAAAATGAGGGGAAAAAAATTTGGTTTAGGGTTAGCTTATAATATAAGAGATTATCAGTTTTTAATTGTTTAAATTGTGCAATGAAAATTGATGGTGCTTAATTGTCGTATGAAATCTTTCCTATGAAAGTTGATGGAGCTTAACACTTTGTGGACATAATTTAAATCACAATTGGTCTGCTAGTGCATATTATATCAATTGATCATCGGTTAATATTAAATCTGCAATATTAAAAACAAAATAATGAATGTGATTAGTGACATGACTATGGTTGTGTTTGGTTGTATTGCAAAAAAATTGATTTAGTAGAATTGAGTTTGATAATAACTTTCCAAATTACACGTGATAATAATTTTCCAAATCTCACATGATAATTATTCTCTAAATTTATGATCCGGTAGAAAAAAAATCATTGATCAGGAAAGACATAAAAATATTTCGTGATGAATAATATAGTCAACAATAATTTTGATATGATATACTTTGAAAATTGATGGTGCTTATCAATTATTGCACATAATTTTAATCACAATTCGTATACTTGTCATAATGGTTGGAAATATTGCCTTGCATTGAAGGGTCAAACACGGCCTGTATTTGCTCATAAAAAAAAATATCGTATATCATTTATATTATGATGATAGGTCCAAACATTAGTTTTTTTTTTTTACGAAAGGTCCAAACATTAGGTGACATTTTTAATTTTTATTTTACATAAAAGTTGCTTATAACATTTCATTCATAACATTAGGTGACAATTATATACTTGAAAATTGTCGGTCTAGTTTCATGAATCAAGGAGTGATTAACATATGCACACGGGTGATTTTTTGGTTATTTAATGCTTGTGTAATTGATCCGGGTCAACCACATTTTTTTTTTTGGTAAAGGTCAACCACAGTTTCTATTTGCTGATAAAATCATATCGTTTATATTATGATAAAACAAAATAAAAATGGTATGGATGCAACGAAAGAATCATCTTTATCATAACGCGACAAACTAACCTTCGAATTTTGACATAATTAAGACCTATCTATCTATTATAAACCCTCATAATACATTATACATAGCAAAAAGAACATTGCTATTTATTTTAATATTTGTTTTTCTGTTAGTAAATATAATAAAGCCTTAGTAAAAAACAAAAATAAATATAAAATAGCAAAAAGTCAAAAATAAAAAAAAATGAAATAAATTAAAAGAAGTACCGTACACACTGTACTGTAGACACATACCATACGCGCCAGTAATATACAGACTGTCAATGTACTGTAGGCCGTATCTACAGATATAGAGAGAGAGAGAGAGAGAGTACTTACGTACTTAAGTTTTACACCAAACTTTTTAAGGACAGATCCATTTGATCCTACTCACCCGCCACCAATTACTTAATCATGTCTTCTTTCGACACTCAAAAACTCTTTTCCGTTTAATCCGTCAACCTAAAACCCTTCTCTTCTCTTCTCTTACACTACACTATTCATTCTCTTTCTACCGACCAAACTCCTTCTTAATTATTATCCGTTTTTCTTTATCTTCCACCTCACAACACACACACACAATGTCGTAACTCGTAACATTTCATTTATCTTTAATAATAATTTTCATTTTTATCAATTCATGATTTTCATTTGCAGTAGATAAAAAGAAAAAAAAAACAGTTTACACCAAACTCCGGTGGGAAACAGCCCGTCGCCACCACCTCCCCTCGGGCCCCACCTACCTCACTCACTCACTAACAGTCCTTCCTTCTTCTCACTCTAACCTAAATCCACGCCTTAATTTTTAATTAATTCCTTAATTATGATTTTCCCTCGTTCCTTTTATTCATTAAACCTTTCGATCTCTTTTTGTATCTTCTTCTTCTCTCATACGCGTCTTTAAACATTAACACACACACACACACACATTATTACTATCTCTCTCTCTATAATTTCTCACGGACTTAGCGTGTGAAGGAATCCAAATCCAAACACAAACACGCTCAACTACAAAATCTTATTATTTCATTTTTGTTGAAAAATAATAATAACAGTAATTTCTGATCCGTTTTTGTTTCCGATTATTCGTATTCATCTCCTCCGTCGCGCGTGGCGGGGCATTGTTTTTGAGTCGATTTCCGGTGACAGTTTTGTTGTGAGTAATGGACACGAGAGGACGACTCGTTGCTGGTTCACACATTAGGAACGAGTTCGTTCTCATCAATGCTGATGACAATGTTAGGGTAAACCTCTCATATCCCTCTCTTATCGTTAATTCAAAACCCTTCTTTATGCTTTTTTCTCCGATCTGCACCACCGATATTTCTCATGATCATTTTTTTTTTTTTAATTTCCGTTTTATTCGCTGTTGGTGTTTACTATTTCTTAATTATTTGGGTTTAAGGTTTTCTCAGTTTTGATGGCTATTACATATATTTTTCAATCTTGTTGTGTTTTTCGATTTGCATTCAAAATATGTGTATGACATTTCCGCTGCAAATTTATGATCTTCAATTCAAAGTTTTGCTGAATTGTTTCTATTTGTTGTACATTTTGACTGTTCTGTACTGTAGTCTCAAGCGATGCATAAAAAATTGTATGAATTATAGTAAATTTCAAGACTGATTTTGACTGGGAAGAGTGAATTCATTGTGATGATTTTGCACCATATATTTCGAGACTTCTTACGTTACTATACGAGTAGCTTATAAATTATCCATTAAGAGTCTTAACATGAATTTGTCGTCTTCGATGTCGACAATTTTATTAGTCATTGATTTATAAGGCATTTTCTAGCTCAGGCATCTAAGGTGCAAGGATATGTAGTATTTTTTAGTGGATTTGACTTCTTAGTTGCCTAAGCATTTACGATCTATTATTTTGATTTCTCCCAACAAATTTTCATAGAATACTATAACTATTTGCATAGAGTATCAGTAATTAACACAATGTATTTATGATGAATATTCCTGATAATACATATGAAATTAATATTTAATGATTTATATAGACTATTGACTATAAAATTGGTAGGGCGTATATTTTGATAGAAAGAAGAAATGAAAGGGATTGGGAAATAGTATTTGTAAATTCATAAAAATGGTTAAGACTTACGACAGCGGACACAGAGATGCTCATGGTGATCAAATGTCACCTCATAATTAGGACTTAGTTTAATATCTGCCTATGGTAATTTCATGCCCCATACAAAAATGGCACTGTTCGGATGTCAAATGGCAGGGCATGCTTTTGTGCCAAAACTTATTTTTTTCGCACTTAATAACCTCAGATTGCAATTTCATCTATTTTTCTTTTGTTTGGTTCTTATCAGTTTAAGTATGTCCAAGAATTGAGTGGACAGATATGCCAGATTTGTGGGGATGGGATAGATATTACTGAGAATGGGGATCCCTTTGTTGCCTGCAATGAGTGTGCTTTCCCTGTTTGTCGGCCATGCTATGAGTATGAGAGAGCAGAGGGCTATCAGGCATGTCCACAGTGTAAGACCAGATTCAAACGCATCAAAGGTACAATTGTTTCTACATTATATCCCTTTTGACTTTTATAACATACTCTTCTGTAGGCATGCAATAATAACAAAATAAATAATATTACAGGTTGTCCCAGGGTTGAAGGTGATGAAGAAGAGGATAGCAGTGATGACATAGACAAAGAATTTGATGATAAATATCGTGATGCTTTAGGCCTGAAACCTAATTCAGATTCAATGCTTTCTGGACGTCTTAACTCTGGACGTCGTTCTAACTCTGATATATCAGACATGCCAACAAATTCGGAATATGATACTCATATCAATTCTGAAATCCCACTTTTGACTTATGGGGAGGAGGTATGCTTGTGAATTGTCTTCTTGCTGCGTTTTAAATTTTCTCAATGTGCATCGTGGTAATACACCAGTGCCAATAACTCCTATTAATATTGGCTTTTACTCTTTATAGGATCCTGATATATCTTCTGATCGACATGCTCTAATTGTTTCCCAATACATGAATAATGGAAGCAGTGTTCATAGCATGTCTTATTCTGATCAGTCTATTCCATGTAAGTCTAATGAAACATTTACAATCTGCAGTTCTACAGTTCATATTAATCTGTATAAATTCTTACCTTGGTGCTTCTGTTGTCATAGCGAAACCCAGGTCAATGGTTCCACAGAAAGATATTGCAGTGTACGGGTATGGAAGTGTGGCTTGGAAAGATCGGATGGAAGAGTGGAAGAAAAGGCAGAATGACAAACTTGAGGTGGTGAAGCATGAAGGCAATGACAACAATGGAAATTTTGGTGATGAGGCGGATGACCCTGATTTACCCATGTAAATTTCTTATTTTTGTTTGCTTTTATCTTTGTATATTATACTCGCACTCTTTGAAGTTAGGGGGTTTTAGATAATGAAGCGAGAGAAAGAGTTAAGACTAAAGTATGATTATGATTGATGATGAAATGATTCAAAAGGATTAAGCACATTTTTACCGAGTGCTTCACTCCATCCTTGGAGCAGAAATTGAAGAGTGCTTCACTGCATATGCTTCTATGTTATATCAGGGCCACACGTTTAATTAATATAGTTGTTGGTAGCTACATGCCTATGTTTTTGTTAAGCAATATATTCTTGTTTTGTTAGTTGTAAGGCATTAATGCGGTTGTGTAGATGTTTAATTAAAATGAACATTTATTTTTTTAATTTTTGGCTTATATATTGACTTCATTTAATTTTAAACAATTTTTTGTCAATATATTGTATCAGGATGGATGAAGGCAGGCAGCCACTGTCACGGAAGCTACCTATTCCTTCAAGCAAAATAAATCCATACAGAATAATTATAATCCTCCGCCTTGTAATCCTTGGGCTCTTCTTTCATTATAGAATTCTCCATCCAGTTAATGATGCATATGGCTTGTGGTTAACATCAGTCATCTGTGAAATATGGTTTGCTGTATCATGGATAATGGATCAGTTTCCCAAATGGTGCCCGATCGTCCGAGAAACATACCTTGATCGTCTGTCTCTGAGGTACCCTAGATATGCTTTTTTTTTTCTTTCTTTTCATGGTTTGCTTCCGTGGTATGTTTCATATTAACTTATTCTGTGCTATTTTTCATGGAACAATTTCCTAGTCTGTTGCCTCAGTATTTACTTCATATACATGCTGCAGGTATGAAAAAGAAGGGAAGCCATCTGAGTTGTCCAATGTTGACATCTTTGTCAGCACAGTTGATCCGACGAAAGAACCTCCACTGATAACTGCAAACACTGTTTTGTCTATCCTTGCAGTTGATTATCCAGTGGATAAAGTTGCATGCTATGTATCAGATGACGGTGCTGCAATGCTTACTTTTGAGTCACTTTCTGAAACATCTGAATTTGCTAGAAGATGGGTGCCATTTTGTAAAAAATACAACATTGAACCTCGAGCTCCAGAATGGTATTTCAATCAAAATATAGATTATTTGAAAAATAAAGTCCATCCAGCATTTGTCAGGGAAAGGAGATCAATGAAGGTTTCAATTTTTTGTCCTTTTGCACTTCACCTCCTAATATTGACCCCTAATCAATTTTTTAGCTCGATATTTGAATTAATTTTAGCCCCTGCCTTTTCAACTTGTTCATTTAGTTCACTCTATAAATCAATTACATCCAATGTTGTCCATGTAGTCAAAACTTTATCTGATATCTTTTGTAAAACAGTGGCAGGTCACTGAAAGTTTCTTTCATCTAAACCAATTACATCAGTGACCATTTGGCATGTTACCATTTGACAAAATGAATAATTTGGATTGAAAATCATAGTAAGGACAACATTGCCCACACAATTGATAGATTCAAGGATAGTAACAAATTGAAAAACTAAAGGACTAAAAATGAACAGATTAAAATTTCATTAAAACCATACATAGATGTGTATGTGCAGGCTTGTACAACTTGCACTTAATGTTGTAAATCGTAAATAAATATTTGAAACAACTAACAGCCTTTATTTGTGTTGCTATTACAGAGGGAGTACGAAGAATTTAAGGTGAGGATAAACAGTTTGGTTGCAACTTCACAAAAGGTTCCCGAGGATGGATGGACAATGCAGGATGGAACACCGTGGCCCGGAAATAATGTAAGGGATCATCCCGGCATGATTCAGGTAAGATTATATCTGTTATTCAGATACCAAAAGTGTTTATTTTAATTTAGTAATGGATGGTTGGGAGCTAGTGGGATGCTTAGGTTTTATCCTCTAATGTGCCAGTAAATAATTCCTACAATTAGCGGCACATAATAATTTATAAAATTACAAGAAATGGGATAACAAGCAAGAGGCACGACTATGTGCAAAATTTGAGTTTCAAAGGATCTATAAGTCCTAAAGTTTAAAATATTCTCACTATGATTTTTTGTATAAATCATCAAAATTTGCTCGTGTAAATGCTTGAAGAGATACATGTTGCAGTTTATAACACAATTATGCAAGCATACTTGCTGTGCAAGTAGACTTTCTTAAGCGTTAAGCCTATATTTAGATGACTTAGTGACGCAGTACGGAAGCGCTAGGTTAGCAAAACGCTAAACCTAATGGATAAAGACAAGCCGCAAACACAAACTTGTCAAAATAGGGTTTCGGAGTCCACCGAAAGAGTAATTTGGAGTCCACCAAATTTGAGAAAATTCTCTATAATTTTATTGAATGAAAAAGTTGCCTTCAAGGCTACAATAGTTTACCTTAAATAGTAGTGAAAAATAAAAATAACAAATCTTCTAAAAGATTGTAAAAATAAAAATAACAAACCTAGCTAAATAAAAATAACAAATCTACCTAAAATATAAAAATAACTAATCTAGGTGAAATATAAAAATAAGAAATCTACCTAAAATATAATAAAACTAAATCTAACTAAAATAATAAAATACTGAAGAAATCCTCCTACATCAGTCTCCTCTACCTCAAAAGAACTCGACCCCGAGTTCTCATCTTGATAAGGAGCTTCCCTTGCAAGTTGATTCCTCCAATGAACAAGAGACCACCCTCCTGGATCCCATTGAGTGAAGTGAGAGGACCCGTCTTGTGCCAACACATCCAAATTACCACCGGGGTCCCATTCCTCAAAGATGGCATACAAAGTTGGAAATTTATCACAGAAGGATGTTTGACCCACCTTAGTTAACATGTATGAGTTAGTGTCACTAACATCAAGTTCACTAATTAGGTAATAATAATGGTGCTGAATGAGGGAAGTTTGAGAACTCCAAGTATCAACTTCAAGTGGCTCATTCTCACTTATTTGAGTCTCGGTTGCTGCATCCATGATCCTTTCAAACGCAACCATTGATTCATTGTGATATTTAGACGCTGGTACTATGCAATCTGTGACTGGCGTCGCCTCTGTTTGGACACAGATTAAAGGAGCAGATTGCACATTGGGATTGATGACGTTTGAAACCATAGCTGATTTGGTGTTATCGATTTCAAAATCCACGACTTCATCGTGTTGGGAATCTCTAATAACATCGTGAACTTGCTCGACTTCATCGGCCTCTTTATTTTCATCTTTGGATTCTTCACCTTCAACTGAAACATCTGGTTCAACAACTACTTCAGTTTCTTTCGGTTTGGATTTATCAGCAGAATCGTCAAGTTTCTCGGGATGAGATGGTTGGTTATCATCTAGGGTTTTATTAGCTATGTGACGTAGTTGAAAATTGTTGGCATGATTGTTGTTGTTGGAATTATTGATGAGGCTCCATGCTTCATCGAATTTAACCTTAACATACCAATTAATATACGTTATCAAAACAGAATGTTTAGCAATATCTTTAATCGTCTTACGCAAGTTACCTGACATTCTGTAAGCATGTCTCAAAAGGTCGGACAAGGAGTAATCTTTGTTGCAACAAAACGGACAACGATATGTCGAATCAGAGATTTTAAACGTGTAGTAATCATCCTTCAACCTTTTGTAGTATCTACGCTCATAGTATTCCAAATCAGATTCACCACGCGTATGTTCTGATTTTATGTAGGTAACAATAGTTTGGTTGTTATTACGAACCCTAATAACCGGAATTCGTTCTCCTCCCCTATTCGGATTGATTCTGTTGTTGTTAACGTTGTTGGATAACGTCGTCATCTGTGTTGTCAGAGCGGTGATGGCCCCGGTTAAACCCGCTATGGCACCATCAAACTCTGTTTTCGTCACCGGTTGATCTCCCATCTGATCACGTTAGGAAAAGAACAGGAGAAACCTGCTCTGATACCAACTGACGCAGTACGGAAGCGCTAGGTTAGCAAAACGCTAAACCTAATGGATAAAGACAAGCCGCAAACACAAACTTGTCAAAATAGGGTTTCGGAGTCCACCGAAAGAGTAATTTGGAGTCCACCAAATTTGAGAAAATTCTCTATAATTTTATTGAATGAAAAAGTTGCCTTCAAGGCTACAATAGTTTACCTTAAATAGTAGTGAAAAATAAAAATAACAAATCTTCTAAAAGATTGTAAAAATAAAAATAACAAACCTAGCTAAATAAAAATAACAAATCTACCTAAAATATAAAAATAACTAATCTAGGTGAAATATAAAAATAAGAAATCTACCTAAAATATAATAAAACTAAATCTAACTAAAATAATAAAATACTGAAGAAATCCTCCTACATCACTTAGATTATAGTAATACAATATAGTCCTGACTTTTGAAATTGGAAAACTGATTTATTTTTTTTACAGGTCTTTCTTGGTCATGATGGTGTTCGGGATGTTGAAGGAAATGAGTTGCCTCGCTTGGTATATGTTTCTAGAGAGAAGCGGCCAAGCTTTGATCATCACAAAAAAGCTGGTGCAATGAATTCTCTGGTAAGCCTAATCTTATTTTGGTTCTGATTCTAGTCAATTGATGATTCAGCGATGATTTTGTTTTTGTAAAATTAATTAAACATTAATATTTGAAGATACGGGCGTCTGCAATCATCTCAAACGCACCTTATATTCTGAATGTTGATTGTGATCACTACATCAACAATAGCAAGGCACTTAGAGAAGCCATGTGTTTCATGATGGACCCTCAAGTTGGGAAAAAAATTTGCTATGTACAATTTCCTCAAAGATTCGATGGGATTGATCGTCATGATAGATACTCAAACCGAAATGTTGTATTTTTTGATGTAAGTTCTAAGTTGCTTTGCTTGTTTTGATATTTTTCGGCTTTTTTTTTTCCTGAATTGTTTTAACTCCCGAATTGAAAACAGATCAACATGAAAGGACTGGATGGAATACAAGGACCAATTTATGTTGGAACTGGATGTGTTTTCAGAAGGTATGCACTCTACGGATATGATGCACCTGCCAAGAAGAAGCCCCCAAGCAAAACCTGTAATTGTTGGCCAAGATGGTGTTGCCTTTGTTTTGGCCCTCGAAAGAAAAAGAAAACGAGCACCAAGAAAGAGAAAAAAAAGGTGAAGCACAGAGATTCATCACAAATACACGCACTTGAAAATATCGAGGAAGGATTGCAAGGTGAGAAATTTGGACCGTGTAGCTGTCTTTGCATATTAAAATCTATCAGGTAAGAAAATTTCTAGATACTAACACTTGGTTGATTCTGATTTAGGATCCACTATGGAGAACTCAACCAATGTGACTCATATGAAGTTGGAGAAGAGGTTTGGACAGTCTCCTGTGTTTGTAGCCTCCACACTTCATGAAAATGGTGGAGTTCCATCAAACACAAGTCCTGCGTCATTCTTAAAGGAAGCAATCCAAGTCATCAGCTGCGGTTATGAAGACAAAACTGAATGGGGAAAAGAAGTAATGTCGTATTATTTTTTTTCAATTTTTGAAATACTATTGTTTTCTTATCCCCTTACATTTCTTCTCTTTTTTGTGCTCTTACTTTGGGTTATGACCAGGTTGGCTGGATATATGGTTCTGTGACAGAGGATATCTTGACTGGATTTAAAATGCATTGCCATGGTTGGCGGTCTGTGTATTGCATCCCTCAGCGGCCTGCATTTAAAGGGTCAGCACCTATCAATCTTGCAGATCGTTTGCACCAGGTTCTTCGGTGGGCCCTTGGTTCTGTTGAGATTTTCTTGAGCAAACATTGTCCTATTTGGTATGGCTATGGTGGCGGGCTAAAGTGGTTGGAACGATTTTCGTACATAAATTCAGTTGTTTATCCTTTGACTTCCCTCCCGCTGATAGTTTACTGTACTCTACCAGCTATATGTCTCCTGACTGGAAAATTTATCGTACCTGAGGTATGCTTGTGTACAGTATCTATTATGTCTGTGCATGAGAAAATAAACCACTTTGAGTTCCCCCTTTCTTGGATATATTAATATTTATTTTAGAGATAACATTTGTGAATTATAGTTTTTGAGATAAGAAGTGCATGCTTTTTTTCCTCTCAATAAAACCCTTTTTCTTATAGTTCAATGACATTGTTTGTTATTGTGTCCCTTTCGCAATTAGATCGTACTTAAATAATTGGCAGAAATTGTAGGTATGGATTCTAACATGCACTTTTCTATTTTGATGGGCAGATTAGCAATTATGCCAGTATTGTGTTCATGGCCCTCTTCATTTCCATTGCAGCAACTGGTATCCTTGAGATGCAGTGGGGCGGTGTTAGTATAGATGATTGGTGGAGGAATGAACAGTTTTGGGTGATTGGAGGTGCTTCTTCACATTTTTTTGCCCTCTTTCAAGGTTTGCTAAAGGTTTTGGCTGGTGTCGACACAAATTTCACGGTTACATCGAAAGCAGCTGATGATGGAGAATTCTCAGAGCTATACATCTTCAAATGGACGTCGCTGTTGATTCCTCCAACTACTCTACTAATTATAAATATTGTCGGTGTTGTGGTTGGAATCTCAAATGCCATCAACAATGGGTACGACTCATGGGGCCCTCTCTTTGGCAGATTATTCTTTGCCTTGTGGGTGATCATCCATCTTTACCCATTCCTCAAGGGGTTACTTGGTAAACAAGATAGAATGCCTACTATAATATTGGTTTGGTCAATCTTACTGGCTTCCATATTGACTCTCCTGTGGGTACGAATTAACCCATTTGTGTCAAGAGATGGCCCTGTGTTGGAAATTTGTGGATTGAATTGTGATGATACATGAGTTACAAGGTGAACAAGTTTTTCTTGCTACATTTGGTTTCATCGCAGAAAAAGCAAATTCATTGGATACAAAACTCTTACCAATGTTGCACGACTTTTTGGACGGTAGTTTTAATTTGTAGGTTGTGTAGATATAGGGGGTGGAGAGGTGAACACATTGTTACCGGTAATAGAGTTTTTTCATTTATTCTTTCATTACAATTCTGAGTCCCTAGTGTTATTCTTTTTTGCTGTTTTATGTATTCTTATAAGAAAGAGCAGTGAATGATAAGTTATTCCCTCCTCAAAATGAGGAATCAGCAGTGTTATAAATCAGTTAATCAAGTCTTGAGGTGGTGTTATTCTTGCTTAAAATTTTTGAACCTTTTTGGGAACAATGTCATGTAATCGTCATTTCACTTGTGACAACAACGATTATGGATATTCTTGTTTGTGAGTTGTGCCTTTTGTTTTTATTGGATATCATAATCCAATACACCCTCTTTTTTTTTTTTTGGATTTTGTTATTTTTCTTTTAAATGGTTCGAACCCTCATCTTTAGAGACTAAAACATTGTAACAAACCACTAATGCCTCATGTGAATCATCATTCACAATATGATACTTCTCAAAAATTAAACCACACAAGAAATTATAGAATTTTGACTTATTATTTACTTCTCAAAAAGTAATTACTAACTCAAAATTCTACAATTTTTCTTGTGGTTTAATTTTTGGGTTTGTTAATTTTAATATGTTGTTGTATTTAAAGAATTAACTAGATTTTATCGACCTATACTAAGATACATTTTTAGGTACCGTTTGGCCTAGCTTTTTTTACTCTTCTTTTGAGTTTATGCAAACAGCTTATGCGATATAAATTAGGTTTTATGCTATTTTATAAGTTCATACTGAAGTAGCAAAGTTTTTCACAAGAAAGGGGGGGGGGGGGGGGGGGTTTGAATTGTGACCCTTTTAAAATTTAACCTTAAGTGACAATATAAACTGTTAGTAATAAAGTTAATTCTGTGCACAGTGAGATCGTTCTAAGAATGATCTGTGCAGTGTAAATCAGTTGCAGAAAATAAAAAGTTAAGGGAAAGAAGATAAACACAAAGAATTATCCTGGTTCACCCCTAATCTTTGGGTTACGTCCAGTCCCCACCACCCGTGAGTTTGTCCACTAGAATCACTTAAAAGTTACAGATCCAAGATCTACAATTTCTCTTTGATCTTGACCTGAGATCAACAACTTACCAAAGCTCCTAGAGCTTTGAACTTTCCTAGTCACCTTGACCAAAAACACTAAATCAATAGTCACGTATTGACTTGAGAAATTACAATATGAATGATTTGGTTCTAAGCTATTTTCAGACTCAATACAAAAGAGAAGCTTAGATGAAAGCACTCTAAAAAGGATTTGTACTCAAATTATGATACAAATAGAGTGACTTGAAAAGGAGCTTGAGCTAAAGAGATTTGAATGTGATTGTATGACTTAGATTGCTTGAAAACTCTTGCTCTTTCTCTTGGATTTGATTGCCTTTTATAGATGCTTGCGTTGAAGCTTGACCTTCAAGTATATCAGTTAGAGGGCAAAAAAGAGCTGTTACTCAGTGCTCCATAAGCAGCTGACAACTTCTGCATAATAGACAGATTCTCTGTTCAGTCTTGGAACAATCTTGATCTTCATTTTGCTTTGATCCATAAGAGCCAAATATGTGTGAGCTGTTAGCAAGTACAAATGAGTTGTTTCTTACTTCCTTCCACTGTCAGAGATCAGATATAGCCGTTTGGAACCTCAATAAAAGGACTCATGACAGTTGGAAATGGTTTTGAAAAACTGTGTGCTGAAACGTTCTTGAATCAGTCTTGAACCAGTCTTGACTGTATCAGCAAGTGTGATGAAGCTTCATCTCTATTTCCTTTGTGATGTGCAGCTGTTCAATAGCTCTAAGGACTGATCAGTAGTAGCTTTAGCTTGAGAATAAACTAGCTGGATTAGTACAAAGACATGCAAGACAAAAATGTACTTCTATGACAATACCATTGAAGAATGTTCCTAAATGGTCCTTTTGCAAGTACATCACAACTCATAGTTAAAAATGTGTTGTTGCATTCTGATTGGTCTAGGATATTTGATCAGGTGTTTTCATTAGATGATCAATACCATAAAAGATCATGAAAGATCAATGCTCATAATTCATTGCATGAATTATGACTAGGAAAGCATATACTCAAATTCCATCAATTGTTGTTGATCCCAAAAGAGATTATCTTCTGTTGAAATTTGGTCCATAAATCTATTATAAAGTGCTTATTTGTTTTGTTCTTAGTTGACTTGAAAAACCAGAAAGCGCTTATTCCAAAACGTGCTTATAATCAAAACTGCAGTCTGTGTCTGAAGAATGTTCTTAGATTGGTCTTAAAACAGCTTTGCAGGATTTTTACTTTGCAAGTGGATTATTAGAATTTGTTTAAATTTATACCACTCAAAAGCACTTGTTAGATAACAAAATGATCAGAATCATTTAAAATATAATTAAAGATGTTTGTAATCTTTAAAACATCAAAAGTTGATTTTGCCTCAACATATACTAGTCAAAATTGTATTTTTATAAGCTATTTTATCATAAACTACCTTGAAAAACTTATAATAATACATAAAAATTGCATAATCTCAAAAGAAGAGGAAAAAATATTAGGCCAAACGGCACCTAAAACAAAGATATTCTTTTTAGAAAATATTGATTCACATAGGCATATCACAATACTAAAGAACAATTATTTTTTTTTCCAAAAAATATATAGCATTATTTTAAAGTATACAATTAAATTTTTTGATGATCAAATTTATGCTTATTATAACTTAACTTTTTGTATAAAATGTAATTTTTATATTTAATTAAAATATTATAAAATTTTCACCGTCCACCCCAAAAAAAATTTGGTTCCGCCACTATACAGTATATTGTAACCTTATTTTGGTGTGCAGGACTTGTATATATTACTAACCCTTATTAAAACTGGAACTAAAATATAAAAAAAGGGCAAGCCATCACCAAAGCAACCAATGTGAAAATTCATTTGGAACCAATATAAAGAGTCTTTATTTAGTTGTGAATAGTATGCAATGAATGGAAGAATCTATTAAAGTAAAATAAATAAATAAAAAATGTGGGAAGAATCAGATAAGCAGCATAACATTTATTAATTTAAGTTCTACATCCATTTGCAGACATAATTTATTGAAATTCAAATAGATATCTAAGACATCAAACTCATCAATTGGAAACAAAGATGCATGCCTATTACATATATATTATGGATTGTAGATTTTGTGAACATTAATCATATATATTATGCATCTCCTCTTTTTTTTTGAGTCAGAAAATCTTTTAAGAGTAAGATTTCTGCTTCAGATATAGAATCAGTGCACACACCATACTCGACATCAGGTTTAGGAGAACGAAGACAATAGTTTCTAGCTCCCTTGTTCTTACAAGCTATAATAATTGTTAATTTGTTGTGAGAGCTTATTGCATTAGATAGTTCATTGCACTCAGTAATTTATAGAAGATAGCTAGAAATTTTAATTGCAATATTACTGAATCAGTTTTGCTGCTGTCAAAGAACAAAAAATTTCCATATATAATTTTGACACAGTTTTAGTTTAAAACCATCCCATTTACACCGTACGGTCGAGATCATATTAAGAGATTTTATACTTTATTAATATAAATTGTCTGATTAATAATTAACGAATGAGATTGAAAACTGTGGAAAAACCATGTCTTTATTTACTCCGGTAAATTCCAATTCCAAATATTATAATGCTGTAATATCTAAACAATTTAATGGTTTTGTCCCATTCTTCCGGAAATTGCCTGGTTTATACATCATTATTTATTAGCTATTGCGGCAATACCAGTATTTAAATATTTTCTCCGGTCTATTTTATAAGCAACAATTCACTTTTTATATTTATTGAAAAACTACTTAACTGGACCATGTAAAAATTAGAAGCAGCCATCCACTCTTGTGGACTTAGTTATCATGAACTTACCAACTCAAGTAGGATCGAATGACGGTTAGCGAATCACAACTTTTCTTAATCCATCTGATCTTCAGTACAGCTGAGTAGTTCATTCCTGTGTGACTAGGTTAACCAATTACCTTCATAGAGAAAACCAAACTAAGATATGATAGTACCATTAGGCAGATAACAAAGTCATTGCCGGAAGCGATAAAAGGAATGTAACCGTAGCAGAGGAAGATGGAGTGAGAAACGGAGCGGAGTCATTTACTGTCGATATTAAGGGACGAGATAAGGATCGTTGCTAAGAAAGACACGGAAGTCGTAATAAGATGTAACCAGGGGCGTCTCCGAGTTTTAGAAGGCTTTGTGCAAAATATAAAAGTGGCCCCTTAATATAAAAAAATTAAAAAAATTATCGATTTAAATTGCATATAATATAAAAAAAAACATTCTTGTAAACATATAAATTATCAATATTAAACCTTACATTAAATTAAATGGAACAAGAAATACAAAATAATTATCTTTGAATATAACGTCAAAAAGGAACATCATAATCTAAGATTAAATTTTATGCAAAGATTAAAATGGACTAGAACTATATTTACGAGTATAGATAACTAATATATTGATACTCATGATATTTATGAACATTAATAATATATAACTATTATTTTAGGGCCTAAAAATTAATCTATTAATATACATCTGATATTTTATAGATATAAATAATATATAAATAATATTATAGTACCTCAAAATTTTGAGTTGAGGCCCTCAAAATTTTGAGGCCCTATGCCGTCGCGCACCTCGCACATGCATGCGAGCCTCCTTTGGATGTAACGGTAGGAAGAGACGTTATAGGATTGTAACTGAAAACTTGCTGACCAAAACAGTGCCGGCGCAGATGGGGGGAATGACAGTAAGTGATTAAGATCAGAGTGCGCAACACGTGTTAACCAGACGTAAATGACCAAGGGTTGAGTGACACACGTACAACAAGTAAATACGCTTATGCCCACACTTAACCTTTGACATATAATAGTGCAGTACCTTTAAGAGCCGAGACTGTGTTTGGAAAACACGATTTAATTGAGAACTTTATCGCGGTGTGTTCAAAACAAAGAAGTTCTGTCCACAGTATGTTGGACCATATTAGATCCTTAGATGCGTCGATTTTGTAGCATGTCAATTAGCTTTGCCCCATTCATGTTATGAGTACATGACGTACTTTAAGTATCTCAATTCAAACAAATTTATTGCGGACCCGTTCAAGCCTGTAGAGTTGAAAACTATAAAATTCGATATCAGACATGATGCATCAGCCTAATCAAGTAAATTTTAAATTTCGAGGACCAATTTTTTTTTAAGAAGGATAGATTGTAAGAACCCATTTTCTTTCCGCTAGTAATATTAACTAATTTTGGTCCATAGAGTTAATTTACTCTCCCTCTCACGTGCTTCTCTATCTCACAATCAACCAACCACCCACCTCTTTGTAAACCAATGACATAATGGAAAGAAAAGGAAGCATAAAAATCAAGTGAGTATCTCTTCTTTCTTCCTCTTCCTCACGAAACAAACAACAACAACAACAACACCTTAACCTCACCTCTCTTTCCAACCACTCCCATTTTATGCATCAGAAAAAAAAGAGATGAATCAACTTTCCCCTTCCTCTCTTCTTCACGTGCTCTGTTCTATACCAACAACAACACCATTGAAATTTCACCTCAAATCCATCCATTCATGGTTCATGCAAAAATCAGAAATTGTAACTCTTCTATGTCTTTTTCTCATCAAAGTGGTGTATAAATACTACTACTCACAAGATTCAGAATCATTCATTCAAACAACACCAACACTTAGAATTCCATTCTTTTCCATCAAAGTTTCAAGAACACAAGTTGGGGTTTTCAAGTAGGAGCTGAAGGGAGAAATTCGTGGCTAGCAGAGCACTAGAATCAGGGATTAAAGCTTCGATTTCCCTTACATGTAATAAAATCAATTAGACCACAATCAGGTGAAGAAAGTTATGATTAACTAAAGTACCCGGGAAGGTTTTCCTTTTATTTTGGGTAGGATAACAACTTAGAAATTATAAGTAAGGACATCTCGACTAGTTATCATGTAAGGGGATTCAATTTAGAATCCGAGGAATGTAATATAACTGCAAGCTGAGGCGGAACCCGAGGTATATTATTATCAGTAGTACGAGGACCAGGCTCTCCGAGACCCGCTTGCCTTGGAGTGACCGTGTGACTTATGCGTGCATTTTCGAACTCTTTTATATTGTAATTTTTAATGAACTCTGTATCGATTCACATTTATCACATTAGATTCTAGACTATGTAATGTGGGATGTTACAGGCTCTCTTCAACCTTTTTCTACGGTTTACTTCTTCTTTTTTCCTATAATTTCAATTTTGTATTCTTTGTATGAGGATTTTTTTATTCTTTTAGCTTAAAAATTTGATTTTTTTTTGCGTTCGTATTTAGTACATTATAGAAATCTCTTACAAAAGCTTAACTTTTTTTTTTAAATAGAGATATAGTAATTTCCTTGGAAATTTGAAATGGGTCTTATAAAAAGGGAACAAAGAAAAATTCCAAGAGAGTAATATTTAGGGACAAAGGCAATAATTTATCTGGGAACCTATATTTCTACTAATATATTAATATAGGGGTTTTCTAACTTAGACCCTAGTTAGGTCTAAGTTAGCAAGGTGCACCTTTTCAATTGGACCAAAATACCATTCTTTTAATTTTTGAAAGAATAGAGCAACAGGGGCATTTCTGTAATTTTACATAAAAAAAAAAATAATGACACGCGCCCCCACCTTCTTAAAAATTAATAGACGTGGATCCAGTGTCGCGCGCGTACGGAAGGACCATGGTTACAGACCGTTGATTTCCATCAGACAGCCAAGATGTGATCTCATTAAGGCTGTCTGATTGATCAGACAGCCCAGATCATCCTACCATCCTGTCTGCGCCACACTAGATTATAAGCTGGAGAGAGAAAATTTTACTTTTGAAAAAGGCAGCCACGTGTCAGCATATGACTGGGTCTGCCTGATTTTTTCCATTTTATGCTTTAAACTCGATTATTTCGTCGTAAATTAATTTTTTATTTTTTAATTTTTATACCAAAATTCATAATTTTTTTTTCTCTACAAATAGAGACTTGGTTTGTTTGATTTGGACACCGAAAAAAAAAACGCAATTTTTCACTACTTTAAACTCGATTATTTCGTCGTAAATTAATTTTTTTTTTTATTTTTTATACCAAAATTCATAATTTTTTTTTTCCTACAAATAGAGATTTGGTTCGTTCGATTTGGACACCGAAAAAAAAAACGCAATTTTTCACTACCTTAATCTCATTTTATTGTTTACTAAATACGTTACGTGTGTGTTCTAAACTCAACCAACCCACTGAAACCATTATACCAGGAAAATAGTAGATAATATTCTGGAACTTTTGGTATATTTTATGAAATTTTTGGAGACCTGAAACTATTTTTAGTTAATTAAATGAGATAAAACGATAATTAAAAACTAATGTTTGCTTCTGAAACCATTTATCTGGTACAATGGTTTCAGAGAGTTGTAATCTGAAACCATTTTGCTGGTAGAATGGTTTCAGTAAGTTGATTATTAGTTATTTGCTTCTGAAACCATTTAGCTTGTAGAATGGTTGCACATAGTTGTATTCTGAAACCATTTTACTGGTAGAATGGTTTCAGTGAGTAATTTATTAATTATGTTTGCTTCTGAAACCATTTATCTGGTACAATGGTTTCAGAGAGTTGTAATCTGAAACCATTTTGCTGGTAGAATGGTTTCAGTAAGTAGATTATTAGTTATTTGCTTCTGAAACCATTTACCTTGTAGAATGGTTGCACATAGTTGTATTCTGAAACCATTTTACTGGTAGAATGGTTTCAGTGAGTAATTATTTAATTGTGTTTGCTTCTGAAACCATTTATCTGGTAGAATGGTTTCAGAGAGTTGTAAACTGAAACCATTTTGCTGGTAAAATGGTTTCAGTAAGTTGATTATTAGTTATTTGATGAGATTAAGGTAGTGAAAAATTGAGTTTTTTGTTTCTGTGTCCAAATCAAACGAACCAAGTCTCTATTTGTAGAGAAAAAAAAATTATGAATTTTGGTATAAAAAATAAAAAATAAAAAATTAATTTACGACGAAATAATCGAGTTTAAAGTAGTGAAAAATTGTGTTTTTTTTTCGGTGTCCAAATCAAACAAACCAAGTCTCTATTTGTAGAGAAAAAAAAATTATGAATTTTGGTATAAAAATTAAAAAATAAAAAATTAATTTACGACGAAATAATCGAGTTTAAAGTTTAAAATGGAAAAAAATAGGCGAGCCACCAGGAAGTGACACGTGTCCCATGCAATGCAAAAAAATTTCTCACTCCCCCCGCGCGTGTGTTGCACGCGCCTGTTTTTTGTGGCTTACAGCTTGCCACGTGTCCTGGGGGTGGGAAAAGAAATGGGGGTGCGTGTGAAATAGAGGAAAATTACAGAAGTGCCCCTTTTGCTTTATTGTTTCAAAAATTAAAAAAATGGATATTTTTGTCCAACTCAAAAGGTGCACCTTGCTAATTTAGACCCAACTGGGTCTAAATTAGCAGCCCCCATTAATATATATGTCTATTTTTTTTTTATAATACAAAGTGCCTATTTTTTTAAAATTTCAACAGAGACCTACTATAATTCTACTCATATCTTAATATGCATATGCCTATTTTTTATATATATAATTTTTATGAGGAGTTATATTTTTACTCATATATTAATACAAGGGTCTTTCGAACCACCGACCTCCTTATCACTTCACTCTACAACTCATTTGCCACACCCACTCGCGGAACCTGGGGTGGTTTGAGGTGGCCCACGGCCCACCCCCACCCCAAAATAATAATTTTTTTATAATTAGAGTATTATTTCAAATATCTATATTATATATAAAGACGATACATGAGTTTTTGTGTGAAACTTTTATAATACCAACAATACCCTTGATTTTGTTTTAGTAGCAATTTTTTTTTTATTAACAAACTCCATAACATAAGACACATCTTTTTTTTAAACAGCAAAAATCTTTTATTAACAAACTCACCATAACATAAGACATTTTTTTGGACATAAGTTAGACACAGGTAGGCGCGGAACGCGCTTGCCTGGCCCGCTAGTATTAATAACGATTTCAAATTATTCATTATACGAATTGTACATATATTAATGTAAATATTAGTTTACAGTTTAATATTGATGACAATAAGTCAGTCAGAAGACATATTAGTTCACTAATTAGTGTAAATATTAGTTCGTAGTCTATTGATGATGATTTCAAGTCATGCGGTATTATTTTAAGTTATACAATTTAATTTTGTAATAATCAATTTTGACTTTTGTTTGTCAAAAATAGCGCATAACTAATTGAATTAGTTTATCAAAATAAACTATTTATCAAATTGGTATTTTTCTTCAATATAAGCTTATAATGCCATTGGTTTAAATTTTGGTATTGTAAAATACTCCCTCCGTTTCAAATTACTTGTCGTTTTAGAAGAAAAAAAAAACAAGAAATTAAGAAAGTGTATTTTACACTTTATCTTCCTATTATACCCTTATTTTAATTCACCAATAGTTTTTTTTTTGCACACACTTTCTCTTTCCAATAAATTTAATATATTATGTACAAAAAAAATAAAATAATATGTTATGTACCAAAAAAATTAGAAAAAAAAAAACTTTAGTTTTCAAAATATATATTAAATCTTTTATGGTTTCAACAACTACTTCTAAATATTTGGAATTTACATGAGGGTATAATAGACAAAATATAACCTTAAATTATCAAAACGGCAAGTAAATGACAAGTAATTTGAAACAGAGGGGGTAATATCTTTGTCCTTTTTACGACCTATATCGTTATATGCAATATAATTTTTATACATATCTAGCACCAAAATAATTTTATCGACTGATAACTCAAACAGTCTACTAAATTTAATGTTAAAAGGTTCGTCACCTAACCATTTGTCTTTCCAAAAATCAGTTTGTTCCCATTACCCACCTTCCTACTTACGTTAACATCAAACCACCGCCCAACACTCAACCCAACCCTTTCTCGAATGTCACACACATCCTTCCACCAACTAGATGCGTTCCTCCGTCCACCCTAACCCTCCCATCCTCAACGCCAGATTTGGCAACCAAAACCTTATACCACAACCTCTCTCTTGCTCAACCAGCAAACTCCAATTCCAATTCCCTAAAAGAGCTAAACTAAATGAAGTAGCAATAAATGTCACAAGAAAGGGGGGGTTTGAATTGTGACCCTTTTTAAAATTATTTTATGTGAGTTTAAAATAACTCAAGACAATATTTCTTTTAATTGGTTAGTTAACAATTAACAAAGAAATATAGTTAGCAACAATAAAATAAACAATATATAAATGAACAAAATAAATACTGAGTTAGTTGCTGAATAAGTAAATGTTTAAGGCCCAGAGCACTCTGGTATTACTCAGTTAGTTAGTTTAGTATGTTTTAAGGATTTTAGAGTCCAAGAGAAAAACACACAAAAGTTATCCTGGTTCACCCAACTTGGGCTAGTCCAGTCCTCACAGTCCTTGTGAGATTGTCCACTATAAATGCTCAGATCAGAACCTTCTGCTTCGCATCAAAAACTTGATCACAACTGGATCAATACAAACTGCTTTTCTTCACTAGAAAAGACTTTTACACAAATGCTTTTCTTCACTCGAAAAGACTTTCACACAAATGCTTTTCTTCACTCGAAAAGACTTTCACTCAAAATGCTTTTCTTCACTCGAAAAGACTTTCTCACAAACACTCAATCTAACATGAAAGAAAGACTTGAGAGGGTTACAATATTTGTGGGGAATATGGGTTAAATCAACTCAAGTGAGAGATTGATAATAGCAAGCTTTGTCTATTTGTTTTTCACAAATTTATGATTGATATCTTTGATGCTTTGCTTTGCTTTTGAAGAGTTTATTACTTGTTGATTTTTGCTTCAACTAAGTATATGATTTGATTCTTTTTGCAAACTCTTAATCTTCTCTTCATGTAGCTCCATTGTATTTATAGGCAAATATAACCTTGGAGGAGCGTATGAGAGAGGGATTTGAATTTCAAATCCAACTTGACATGTCACAATGTTGTGCTGTCAATTTGCTGTGAATAGTGCGTTATCGTTGCTTCAGTAACATTACCGTTATGGCAATCTGCACTACACTTTTAATCCAATGACAACCACTGCATTTACGTGGCCCATATATGTCCATAAGAAGGAATCTTTCCTAATTTAGGGTTGGACAACTTGTATGCAAGTGGGAAAAAATATCATGTAATAATTGTACTTGTTTTGGTGACTCATGTCCTTTGTTGTTTTCTTGTCCCCTCTATGTTCCCTTGAAGAGAAAGAGGCTTGCTACAACTTGGCTTATGGTGTGACTTCACCTTGTTGGCCAATTTTCGTCCAAGCCATCATTGTGTGATGTGGCTTTCATTTGAATTTCAAATCTTCTTCAATCATTGATGGAAGCTTCCTTTGTTTGTCCAAAGGGGCTTTTATTCACTTTAGTCCAAAAAGGCTTTATGGCCCATGATTCAATTTATGCCATGTTTGGCATATTCCTTACATAAGTGTTTCCTTAAAATACTACCACTTTTGATGAGGCAAAGGAATAATATCTTTGTGAAGCACTTCATCATTTATGCCAAGACTTTAAGATGCTTCTTTTGTTTCTACTCATTGCTTATATGTTTTGCTTGTCCATTGGTTGCTCATCCATAACGTTACCGTTGACAGATGATATCATTATCGTTGAAACATTTCTCACAAAACAGATTAGTAGATAACAAGATAATCATAATTAAAATTAATTAATATGTTTGTTATCTTTAAAACATCAAATAAGGATTTTGTCCTCAACAATCTCCCCCTTTTTGATGATGACAAACATTTAACTTAATTTTGATTTTGAGTTTTTGATAAAAGATTTTGATAATCTTTTGCATTTGATTTGTCAATAACTCCCCCTCAATTTAAGCATTCTATTTTCAATAGCAAATTGAGTTTAAACTTTGATTAATAATATGACAAATAAGTCATTCTTTTACCAAAGTGAATGTTTATGGTTATGATGATTTTGCTCAAAATTTGAATGAGTTTCATATCAGAGTTTTTAAGGATATTTTCAAAAACATTTGTATGTTTTGATTAGAGCAGTACTTATCCTTTTGGTTGAATATCTTTTACCTGCCTTCAATGCAGAAACATAACATGGATCAAAAACTTAGCATGTTTCAGAGAATCAAACAATATGAAATTTATCACATATTTCAATCATGAATCCTGAAACTATCTCTTGACAGAAAAAAAAGAGATCATGATAAAATTTTGAGATATTTCTCAATTGCATAATTTCTCAAAGCATAGCTTTGTTTTCTTGTGATCAAATTAATGACTCACACACCTGCTTATAACATAACATATAAACCATTCATTTCATAGCAGTAGCAAGAGTTTTTTCATATATGGATTCAAAATAAACTTGCAGATGCATGCTATCATAGCATAACATATTGGCGCACTAGTTCAAAATACAAATGCATCATAAAACATACTTTTTAACATCACAATGCAAAATAAGTAAAACAGAACAATAATTAAAAGAAATCAAAAGAGGTGCGCTCCTTTTGTTGTGCTAGCATCTACAACTTTCTTCTTTGTTCTTTTCTCCCCCTTTGTCACATCAAAAAGTGATCTAAGGAGCAGGCCTTGATGGTGATGAGCCATCTGATGATGATGATGTTGAAGGTTGAGGCATAACATGAACAGGAATGGGATATGGATTGACTGGAGGTTTTGGAAGATTGAACCTTTCACAGAAAACATTAGAAATCCAATCCCTCATGATGGAGTTTTCAAGAGTGATATAGGTTAGATGAGAATCAAGAAGTTGATTAGCTTGGAACAATTTTTTCACATCACTCCTAGTTTTGGAGGTGATTCTCTCAACTTTGGATCTTGGTAATTGTGGTGAAGGTCTAGGTGCAGCATTTGATGGTCCAGCATTGAAGTTTGAGATGTTTGGGAGATTCAAAGTGGGTGAAAGAATGGAGATGTTTTGAGTGAAAATAGGATTCTGAGGTGGTGAAAAGTTAAAGAACTGACTGTTAAAGCTTTCATTGAACATAGGTGAAAGATTGAAGCTTGGTGGAGAAGTAAACAATGGAGCACTACTGGTGGATGAGGAGGTGAGATGGTTTAATACAGAGTCAGGGTCAGGTTGGTTCACAAATTGATTGACTGCTAAATTTGGAGCAATTTGAGGCTGTGGCTCGGGTTGAGGTGCAGCTGCAACTGGTGATTCATTTTGTGGATAGGCTAGAGGGATGTTCAAGTTTATCTCAGCTCTAGGGCCTAGCATTTGAGATGAGGATGGAGAATTAAAAGCCTCATTTTGAGGAATTTCTGTTTCAACAGAATGTGGCACAAAAGGTGGATTTGGAATAATTTCATTTTCAACAAAAGGTTCAGGAATTTGTTGAGATTGTGCAGTGTCATCATACTGCTCATTTCTCTTTCTCTTGACTCTAGTGTAAACTTTTACAGGAGCTTGGGAGATAGGTTCACTCTTGAAGTGTTTGAGATTTTTCAGTGAAATTTTTTGCAAAAGGTTGCAGAGGTTTCTCCTTCAAAAGGAATTTTGAAATGTTCAAATATTTTGGTTAAGGCCATGCCATAAGAAACACAGAATTTCTTGTTGTTTTTGCTAGCTATATCTATCATGAAATTGATTATGATGAAAGGTAGATTTAGCTTTTTCATTTCAAAAAGATGATGAATGACCATAATTTCATTATCATCCAGATTTTCATACTTGCCTTGTCTAGGCATAACATTCCCTTGACTCATGATGTGAAAGACTTTAGGCAAAAAGTTTAGGTCAGAGGTTTTTCGAGAGTCTTTTGGAGATTCTAAAGTGAAAATAGGGATCCTTACTTCCTCAAAAGTGGTTTTAGCTAAGCTATACCAGTTCTTACCATAAGTTCTAAAACCATTGTTTGGAATTTTGAAAATGTCAGCAATTATGTCAGGGTTTAGTTCAAACTCTACTCCCTTAACATTGGCTCTAATTGTGCAATTTTCACGATCACACTTGGCCTTAAAATAAAAGGCTTGAATTAACCTAGGGTAATAGGTTTCTCTAAGAGATAGAAAAGAGGACCAACCTTGAAAGTCAGTGTAGGCTTTTATCTCAAGAGGATGTGATTGAAGAGCTTCAAAATTGAAAAACCGTCCTGGTGCTATTGGCTTGGTTCTCCATTTGTCTTGAAAAATCTTTTCTTCAGCTTCTAATGAGTACATTGGTGTTTCATCTTTGGACAAGGCATTAACAGATTTTTCTTTTTGTGTTCTGTTCTTTGACTTGTTTGAAGTAGTTTCATGGACTTTTTCTTTTCCTTTCTCAGATTGTGGTTGAATAGGAATGGAAGAGTCAGACTTGGTTTCCTCACTTGAGGAGTCAGAAGAAGGGTTTGAATACGATTTTGAAGATGGAGAGATGTCAGTTTCTTCCTCATCAGTTTCATCCTCTTCTGTGGAATCACGGTTAATGTAAACTTTCTCAGCATTGCTTTGAGTTTTTTGGTTTGCAAAGTTTTCTTTCAACCTTTGGGAACGGCGAGGAGGAGCAGAAAAAGAAGGTTTTTTCTTTGATTTTGGCTTGAGATGTGGTGGAGTTTGATTTTGATTTAGTGATGTTTGAACTGGATTTGGTGGTGGTTGATCATAGTAAGGAGGAAACAAGGTTCTTAAGGGTTTTAAGTTTAAGGGTAACGATGAAGATGGTGGTGGTGAAGGGTTGCGGAATCGTGGTGGTGAACGGTTGAATGGTGGTGCTCGTCTGGCTGTTTGTTTGGTTCTCATGATTGTGATGGAGAGGAAGATGAAGGAAGAAGAAGGGTTTGGAGAAGATGATGAACTCGGTTGAAGTGAGAAGAGGAAGAGTTAATGAATGAGGATTAATGGTGGGAGTTGGTTTAAGTAACCGAGGGAGGGAGTGATTAGATGTGATATCTTGAAAAGATATCCCTTTTCAGATAGTAATGATCACACTTAGTAAAGTAGGTTAGATGAAAAGTTTTAAATAAGAAAGGAAATCATTAATGGGTTGTCATTTTATTAAAGGATAATTTTTTAATTCACCTTAGATATTTCTGGATTACTAGCTTTTAATGGAATTTTGAATTATTTTTAATTTAACTTTTAACACATTAAAACGATCTTCTACTAAGGGTTTAGTGAAGATATCAGCTAGTTGATTATCTGTGTCAACAAAAATTAGTTCAATTTCCTTTTTATTAACATGATCCCTAATAAATGATGTTTTATCTCAATATGCTTGGATCTTGAATGAGATTTTTTGACAAATTAATTGCACTAGTATTATCATGTTAGAGTATATAGTGTTAGAGCTAAGAAGCTTCTAGTTAGTTATTGTAATAAGTAGTTAGCTTTCTGTTTTAGCCTAACTGAGTTAGTTACATCTGTAACAAACTCTAGATTCTATCTACACTAGTTTGAGTTAGTTACATATGTAACAAACTCTAGATTCTATATAAAGTTAGAATCACATCATTGTAAACACAATTTTCAATCAATGAATATTCTCTCTACATTCTCTGAATTCATCAGTTTCTATCATGGTATCTAAGAGCTTCTCTAACTGATCCATGGATTCCAATCCCTTCAACAATGGAGGGAGCTTTACGTCTGCACAAAACAAGATCACAAATTTAATTTCTGTTAAGCTTGAAGACAAAAACTTCAAGCAATGGCGACAACAAGTTTCCGGAGTGATTCGCGCCTTCGATTTGCAGAAATACATCACCGATCCTTCAATTCCAGAGAAATTTCTTACTGATGAGGATCGCACCGCTGGAATCGTGAATCCTCTCCATCAAGATTGGGAAAAACACGATGCGTTGGTATGTACCTGGCTTTTATCCACCATTTCTGAATCACTTCTTGCGAAACTCGTTGATTACACACACTCTTGGCAAGTTTGGGACGAGATTCAGCGTCATTTTCGCACTCTTCTCACCACCAAAGCCAGACAACTCAGATCTGAATTGCGAACCCTAAGCAAAGGTGATCGCACGATTGATGAATTCATCCAACGCGTTCGTGTAATCAACGAATCGCTTATTTCAATTGATGATCCTATTCCGCAGCGCAATCTCATCGAAATCGTTCTTGATGCTCTTCCAGAAGATTACGATCCTGTTGTAGCTGCAATCAACAGTAAGTCCTTCGTTATCTCCATTGATGAACTTGAATCGTTCTTACTGGCTCATGAGACGCGTCTTGTAAAGAACAAGAAAGCAAATCTTCAAGATGCAGCAACAGTGAATCTCACTCAAACTGCATCACCACAACCTTCATCTCAAAATTCCTCCACGGAAAACAGTACACAACACTCTGCTTCCTATCCTAACTTTCCATCTGGATCTAGTCATGTCAATGCACAGGAAAATCAAGGAAGTTTTGAGTATAATCGTGGTGGTGGAAGGTCTGGTAGGGGTGGAGGACGCTCTGGACGTGGTGGACGTGGAGGCAAGAGTGGTGTTACTTGTCAAATCTGTCACAAACCAAATCATGACGCTTCAATTTGCCACTATCGTCATTCTGGAGCTATGAATGGTTATCAATACAGAGCACCACAACCTCAATTTTATCCTCCTCTCTTCAATCCCTATGGCTATGGTGGAAACCCTAGATCTCAGCGTCCTCCTCAAGCTCTCCTTACTGGTGGAAACTCAACATTTAACAACCAATGGTGGTATCCAGACTCAGGAGCATCTCATCATGTCACACCAGATCCTTCCAATCTTTCAGATGCTGTGTCTCTTCATGGATCTGATCAAGTCCTCATGGGCAACGGACAAGGTTTGGCTATTAACTCTATAGGTTCAATGTGTTTTACTTCTAAAACCAACCCTAATACCTCCCTTAACCTTACCAATCTCCTTTTAGTTCCATCCATAACTAAGAATCTAATGAGTGTATCAAAATTTGCTCAAGATAATAATGTGTACTTTGAATTTCACCCTACTTTTTGTGTTGTCAAATCTCAGGCTTCTTCTGAAGTCCTTATGCATGGCACTGTTGGAGCTGATGGACTCTACAAGTTTGCCTCACCTTTAGACATTTCTGCTTTCAATAAATCCAAGCAGTGCAACTCTGTTTCTTTGCTTAGTCCTAGTTTGCCTATTTCTGCTTTGAATAAACAATGTAACTCTGTCTCATTGTATGACACTAGTATGTCAAATGCTATTGTAAACTTTTCTCAACATGCTATAAATGAACATGTTTCTGATTGTTCAAATGTGTCTCTAAATAGTTACAATTTATGGCATGCTCGCTTAGGACACCCTCATCATGATTCACTTAAAGAAGCACTCAAAATTTGTCACATACACATTCCATCTAAACCACAAAATCACTTTTGTTCTGATTGTTGTTTAGGGAAAAGCCACAGAATTCATGCTCCAACATCTAACACTACTTATAGTTCACCCCTTGAACTTGTTGTCTGTGACTTGTGGGGCCCAGCCCCTGTCAAATCCTCTAGTGGTTTCACTTACTTTCTTACTTGTGTTGATGCCTTTTCTAGATTTGTTTGGGTCTATCCTTTGAAACTAAAATCCGACACTCTTAGCAAATTTATCCAGTTTAAATCTATGGTTGAATTACAATTTAATTGCAAGATTAAACAAGTTCAAACCGATGGTGGTGGTGAATTCAGACCCCTTACCCAACACCTTGCTAATCTTGGCATTATCCACAGATTAACCTGCCCTCACACTCACCATCAAAATGGTTTAGTTGAGAGAAAACATAGGCATCTTGTTGAGACTGGCCTTACACTGTTATCCAAAGCCAGCATACCTATGAAATATTGGGATCATGCCTTCATCACAGCTGCCTTTCTTATCAATAGACTCCCCACCCCTGTGCTTCAAAATAAATCACCATATTATGTCTTACTCAACAAACAACCTGATTACAAAGCCCTTAAAATATTTGGCTGTGCATGCTTTCCGTTTCTTAGACCTTATCACACAACTAAATTAGCCTTCAGGTCTCAAGAATGTGTTTTTCTAGGATATTCCTCCACATACAAAGGTTATAAGTGTCTTGGTTCTGATGGTCGCATTTATGTGTCCAAAGATGTCTTGTTTAATGAGCAGAGATTCCCTTATCCACATCTCTTTTCTACTACCAAACCTATTACTACAACTGCCTCATCTACACCTTCTACCTCATCATCACAAGTACCAATTCCTATACCTATCCAGACCCATATACCTGCTCCAGCCCACACACCTACCCCAACCCAAGTTCTGAATCCTACACCTCTCACAACCATCCCTGCAACATCTACTATGCCTGATTCTTCACCATCTACACCACCATCAGAACATCAATCTCATAATGATGTTTCACTGCATACATCACCATTCACACCCTTATCTTCTTATAACTCTGACAACAGTCCCCCCATTCAAAGGTCCAATGCTTCTCAACACATTTTTTCACCCACTTCAGTGTCACCATCCATATCTCCTCCTCCTCCTCCTCCTCCTTTACCTACCAAACAGAAATTAAACAGTCATTCTATGCTAACCAGATCCAAAACCAAGGCCAACCCCACCCTTCTGCTAACACATATTGAACCTACTACTGTTAAACAGGCATTCCAGTCCACCCATTGGATTTCAGCCATGAAAGAAGAGTATGAAGCACTCTTGAGAAACAACACTTGGCAACTAGTTCCCTCTCCTTCTCACAAACAACCTATCGGGTGCAAATGGGTGTTTAGAGTCAAGGAAAATTCAGATGGTACTATACAAAAATACAAGGCACGGCTAGTTGCCAAAGGTTTTCATCAAAGAGCAGGGACAGATTTTACTGAAACTTTCTCTCCAGTGGTTAAGCCTGTAACTGTCAGAACTGTTTTGACTATAGCAGTAACAAACAAGTGGCCTATTCAACAAATAGATGTTAATAATGCTTTCCTAAATGGAGTTTTGGAAGAGGAAGTATATATGCATCAGCCACCAGGCTTTGAAGTTCAAGAGAAAGGTTTAGTATGCAAACTCAACAAGGCCCTGTATGGTTTAAAACAGGCACCAAGGGCCTGGTTTGACAGACTTAAAGCTGCACTGGTTGCTTATGGATTTAAGGCAAGCAAATGTGACCCCAGTTTGTTCATCATGACCTCTGCTACTTTGCAAATGTTGGTTCTGGTGTATGTTGATGATATAATCATCACTGGCAGCTCCCTCTCTCATATACAACAGCTTATCTCTAAACTTAATGCAGAATTTGCTCTCAAGCAGTTGGGCTCTCTTGACTATTTTTTAGGCATTGAGGTGTTTCACTTACCACATGGTGGTCTTCTTCTCTCTCAAGCCAAATACATTAGAGATTTGTTAGCACGAGCAAATATGGAAACTGCAAATGGGATGACAACTCCTATGGCATCAAGTTTAAAACTGTCTAAGGTTGGTTCAGCACCAGTTGAAGATCCTACATTATTCAGATCCATAGTTGGAGCACTACAGTATGCTACATTAACTAGGCCTGAAATTTCATACTCTGTCAACAAAGTATGTCAATTTCTTGCTAACCCGCTTGAAGACCATTGGAAAGCTGTAAAGAGGATACTTAGATATCTTAGTGGCACTACTAATCATGGTCTTTTGCTACAAGCTGCTCCTACAAATCAACCCTTATCTCTGATTGGCTTTTGTGATGCTGACTGGGCTTCTGACCCAGATGATAGGAGATCTACTTCAGGAGCTTGCATATATGTTGGACCTAATCTTGTTTCATGGTGGTCAAAGAAACAAACTTTGGTGGCACGTTCCAGTGCAGAAGCAGAATATAGAAGCCTTGCTAATCTGTCTGCTGAAATACTGTGGCTTCAATCTCTCTTGACTGAATTGAGTTGCAGATTCTATACTCCCAAGATCCTATGTGACAACTTGAGCACTGTCTCTCTAGCTCACAACCCTACTCTGCATCACAGAACTAAGCACATGGAGCTTGATATATTCTTTGTTCGAGAAAAAGTTCTCAACAAAAGTCTGGTTGTGTCTCATGTGCCAGCCCAGGATCAGTGGGCAGACATTCTTACTAAACCATTGTCTGCTGCAAAGTTCAGTCCCCTTCGTGCCAAACTTAGAGTGTTCGACAAGGAAAGCTTGGCAAAGACACCATCAGATTCAGCAAGGGAATGTTAGAGTATATAGTGTTAGAGCTAAGAAGCTTCTAGTTAGTTATTGTAATAAGTAGTTAGCTTTCTGTTTTAGCCTAACTGAGTTAGTTACATATGTAACAAACTCTAGATTCTATCTACACTAGTTTGAGTTAGTTACATATGTAACAAACTCTAGATTCTATATAAAGTTAGAATCACATCATTGTAAACACAATTTTCAATCAATGAATATTCTCTCTACATTCTCTGAATTCATCAGTTTCTATCATATCACAATAAATAGGTACATTTTCGTACCTTATTGAGAAATCTTCAAGCTGATTTTTGATCCATAAAACTTGAGAACAGCAGCTTGCAGCTGATACATATTCAGCTTCAGTGGTAGATAATGCTATCGTGTTTTGTTTTCTGCATGACCAGCTTATGAGTGCTTTTCCAAGAAATTGGCATGCACCACTTGTACTTTTTCTTTCAATTTTGTCTCCAGCGTAGTCAGCGTCACAATAAGCTATTAAATCAAAAATAGAATCTTTGCTATACCAAAGACCAAGATTAGTAGTACCGACAAGATATCTGAAAATTCTTTTAACAGCAGTTAGGTGCGATTCTCTAGGAGAAGTTTGAAAACGTGCACATAAACCTACTGCAAAAACTATGTCTGGTCTACTTGCAGTTAAGTACAATAGAGATCCAATCATACCTCTATATTCCTTTTCAGGAACAATTTTTCCTTCCTCATCTTTATCCAAATTTGTAGATGGATGCATGGGAGTTGCCATAATTTTGGCTTCATTCATTTTATATTTTTTGAGAAGATCTTTAATATATTTTTCTTGACAAATAAAAATTCCATTCATTTCTTGTTTAATTTGTAAACCAAGAAAATATCTCAGTTCTCCCATCATGCTCATCTCAAATTCATTTTGCATGAGATGGGAAAAATCTTCACATAATTTTTCATTTGTTGATCCAAAAATAATATCATCAACATAGACTTGAACAATTAATAAATCCAATTTATCAATTTTTGTAAAAAGAGTTGTGTCAATTTTTCCTCTAGAAAAATTGTTCTTGATTAAGAATGCACTTAATCTGTCATACCAAGCTCTTGGAGCTTGTTTTAGACCATACAAAGCTTTTGAAAGTTTGAACACATGATCTTTTTTCTTTTCATTTTCAAAACCAGGAGGTTGATGAACATACACCTCTTCATTTAGAAAACCATTCAAAAAAGCACTTTTAACATCCATTTGAAATAATTTAATATTTTTATGTGATGCATATGCTAAAAGAATTCTTATTGCTTCTAACCTGGCAACTGGAGCAAAAGTTTCATCGTAATCAATACCTTCTTGCTGGTTATATCCTTGAGCAACAAGTCTTGCCTTGTTTCTAATAACCTTACCTTCTTCATCTAGCTTGTTTCGAAAAACCCATCTTGTTCCTATGATTGAATGATCTGTAGGAGATGGAACAAGTAACCAAACTTGATTTTTCTCAAACTGAAGAAGTTCTTCTCTCATTGCTTCTACCCATGAATTATCAATAATGGCTTCGCCAATGGATTTTGGCTCTATCTGAGAGATCATTGTCATGTTGTTATCATTGTCTTTGAATGATAGTCTTGTTCTTATTCCATCAGTGGAACTTCCAATGATTTGATCTTGAGGATGATTCCCAACAATTCTTTGGAGGAAGAAGAGGATCATCTTCTTTCTTTTGATTTGGAATATCCTGAGAAGTTAGTTATTCTTGCTCATCATCAATTGATGGCATTATAAGATCATCAAATTCATCAAAGATAATATTTATGCTTATTTCCATGGTTTGAGTTTTTAAGTTATAAATTCTATATCCTTTAGAATTAGTAGCATAACCTAAGAAAATAGCTTTATCTGATTTTGAATCAAATTTACCAAGATTATCTTTTGTGTTTAAGATATAACAAAAACATCCAAAAATATGAAAATATGATATGTTTGGTTTTCTATTTTTCCAAAGTTCATATGGAGTTTTGTCTAGAATTTTTCTTATTAAAACTCTATTTAAAATATAGCAAGAGGTACTTATGGCTTCAGCCCAAAAATATTTTTCAACATTTGATTCATTTAACATTGTTCTTGCCATTTCTTGTAAAGTTCTATTTTTCCTTTCAACAACTCCATTTTGCTGAGGAGTTCTTGCACAAGAAAAATTATGAGAAATACCATTTTCATCAAAGAATGATTTGAAAGATAAATTTTCAAATTCTCCTCCATGATCACTTCTGACAGAGATGATATTTGAGCTTTGTTCATTTTGAACAAGTTTACAAAAGTTTTGGAAAGCATCACAAGATTCATCTTTATTTTTCAAAAACAAAACCCATGTGTATCTGGAGAAATCATCAACTATAACAAAACCATATTGTTTTCCACCAAGACTAGTGGTGTTGACAGGACCAAATAAATCAATGTGAAGTAGTTCTAGAGGTTTTTTAGTTGAAATAAAATCTTTTGGATAAAAACTACTTTTGACTTGTTTTCCTCTTACACAAACTTCACAGATTTTATCTTTGTCAAACTTAATTTTTGGAAGACCTCTTACTAGATCAAGTTGAGATAATTTTGAAATTGTTTTCATGCTTATATGACCAGCTCTTTTGTGCCAAATCCATTTATCTTTTTCGATAGACATAAAACATGATTCAGCTGGAATGTCATCTAAGTATAAAACATACAAATTTTTCTTTCTTGATCCGGAAAAGAAAACTTTTCCTGATGAAGTTTGTTTGACTTCACAAATATTTGGTTTAAAAATAACTTCAAAACCACTATCACATAATTGACTAATACTAAGTAAATTATGTTTTAGACCTTCTACATATTGAACATCTTCAATTTTTGCAGAATCATTATTACCTATAATACCTTTTCCTTTTATTTGTGCAGTATTATTATTACCAAACGTAACTGACCCTCCTTCTTTTTTGATGAAGGAGAGAAAACACCTTTTATCTCCTGTCATGTGTTTTGAACAGCCACTGTCCAAAAACCATGGCTTTTTCTTTGCACCTTGAGAGTATCCCTGCATTTTGAGATTTTCGTTTAGGTGCCCATAATGACTTGGGTCCTTGAGGGTTAGTTTTCACAGTTTGTTTATTCTTAAAATAGCATTCTTTTTCAAGATGCCCAAAGTTTTTGCAAAATGAACAATGTTTATTTTTTCTCTCCAAGTGACGATAACGTTTTGGTTCATAGTAAAAACTTTCACAACTTTCTTTTTGATAGCAAATTGATTCATGATGACCATTTTTGTTACAAAATGAACATCTCAACTTAAAATCTCTTTTTGCTGGCAAAACAACATTTTCAAAAATTTTGTTTTTAACTTCATTAAAACCTAAGCCATTTTTGTTAAGAGCTTGAGATTGTGATCCCATAATGTTTTGAAAAGTTTCAGTTGATTTTATAAACCCAGTGAGATCATTTCTCAGTTCTTTTATATCATTTTTCAACACAACATTTTCATCTATTTTCTTAGATAAAACACTAGAGCAAACTTGTTTTTCTTTTGACTCAATTAAGTCTTTGTTAATTTTTTCAAAATTAAGAATATCAATTTGAAGTTTTTTCTTTTCTTCTTTTAGTTCAGAAACTTCTTTTTGTAATAAAAAACATTGTTTGGATAAGAATTCAGAATCATGTAATAAACTATCAAAATTAGTTTCTAATTCTTCATAAGGATGAGTTTTATCAAAGAGAAATACCTCATCATTTTCTGAATCTGCCATTAGACAGATGTTGGCTTCTTCTTCTTCTTTATTTGTTTCAAATTCATCATCATCATCCCAGGTAGCTAACATGGATTTTTTCTTGAAGGGAAAATTTCTGGGTGATTTGTTTAAGGGACATTCTGATTTGTAATGTCCAAGTTTGTTGCAACCAAAGCAGGTCACTTGACTTTTGTCAAAGTCATTTTTCTGCATATCTTTTCCTGAAGAAAAGTTTCTTCTAATTTGATCTCTTCTTCTTAACATACGTTGGATTTTGCCAGAAATGAGAGCTAGTTCTCCTTCTGCCTCTTCTTGGGTAGATTCTAATTCCTTAGAGTCATCTTCTAAAAAACTTATATCTTTTTGAGAAGCTTTTAAAGCAATGGTTTTTTCCTTTTTTAAAGGTTTATCTCCTTGAAGAATAACTTCATGAGCTTTTAAAGTACCAATAAGATCTTCTATGGGAAGTGTTTTCAAATCTTTAGTTTGAGTAATGGCAGTAACCATTGGTCTCCAAGTGATTGGAAGACATCTCAAAAGTTTTCTAATTCTATCATTAGTTGAAAAAGTTTTTCCAAGAGATCTTAATTCATTTATGATAGTAGTAAATCTTGAAAACATTTCATCAATAGTTTCGTTTTCAATCATTTCAAAAGTTTCAAATTTATTAGTTCCTATGTCTATTCTTGTTTCTTTTACATGACTAGTTCCTTCATGGTGAACTTGTAAAGTGTCCCAAACCTTTTTAGCAGTATCACATTCATCTACTCTTTCACTTTCTTCCATGCTTAGAGCACAGGATAGAAATAAATGAGCTTTAGAGTTTAGGAGTACCTTTTGTTGTTCGTCAGTTGTCCATGCATCTTCAGGTTTGTCTGAAATGACTCCCTCAGCAGAAGTTATAGTAGGAACATAATCTCCTTCTGTGACTATGCGCCACATTCCTACTTCTTGAGATTTTAAAAACAATTGCATTTTGTTTTTCCAAAAATAGTAATTCTTTCCAGTGAACAAAGGTGGTCTTGAAGCAGATCCTCCTTCTAGAATGTATCTTTCTTTTGACATTTTTCTTCCTGAATCTTTTTCCTCTAACACTTGTTAAGTGTATAAACCTGTAGAGACAGGCTCTGATGCCAATTAAAGTAGCAATAAATGTCACAAGAAAGGGGGGGTTTGAATTGTGACCCTTTTTAAAATTATTTTATGTGAGTTTAAAATAACTCAAGACAATATTTCTTTTAATTGGTTAGTTAACAATTAACAAAGAAATATAGTTAGCAACAATAAAATAAACAATATATAAATGAACAAAATAAATACTGAGTTAGTTGCTGAATAAGTAAATGTTTAAGGCCCAGAGCACTCTGGTATTACTCAGTTAGTTAGTTTAGTATGTTTTAAGGATTTTAGAGTCCAAGAGAAAAACACACAAAAGTTATCCTGGTTCACCCAACTTGGGCTAGTCCAGTCCTCACAGTCCTTGTGAGATTGTCCACTATAAATGCTCAGATCAGAACCTTCTGCTTCGCATCAAAAACTTGATCACAACTGGATCAATACAAACTGCTTTTCTTCACTAGAAAAGACTTTTACACAAATGCTTTTCTTCACTCGAAAAGACTTTCACACAAATGTTTTTCTTCACTCGAAAAGACTTTCACTCAAAATGCTTTTCTTCACTCGAAAAGACTTTCTCACAAACACTCAATCTAACATGAAAGAAAGACTTGAGAGGGTTACAATATTTGTGGGGAATATGGGTTAAATCAACTCAAGTGAGAGATTGATAATAGCAAGCTTTGTCTATTTGTTTTTCATAAATTTATGATTGATATCTTTGATGCTTTGCTTTGCTTTTGAAGAGTTTATTACTTGTTGATTTTTGCTTCAACTAAGTATATGATTTGATTCTTTTTGCAAACTCTTAATCTTCTCTTCATGTAGCTCCATTGTATTTATAGGCAAATATAACCTTGGAGGAGCGTATGAGAGAGGGATTTGAATTTCAAATCCAACTTGACATGTCACAATGTTGTGCTGTCAATTTGCTGTGAATAGTGCGTTATCGTTGCTTCAGTAACATTACCGTTATGGCAATCTGCACTACACTTTTAATCCAATGACAACCACTGCATTTACGTGGCCCATATATGTCCATAAGAAGGAATCTTTCCTAATTTAGGGTTGGACAACTTGTATGCAAGTGGGAAAAAATATCATGTAATAATTGTACTTGTTTTGGTGACTCATGTCCTTTGTTGTTTTCTTGTCCCCTCTATGTTCCCTTGAAGAGAAAGAGGCTTGCTACAACTTGGCTTATGGTGTGACTTCACCTTGTTGGCCAATTTTCGTCCAAGCCATCATTGTGTGATGTGGCTTTCATTTGAATTTCAAATCTTCTTCAATCATTGATGGAAGCTTCCTTTGTTTGTCCAAAGGGGCTTTTATTCACTTTAGTCCAAAAAGGCTTTATGGCCCATGATTCAATTTATGCCATGTTTGGCATATTCCTTACATAAGTGTTTCCTTAAAATACTACCACTTTTGATGAGGCAAAGGAATAATATCTTTGTGAAGCACTTCATCATTTATGCCAAGACTTTAAGATGCTTCTTTTGTTTCTACTCATTGCTTATATGTTTTGCTTGTCCATTGGTTGCTCATCCATAACGTTACCGTTGACAGATGATATCATTATCGTTGAAACATTTCTCACAAAACACATTAGTAGATAACAAGATAATCATAATTAAAATTAATTAATATGTTTGTTATCTTTAAAACATCAAATAAGGATTTTGTCCTCAACACTAAATTCGCTAACCCTTCGGACCCTCAATCCGCCAACCTCTCTATCGTGACAAATTTTGTCCCAGTTTATACATGCAGGTGCCTTCAAGAAGGAAAGCAAGTAAACCGATAATGATAACAAGACAAATTTGAGCAATATAACCGTCCACCCATCGACAAATGCCTACTCTTCTAACCAGATAACTGTTTCTGAATTTTAATAAGTAATAAGGTAACCACATAGCATGACAGTGACGATTGCTTCCAATAGGGAGGCCACCTCATATAAATTAGCCACAGTCTTCTAAAAATATAAAATGGTGTTTTGGTCCCTGTAAAAGTTGTCGTGTTTTTGTTTTTAGTCCTTGTGTCTTTTTCTTTTAGCAATTCATCTTTGTATATTAAAATCTTTTGGTTTTAGTCCCTAAATCTAAAATTCGTAGGAAAATCCACAGGAAAACCTGCGAATTTTCTTGCAGATTTTACTGCGGATTTTAGCTTTAGGGACTAAAAGCAAAAACACTTCAACTTACATGGATGAATTCTTAAAAAAAAAAAAAAAAGATACAAGGACTAAAAGCAAAAACACGTTAGCTTACAAGGACCAAAATATCATTTAAACCAAATATAAAATAAATTAGCCAAGTGTAAAAAAATAAATATAATTTAGCCATATTAACCTTTTGTTATCTATTGATTTAAATTATTAGATATTTCTCTACTCTTTTTTATGTTAGTTTCAATTAAGGAAGATATTCGCAATTGCATATACTAATTAGTAATTAATGGAAGTGATTGAGATATATGAGGTGTATTGGATTGAAATTTCAATGAATTATTGAATTTTAAAAGATCTTTTTATAATAAAAAAGTCTTGTGGTATTCAATCAAGAATTTTATAAAAGTTAAATAAATTTTGTAGTATTTTTTTTTTGGTTACAAATTTTTTTTTTTTTTGGATACAAAAGGGGCCTAAGCCCAAGGGAAGAAACTAAACAGAGATGACTCTAGGGGTAGTAACCCCCATTACATCCATAAGCAACAAACTACTCAAACTAGCCGGACATTGTTCATAAATACGTAGTCCAGGCCCATGGTCGCATCCCATGTTGGCAAGAGCATCCGCACAAGCATTTGCTTCACGGTATGTGTGACAAATTCTAATCTCCCAATCCAATGCTAACAGCTGACGAATTTCCTGAATAAGCCTCCATCCGGCAATACTACCAGTATTAGCACTGTTTAGCGTCTGGACCACAACTCTAGAATCCACTTGCACCTTCAACTTGGTGATGTCGTATTCCCGCGCAAGCCTAAGACCATCAAGCACACCCCACAACTCGGCAAGATAAGCACTGCACATTCCTAAATGACGAGAGAATCCACCTAACCATTGCCCGTTAGAATTACGGAGTAACCCGCCACAACCAGCTGCCGCATCCCGTCTACTCGCGCCATCTGTATTCAGAACAACCCAACCCATCTTTGGTTGTTGCCACGCAATGTCCACCTCCTGCTGATGTCGAGTTGGGAGGGCGATATTATTAACATTTGCTGCCATATACTGTAAATGACAGTCAAGAATGTATCGCCATGGATGAATGGGACGCAACCTTGTTTCATCATGTGTTTCTCTATTCCGCCAAGTCCACAGAGAATGACAACTTGTTGCCCAAACACTAGACCATTCCATATGCATATTTCTTCCCAAATCTTGCTGCAAATTCATGTGAATCCAGGTCTTGAGTTCTGCAGTAAAAAACTTTTCACGAGCAGCATTATTCAATAAGTTGCACCATACACTTTTAGCTAAAGGGCAATCCCTTAAGACATGTAATGTATCTTCAATAATATCTACACAAATTTTTTGTAGTATTCAATTAAGACAATCACGATTTTTTACAAGGCAATAAAATATATTGGTATTCAATTGAGATTTCTTACAACTTTTAAAATGTCTATCGGTATTCAAAAATCTATAGATTTTGACGGATTCTTTTTTGAGATGAATTTTGATGAACTTTTTAATTAAAATACAAATGAAACACTCATCTAAGAATCTCACTCAAATCCTTGATAATTTTCATAATCTTTCCAAACTTTTCACAATTCATTAATCACTTTTCACAATCAATTCTTGTGTAATCTCTTACAAACTTTTTCATGCTAATTTTCTTCGTGCCGGCATCTCTCTTTTTCTTTTCTTTTTCGCAAAAGCATGTTTTTTTACATCTATCTGGTGACAAGGTTAAACAGCGATGGCGGTAGGGATGATTATTCTGGAATATTTTGAAGCAAGATGAGATATTTTATGTTGTTTTCGATTAAAAAAATAATAATTTATAATTGTGTGGCTTTGTAAGTAAAACTGCAAAAGAGTATTGACAAACAGAAAGGTTACAAAATTCCTAGTGTGCCTTTACCACTTCATGAGATTTTTGCGACGATAATTTTTTCATTATATAGCACCACTATATTATTATTAGGACCAAACTTATGTACAGTTCCATATACACAGTTCTTACTGTGCTAGATACATGGGGAAGTTATTTTTATTTAAAAACAATTTTCTTTTTCTTTTTTTAATTAAAAAATATAAATAACTACATTTTCGTGAGAGGAACAGGAAAAACTGCATCTAAAGAAATGCATATAATTTTTGTCCTTATTATTATTCTTATTTTTTCTTAATTTTTTTTGAATTTTTTGAAATATTAAAAATTCATAAAGTTCCTTAAAATTTTAAAAGTCTTTGTTACAAATCCATTACAATCATGAGTTAAGAATCCTGATTATAAAAAGTCTTTAAAAAAAATCTTCTAAAATTTCACAAAATCAATATAATCCCACAAAATCTTTTAAAATCTTCATGATTTTTTTTGTTAAAATTATCTTTCAAAATCCTAATCCAATACACATTTTATTTAAGAAATTTATCCTTGAACAAATTTTTTTGTCAAATGGTAAAGGTAACCGTCCCTCTCTTGATTTGACCCCAAAATTATTTATTAACAATAAATTGTTCCAAATTGTAGATGGTTAGGAATTCAAACTATTAATCCTACATATGAATTAAAATTTTGTTGAAAATGAAGAATATTAGTCACTGCTATCTTGATATTTCAAAAAACCCAAAACTATATATATGAACTAATGAAAGTATAGGCAGCTTATCCGTTAGATTAATCTCAGTTACGGAATAGTCTATGCAGTTCCGCGTGGAGAATATATTTAGTTTATAAAAAAAATATAGGCAATTAAAAAAAACTAATGAAAGTATAAAAATTGAAAATAAATTGGCAATAGAAACTCGCCCCTCTCAGTCCAATGTAACAAATTAAACCGTCAGAACTCAGAAGCATTTCCACCAAAGGGAACAAATTTCTTATTACCATGTGTATAATAATTGTTCTGTTAAAAAAAAAAAAGAAATGAGTATAATAATTGCCATGGTCAATTAGCAAAAAAAGAAGAAAAAAAAAACTGCTACGGTCAATTTAAAAGGTCAATTAAAAGACGAGTAATAATAAAACAAAAAATACAATAACGTTTTTTTTTTTTTTATAAGCAAAAGATGAATTATAAAGAATACAAGGGGTACTCAATCCTTACAATTTATAGAAAATCGTCTTAGTTGTGTTGGAATCGAACTAAAGGATTGTGACACCAATTTATATATATCTTTTATTGTCTTTTCTTTATGTTTTTTTATGCTTTCCTTTAGGAAAGTAGTTTCAGCTTGTTAACAGGTTCCTAACCACAATTGTGGCACAATATAACGGTTTTAGGCGTGTATGCAACATGTCACAATTATAGTTGAAATATCTCTGTACTCTTTTTAATATATTTACTTATAGAGGAGAAGGGATCGAGAGAGGGAGTTAATTAAGCTAAAATGGATTGTGACCCGAGATTGAAGAAGTGAAAAACACAAAAGAAAGTATTCAATGGTAAGCAGCAATGGTTATTTATCCATTTTCAATTTTGTAAGCTCGCAATAACTACTTTTTTTTCAATTATATTCTACTTTATCAATTATTTTACGTACATGATAGAGTAAAGATGAACGATAATAATATAAACTTTCAAATAAATTTATAGAACTAACCTCTCGGTTGTCACCATAAGAAAATTGTGTTTTTACCAAAGCTATTTTCGAAAGGTACATCCACTAGGATACACTTTTGACATGCACTCAAAAATGTGTGTCGAACAACAAAATGTACATTGTAGAAAACACAAGTCAACTCAGGCTGACGAAATTAACCTCTCTTAAATGCAATGACAGATAATAAAACACAAAATGAAATCTTGAAGACGCGCGAGTACATGAATGAGTAAAGAGAAAATATAAGAATATATTTGAAATTTGCTTATTAATCAATATCATTTATTCATATATATATATATATATATATATATATATATATATATATATGTGTGTGTGTGTGGTATATCGACTTTCAAATAAATTCACAAAACAAATCTCCGAGTTTCAAATACCAGAAAATCGTGCTTTTTATAGAACTTTTTCCGAGGGGCACAACCCAGGGCCCACTTTTCATCTGTTCTCCTTTTCCCCTCTCTCGCGAATAAACCAAAAAATGAACTTCTGTTTCCAATTTTGAAAATTATGTTTTTCCGGAGCTTTTTCGAGCGGCATGACACAATAGAGCCCACTTTTCATCAGTTATCTCCCTCTCTCTCTCTCTCACTCAGAAACCAAACTCCTTCATCACATGCACTCAGAAAATACACAAAACAACCTGCTATGCAAAAACGTACCTCGTATATACACCAAACCGCCAGCTAGCTAATAAAAAAGTTTGGAAACATTAAGCTATAGTTGAATCAAAATCAATCCATCATCACTAAAATGGCAGAAGCACATCCAATTGAATCATCTACAAGCTCCAATGAGAAGGAGATGTCCGAGTCAGAGATTGAAGTTGCTAATCAACTTATTCAACTTAGTAGCTGCAAGAGGAAGAATATGATGACATTGGAAGAGGAATTAGAGGTTGATGATGAAGCCATAGCTAAGATGAAACCTCAGCCAAAGAATCACCAGAAGAAGAAAAAGAAATATCGTTCTCTTGTTGATATATACAAGACGACTACCCCCATATGAACAAGGGATTAATTAATGAAAACCCTAAACCAGGTAGGTAATTAAGATCTGTCTCAACTCTCAACAATAATCTTAATGATATATAGTTTTTTCTTAATTATTAGTTGCATTGTTGATACAATCATGTCTCGATTGTTAACTTTGTACAGCTCAATATATCTTTCGTTTATCTTTTAATAACCGTGAGATGATGATGATGATGATGATTTTTCTTTGTTTTAAAAAATGGTTTAGTTTTAGTCAAAAAAAAAAAAAAAAGTTTAGTTGTGCTCGTAAGCATAGTTCGATTGGTATGAATATTACAATATATACATGGTTGGGGTTTGAACTTGGGATCTCCTACATATTCACCTCAAGAAGTGAATTTCTAGTCATTAGGCTACATGACAACAAAAAAATCAATCGGTTTTGTGTAGATCTGATATGGGTGTTCGCGGTTTGTTTTGGATTGGTTTTGAGGCAAAAACTCATCCGAACTAAACATAAAATTATTCGCAGTTCAGTTTTGGATGGCTAATTAAAAAAATATGATCTGATCCAATTTTGTGCGGTTAAATTTGGATTGATTTTTGATACCCAAATTGTAATTTTTTTTATTAAATATTGTATTAGAGTTAAATATTATTTTAGGTCCTATAAATATACCAAATATCATTTTTAGTTCCTCTAAAAAAATTTCCTTCAAACTTTAGTCCCTCCAAATTTTATGCTTTCAATTTTAATCCCTATTTTTTTTTTCCCTTAAACTTCACGTATCATGTTTTAAATGACTTTTTTTGAAAAACATGTCGTTATTAAGATCTTAAAATGATAATTAAACTATTTAATCTTCAGTTATTAGTAATTTATCTAAAAATTTAAATTAAAGATTAAATTGTTAAACGAAGTATTAAATAGTTGAATCGGTTTAGATTTAGACACTCATAGATCATAAGCAATTGGAAACATGTGCAATCACACACACACATATATACATGTTAACTGGTTTCATGACAAGTTAATTAACGATGATGGAGGCTTCAATATTTATGTTAGTTTTGAACCTTTAATTTTCATATTGGGGCTGGCTATTATCTTATGCAAGGTATATATAAAGTTTTATCACTTTGTATACGAGTTTGATGCGTAAGATAAGAGATATGATAGGATAAGTATCATATTATGTTTCAATTCAGTGTTTAGTGAGATAACATGATATGATAAATTAATTCTTAATTTGAGCTGGGTTATCAGTAGGATAAGATAAGAAAATAATTTACTGATTTATTTCATAAAATATATTTTAGAATAAAAAATTAAAATTAAAAAAATATAAATAATTAATTTTTAAATATATACACGATTTTCTTACAAAGGTAATTTTATAATTTATATAAATCTAAAAAATCAAAATTCTATTAAAATTACAATATTTAAAAGTAAAATAATTATTAAAAATTGAAAAATAGGGTTATTAACTTAAATTTTATAACACATTAAACATAATTTTCTTTCAATGGGAGTTTTATTTATATATATATTATCTAACATATATATATGAAAATTTTAACTTGTTTATTTGCTCATGATTTTTATTTAAAGTTATATAAAAGTATATGATTAGTTATTTAAATTTTATATTTATAACATTAAGTAGTACGGAATCATTTAGGAAAAATAATTGTTTTACGAAGGTAATTTTATCATTTAAATATAATGTTTCTTATCATATTAATATATTATGATGAAATGTGTATAAAAAACATGATATAATATTTATCATGTTTATTATTTTGTGTGCACAAAATACATGATAGAATCACTATTATCCCACTTATATCTTTTCATATTTTTATTCTATTTTATATTCTATCTTATCATGATCATATCATACACACTAAACGGATAGTAAATTGCAAACCACGATTGCGGCACAATACAACGGTTGTAGTACGTAGTGCATGCAAATATTTCACAACTAGGTAGCATTTGTCTATAACTGTAATATAGAATTATAGTTGAAATATCTTTGTATTCTTTTTAATATATTTACTTATAAAAAAATGGAGAGACAAGTTGAATAATATATTTACCATAGTTTTTTTTTTTTACAGAATATATTTACTATATGTTTGTATGTTTGATGAATTATTTTTGATATTATTATTATCCTTGGTTTTTTTTTTGACGCGATTATTATTATCCTTATTGTTTATGCACCATATCTCATATGAATATGTTTTTACTCATGTTTGTTTTCTTGTTGTGTCTTACTTTATGGTGCAGATACTTAAGTAAAGGAGTAATCTATGTTTCTTATTTGCGGATGATTGCGTAGTTGGCCGTCTTCGTTTAATTTATTATTTAAGTATTTAAGTCAGTTATTTCTCTGAGTCACTCTCATAGTGTAATATTGAGAGGGGTAAATTTATCTAAGTTTTATTTCGTTGTTGTTTGTTTTTCAATTAAATAATATTATTTTTCCTTTATAAAGTTTATTAATCGAGAAGATAATTAAAGTTGCTATTAAATTTTTAAAGTATTTTCCGCTATGAATCTTTAAATAATTGATTAGTATGTTATGTCGTGAAAATACAAACAATTTGAATGATGAAAAATGTCCCGGACCAGTTTCCCCAGAAGAGAGATATTAGCATCCCTTGCTGGTCGAATGCCCAAACCACCACACTGCTTAGGACGAGCAATTTTATTCCACCCCACCAAGTGAATTCCTTTATTGTTGGAGTCTCTCCATATGAAAGTACGAGTAGTTTGGTCTATGATATCACAAATGCTTTGAGGAAGCCAAGCAATTTGCATGTAGTAGGTGGGAATAGAGGTGAGGACGGAAGATGCTAGTGCCAAACGGCCCGGTTTGTTAAGTAGTTTGTTCTTCCAAGAAGTAAAAATATACACACCCTGTTGAGATGTGATATGATTGCATCGCGATGTCTAAGAACACGATCTAATAGATCGTTGTATCGAGTAGTTGGATCATAGTCTCTTACCATAAAAATGGCTGCATGTGCAGCAACACCAACTATGAGAAATCCCTCAATCCACATGTGATGTGTGAACAATGCCGAGATTGCATTTTGTCAATAATAAAGTGAAAATCACTTCTCTTGGCTCTCCCTTTGAGAATATGAAAGCCTAGGTATTTTGGAGGTAAGTTTGTGGATTTTGACCTGAGAAATACCTCCAGAGTAAAAAGCTCGAGACTTCAACAGATTAATCTTGAGATTTGAAGCTCGGCTGAAGCGGGCAAAAAAGTCATTTATGAAACGTAGTATTAATTTAACCATTTCCTTGCTTGTGAGCTTTTCTTCTTTTGTTTTCTTTTTCCATTGGTCTCAGCACTAACATTTTCCTATTATTTTTGCTTTGATGTTGTTATAATTGACTTTATTCTTCATTTTTGCTTTTAATGTGACTTTTCCTATTTTCTTTTTATTTGTGACATCATTTCATTTTTATCTTCTTTGATAGTATTCCTTTTTTTGTAATTTTTTTTTTTATCAAATAGCTGTATTCTTCTCTTGGTACATCATTGTTTTTATTTATTTGTTTGGAACTTTTCATTCAAAAGTAGTACATGTTGAATATCATAGTGTAAATTTTACAAAATGATGATAACTCGATAATAGATGGTTTGATTTGTGTTTACGAAATTATAAAAATACAAATGTAAATTAGCTTTAAAGAATTACTCTTTTCCCTGCGGACAAAATAATTAAAAAAAATCTCTCACCTCTTACAAATAATAATTAAAAAAAAAAATCATTGTCTCCCCTCCTCTCCCCTTTTCATTCCCTCTTTTGAACCAAACCAACTCTAACAATGTGTTTGGTTGAGGTGATTTTCAGACGAGAGAAACAAGTGAGAGAGAAATAGAGGAGAAAGTGGGAATTTCATCTGTTTGGTTTATCAGAGAATTATCGAAGAGAGAAGGATCAAGCCATGGGACCCACTAATATTTCAATCTTCTCATATGTGCGAAGAAACGAGAGAGAAACCGTTCATTTTTACAGCTTTCCATTTTTGCCCCTGTCTTCTCTCCATGTATGCACTGGAACACAACGAAGACCACTTATTTGACATAACAAGCCATTTTTACCAGTTATAAAACCCCTAGCAAGCTATGAACGAGAAACGTAAAAAACAAAATTGAAAAGCTCCGATTGAGCTACAACTGCAATATGAGAAGACAAAAAACAAGGAATCCAACATTCTAACTCAAGCAATACTTGGATCTGGTTTGGGAGATGATTTTCTTTTACAAATGGTGATGTTGTTATTATAGGGTCAAGCTCAATGAGTTCGGTGTTACCATGGGAGATGCAAGAAGAAACTAGAAGCGTTGGTGGACAAAGAAAGATAGTGAGGGTGGGGAGTTGATTTATTAAATTATTAAATTATAAAAAATAATAATTAATCCGTAAAATTGATTTATTAATTTATTAATCAATGGGTGACTGGTGGTTAAACTTAAACAATATAAAGGAGAAATAATTTCAATTATTATTAAAAAATAATAATTTTATTACAACCATAATATTTGTTTTTTGGTTAAGGATATTTTTGTCTTTTTGAACTCAATTACATTTCTCTCTTTTCATTCTCTATTCAACCAAACAAAAGAAATATGAAAGAAGTCTCTTCTTTCATTCCTATTTCTTCTCTCTTTCTCTTATACCAAACAATATATTAAATCTACTCTATTTCTCTTATTTTTCTTTCTTTTCATACTCTCTCTCACCTCTTTCTCTCTTCTCTTTTTATTTTTACAACCAATCAAAGCATAAGTGACATAGAAATATATGATTCCCTTCCCTTGACTTGACTGAGCCAAACTGATCTTAAAGTACAGAAATGCTCAGTTTTGTAAGAGAGAAAAATAGTACTATATGACGTCGTGAATCCTGCCCAAAATTTATAGTACATAAATGAAACGTCGTCAACTACAAAGAAAACTTAGAAAAACTTACTGCAATAATTTCTATTTGAAAATTTGGAATACTTTTGACTTTTTTTCAAAGTCTAAACAATACCTAACTCAACCTGCCTAACTTAAAATTATGATGAACAGAACTGCAGTAACATGGTTGCAACATTGAACGCTTCAAATAATACCAAGTTAACAGCTAACAAATAACTAAGCAGAGAGAGGCAACCCTCTTCTAACTGAACATATACATGACAACCAACACTCGGGTGATCAAGCAGCTGGACCACGGCCTGCATCACGACCACGCCCGAAGCCCCTTCCCCTTCCACGACCTCGGCCTGCACATCATCAAACAAAAATTAGTACAGGCATCCTTAAATAATTTTCAAATGCCAAGACAAGAAGGTAACACGACAACAAGAGTAAAAATTGGCAAGTTCAAATTAAGTAATTTTCTTATGGGGCTTGATTTAATAGGAAGCATCGCGTAATGCAAATAGCACACAGCAAAATATTTGACTGGACTAAAATAAACAAATTTGTTCTGTATGACAGCACACAACTGGTATTGATCAAACTTCATTTGATAATACTTTATACATCACAACTTATTTATATCCGGAAACCTGAAATTGGTGGACTCAAATGCTTACCACGTGGGGCAGGTGGTGCATCATATTCACCATTGTCGTAATACCCAACTGGTTGGGCACCATATCCCCGTCCTCGTCCCCGGAACGCACGACCCCATGCACGGCCACGGCCTCTGTCACCATAGCCACGTCCACCATCACCATATTCCATACCCCCATTATTGTACATTCCTACAAAGAATAAATTGTGTAGAAATAAGATCATTTTTTATTTTTAAAAGAAACCATAAAGAATAAATTGTGTAGAAATCAGATAATTTTTTATGTTAAATACAAGAGAAAGCATTTATGATAATTCTATAATCCACACTGCACCTAATTACAGTTAAATAAGCAAAACAAAAGACGCAGCAATACCTCTGCCTCTACCCCTGCCCCTTCCACGACCTCGCCCCCTTCCTCGCATTCTTGGTGAGCCTTCTGTTTCAAAGTTATATTCAACAACTAAGCATGCATAATAAGAAGTGTTCACTAGTTTGAAATATCAAAAGAAAAGACTATTAATTAACCTCCTTCGTCTTCATATTCATTTAGAGGTTTTACTTGATCAACTGGAATAGGAGGTTGATATCTGCATGAGGAAAAACAACTTAGATCTAGCCGACAGATAATACAGTTAAAAATCAAAACAAAAAAAATGGAATTTTAAAACATAGTGCGAAAGACAACCACATCTGTAAATCATGACTGCAACTAATTAGAGATAACAGTTTAATATTTAGTTGAACCCATGCATTAGTAAGACTCAAGCAAATAATTAAAAGTGTAAAATTGTAAACTAATAAGCTAAAGAAATCAAGCCCTTCCTTCCATCAGTTTACATCAAAGTCAGATAATCATAAGTACAAAGGCACGATTAACATAGTATTTGTCGCACTGCTTAAAGTCAGAGGTCTAATATGTTCAGTCGTACTTGAGCAGAGGTCTAATATGTTCAGTCGTACTTGATGTTGCTTTTGAAAAACCAAGTACAATTAAAAGTCGAATGCCAAAGGAAACATGCAAATAAATCTTAGTGAACCTATACATACGAAACTTTTTTCTAAAATAACACGATTGGTCGGGAATTTAAATAGACAAAGGGGGATTTAAGGGATAAAAATTTAAGAAAAATCTCTATTTTTTTAGAAGCTTGGAAATTGTGTTTGATATAAGAAAGCTAAAACATCACGAGTATATTTTACATAATTGATTCATATGTGCTTCATTAAAACCTTGGTCCTTTCTCATTTCCGATTCATCAAGCTAATATAAATCTTGTAACTATAAATAGTAAAAATTGTTCTGGACATCCATAGAAAGATAAAATGATACATTTAGTTCAGGAAAAAAAAAAAACACCATGAATGCTTTAATATAAGGCAAATGCTAACACGTGCATTCAACTTTTAAAAGTCAAACTATTGTTTTTTTCAAAGTAAAATTTCTACTTGGGGTTCCTTAACATGTGCCCTAACTTAGGGAACATGTCGGCAAGACCCTTAATATGATTAAGCTAATATTAATTAGTGCCAAAAGAGTTTGCTTCAAAAATAACTAAGCCCATAAAAGATAAAGCACGTATCAACATGATTTAAAGATAAGATGCCATACAATATCATGAAAGTTCTTACCCTGTGGAGGATGTATCCAGCTGTTTCTTTGACAAGGTAATTGTGATCATTGAAACATGACGAGTAGTCTCCAAACTGAGCAAGTAAAACACAAAAAGAAAACAATCACACCCATGCACATAAATTGTTTGACAAGGTAGTATAGAGGAAAAAATAAGCCATACGGAAGAAGGCCTTCTTCTAGTGGTTCCCATGTGTCAGTTATATCAGTTGATCCAATTTGAGTGTTCTGATGCAGACCAACAATCCTTCTCTGAAACAAGTAGAAAGAGCAGTCACAACAGTGAAACCAACAACAACAAAAAGCCAACCAATTTACTGCTAGAGATATCGACCCCTCACTTTTATTAGTTCAGTAATCATTACGGTCTTATTTATTGCACGTCCCATTGCTTTGACAACAATTTCATCAGATCCTTTCTCCTACAGAAAACACATGTAGGTAAATATTGAAAGTCAAGCAAAAATTGAAAAAATATATTAGTTGATTAGAGATAAATTGATACTTGCATGCATGTATCACACCAAACAAAATAAAAGAGAAAAGTCCTGAAAACAGCAAAAACTCATGTAAAATGATAAAGTAAAAACTAACCTAGTAAAAACAAAAAACCAGAGTTGGCTAAAGCGAAAATAAGGAAGTGCAAATGGTGAGATAGTGTTTAATAAGTTGGTTTTGTGGAGTTGACTTTGCAGTTGGGCCTAAAAATTAAGATTGTATCAAATCCTATCATGGGTTCATTGCGAGCCACTCGCCACATTATCCATTTGGCCCAATAGCATTCAACATAAGGGAATTTGTCGAGAAGGAATATCTCCCCCCCCACATAAAACTTGCATTTGAATATACCTTCACTCTGGCAGGGAATGATTGTCCTCTCCAAACCTACATTCTATCACTCTGGCAATCAGTTTTCAGTTTTCACATTCAAATATACATTCACTCTGTCTGTCTATCTTGGACTCGGTTTACTCGTGGATGACACTATGACTTGTATGACCTTCTCTTTTCTAGGTTTATGGTTTTATTGCATTTCCGATGACACTACATTTCAATCAACTTGTTTTCTCTATATGCAGCGTGAACTTTCCTATATACTCCATTCTGAGTACTAGTTCCTTATCTTATGAGAATTTATTCATGAACAGCACACTAAAAATTAACAAGTTATTAATACTCAAATCTTAAAAGTTACACACTGTATTACATTACATTACATAAACATACAGTAGAACAAAGTTTGGTACTACTAAAAATCTGAAACACAATTTCTCAAAAAATCTGAAACACAATTTTCAGTTAGGCATTAATCCTATCTATCCAACCTACTTCAAATTTAATTAGAATGTAATTATCTAATAAGAATGGTTTAATTAAGTACTATTTACTAACTTGAAAGAGAGTGGTAGCATAAGTGATATAGTTTCTCATTCTTCCTTGAGTAGTAATGCGGATCTCATTTTCGTTAATTGGAGCATCTGCTTTGGGCTTCTCTACCCTCTGATACCTATCCATCTGAATAATCAAAATCAAAATCAGAAGAATCAATTAGCGATAAACGTTTAATCGAAGCATTAATTGATGAATCTAGGGTTTATAATATTGAAGAGAGAAAAACAGAAAGAGATACCGTTAGCGTTGAGGCGAGGTTGGTTGGGAGGGTAGATTTGGGCGAATATGGCGATGATAGTACTCTCTCTGAGTTTGCAGGTTTTGGGGATATGGTGGGTTTGAATGTTGAGGGAGAGAAAAGGAGAAAGAAAATCGATTAATTAATTAAGCAGATTAAAAATGCTGATGAGTAGGGTTATGTGGTCGCGGTCTCATTGCCGATTAGACCGCTAAACTCATCTGGACCGTTACTATTACCCAATGGGCTTTTATGCTTCAGCCCACCAATCATATGGGCTTTTAAGCATCACCTCAATGAAGGAAAATTGCTCTTTTCGCCCCTTAATTGCCCCCAAAATTGAGGGTATTTTGGGGTTTTTGGGGGCTGATAGCAATTCAAGGGGCTAGATGATCAATTTTCACAAAGAAGATCTTTAAATAATGTACTAGGAAAAATAGCTCAAATTTGAACCTTCGAGTTGCTTATTTAATAGGTATTTTATAAACAAAAGTCAAACGTGTGTCCTCTAATTTAGGGGAGAAAACAACTTGACCAATACACAACATGCTACAAGAAAAATCCATTGGCTACTGGTGAATTATCTCATGAATAAAATGGCAGATCGTAAAGTGAGATGTGAATCCGAAAACAATGATGTGTCTAGTGGTGCTCTGGTTGCAGTTCAAATGCTTATGCTACTCAACAATGCGACAACAACAACAATGTTGTTAGGAAGGGAGAGGGAGAAAAGAATCCCAAGGAAAGAAATTGGTCAATGACTTAATATTAAGATTAATCACATTGATGAACCGGGAAGATGAAGAAGTATCAATTTGTTGTAGACGTATATGCGGTGACAATCTATTAATCCAATATATTAAGAAACAAAGGTAGGTGCTTGATTAAAAATTTCAACAAGACTAGGGATAATTGGTTCGACCGTGTAAAAAGCAAGAACTAAAATGTTCAAAAAAAAAAAAAAAAAAGATGAAAACTACTCGTTAGACATTTGACCAAATAGACAAGCATAGTTAAATGACACTCAATTTTTTGCAATAACTACAAAATAAATGGGTTAGAAATAAATAAGGATAGACGGTACAAGAACTACGCACTAACTTTAAAGAACACGTAAATATGTATTTTTATATATAGATATATGAATATTCAACTTTCAATAAAGTTCTCATAAATTTTTTTGTCATTTAGTCACCCTCTTTCTCTCTGTCAGAAACGAAAGTCAAACTTATGTCCTATAAGTAAGAAGAAAAAAAACTCAACCAATACACAACATACTATAAGAAAAACTCATTGGCTAAGACCGGTGATTCCTTTGTCAAATAAAATGGGGAATCGTAAAGTGAGATGTGAAACCCAAAACAATGGTGATGTGTCTAGTGTCGTTCTCGGTGTAGTTCAGGGGCTTCTGCAACTCAAAAATGAAAGCAGTAGCAGCAGCAACAACAACAACAATGTTGTTATGAGGGGGAGGGAGAAAAGAATTTCAAAGAAAGAGGTTGATCAAAGACTCAATAGTAATAAGATCAGTGAGATTGATGAACCAAAAAAGATGAAATATCGATCTATTGCAGACATATATGCGGAGACAAAACCCATTAATCCTCAAAGACTCGTTAGTAATAAGATCTGTGAGATTGATGAACCAAAAAAGATGAAATATCGATCTCTTGCAGACATATATGCGGTGACAAAACCCATTAATCCTCAAAGACTCGTTAGTAATAAGATCTGTGAGATTGATGAACCAAAAAAGATGAAATATCGATCTCTTGCAGACATATATGCGGTGACAAAACCCATTATTCCAAAAAATTAAGGAACAAAGGTATGTGCTTGATGAGAACTTTCAACAAGTTTCTTAGTCAAAAAACAGCTGGGGATAATTGGTTCAACCAGATGATAAGAGTATAATTAGTATTGAGTGATTATCTAGTATGATAATCTTACAGCGAGCTAAATAAAGTGTGTAATGTGAAGGCGAGTTTAATTTGATCATTGATAAATAATTGTTGTATTTTTATTTTTAATAAATATGGGTACCAACTTATATATTCAATTCAAAGCTATTTGTAGGCTCGTTATTTATTCATTTTAATTTCTCGGCAATTGTCTAGTTCTTATTTGTTACTATTTTATGTCTTTTACTATATTACAACACCAGCGCTTCTTATTTTTTAGTGAAATCAAATCCATTGAATTTTTAACATTAATGTCTTAATTTCTTTTTTGACAATATTAATGTCTAAATTTCTTTTTTGAAAATATTAATGTCTAAATTTCTTATGAATACATTAAAACCTAATTATGCTTTGATATCATTGTGTGATGTGATAAGCTTGCATGTAATGAGTTGAGTCTAAATTTTTGATGAAGACATTAAGACCTGGTTATGCTTTCCACCGATTGGGCAAGTCTCCTTTCACACCAATGTTCATGTTCTTAGCTTATATCCTATTTTTAATTTTCATTTTGATTATACTCCCTTATTTGGTAGAGTTTCATTTTAATTTTTTTTTTTTGACGCATTTGGTAGAGTTTCATTGATTCATGAGACTTAAGCACAAAGACCAAAACCCACTTTATTGAGCAAATTTTATGTAAATAATGAGTGAGGATTTTCGATTAATTCATGGGTAAAGATCATGTGCAATATGGTCCAACTCGTCTAAATTTTTTTCAATTTTTTTTGTGAAATATGAATAATAATAATAATAAATAGTATATATTATACTCCTTCCGGATTTGAATATAAGAAAAAAATTATTTTATAAGTTTATTAAATAAAGTATGTATCTGCATACATATTTTATTTAATGAATCTAAGAAATTATTTTTTTGCTTATATTTAAAATTGGAGTAATTTTTGATTAAACACTTTAGAGAATTCAAACTCTAAAGTATTGCATTTCAATGAGAAAAAAACACATTTGTTATTCATCCTCGTAATTTTCATTTATTCATCCTCATTTGTTATTCATGGTAAAACCGAGTACACAAGTTGAATTATTTCGCTATAAACATCAATGTTTTATCATAGGGATGCTTTCCTTTAGCAATACAAAATCCTGATAGCACAACACTTTTTTTATTTTGCAGCAACGTCCACATACATTCATGCTTCTTATTAAGTGTGGTTGGACTTATATTTATCTTGAGATAAATAGAGCCGTTACAATGTAGCAGTTGAGAGATAACCAATTGTCTGTTGCAATTTTATGATCTTATACAATCTAGTACGACTATGATTTTATATGTGACTGTTGTTAACCAGTTGTCCGTTGATACATGACTCGTTGGTAAAAGAATACATGACCTATTTGGTAAAAGAATACATGGTATTAAAGCTTTGATATGTGACTGTTGTGTAACCAGTTGTCCTTTGATACATGACCAGTTGTCGGTTAAACAAAATTGCTATGGATGAAAACTAGTCGTTAGAAAGTTGACCAAATAGACAAGTATGGTTAAATGACAATCAATGTTCCGCAATAACTACGAAATAAATTGGATAAAAAGAAATCAAGAACGGCCGGAGAAGAACTACACATTAACTTTAAAGAACAGGTAAATATATACTTTTATATATAAATATATGAATATTCAACTTCCAATAAAGTTCTCATAAATATTTTTGTCATTTAGTCACCATCTTCTCTCTGTCAGAAACAAAAGTCAAATTTGTGTCCTCTAAGTAAGAAAAAAAAAACCTCAACCAATACACAACATACTACAAGAAAAACTCATTGGCTCGAACCGGTGATTCCTCTGTCAAATAAAATGGCAAATTGTAAAATTATTTGTCATCCATTCACCCTCTTTCTCTCTACCAGAAACAAAAGTCAAACTTGTGTCCTCTAAGTAAGTAAAAAAGACTCAACCAATACACAACATACTATAAGAAAAATTCATTGACCCAGACTAGTTAATCCTCTCTAATAAAATCAAGAACGACCGGAGAAGAACTACGTAATAACTTTAAAAAACAGGTAAATATGTATTTTTATATATAATTATATGAATAGTCAACTTCCAATAAAGTTCTCATAATTTTTTTTGTCATTCAGTCACCTTCTTCTCTCTGCCAGAAACAAAAGTCAAACTTGTGTCCTCTAAGTAAGGGAAAAAAAAACTCAACCAATACACAACACACTACAAGAAAAACTCATTGGCTCAGACTGGTGATTCTCTATCAAATAAAATGGCAAATCGTAAAATTATTTGTCATCCATTCACCCTCTTTTTCTCTACCAAAAACAAAAGTCAAACGTGTGCCCTCAATTAAGTAAAAAAGACTCGACCAATACACAACATACTATAAGAAAAATTCATTGGCCCAGACTAGTTAACCCTCTCTAATAAAATGACAAATCGTAAAGTAAGATGTAAAACCCAAAACATCTACGATGTGTCTAGCGACACTCTGGTTGTGTTTCAGGCGCTTATGCAACTCAACAATGAAAGCAACATAATAACAACGTAGTTAGGAAGGGAAGAGAGAAAGGAATCCCAAGAAAAGAGGTTGATCAAAGAATCAACAATACAAGATTAGTGAGATTAATGAACCAGAGACTGATACTTCAACTGCTTGATGAACTAGGCGCTTATGAAGTATCAACCTCTTTAAGATTTATCATTTTATTAGAGAGGATTCACACAAGAGCAATCACAAGGATGCTAAACAAAATTCATCAATTCATCTACTTATAGCAACACACTACAAAACTAGGTGAAGAAGAGGATTACATCTTGATGTAGTCTTGAAGGATTCTTTGAGGGATTCTTGGAGTTGATAGATGAAATTATTGTTAAATTCACTTTTACATATTGATTTTTTTTTTTTTTAACTTTCATATTGAAATTATCGACGCTTGAAATACACGTGATCATGTATTAGTATTATTTTACCAAGAATACCACCTCATTTTCCGATTTTTCACCAGTCCTGCAACAAAGCCAAATTTTAGAGTTTTCCACACCAAACTTGGTTCGGATGCAACTGGCCAGTCCGGTTGCGGTTAAATTGGAGAAACATTTAAAAATTTAGATTAAATTTAATTTGTGGAGTAAAATCAAATTACAACAAATTGGTATTCAAGTGTGTAAATAGGACACAAATAGCTGAAACTATAACTAAACAGTTGCATACCACTGCAACCACGACTGTCGTCTTTTGGACAGAACCATTCTGAACGTTAACACTACCGTTAACACTTGACACTACCTCTAACTCAAGCTGCCGAACATAAAATTATAGATGTTACATGAGAAAGAATACAAAAACAAAATTGCGGGTACACGGCTGCAACACTGGGCATTTGAAATAATATAAAAATAATAACTGCAAATCTAACAAATAACTCTTCTAACAAGACCATATACATGACAACCAACACCCAGGTGATCAAGCAGCTGCTCCACGGCCAGCCTCACGTCCACGACCTCTTCCCCTTCCACGACCTCGGCCTGAAAACCACAAAAAAGTTACACACCATTCACTTAAGTTTTTGAAGAAAAGGCAAAAGAATATTATGTGAACAATAAGCAAACAGCAGCACAATAAGTGCTTTAAAATTTTACTACAACGTCCATTGAAGTAACTTGAAAAACAACAACTATAAAATGCCTAAACAAGAAGGTAACACAAGGGACAAAGGAAACCAACAGATAAGATGAGGAAAACAATTGCTGATTTCAAATTAAATAATTCTTCTCTGTAGCTTGATTAAATTGGAAGCATCATGTAAAAGAAATAGCAAACAGCAAAATATTTGACTGGACTAGAATAAACAAATTTATTCTGTATGGTGGAACACAACTGGTATTAATAAAACTTCATTTCATAACATATTTATATATAACAGCTTATCCATATCTAGAAACCTGAATTTGGTGGACTCGCATGCTTACCACGTGGGGCAGGTGGTGCATCATATTCACCATTGTCATGATACCCAACCGGCTGGGCACCAAAGCCTCGTCCTCGTCCCCTGAAAGCACGACCCCATGCACGGCCACGCCCTCTGCCACCATAGCCACCACCACGCCCACCATCCCAACCATCACCATCCATACCACCGTTATTGTACATTCCTACAAAGAATAAATTTGTGTAGAAATGAGAAAATTTTGTATTTTAATAGGAACCATAAAAGGATTCAAGAAAGAATGTTTGATCAATCTATGATCTATACTGCATCCAATTGCAGTTAAAGATGTGAAACTAAGTACTCAGCAATACCTCTACCTCTTCCCCTGCCCCTTCCACGACCACGCCCCCTTCCTCGCATCCTTGGCGAGCCTTCTGTATCAAAATTAATGTTAACAACTACTGACAGTCTGACACCCATAATGATCACAATTTTTAACTTTTTGAAATACCAAATAAAAAACTTTTAACTCACCTCCTTCCTCTTCGTATTCATTTAAAGGTTTTACTTGATCAGCTGGAAGAGGGGGTTGATATCTGCATGAGAGAAAAAACGACTTAGATCTTGCCAACAGAGAGATCAATAAAAATAACCAAAAAAAGAATTTTCAAACACAGTGGGAAAGACAACCAGACTTGTGTATATCATGACTGGACCTTAATGCTTGCAAACTTGTATATTTAATTGACTCCCTTCCTTTCCCCATCCCTCCCTCTCCCCCTCCCTCCTTAACTAGTGATCAAGTAGTGTGCATTAAAATAACTAAGCCTATAAAAAGATAAAGCATCCAATTAACAGCATAATTTAGAGATGTCGTGCAATATCATGAAAGTTCATACCCTGTGGAGGATGTATCCAGCTCTTTCTTTGACAACGTAATTGTGATCATTGAAACATGACGAGTAGTCTCCAAACTGAGTAAGTAAAACACAAAAACGAAAAAAATCACACTCATGCATAGAAAAATTAATTTCACAGGGCAGCATAGAGGAAACAATAAGCCATACGGAAGAAGGCCTTCTTCCAGTGGTTCCCATGTGTCGGTTATATCAGTTGATCCAATTTGAGTGTTCTGATGCAGACCAACAATCCTTCTCTGAAACAAGCAGACAAAGCGGTCACAATAGTAAGACAAAAGAAAATGCCCACCAATTTATTGCATAGAGATATCGACCCCACCTTTATTAGCTCAGTAATCATCACAGTCTTATTTATCGCACGTCCCATTGCTTTGAGAACAATATCATCAGATCCTTTCTCCTACAGAAAACAAATGTAAAATATTAGTCGATTCCAAATAAATTGATATTTGCATGCATGGAATGGATCACACCAAACAAAAGATAAGTCCTAAAACCAGCATAAAATTGTGAGTGAAGTATACATTAAACAAAAAACAAAATATATATGGCAAAAAACTGGCTACATCAAAAATAAGAAAGTGCTTCAAGGGATATTGGACAAACCAAATTCCACATTGACTATAGGTAGTATCTAATCAATCCGGTTGGGCAATCCTATATGGTATCAAATCCAATCCTATATCCGTTGTTGAGCCACCCACCATATTATCCATCAGGCCCAATAGCATTGGAAGTTAGGAGACTTGTTGAGAAAGAATATCTCCCCCTGATTATGGCTTGATAAAATGAGGAACTATTTCCCTCCCAACCTTCATTCTATCACTCTCGCATTTGAATGTACTTTTGCTCTGTCTGTCTATCGTCTATCTTGGACCTTATTTTCTTGTGTGCGTCACTATGACTTTTGTTCTGTCTGTCTCTCGCATTCCCTCTCTTTGCTTTTTCTCTCTTGCATCAAACGTGTTTTTTCAAGAAATTCCTTTCACCGATTGATTTAGTAAATCCACTTTTGCTTTACCGAGTATCTTCTTCAATTTGATAGCCCTCCTGTTATCCAGTTCTTTACATGAAATTGTTTTTCAATGCACCCATTTCCAATTTATGGTTTTATATATACACGACACGAGTCTTTCTAAACACTGCATTTTGACTTGTTCGTGTTCTGGACTAGGCCAAGACCCAATCCGCGAAGGATCCATGTATCAACCAAATAGAGAACACAATGTTCAACAATACATGAGTTTACCCCGTGATCAAATCACGGCCCCCTAATGACAATTCAACGACGATCTGTAACTCACACACGCTAGTTTACTAGTAACCGAATAACCGTCACCTGTAAAAGGTCTCTAACCCTTGGTGAAAGATACATTCTCAACTCTGGTTAAACCTCTAGGTTCTCCTAAAACTAAAACCCTAGTTTAATTAAAACAATTATTATTATTATTAGTATATATAATAAGAAAGAATGCATTAAGCAATTACTAACTTGAAAGAGAGTGGTAGCATAGGTGATATAATTTCTCATTCTTCCTTGAGTAGTAATACGGATCTCATTTTGGTTAATAGGAGTATCTGCCTTGGGTTTTTCCACCCTCTGATATCTATCCATCTGAACTATCAAAAACAAAATCAAATAATAATCAATCAATTAACAATGATAAACATTATTAAAGTCGAAGCATTAATTCAATCTAGGGTTTATACAGTTATGTCTAACAGATACCGTTTGTACTTGTGAGTGAGTGAGTAAGATGGAAGCGAATATGTGAGAGAAATTTTACACGCACCCGAGCAGAAGAAAAAGTCTGATGAGTAGGGTTACGTGTTCGCGGTCTCATTGCCGATTAGTCCGCTACCTGGACCATTCTAACAAATTACCCAATGGGCTTAAATTGCCCAGCCCACTCATTATAAAATAAGAAATACTAACATGTTTAAGAAAAAAAAAACAACTACGATTTTATTGATTTGGTGAAATATTACTGTAATAGTATTGCAATAATATAAAAATATTAGTTGTGACATGTAGTAAACTCCCTCTTAGACGAATTGTTCGAGAGATCTCGAGTCCAATTCCTAATGTGAGTGATTTGTGAACAATTTTTTGTCAGACTTCCGTATACATTTCTATATTGTACTTCATACTTGACATTTACTTGTATTTTGACAATATCTTGAACTATACAACTCCTTTTGAAGTGAATGAAAGGCACTGATTTCCTAACATCCATTACTGCATTTACATATGCAATTCATCATTAGGAAATCTTCCTTGCAATGTCACGCTTCATTGGCAATGAATGTCGAAAAAGAACCGAGAATCCATGCAGCATTAAGGGCATGTTTGGTTCAACGAAGGAGAGGGCGGGAAGGGAGGAAAGATATGTCAATTAAATATATGTTTGGATCAAATGAAGGGTGAGGATGTGAAGGATTTTAATTAAATATATGTTTAGTTCACAAGAAGAAGCGAGGGGTTTAAATTAAATTTACCATTTTATCCTTAAAATTTTATAACACTCGTGTTTTAAAAACTTAATATTAATTAAAATTTTATTTTACATGTAAGAAATAACAATCATAGATGAATCTAGCTCAAAAAAAAAAAAAATCTAGCTCAAAATATTTAAACCGGTTTGAATAATTTTCAATCAACAAAGAAATGTTGATTAATATTGTTCTTCATACATGTATGAGTAATTGGCTAGTACTATTTTCCAGAAAAAAATAAAAATAAAAAGTACTTAGAGCTAGTGCTGTGCTGCCCCAACATTCAACCTGAACTTTGATGAAGGCTAAGATTTATTAGAAACAGCAAGTACAATATGTACCTTACAAGATGTACAGCAAGTACAATATGCACTTTACAAGATGTAAATTTACAAGAGGAAGAAAAGTCCCCTAACAGGTTGCCAAAAACGAAACCAAAACAGGGACAATGAATAAAACCAACGTAGGAAATTGAGGATAATTTTGAAATTGTATCTTGAAATTGGTTAAATCAAATGAATAATACCAACGTAGAAACATCAAAATGTTTTAGCAGTTACTTTGTCAAAAAGTTATAATAAGGGTAATATAGGAATTTTAGAATAAATTGACGATAATTTTGCCCATATAATAAAACTTTAGAGAGCTCCCCTCCCCTCCAAATCCCCCCAATTTGGGGGAAGCAAAAAATGAGCTTATGAGGAATTTTGCTCCCCTCCTCTTTCCTCTCATCCTAAAAATTGAACCAGACAGTCGCTAAACCTAAAGAACCATTGAACGAGCAAATTATACACATCACAAATCGGAAGTTTTACAATATGTAAGAAGTTAGAACCCATATTATCGTTAGTAATTCAATTACCTCTTGTAGAAAAATGTCTCGTAACTACGAAACCAAGAAAAAACACAACTCAAATTGTAAATGTAATATATATACACTATTTTCTTGAAGTCCTAAACGAAAAGGATGCAAATTGCAATAAAGCAGGTGCTAGATTTAAATTTCCATTTGCATACAATTGAATTTTTTTTAAAACAATAGACTCGAGGTTAAGAGTTAAAGAGATGATGAGTAAAGGAAGACTAGTACTAATTATATGGGAAAACAGACAAGAGTATACAAAGAGTATTAAGGTCTAGAATAAGTATATAAAGAGTAGCACTCATAGGTCACCCACCACCAAACACAGTATTGTTGGCAGAGACTATTGAGAAAAACTCAAATACCACATAAAATAGAGATAATGACTGAAATGGATGTATAAAGAGTGCCATCATTCATATATAAACCAATTTTTAAAGGATAAGTTCGACCTAATATAAAAACCTAATAATACGACGACAGAGATTCCTACCCAAAATTTCAATTTTTCAATTTTAGAAATGAAACGTCAAGTGCAAAGCAAGCTTGAATTTTGATGCAATCATTTCTATTTCTATATAAGAAAATTAACAAATTCGACTCTTTTTTCAAAGTCTAAACAAAAGAAATATATCTAACTCAACCTCTCCAACTTAAAATTATAGATGTTACAAGGGAAAGAACTACAAAACCAAAACTGCAGGAACATGGCCGCAACACTGAACGACTCAAATAATACCAAATAACTAAGCAGAAAGGCACCCTCTTCTAACTAAGCAGCTGCTCCACGGCCAGCATCTCGACCACGTCCACGGCCTCTTCCCCTTCCACGACCTTGGCCTGCAAACCATTAAAAAAAGTTTACTATCAACCACTAAATTTTTTTGTTAAAAAGGTGACTATTTATTATTTGAATTGAACAATAAGCAAACAGCAGCACAAGTGCTTGCAAGTTTTACTACAATGTCCAAATAAGTAGGGAGAAAACTTAAAATGCCGAAACAAGGTAACACAAGGGGCAAAGAAAACTAACAAATGGAAAACAATTGGTGAGCTCAAAAAACTAATTTGCTTCTGCAGCATGTGTAATGCAAATAGTACAAAACAAACTATTTGACTGGACTAGCACATAACTGGTATTACCGAATCTCATGATAACACATGAATAAAATTAATCAAATGTGTGCTCTTGGATGCTTACCACGTGGGGCAGGAGGTGGTGCATCATATTCACCATTGTCATAATAACCAGCCGGCTGGGCACCATAGCCGCGTCCTCGTCCGCGGAAAGCACGACCCCATGCACGGCCACGCCCTCTGCCACCATAACCACGTCCACCATCCCAACCATCACCACCATATTCCATACCACCATTATTGTACATTCCTACAAACAATAAATTTTGTTGAGACATGGCGTAATAAATAGAATATTAGATTGAGATATTATCTTCCTTATTTTCGTCTACTAACTATTTCTTATTTTCTTGCATACATCTCTGATGTAGTTAATTGGATATAGGCCATATATAATCCCTATATTTATTTATTTTCCTTTGTACAAATTTCATTATAAATACAACATGTTGAGATCTAATCTCTCAAATCATTCGGCACCAAACCCTTATTCTCAGTCAGTCATCCAATTATAGTTAAATAGGAAAAACAAAGTATTGAGCAATACCTCTACCTCTACCCCTGCCCCTTCCACGACCACGTCCCCTTCCTCGCATCCTTGGTGAGCCTTCTGCATCAAAATCATAGTTAACAACTACACATGCCATAATAATCACAAGTTTCACTCTTTAAAATATCAAAGAAAAGACTATTAATTCACCTCCATCCTCTTCATATTCATTTAAAGGTTTTACTTGATCAGCTGGAAGAGGAGGTTGATATCTGCATGAGGAAAAACAACTTAGACCCAAAGAGAACACAATTAAAGAAATGAACAAAATACAAAATTTCCAAACATAGTTGGAATGACGGCCAGACTTGTGTAAAATGTAAATCATGACTGGACCTTAATACTTAGGGAGTTGAATACTTCGATTGAATATTTATTAGTAGAAGGCAAAATTAGAAAAGCAAAAAATAAAAAGTAAAAAATTGTAACCATTAGAAACTAAAAGATTACTAAGTTAATGAAACCAAACCCTTCATCAGGTAAGAATAAATACAGCAGCTCGATAGACATAGTAGTTACTAGTTACTACACTCCGTGAAGTCAAGGGTTTAGCATGCTATGAAGCATTAACACAAGCACCAAACACAACATGAACATGTGGACACCGACCAGTATTAAATTGAGAAACTAATGCGGTAAAATGCAATTTTAATACATAAAATGTATGTATTGGCGTTATGATGGTGAAATACACCGAATACACATTCAACCTGAAGGGTCGGTGCCACATGGACATAGCTAACATGTTTCATCGTCCTCAAGTAGTTTGCTTAACAAATAACTAAGACTATTAAAAGATAACGCATCTAACCGCACAATTTAGAGGTACTTACCCTGTAGAGGATGTATCCAGTTCTTTCTTGGACAACGTAATTGTGATCATTGAAACATGTCTAGTAGTTTCCAAACTGTGCAAGTAAAACACAAAACAAAAACGAATCACACCCACGCATACATGAATTATTGAATAAAATAAACCATCAATTTAGTCTCTAAACCTCACTCTCCAATTTAGTCCATCAACTATCTAAACATCATAAGTAATCCCTAAAGTATAAGAAATCCATCAATTTGATCTCCAAAGTTTATGAAATCCGTCAATTTAGATTCAAACATCTTTAATAGCAGAGACTCAATTGATGGATATTATATATTTCAGCGAGGGACTCCCTATTATATTTATATAGTTACGAGACCAAATTGATAGTTTGTTAAAAATTATTCGACAGGATAACATAGTAAAAACAATAAACCATACGGAAGAAGGCCTTCTTCAAGTGGTTCCCATGTGTCAGTAATATCAGTCGATCCAATTACAGTGTTCTGATGCAGACCAACAATCCTTCTCTGAAACAAGTAAACAACATATCAGTCACAATATAGTAAAATAAACAAAATGCCAAACCAATTCAATCCATAAATATATCTACCCTCTCACCTTTATTAGCTCAGTAATCGTTACCGTCTTATTTATCGCACGTCCCATTGCTTTCAGAACGATTTCATCAGTTCCCTTCTCCTACATAAGAAAAACACACATTACGCAAAAATTAAATTAAATGTCACAAAAAATAACAAAACATCAGTTCATTATAAGATAAATCGCTAAAATCATTGTAAAATCAGAAAGAAAAAAACATTCGCTTGGCATTAATCCTATCGAATATACTTCTATCGAAGAACAATTATTAACATGAAATTAAATTTAAAACAGTAATTAATATGAAATTATCTAATAAGAATGGATTAATTAAGTACTAATTACTGACTTGAAAGAGTGTGGTAGCATAAGTGATATAGTTTCTCATCCTTCCTTGAGTAGTAATGCGGATCTCATTCTCGTTAATAGGACCATCTGCTTTAGGTTTCTCCACCCTCTGATATCTATCCATCTGAACAAACAAAAACAAAATCAAAATCAAAATCAGAAGAATCAATTAGCGAAAAGCGTTGAATCGAAGCATTAATTGATGAATCTAGGGTTTATAATATTGAAGAGAGAAAAACAGAAAGAGATAGATACCGTGGTTTGTGAGGTTGGGTGGATGGGTTTGGGGGCGAATATGTGAATGAATGAAGGAATGATAGATAGTACTTTTTCTTTCTTTCTCTCACGCAGTGTTTACAGGTTTTGGTTTGGGGATATGGATTTGATTTGTGGTTTTAATTTCAGGCCGAGAAAAAAAGATACACGTGAAGATTGTAAGCTCTATCTATAGATGAAGGCCCGTGTGAGTAGGGTTTTTGGTCGCGGTCTTATTGCCGATCCGATTAGACCGCTAAACTCATCTGGACCATTACTATTACCCAATGGGCTTTTATGGACAAGCCCACTCATTACAAATAACAGTTAAAGTGGTTGTTTATTCTCTTTCTTCTTTTATTTTTTTTAATTAATTAAGGTTGCTCTTTTCTTTTTTTTTTTGAATAATAAAAAAACATTATACCAACAATGAATTGATTCAAGTGGTAAGAGTTTTGATTTTCTTAAGTATATGATCATGGATTCGATTTTTGGCAAAAAAATTGGTTAACAGGGGAGAACTCACCTTGTGTGCCTTACAAGTTCCCCCAACGAATATTAGTCATCGATAACGGCGATATAAACTTCATACCAAAATCATGACAACAAAAAAGAAAAGTCGTTGGGGGAACTATAAAAATTAATGATTTAGTATATGTTTAATGTTTAGTATAGTTAGTGCTATTTGGATAATAAGATAATCCATTCAATAATTAGTGCTATTGGGATTGGGATACTTGCTACTTTGACTGTGTGGAATATTTTGTGCACAACAAACAAGTTGGTTTTTAACAACGTCTAGCCAAATAAATATGCACTCGATGATTGCAATTATTTATTCTCAACTTCAACTCACTCATCAAGCATTTGGAACTAACCGCAAAGTCTATTGTGCAAGAGCAGCACAAGTCTTGCACCGTGCAAGACTTTATTTAATTCGTTGGATGCATTAAGATCTATCAGAATATCCTACAGCCTCAACACCAAATAATTTCCAATATTTTTTCTTTCTCTCTCATCTAATTGATTTTTTTTTCTCTCATCCAATTAACCGCACCTCTATCTTTGTGCCTCCTCCACTCACCTGCAAAACAACACCTCTCACCACCATCATGCCTTCACATCAAGAACTTCCATAGTAAGAAAAAAATATTTTAAATCCTCTTTTCCTATAGATCCAGCAGTGTGTAACACTGCATTTTTATTTTATTTTGACGCAACACTACAATTTTATACATACTGAATTTGAAAAATAGTAAGAAAATTGTTTTGATCTGCGTTTTCATGATCATCAAATAATTCCTTAGAACTTTACAAAGTGATATTGTCTTGCAATTGTAAAATTAATGATAACAAAATTTTAAGAATCATTTTGTTTTGTTTGTTTAATAAAAAAGGATTATTTGTTTTAATTTTCTGTTTTCCCACGCGTGGCTACGTATAAAATTAATTTGTTTTAATGTTGGTCATAATTTGGACTATGTCTTTCCAATTTGTTTGTAATTTTCTGAAGGCACAGACAAACTATGATGATCAAGAAGGAATATAAGATTTAGAAGTTTTTAATTTTTTTTTAGTAAAAGAATAGCAAGAGTTTCAGATGAAGAGGTGGACTTTTCAAGTGACAGAGGAGAGAGAAAGAAAAAAATAAGGAGAATGTTAACTTGTGCTCTTAAGGCACATGTTAAGAAAATAAATGTGAAAAAAATTTATTGAACTTGTGGTGTATTCAATTATCTAAATATTAAATTATTTGTATTATTAAATGATATATTTCTATTTTTAGGTAGCTTAACATGTACCCTTAGGGCACAGGTTAACATCACCCAAAAAATAATTATTTAACTAATTAATAAAAACTGTGTCAAAAAAATTAATAAAAAACTAATTAATATGATATACTATGGTACATGTACAATCTTGTAGATTAATTTGATCCAACGAACATAACAAGTCTTGCACGGTGCAAGACTTAGGTGACTCTTTCACCTTAGACAAAGCCCATATTACAATGATGGTGAGCTAGCAAATGTTAAATAGAGTAGAATGCAAAGAGAAACATAAACGACAGCTAGGGTTTCATAGAATACCAATAGCTTAACATAAAATAAGGATTACAAGAGAATTTATAATCATACCTAATAGGGAATTTTTTTTTCTACCCCTACATTTATCTCTTTACCCCAACATATTTTAAAATATTCCTATTTTACCCTTATTTTACTCTAGTAAATTTTACCCGAACATTTTTTTTCCGATATGTTAATTTTACCTGAACACTATTCAAAAAAGTGTTCCGGTTTTTTTTTCGTTGTTCACTTTCCAGAAAAACAGTTACCGAAACACTTATACCAAGTACTCCCTCCGGTCCTTTTTAAAAGGAACACTTAGGGCAAAAAATTTGGTCCTTTTTATAAGAAACTTTGACCAATTTTCAAATGTTTTAAATGTTCAATTTCACTTATGCCCTTATTTATTATGAGAGAGAATTTAAAAATAAGTAAGTTAGTTGAATAAAGAGTAATTAAATAAGGGTATACATGGAATAAATTAAAATTTATAAGAGTATTAAATGAAAATAACTATGTTAAATGGTTGCTTCTAAGGTGATGGGTCAATTAAGTCCCTCACCGGTGTACCACTTAATTTGACCATTGGATTAAATAATCCCACATGATCTCATTATTCATTATCACACTTGATCTATCTCTCTCCTCTCAACTTCTTCATCGTGGCAAATGGCAAAGAAACATACTCTATCTCCGTCCCCCGAATTCAACCTTCGGATGTAAATCCAATCTTAAAAAAACATTATAGGTTTGGTTTGTATTTTATTTGGACAATTTTTTCTTCAAAATTAAAAACTGGATTTTGGTTTTAAAGGAATTTGTGGGAAACATGAAATGAGTTTTGAGAGTAAAACCGGAATTTAACACTTTGTATTTTACTCTTTTACTCTAATGGTCAGGAAAAAAATCCAATCTTCACTCCCTACACTCCTTGCAGGGGTTGCTGCTGGGAGATTAGAGAATAAGGAAACGATGTACTACTCATGAAAGAAAGCAAAAATTGTCAATACAAAAATTTTAAGAAAAAATTATCCATACAATTCTCCAAACAAAAATTTTTCGCAGGCAAGATCAAATTGAAATTGAGTAAACCAAATTAATGCTTTCTTTCAGGTTGGTTTTAGTTGTGAAAGTTGGATTTAAATCAGAGGATGATGAAGACATTTTTTTCCAGATACAAAAGTTGAAAGGAGAGAGAAAGAGAGTACAAGATCTAGTGTGGTAGTGTCTAATAAGATCCTGTAGAATTATTTAATCTAGTGGTTAGAATGAGTGGTATACCGGTGAGGGACTTAATTGAGCCCTCACCTTAGACACCACCATGTTAAATGTGCTTCATTGGTCTATGTGATTTTTTCAAAGTGTTTCTTATAATAAGGACCGGAGGGAGTATTCCGGTTTATTAACTTTGTTTGCAAGTTGCAACTTTTGTCGCTGTCATAGTTTTCCATTCTTACGTCACTACATTTTATCTTCTCAAATGAAACAACATCTTATACTTCTACTTCCTCCTCCTCTGTTTTGTCCTCTGTTTTTTCTTCTTTAGTATCATGTCCAATATTTTAATTTTCATCTATGATACCATCATTAATGTCACCACCATCTTCTTCTTGTTCTTATTCCGGGTCAAATTTTTTAGTAGTTTGATTTGTCAAAAAACATAGGTGAAGATTGTCATGGCTTTTATGAGCTTGATGTGTTTTGAGAGATATTTGAAAGCATCAAGGAAGTTCCAAGTTTCCAACCACCATTGTTGGGCTTGTTTTTAAAAGTTTTTGTTTTGTTGATGTTTTCTTTATGATGATTGGCTTTAATGTTTGAATGACGGAAATCAGATTCGAAGGCTAAGGAATGTATTTCGCAAACAAGAGATGTTGGGAGATAGTTATGTGGCGAGCTTCGTACCGGACGGCAATACTTGGAGGAAGATGGTGGTGGTGGAGTGGTGGGAGAAGACGGTCTTGTTGTTGTTATGAGTGAAGGATTGAGGCGGATGGGATTGGGGGAAGAGAGAATAAGTGGTGTTGAGCGAGAGGTGAAAATTAAAATGGTTGCACATGTTGTGAAACAGAGGTGTTGTTGAAGAAACACTCAAGGAAACCAATTAACAAACCGGAACATTTGGCTAAAGTTGTCCGGTAAATATAAACAACCCAGAAAAGTTGCATACCGGAATGGTTGGTTTGGAGTGTTCCGGTATGCAAATTAATTTAAAAACTAAAAAACGTACCGGCACACTTTCATATGAGTGTTTCGGTTTGAAATTGTTACCGGCACACTTTTGTATGAGTTTTCCGGTAACAACTTTAAACCGGAACACTCATATGAAAGTGTGCTGGTATGCATTTTGACACTTACTTTCTTTTTTTCCTTTTCTCACACCGGCACACTTTTTCTAAAATGGGTAGATTTTTTATTTTTTTTTATTTTTTATAGTTTTACCTTCTATATGAGGACATATTAGTCCTTTCAATTTTAAATGTTGGGGTATAAAGATAAATGTTGGGGTAGGAAAAAAAAAATTCACCTAATAGACTCTAACTTACTAGTATAAAGGCCCAGTAACTAAAGCCCAATACTTTATTGTCTAACATCTATCCTCAAACTCATAACAAGAAGCATTATGAGTTTGTCAAACAAAATACGAAAAACATACTAAAAAAAATAAACTTCTAACATACAAAAAAATATAAACTTCTAACATCATCCCTAAAGCTAAAGCTTACTATGTTGGAACAAAATTGATTTAAAAATGTTCCCCCTGAGCTTATTAAAGTTTTGATGATAACAAAGTATTAAATGTACAATTGGAGATACTAAAAATTTATTTTAAGTGTGCATAACTAACTTAAAGACAAGTTCTGAAGAAAGGCCAGAAGATGAACACTCAGAGGTTCATAATGATTCAGAGGATATCAACGTCAGAAGTTATGACTATCAGAGGTTGAGAACTTCAGGACTTGATAACTCAGAAGCTAGCTAAACTCTGAATTGATCTTGGTTTCTGTGAAGATTCGTCCATGAAGGTCAACACTTTTACCAATGAAGAAAACGACCTCTCAAGAAGATCAGAACAGCATCTTACATTTTTCCTAGTCTCTAGGAGAGAACGTGACTTGTCTGGTCTCTTAGCTTAATATGGAAAGTCTTCTCTGCACCAGGTCAAAGTTACTGAAACTCTTACTCTATTTTGGATTACACCCAAATTGCATCAAGACATATGCAAGAAGACAAGCTTATCTTCATCAACGGTCATATGCAACGACTACTTCTCTTAGTGATATAAATACTAGATGAAGTGGATTGCATAAATACAACACACGCACGTACAAGCTATTATTCTTATAATCCAAGAATACAAACTCTCATCCTCTGAACCGAGAATTTCAGTCATACTCAAATACTTTGAAGTCTTTGTGTACTCATTGTATTTTATCATTAAGGTTCTTTAAGAGTATTGTATTACACTTTCAACAAACTTTATTTACATTCTTAAGCTTGAGAAGTCTCTTGCTGTGTGCTTGAACATTGTGTAGAAGTCTCTTGCTGAGTGCTTGAGCATTTGTAATCTTGTGTGATTATAGTGAAATCCCTTGGTAGTGCAAGGGGACTGGACTACTCTCGTTTTGTGAGAGGAACCAATATAAATCTGCTGTGTGTTTCTCTCTCTCTCTCTCTCTCTCTGATTCCCTTTGTGTGTTTGATTTATTTATCCGCTGCTAAGTACTTGTGTTCAAAGTTGAAAAAGTTTTAACATATTTAAAACACAATTCAACCCCCCCTTCTTGTGTTTTCACACCTTCATACTAAGCTTTAAGCTTGTTATAAATAAACCCCAAAAACAAACCAAACCAATTAAAATCATGATCAACAGAGAGGAGCAATTCACAGTCAACGGAGAAACCAAAACAAATTAATCCAACATCCAATCCAGTCCAAGCTAACCAAAACAAAACCAATCGAACAAAAGAATCAACCAACAGAGAGATGCAATCAGAAGTGCAATGCAATCAGAAGAAATAATAGGGAGAAGTGCAATGCAATCGGAAGAGAAGTGTAATAGGGGGAGAAGTGCAATGCAATCAGAAGAGAAATGCAATACAATCAGAAGAGAAGTGCAATAGGGAGAAATGCAATGCAATCAGAATAGAAGTGTAATACAATCAGAAGAGAAGTGCAATAGAAGGGAGAAGTGCAATGCAATCAATCAGAAGAATCAAACCAGAAAGAAATTCAAATCACAATAAACAGAACTCCTTAGCTCAACAAAGACATAAAGTCCTCATGTCTACGGTATGTCCCAATCAGCCTCCTGAATTGTGGATCCCGAGGAATTTGGGAGAGTCAAACCTTTTACAGAGGAGGCTGACATAGCACGAGGCTGGGTAGAGAGAAACTTTTGAAATTGCTCAACAAGATCAAATGCTTGTGAAATAGTCTCGGGTGAGTATATGTGACCAATGCTAGAACCCACCATAGTAGGAGCAATATCAACAACATTGGATGAAGGAGACCTAAAATCCGTTCTACTTACCTTTAACAATTTTGGACATTGTGATTTCCAATGACCTTTTCCCCTACAAAATGAACATTCATCAAAACCAATAGCAGCCCTCCCTTGAGGTTTTCCTTTGTGAAAAGGAGCAGCAAAAACAGATGAAGGATTCGAGATAATTCCTCTTGCTTGATGTGGGTTAGACTGAGACTTAAGCCTAGTTTCTTCTGCCAACAATTCACTAACCACTGAATCAACCTTAGGAAGAGGAATACGATGCAAAATAGCTCCACGAAGTCCCTCAAAATCATCACGAAGAGCCATCAAAAGTGGAACCAAACATTGTTCTTCTCTATGGTCATTGTATGCTTTAACAACTTTCAATTCAGGTGATTCCATAAGAGCCAACTGATCCCATAAATTAGTCATGGCCGAATAAAATTCATGAATTGTCATATTATTCTACTTAAGCTCCCTGATATCACTCTCCAGCTTATACCGTTTTGCAAAATTGGACTGCTCATACAAACGTTTCAAATGCTCCCAAACCTCCTGAGCAGTATCAAATTTTGCCAACTGCATGCCTATCGACTAAGAGACTGAATTATTTATCCAAGTAATAACCTTTGAATTATTTTTATTCCATGTTTTCAAAGCTTCCGCATACTTATCAACATCTTTTCTATCCATTGACTTAACAGAAGTTCCATCAATATAACTCCACATATCTTTTCCTATCAAAAAATTCTTCATTACATAGCTCCAATAAAGATAATTTTCTCCATTCAATTGAACACTTATAGATTGAAGAGAATCATCTTTATCATTATTCATTATTATCAACTATGAAACAACCAAAAAACACTACCGGATGTCAAAATATTTTATCTCAAATACCAAGTACCAATTGGAAACCGTGGCCCTCCTTTTGTCTCAAATTCCAATTTTTTTGTTTGCTCTAATCCAAAATAAAACAAAAGAACGGTGGCACTAGCCCTCCTTATCTAACAATAGTACCCAATATTCAACAAGCAGCAGCGATCCAAAATCCAATCAATCAAAGAATTCAAAATTCAAAGAAAAGAAAAAGTAGTACCCGAAATTGTGAAACGATCTAATTTTCCACAACTGCAACAATCACAGCGATAATTATTGCTCTCGTCGTCCTTCAGTAAGTTTCTTTCAAATAATAGCGAAATCGATCAAGCTCTTTGATACCATGTTAAATAGAGTAGAATGCAAAGAGAAACATAAACACGGCTAGGGTTTCATAGAATACCAATAGCTTAACATAAAATAAGGATTACAAGAGAATTTATAATCATACCTAATAGACTCTAACTTACTAGTATAAAGACTCACTAACTAAAGCCCAATACTTTATTGTCTAACAGCAAACATGGAGATGAGATGAGATGAGGATACCATGATTCTCAAGGTTGATACAAGTGTGTTGATAAATCCAATAAAAGAGGGTTATAATTGTCTAATCTGTATGCACTATGGCAATTATCAACTTGGTTTCTTTGCCAGTGCCAGCTCGGGGATCTCTATTGTTCTCCATACTATTCAAGCTCTTTGTATAGGAATCAAAATATATTGAGAAGTGGGCTATAGAAAACTTATGTGCTATTCTGACTCGCTGAATGTGGTACAATTGATGAAGATGAACACTCTGTGGTTTCATCATTATGCAAATCTTTTGGAACTCATGAAATTATCTTATTAAGAATTGAACAATTTCTATTCATCATATCCTCTAGGAGAAAAATTCTTGTGTAGACTTTCTCGCTAAGTTGCGAGCTAATAGTTCAAATCATCTTGTCACGTTCAATGAACTCCCACAATGTTTATCATATGCTTTATTGGATGATGTGTTAGGTGTGTCTTCTCAAGGACTTAGTTTTCATTTTCTTTTCTCATGTAACAAAAAAAATTAATTATTTATTATGATGTATCTACGATATCTACTTTTGATTTATAAATTAATGGTTGATCGAGATTTACTCATTTTATACTTTAAAGTTAATTACTCATTTTAAAATATTCGGATCTCATTTAAATAGATGTAGTGCGGATTAAATAAAAATAGTAATTTCATTATTAAGATACTTGATTAGGTAGAATAGAAAGTTCCATTAATAAAATATTCTCATGAGAGTCTCGTGAGTTTAATTAAGTTGATAGAAACATCGCATTATATATGCAAGAGTTGGATTCGAAACCTAAACACTTCAATTATTCACTTTTTAAAGTGTAATTTCTAGACACTAAGCTGCTTAACAAAAAATATATTCTCCTAAGAAAAAACTATAACTATTGAATCGAAAGTTCCCGTGAGCTTGGTAGAGACATCACACTATATGTGAGTAGAGCCGAAATTCAAATCCCGAACACTTCACTTATTCAACTTTAAGGTCGAATTTCTAATTATAAAAACCCCCAACTTCATACAATATAGGGGATTGGGTCACCATAAACAAATTAAAACCTTTATGATTGACCCACCATCACATGTAATTTTTTATTTGTTCAATAACCAAATCTAAATTATTGAAAATACAATTATTTTACTTTCCACCAAATCCTTGCCAATCAAATCAAATAAAAACATAAAAGCAATCTTTAAAACATAATAGTTAAAAGAGAAATGCTTAATTCCACGAATATCATTTCAACGAAATCCACGAATAGACATTCAAAGTGTAAAACCTTGGTCAACCCTTTTTTTTTTCCTTGGCTTCACCGTCATCTTAATCTCTTTCTCTTCCACAATTCCACTGATATCCTCCTTATTACAATCCTGTCTTGGGCTCTTGGCACCTCTTTCATAATTTTCTTTTATTGAGTTTTGAATTCTGAGACATCAGAGAATATGAAGATGAGTTATATATATGATAAGCTGACTGTTGAGGACAACATAACGCTTACTGATGATGATAAGCTGATTGTTAGAGCACATTAAACAGTAAGCATAGATAGAGGTAGTGACGATGGCACCAAAATAGGCGAATGAGAATTAAGGCGGTGAGTCAAACACCGAGTCAACTCGCAAATCAGTAAAAAAGTAAGATTAATCTACATATTGGCCCACACCAATAAAGAAAAAATACTGAACGCGCATAATTTCTTTATTTTCGTGAGCGCGCATAATTTCTTTGTTTTCGTGAAATTAGTTGTCGTGTGATATAGCGGTGCTGTAGTTAAAATTTTAGCTTCCTAATGAAATTCTCGGATTTGGATCCTCTCATTTTTTCTCTCCAATTCTCTCCCCTTTTTTTTATGTGTCTTTCTCTCTCATCATCACTTGTTTATTTTTAATTTCTCTCTCTTCACACTCATATTAAAGAACAAAGGAGAGAGCATTGGAGAGAAGAAAAAAAAAAAAGGATCCAAATCCGAAATTCTCAAATGTAAAAAAAACAAACATTTCATCCTCTAATGTTTTTTCGTGAGATTGTGATAAGAAAATAAATCCCACCAGCAAGGCTTGCATAATAATAAAATTAAATAAATTTCAAAAACTAATTTTAGAATAAAAATGTTGAAAAATAAAATTTTGCTACAAATGTAACACTTTCTCAAAAGCTTTTTACAGAACTTTAAATTAGAAAAAAAAAAAAAAAAAAAGTATCAATTTGATTAGGGATGTTGCCTTTAACACCTAGAAAGTATACTTGACTTGAGATAAATTACAACCAAACCTTATTTAACAGTTAACATCACGTTCATTTAGTAGTTGATACCACTTTTCTCAACCTCTTAGCTCTTTTCAATCAATTTTTGAAGCCAATTAAACATATCTGTTGAATTTTACAACTTAGCTGTCCAGTATTAAAAATTACACTACCAAATCGGTAGTGAGTATAGTAGCCACGAGTAACAACGGGTAAAATACATTAAGCTACAAAATAGTTAATTATTGATCATGAATATCACCACAGTTGAATTTCTGTAATTATACATCTAATGATACAAGTCATGAATCAGAATTCACAAACTAAAACTCGATCTCTGAAACTAGTATGAGAAAATACGCAGATTGTCGTCTTTAAGAGCCACAAGCCTGCAAGCAGTTCTTCAAACTTCCCCTTTAAACTTGGCTTCATATACCTGAGGTTGCTGCAAAATAAAAAATTTTGTTGAAAGGAAAAGACGTGTGGAAGCAAAAGTTAAGGCATGTTACTCCTCAATATATTCACACCACTTTTAAACTTATACACAAAAAAGCATTTTAATTTAAATTGACAAGCCAAAAGTCTCCCGTACAACTTAATTCTGCACTAACAATATGATTTTGTACAGTATTACACAGAAAGGAACAACTATCAGTAGTAACATAATAGAGCATCTCTAGTCTAGCATGAAGTTAAGAATGTGTATCCCATGGTCAATAATTATTACTACGTTGAGTTCTTCTTCTTTTTTTTTTTTTTTTTTTTTCTATTTCATTAAAATATGAATTACTTATATATTTAGAATATTACTACAGGCCAGTATATTTGTTTAATCACACTGTTGTCCTTATTTTACAAATTGGATGGACATTGATCTCAATGTATCATGTCATCAAACAATGCCCAGTTCACTTTTCCTGCCACAAATCCTCCCCATATTTGAGACAAGGATCTAAGAGTAATTTACTCTAGTTAAATTTGCAAAAGCGAGAAGACGAGAACAAAAAATTCAGCAGGATCCTCAGGACCTATGCTTACCATGTATATAGCTGAAATCATTTTGCGTGCAAACCACCTCATGTGCATTGCACGCTGAGCAGCACTTGCTGCTTCCACCGTTTCAAACATCAAATACACAAAACCAGCACTGTTTCTGTATACAAAAAATGAATCAATTAACCAAATCGCAGATATGTAGAAAGTGATATCGGAAATAAAAAATATGGAACGGAGTACACATGTATGAGTGCTACACATTCATAAACTTACTTGTCAACATAGATATGCTTCACCCGCCCATATTTAGAACACTCTTCTTCTACATCTTCTTTAATGTCTAGATCAAAATCTGGCTCTGTCTGCAGATCGTAATAATTGATATTAGTAATTCAGTTAAATGAAAGACTATATAGAGTAACTGTAATCAATCAGTTAATCCTGACCTCAGTGGTTGGATCAAACATATTCTTCAACAGTAAACAGTTGCTGGGGGTTCCGACAGGTTCGGCAACTTGGGTAGGCATAATTTGATTTGGTAGACCTAGTGCTGGTATTAATCCAGGATTACTAATAGGCAAACTAAATGCTTGTGGAGCAGGAGCTGACCCATTTATAGGTAAACCAATGCTGCAGAGTTTGGAATCTGTTAAGATAATGGACACATTTAATGAATATAAGAGTAAAATATTTAGACGGACCTTGCAGCAATTCCAGAGCGATCCAGCTTCTGCATAAGCAATGCTCTTGATTGGGCATTTAAAGCCTGTTTGTATAAAAGTAAGAAAAGGCACAATAAATGAGCAAGAAACTCAACTAGGAAAAGAATTGACTGATTGATATAATTTATTGCAAAAATAGTGGAAAAGGGGATAGGAATGGGGATTATAGTAGTTATTAAATACAAAACACCTGGCCCAAGATAGGGGGCAAAAAATGCAGTTTCTGACTGCATAAAGCGTGGAAGCAGGGAAATAAAACCTTCAGATCACAAACCAGATAAGGAAAGAGTGAAATATGGAATGCTGTAATGTTTAACCTAAGTTCAGTGAATCTAGAATAAATAAACACCATAAACATCCATGAGTTTGTTTTGTTTGGCATCTTCAATTATGTGATGCCTTCTCAGTTCTCAGAACTTATTTACTAAGAAAAGAGCAAAAATGGTCAACACTCAATAGAACTAAAACTTCAATACGCTTTTCAAATCTATGAAAACACTTCTAAGCTAGAATTGAGTTAACTAAAATTATAATGAAAATTTGAAATTAAAAAAAAAAAAAAAAAAAAAACTACTAGCAATCAACCTAACAAGCTGAGTAAATAATCTTCCACCTAACTAATTCTATTGTCTGAGGAGATACAGATTTAAATGACACATTGTTCTGTGGACGCTATTCATTTAGTCATGTGGAAGCTATTCATTTAGTTTTATATATGTAAACCTACCAGTCCACCTTCATCATCATCAAAGTCTGCAGATTTTGCTGTTGTATCTTGGCTTCCAACATGGTCTGCTACAGATGAAACCTGACCGATAAGCAGCATTAGTTACAAATATAAGGACAAGCAAATAAACCCACACACAAAAGTAAATTATAAAATAAAGTGAACAAATCTACCTTGATAGTTCGGCCAGCAATTTCCAATTTTCCATTTAAACTCTGGGCAGCCTTGGCATGCTCTAGATGGGCAAACTGTCCAAGAATTGGTATGGAAAAAACGTAAGTAACAGTATTTTATCAGAAACAATTTTTTAAGTTAAGTGTCAGTAACGAACTTGAATAAACCCAAAACCCTTGCAATGTCCTGTCTCAAGGTCAAGAGGCAGTTGCACAACCTCCACAGTACCAAATGGCTCAAAAATCTAAAATACATAAAAAATGTCAGAAGCTGAAAATCAGTGACAAATTATCAAATCAAATATTCTACTTTAATTAACAGCAGGCTAAATCAATTCAGAAGAAAACTACATTGTTGTTTTAAAGGGTATATTTTCAAAAAAAAATTATGTTAAATTTGTCATTTCATATTTCTAGCAATGGATGGAAGTGACAAGACTCAGCGGACAGAGAAAACCAAATACCTCCCTCAACTGGCTCTCAGTCATATTGAAGTGAAGGTTCCCCACATAAAGTTTTCTGTCCACAGCTCCATATGGTCCTGTCACACCAGCAGCTCCACTAGTAGTATTAGATTGAACTAGGTTCTTTTCAGCCTCAGAAGGTTTGACCATTACAGGTTGTCCAAGAAGAAGTTGGCCGGAGAGAGCAATTGCCATTGGCACCGACATTGCATCATAAAATTCAATATACCTGCAACCTCATCAAAAACTTGCATCAACTTCAGAATGACAATGTACAAACAGTTGCATTCAAAACTTACAAAGCATAGCAAAGAGATGTAGGGAAACAAAAACTCTAGTGCAGACAGCTCAACCAGAGAGTATCTTTTCATGTATCTGACTCATATAAAGAAAATGTTAGACTGATATAGTAAAAATACAAACTGAAACATATATTAAACATATATTTCATCTTCATGGAAGGACTACATGGAACCATCGACATTTGGAGGATTAGGCAACCAACAATTCATCTTCACTTATGTGTATGCGTAAAGAGAAAAAAACATCAATTCTTAGGAAACATAACCAACTTAAAGCTGACGAAGTGCCTCTGACTCACGGGTCAAAACCAAATCTAAGAGCCAAACAAACCACGTCCACATGCATCTCATTCAACTGGCTATACCCACCCCAAAAAAAGAGGAGGAAAAAAGGAATGCAGGAGAAAATTTCTCCACGCAAATTTATCAAGATAATATACCTCATAACCAGTTCAAGTGATATAAACTGAAAAGGCTCAACAACATAGAAAGAAATCCTCACTGTGTGTGTATGTCAACATAGAGGAAGCAAATTGGGAAAGGACCAGCATAAGAAAACCAGGATTATGTCATCTACCTTGAGTACGCAGCATGAATTGATTAAACATGGGTGCAAGGTATTCCCATCATCCCTCATCATTATCGCATTGCTAGTCCATTTAAGAATACAGTTAAACATGATTCTTGAAAGTTGATATCCTAATACCACAATAGTGCACGCATATGAAGAATAAAATAAAATACGTTACAATAAAGAGCATACCCCACTCCTTTAGATCGTCTTGAGTTCCTGTCCATTATCAGACGAACATCTCTCACCTGAAAATTAGGCGCATCAGAATAAATATAACTGAGGAAATATCACTTGACAGAGTAAGTCAAGATACAACGCATTCACACTAAGGAACCAAACAACTACATGCAGCTCCGTATGACCTGACTTATTTTTTACTTCTCCTTAAAAGAAGTTAGGCCAAACACATTAAAAAGATCTTAATTAAAAACGGAGGTTATCTTTTATGTATAATAAAAACTAGACATGAAGAACTTTTAAAAAAATAGTTGAGAGGAGATTTTCAAATCAAGTAGGAAACCTTTGATATGTTATCTATTTTTTAATAATTTAACTCATTCTATCATTCTATCAAAAAAATACCTTTTAAGCTAAAAAATAACAATAATTACCAAATTATCTTTATTTCTAATGTTCTTATTCTTAGCTTTTATTTTAAAGTAGTTTTTAAGCCAGAATAAGTAAAGGCAAAATGTAGCCTATACATTCAGGAATCAGGAGTTGTAAATATTTGAATATAACCACTGGTGCACTCCCCATAATACAGTCACTAAATAACTTGAAACTAGAGCAGGTGAAGATTATCTATGAAGCACTGACACATGCGTTGGCACAAAACTGACTCATCGACACCAGTAATAATTTCAGAAAATGAATAAACGAACGTAATCACATGCCGGACACCAACACACCTTCAATCAGAAGTGCCGTGTTATCACACTCAATCACATATTATTCATAAAATAATAATATATGTATACAGTACACAGTATATACACTCGGGCGACAGAAGTTCCAATGGAAACATAACCCCATAGTTTTAAATGGTAAAACATATAATAAATCAATGTAAAAATAAAAATCATGCAAAACTGTATGCAAATATTAAAATCAACTGACCTTGCCAGCTTTTGAGAAGAATTCATAAACATCCCTTTCTGTTGCCTTTAAGGGCATCTGTAATCATGGCAACACATTGGCAATAATCAGAACAGGACACCAAATCATTATAATCCAAGACAAAAACATAACAGGACAATCAATTAACCTGATAGGCAAAAACAGTTCTTTGATCCCTTTCTGGATCTGCCTCAGGCTCCGCTGCTTCTTTCTTGTCCCTAAATCTCCTGCAATTCACATTAACATTCAGCCACTATAAAACATGCATAGAAAAGTTCAATAAATTTGAACCTAATATTCATACTGTATAATTCATAAAATTGTCAATAATCCATGCTTAGTATTTTATGTAGTATACTTAATTATAAGACCATAAGTGATTTCTCATAAAAACTGTAAGAGTTGTGCCTCTCAATATCATTTACTGGAGTATATCTGTTCAGTCAGTTAATGAAATGAAAACATTGTGCGGTTTATAGCCAAGTAGGTTTAGGTTTATGCCATGAAAGAAGAATATGACACTTTGCTTCAAAATCAGACGTGGTTTCTGTTTTCTCTACCTTCAGGCTGGAGTTGGGTTTTCAAAAATAAAGAAAACCTGATGAGAGCATTAATGCGGCCAGGTTAGTTGCTATCGGCTCATCAACAACAAGGTTTACGGTTACAGAAACTTTCCCTCAGTCGTGAAACATATTATTAGAATATTCTCAACATTACCATCTCAAAGTGGCACAACCAGCAGCTGGATATTAAAAAATCATTCCTAGATCATCTTTTAGAAGAGATCTATGAGTCCGCCACCAGGTTTTGAATCTGCATATATAAATCACTGGTTTGTAGAATGCACAAGGCTATCTAAGGTCTCAAACAAGCATTTAGAGCTTGGTATGGGATAATTTTTATTGCCCTTCTTGGTTTTCTGTTTTATGGGCAAGCAAGTCAAGTGTGACCCCTCTTTGTTCACTTCACATTAAGGTTCTCGCTGTATTTTTAATCTCATTTATGTGGTTAAAACAATCACCACTGGTGATACCTCCCTTTTATACAGAAACAGATATCGGAACTGCACTGAGTTTGTTTTGAAAATTGAAATACTAATTGTTACTTTCTTGATAAAGAGACTGCTTGACGGATCTCTTCTGCCATCTCAAACTAAATAGCCACTTGGTTGAGAAGTCACTTTGCAACCAAGAGGTACCTGGTTCGAAACTTGGCATTGGAACTAAATATATCAAGGATTTCTTGGATGGAACTCACATGACTGGTTCAAAGGGAATTTCCTCCCTTCCAGTGGTAACAAATCTAAACTTGTCCAGATTTGGAGCCAACTATTTTCATGATCCTACTTTCTACAGGTCAAGAGTGATTGCCCTAACAGTATGCCACTATAAGTCTATAACCCAGCCTGAGATCAGTTTGCAGTGAACAAATCATATCAGTTCATGTAGCCGGTGGAAAATCATAGGAAGGCAGTCAAGAATATAAATCATCATAAGGTATCTGAAAGGGACTATCAGCCATGGGCATTGCTGCTGCTGCTGCAGAAACCAGACATCTGATTTGAGCCAGCCAGTCCTTAAAGCTTATTGTGATGCAGACTGGGCCCCAAACTCAGAATAACTAGTAATCAACTTCAGTACCCGGCATTTACTTTGGCCCAAATCAGGTATCTTGGTGGTCCAAATAGCAGACCTTCGTTGAATGCACGGTTACTGAAGCAGAGTACAGAATTTTGGCAAATACAGCTGCTGAAATTCCCCGTTTGCAATCTTTGTTTCAGAACTGCACATTTCCATACATATTCCTCAGACTAAGTGTGATGACTTGAGCATGACTAGTGCTCTATTGATTATTATCATGATATAACAAATCATTTTGAAAGTGTGTCCATTTAACAAGGGTACACCACTACACCCTAAAATCAGCTGTGGTTGGTTATAGAGCCAATGGGCCTATGGAATCAATTTTTCTATTTAATGAAATGAAATCACTGTAAACTAGTTTATTTAGGTAGATTATGTATGAATAATTTTGCAAAAATATCACTGCATTGTTAAACAAAAATGGGATGTGGTCTTTTTCCATCTTTTGTGGTATGGTTTTGTTATTCCAGAAATTGGTAAACAGATGTATCATTTTCCCAGAATGATAAAGTAGTAAACAAAGTTTCACAGGAATCCTATGGGCGGTGGCTGGTGATGGTTTTCATCAATGGTATGCTTGTAAAAAATTGTATTAAAAAATTGAATAACCGGGAGAAAAAAGAAAGCCTGTTAAGCCGAGTAAATTTGCAGAGTGATAAAACTCATTACAAAGGGTATGCATCAAATAAACAGTCAATTTTAGTTTCTGCATAGCTGATAAATAACACAATTGTTCATTTAGCAATCGAATTTAACAATTTTCACCACAATCTACAACCAAGCCTAAGCTATAAACACTAGCAAAAGCACAATTAATCAAAATCAGAGCAAAAAGCACATGTTAAAAAAACGAATTAACAAAAAATAAGGGAGATTAAGTTGAGGAAAAGTGCATTACCGGCTATCTCTATCCAAATCGCGCTCAGAACGACTTCTGCTCCTCCTGGACCTCTCTCTCTCCTCCCGTTCTCGATCCCTTTCTCGTTCAGAACGACTTATGCTTCTCCGAGACCTCTCTTTCTCCTCTCGTTCTATCTCTCTATCTCTCTCAGAACGACTCTTACTCCTCCGGGACCTTTCTCTCTCCCTTTCCTTCTCCTTCTCCCTCTCCCTATCCCTCCTCTCCCTCTCTTTGTCCTTATCTCTCCTATCCCTATCTCTCTCTCTGTCCCTATCCTTCTCCCTATCTCTGTCTCTATCTCTGCTACTCCTCTCACTCTCTCTATCTCTATCCCTATCCCTATCTCTGCCACTCCTATGACGCTCCTTATCGCGGTCATCATCACGATCTCTATCCTTCCTGGAAACATGCTCGTCATCGCCGCCGCTGGACCTCTTGCTCCGCTTCTCTTCGGTTCCATCTTCGATCTCATCGCGCTTTCTGTAACTCTTTTCGGTTTTGTCGCTACTTTCTCTCTTCTTCTTAGAAGAATCTCTGTCTTCTTGTTGTTCCTCCACTGTCTTCTCCAAGTAATCGTACTCGTCGAAATCCATTTCTGATTGTTCTCTCAATCAATCCCTATGTATGAAATTGAGAATTTGAGACTGAGAATTCTCAATTTCTAGGGTTTTGTCTTTTGGGGGTTTTTCTTTTGCCTCAAACTCAGATATAGAGATGAAACAAATGCTTCGTGCGCACTTCGTACTCTATCAAACTTGTTAAATAGTAAATCAGATTCACTGCGAACAAAATTTGACGATGTCACACATCAAGTATTTACGTATGTTTATTGCTGAATTAATATTCACGTAATTTTTATTCTATATCAAAATATTGGGATTAAAATTGTACCGTACGATTTTGATCCAACCATCATAAATTTGCCAATTGTATGAGTGTGTCAAATATTTTACCGCACACAATTTTGATGCATTAAAAACTAAAAAGTGACCGACCAAATCATAAACTTTTGGCTTAAATGCAGTTTTACCTCTCTGTTTTGAAAAATGCGGAATTTTACCCCTCCTTTTTTAAAATGCGGAATTTTACCCCCTTATTTTATAATTTGTTGGATTTTGCCCCCACCAAAATTTTGCTTAAAATATGCTTCTGAGCCTCAAGTTCAGAGTTTTGCACATAACTCAATTTTGATCAATAATTCACAAAACTGATACCGAAACGACCGTAATCGAGTTAGCTTTCCACATAATCAAACCCCACTAAATTTGGTGTTATATAGAGAGATTAATTACCGTTTTAATGAAGGTCTGTCTAATTACTAATTCTGCAGAAATCTACTTGTGACATTCAAATTCAACATTGTCTACCGAACGCATCGTAACTCCAAATTCGATGAAATTGAAATTCCAACAAGGTTAATTTCGTTAGCTTTCCATACATGTAAATAGTATTAAAAAATGAGCTACATGGTGAGAGGCATGACGAAAATACCAGTAGTAGTTTCATACGATAATTAATTTGAACATACCTTCACTAAAACGGTAATTAATCTCTTTCTGTAACTCCAAATTTAGTGGAGTTTGATTCTATGGAAAACTAACTCGATTGCGGTCGTTTCGGTACCATTTTGGTGAATTATTGATTCAAATTGAGTTTTGTGCGAAGCTTTGAACTTGAGGCTCAGAAGCAGATTTTGTGTAGAATTTTGGTGGGGGGGCAAAATCCAACAAATTATAAAATAGGGGGGGGGGGGGGTAAAATTCCGCATTTTAAAATAGGGAGGGTAAAATTCCGCATTTTTCAAAACAGGGGGGTAAAACTGCATTTAAGCCCAAACCTTTTTTAAAAAAAAACTAATAATAGACTCGTGCTATCTCACGAGTCGTAACGTTACACAGATATTTTTTAAAGTTACACTTTGCTAATTAAAATTAAAAAATAAAATATTGCATTAAAACAGTCATTTGAAAAAAAGCAGAAGACTTTCATTAATATTTAATGATTTATTTAGTATATATAATAGAAATTTTGAGATTTTTATAAGTTATAATTTATCCCGTATGCGAAAGCATATTTTTTACCAATGTATATATTTTGTAATTATAAATAAAATTTTTCGTATTTGAATCTGTATCGTATTTTGTCCCGCGTATGATTTAATTGGTATATATGATAATTATTTTGAATTTTTTATCAGTTATAATTTGTCCCGTATCTGATAGCATATTTTATCCAGTTTTTTATTTTTTTTGGTACAACAGTGTTTGATTCATTTAGTACATAATTATTTAAGTATAGATTAATGTAAATTTTGATATTAAAGTTATCCCATATATGGTAATTAAAATTTATGTCAGTTATAACTTATTTCGTGTAAAATAGTTTCTTTGAAAAAAAAAATAGTTAAAATTTGTTTCACATATGATAATTTTTTTTTGAAATATTTATCAATGACAATGATAGTTTAAACCTTATATGATAGTTATAACTTATATAGATATTATTCATGAAATTTGTTATTCAAATTTCAAATTGTTCTTTGGTGGGAAAATAAATAGTTGAATATGAGTATGACACATTGGGTAAGTGTATGACAAAGCTGAAAAGATGGCAATGACATGTGACAATTGCATTTAATATTTGGCATAAAAAATGGTTTGGTTGCCTTGGTTTCAAAAGCAACCAAATTAGTTTCCATGTAATCATGGCTTTCCAAAAAACAATTTTTTCTCTCACAAGTTTACAAAATGGCTTGGTTGGCTCACAATATGGCTCGGTTTGCAGCAATATCAGTTTAGTTACACAAATTTTGGACATCAAGTACCCTTACTTTAGACACATGGCAGCATTTGAAGCAAAATTATTTGTGAGTTTTCCGGAATAATTAACTTTCTTATATAGATTAGGTGACACATTGGTAAATTGTGTTTTTTTTAAGCAAGTAAATTGTGTTGTTGTCATCCATTTGCTTATCAATTATGTTTTTTTTATAATAAAATAAAATTCATTCAGTCATATGTTAAAATAGCAACAATACAAGAGATGAAGATAGCTAAATACCCATTAAAGATATGTTTAAAACTTTCATCCGACAGTATAGCGTAAACAAACCAAAATCTAAATCTTAACAATCAGACTAAATTCTTCAACATATGACCAAAGGTCAATAGTAATTTGAGATCCACCGTCTTTGATGGCATCCAACTTCAGAAAAAAGATATTTGCATGTGTTCGCGCAAAAAAATTACTATATTTGGTCTCCGAGATAACCGATTCTGCCATATACCGACAATATATTTGCAAGATCGATTGAGAGAAAATTGACCTTAGTGATAGCCGCCATAAGCCCTTTACTTGAACTATAGTATCTATGCCTCTGAATATCATTGTTTGAACCTTAATGAGTCAAAACTTATCTGTCACTCCGAACAAACAAAACACCGCACAAAGACGGAACAACAAAAAACCGTCACAAAACGACTAACAAACCAACAACACCGCACTTAGGCGACCAAAACATAAAAATAAAATTCAAATATATGTGAATAACATTTATTTAGAAAAACAATGAGAAAAACGACGAAGAGGGGTGATTTCGGATAATGACCCAAAACCATCCCTCTATGATGAGAGAGAATTGCACAAGAATGATAGTGGGATAAATAGTTTAGCAGGTGAAGTGCAACAACAAAAAGCACGCATAACAGTCAAGAAAAGTGACAACAAAGGATAGTGACGAGAGAGTAAATGATTTTGCGTTTGGATCTAACGATGGTACGATAATCAACAAAAGAGAAAAAGAGGCTGACAGACTCTGGATTGTGTCGATAATGGAGCAAGAGTGGCAAGGGCCGTGTCAACCAAGGGAGGAGGTGGGCATAAATGGGGGGTGGGGAAGCAAAGTTGAAGGGGTGAGTTGAGTGACAAACACAGTTTTGAGAGTTTCAAGGACCCTTTGAAGCTGAGAAGTCTCTTTATTTTCGTTCCTTGAGGGAAGGGAACTCTTGTGCCGATTTTCTCGCCAAATTAGGCTCAACAAATGATGCGAAGCTTTCTATATGAGAGTCTCCCCCATTGAATATACATGATCTTTTGTTGTCTGATGCTCTAAGGGTGCCTTACCCAAGAGCTTAGTTCTTTTTTGCGTCTCTTTCTTTGTTTTCTTTTGTTAGCATCTTTACAAAAATAAACTTTACACCATGCAAAAATGAAATGAGCTATGACGAGTGACCAAAAGAAATGCTTAACCCCCTTATCTCGTTTGTGTCGGTGTGATAACTGATAATGCATGAAGGATGAAAAAGAGAAGTAGAACTAAAATAAAAGGATACAAATATTGCAATAACTATAACGTATCTTGCTCTTTTTTCAACTTCAATAAAAACTGTAAATATTAAACAACAACTTTCGTATACATATTCCATCACAAGGAGGTTCAGAATACAATTCTCATCACCATATGAATCATGCATAATATAATGGATGATAACTACAAGTCATATATTTTAAGCCGTGCGTTCATTCCTTTATCCAATTCTGTTCAAAGATATTCTCTCATTCGGTCGAGCAGCTCTTTCGATGGGAGATATCAACTGTGGCATTGTCATTCCTCCAGAAACAATGATTTCTGCATTAGCATGAACATACATGTTTCACCATTATAAAAAAAATGGCAATAGTTTAAGAATTTCTACATCAAGAATAATGTAAAATGGAAAAGTTCACATTTGCAACTGATGATGTAGAAAGAACATCATATAACAACAATTTCTTCTTAATAGACGGGTTGAACAGGCATAACAAACACTCACACGGTGTACTTTCCAATCAATCATAAAAAAGAGAACCTACCAAAACAAAAAAAAAAGAGAACCTACCTATGCCTTCTCGAATGGAAAGATTTGGTCTTATAACATCTTTGGAGTTAACCAAAATTATATCGCCAATATACAGATGGTTTGTAGGGATAAAAACACTACATAGCTCTTCATCTTCATTTTCTTTCTGGGATGGAAAAAAAAGGATAAAATCAAAAGTTAAATATATATATATATAACAAATAATTGACATTAGTAGTTTCCTCAGAAAATAACAGAATTCATTGGAGAGGATACACAAACATATTGAGATTATTGATGAAGCAACTATCAGATGAAAACGCAAGCCCCAAATTTTTGACAGTAAATTAACTCTCCCCCGCTAACATTTGTGTCTAGTATAGTATTTTTTTCAACTTTCGCATCTAAGCTAACGTTTGTGTATCCCCCGCTAAACCAGTATTCTATATATCCTATTTTACTTCTAGTTAGACAAAAGTCGTTAGTTTACTAATCAACTTTCAAAAAGGGAACCCTAAAAAGCTGTTGAGTAAATACAGCGTGTTCAAAGTACCTGTAGAGTAACAGTTGATGTAATGAAGCCAAAAGCATATTCGCCAACGCGTGGATGACGGATAATTGCTACCTCTTTAAAGGCAGTGGTATTTTGATCTGTAAAGAAGAATTCGAAAATAATAATTACAACAAATCATTGCATCCTTGTAACCAATATTTGAAAACGGTCAATATATCATGCCTCAACTATATAGGATAGTTTGGTCCAAAATAAAACTATATAGGATAGTTAAAATTTATTGATTGCAAAGTATGCAAGCTAAAAAGAAATCACCGACAGCTAAAATGACAGGGAAAAACTGTTTGAAGTATACCGTGAATTCATAAATGAAGAGTCCAACTGATCCTATTTATCAATTACCAAACCATTTAACTTGTCAAAGTCAAAGCTAATAAGATCTATTCAAAACAGTAAAACGTTTTCTTTCAACAAGCCAGCCTTTGATAGGAAGGAAGTATTTTATTAGAAGATTTGGGGAAGGAGTCCCCTGACCATATATTAGAATGCAGATCTTCAAGAGTCGACAAACCTCCCTATGCCCAAAGGCCCCAACTCTCTTAAACTAACGAGAGTACAAAACATCTTCCTCTAAACCTATGTTGTTAATCTCGGATAGCGGCGCGTAGCGCCGAACCTCAAAAATGCTATTGCGGTATAGCGGGTAGCGCTATAGCGGTATAGCGGTCATGTACAAATTAAACATAAATTCCAACAACATACATAAATACTAAAATAGAAAAATACACAAAATTAAAAGGACTTTCTTACTTAATAATTATACTAAATATTGTCATTTACCATCAAAATAGGTTCTAAAAATAAAGACTAATAACATTCCATGAAGTTCTAGAAGTACTCAAAATGACATCCCATTAAAATTCTAGAAGTACTCAAAATGACATCCCATTAAAATGCATAAGCAAGTTCTAAAAGTAAACAAAATAATGACAAGCCATTAATCTTTTGAAGCCCTTGAGACCACATCTGCTTCTGCCTCATCTTCACTTCTAAGGTCCACCACATTAAGGTTTGAGAAAGGAACAAACCTTGTAAGAAGAGGAGAAGAACAGTTGATTTAGAGAAAGGAAACAGAGGAGTCGATTTGGTGAAGGAGATGTTGAAGGAGAAGAGGTGATTTGGTGAAGGAGTCCGTTGAAGGAGAAGAGGAGAAGAGCGTGATGTGAGAAAAGAAAGAAGAAACAACTCAAATAGAAAAGTAAATCACGTGTTGTGATGTGTTGGTTGCTTTTTGATGTGCAGAAAAGTCCAAAATACCCCTCACTTATGATTTATTTCAAAAATAAAGATTTTCATCAATTTTTTTCCCTCCAAAACGCTAAAGCGGCCAAATAGCGCTACCAAAACGCTACGCCACCGCTAACAAAATGCTATTTTCCTGCAAATAGCGGCCGCTATTTCCGCTTCTCTAAATAGCGGAAAGCAGTCTTATAGCATAGCAGAGAGGTGGTAAAACGCTACGCTATAGCGCCGCTATTAACATCCTAGCTCTAAACACCGTTTTTTTATTTAAAGGCAACAACACTAACTAACACTAACTAAGATGCAAATAACATAACTGCTCATCTCTATGTGAATTCAGATTCAACTATCTAACCAGACTTAAATCTTTGTTTGGGTTAATTTAATAGGACTATATTGTTATGAAGAGCATACCTGGAGAAATTGCAGCACTAATCTGCTTCGATGCAGAGTATATATGTCTAACTAGGGGCATTTGCTTTATTAACCATTCTCCAACCCAGAAGACAGTGGCACCCATCCATGATGAAACAAAAACACCAATAACAAATACAAAAGCAAGCGATGTAATAAAACCAAGTCCTGCACCACAAACCAAGAGCATTTAAACTTAATACATCACATTGAGAGGGATTAAAAATAAAGAAAGAATATACAAGATGCTTCCGCAACCAATAATGACCACGCATGAGAGTTTTGATAGAAAATAACTTTATTAGACAAAACTGGAGAAGTACAAAAAAGGTGAGGATACCATATCCTCTGAAACATTTAGACTACAATTTAAATAAACTCAGATGAAAAACAGTATGCCCTTTTTCTCAATTGTTTTAACAATAAAATAACATGTTATCTTTGAATTTACCAGTTTATGCATTATTATCATTTGCTTTGCTTTGTATGTTCCCATATTAGCCACTAAACTCTGAGAAGAAAGTAAAATACCTTCCTGCTCAATTGGTAAAACAAAAGAGTAACCTATTTATCTTTGAATTTATGCACTATGTTCATTTCCTTTCCTTTTTTATGTTTTGGATCTATGACATCTAGAACAATGAAAAATTCCCGTCATTTGTAACTTCTCAAGGGAGCAAATATAATTGTCAAGCCATGTTTGTTGGAGGAAAAATAAATTACTCACCAAATATTTCAATGCCAAAACTGGAGTATAGTGGACTAAAGAAACCGTCAACAAACTGAATAAACCACCATGTAATAAAAAAGGTAACTGCAACTGGGAATAGAACCACACTGCAAGTACAAAAATAAATGGATAATTAGGTCACTGAATATGGCAACAATAAGCCATCTTGATAAGTCTGACATCCAGTCATAAATTTACCATCCAGTCATAAATTTCTTTGAGACCCAACTCTGAAGAACAAAGCAGCAAGCCTGACATAAATGCACATAATGAGTCATTAGTGAGCCATAGATGAATTTTATTTTGCAATAATATGAAACTCGGAAAATTATATATCATGCCAAACAGATGCATATTGGGCAACAATTGAATTTCTATAAACTTCATCTTCATCATTTAGAACTTGTATCATAAAAAGCAAGATGGCTATTTTTATACGACGAAAGGCTCACATAATGATCCTTGAATTCCAACATCCAGCAGCTAACAGGCCTCTTTCTAAGGTCTATAGAATGCAGGGAAACAGGCTTTGGTGGCTCAATTATAACCCCACACTTCAAATTTTATGACTTTACCATATATTTCAGTGTACTATTTTAACAAACTCAGTAATTTTTCTAGGTAAGGACAATTAAGCAAAACAACACAGTAATCATTCTGGCTCATCTGAGCAAAGAACAAGCAAAACCCACACAGTTTTTTAACAAATCATATAATTACTGAATCGGGACCACTCAAATAGCCTGGGAGCTAGGAGTGTGCTCCTCTCAAGTTCTCAGGTTCAAATCCTCCCGTGCCACTTTGATACCTCTGGTATCAATTGTGCCCCGCTAGTAGATGGTGTCCCTTGAATTAGTCGGTCTTTATCCTAGAAACGGAGTTTTCAAAAAAAAAAAAAATACCTATATTATGCATTACTCAAGTGATAATGGAGTTATCACTCAAATTTCATTGCAAATTCTCAAAGTTGAGCTCGTAAAGTCAATTTCAGTCGAAGCATGTTTCTAATTTCATTATGGTAGTGAAGACGAATGGTTGACTTATAAATAAGCTAATAAAAAACAGTGCAACAAACAAGATCGAAGACTAAACCCTAATTTGGAGTATGAGGAAATAATAATAATAATAGGGAAATTGAAAAGGGAAAAGGAATTAGGGTACCCACCCTGCGAGTTGAAGAATTGGGAGAGGTTGGTGGAGACTTGGCTGGATCTTCGGGATCTTCGCAAGAGACATTGTCAGCTTGACTCAGAGGAATTGACGTTGATTCTTTTTCTTCTGCCATCTTCTTCTTCTTCTTCTTCTTTGCTATTCACACACTTGAGTTTTTTGTAGTATTAATTAATTAATTAATTTAATTAGTATGAAGTGAAATTGGGAGATCTTAGAAGATTAATCTACGTTACTGTATAATTAGTCTTGGATATTAAGCAAGAGTTGATCACTCTCATCCTCACCTGATAATTAGCATTAATCTATCTATCTATCTAATCCACCCAACTCAAAGTCCAAACCAAGCAAGCAATGCTATGTTAATGTCACCGCTGGCTGGCTAACGTGGTTTTGGACTATGTGATGGGACCCTTTTTGCTTCTTCATCTTTTTTATTTCAATGTTTATGTTTATTTATGGATATTTAATTAATTCAGTCAAAAAAGGATATTTAATTATTTATTTTTTGAAAAAAAAAACAAGAAATGGATCCCCCAACATTTTTTTTTTCTATAAATAGAGACTTGGTTCATTTGATTTGGACACATAAAAAAATGAATTTTTCCTTCTAATTTTTCTATTTAGCCTTCAATAAACTCTTGTTTATAGCTCTAAACATATTTTTAGTGAAATGGATCCCAACAATAACCCTTTTAACACCCAAAATTCTACTAATTATTTGTGAACTAGCCCGTTTGTGGGACATAGCCGATTTGGCTCTCATCATGGGTCATGTATCATATTGCATAATATGATTGTTGAGGATGAACGAGATACATATGCTCAACATTGGACAAATTATGATCAATCTGAGGCAAGTGGGTCTAGTACACCAGAGCCATTTTCGACCGAGGTGCTACCTGCATTTACGGATCATGTCCGTGCTAGATCTGTGATGCGTGATTCAAATGTACATCACGAATTGCAAGCAGATCTAGTCAAACACATATGGGCAAAGTTCAGAATGTTTCGTGATTAAATAAATTGTTTGCGAGTTGAGTCTATTATACTGATCCGTTGTTAATTCTTCACCATCATGTCAATGCCATGTGCCCATGTGTGAATTTATCACATTATATAAATAGAATTACATATAATGTGTTCATCACTTCATCCTAGCTAGATGCATTGAATTTGTGCTAACTTTCATCTTCAATTTCAAAATTCACTTTCACCTACTGCAATCAACAATTAATCATCAATTTGATGAACAAAGTTTCACACTATTTGTGCCACTTCTATATCCTAGAAGAAGGTGCGCCACATCAATTTGGAAATAGCTTGTTTGCAGGTTCTCATCGCGAATGCACCAACTGTCACTGATAATTCTTCCACCGTTGAGGATTCCGGCATCTACGTTACATTTGAGCCACCCTTGTCTTGGCGGTACCCATTGTTGATGCTGCTGTTCCTGTACATCATCTGAAATATTATTATTAAACTTTTGTACCTTATACCAATCTTCCCACAAATGAAAAGCTTGAACACCCAATTGTGTTGCATCTCTCTTCTCATTATTCCAAAGCCATTGGTTTCTATTGTTCCATAACAACCATATCATTGTTGCCACTCTATCTGCTCCTTAGCTTCCTTGCTGCAGATGTCAAAGATAACCTTTTTTGCATTATTATAAACATTCAGGCGAGGTGTGATAACAACCTGTAATCCCGCAGCAGCCCAGCAGTTTCAACTCATCTCACAATCGAAAAGCATGTGCCAAGTATCCTCACTCTCTCTGCTACACAACTCACAGACTAAGGGGCATTGTACATAGTGCTGTCTTAACTGAGTTCTCTTCTCGGTGGTGTGCGTATCTGCCATAAACACTTCCAGCTACCTTCCATTCCTCGCCGTCTCCCTTCTTCCTTTGCTTTCATCAATATTCTATAACCAAACTTTACCGTATATTCACCGTTTTGTTCTTCTTGCCATACTAACCTATCCTGCACTTCTCTAATTAGAGCGGTACTGCTAGTATCTCTTCTGCTACATCATGTGAAAATAAATTAGTGATTTTACTAAAGTCCCACTGCTTCAGCCCTTCAATTTTCACATTTATTGAAATTTTCATCTCAACTCATGCATTTTTTCATAAAAATTGTGACTTTTGCGTAAAAAAAAGAAGATGAATTTTAGTCTTAAAAGAGATATTTTGTCATTAAATTGAATATTAGTGCTTTTTGGTACAAACATAGAATTTTTAAGGAGGAAATCATCCGATGAGATCAAACTTACAACAAATGTATAAATAGAGTTTAAAAAGTTAAATTAAAAAAGGAGATTATTTTAGTGAGTTTAATAAAATAGAGGACCATGTAACCAAAAAAAATAAAATAAAATAAAATAGATGACCAAAAATAAAATTAAACAAATAATATACTAATATAAAATATTTTATAAAAAATTTAGGGGGGACCATGACATCTGCCGGTGCCTTACAAACTCCGTCCCTGTGAAAGATAGAAAGTTAGAAACATGATTAGACATCAAATGTAAACACTTAGTGTAAAAAAAAAATCAAATGTAGACACTTTTTTCTAATAATAATTTACACTTTATCTAAATATTTTATTGAAGATATATTAGTCTTTTCTACTAGATCAATCTTTATTTGTTGGTATTATTGATGGGAAAAGATTTTCTTCAAAAAATTCTTAACCCTGAAAATCAACTAAAATGTGAGAGGAGATAATCCTTTCCCTTAATTTGACTATTGAAAACTATGGGTAGAGTTCCTCCAAATGTGGAGTGCAAAATTAAACAAGGTATGGGTTGAAGTTGAAGTACATTTTTGGGTCATTTACATAAATATAAACGTTAATTATTTATTCAAACTTGCCATCGACCATCACCATTCTGTTAGTGCGTTGACTTTGACTTTGCCCTGTATATCATTATTATTATTATTATTATTATTATTATTATTATTATTATTATTATTATTATGGCATGGACTTTAGTTATTTTCAGGACAAAACCATGAGTAAATTGAGCAAATGGCATCCATAGACCATAGTGCTGCCCAAATTTTCAATATATGTATTTTAACTTTTAAAATAACGTTAAATCTTTTTTTTTTTGGACTTAAAATAACGTTAAATCTTGGTAGCTTAATTACCGGCTCTTTTATGGAACTTAAAATAAATGAATAAATAAATACAAAGTTTACAAACACAATCTGTTTGTCTCCTTTATGTAGACTCTTTGACTCTTTTTTTTTTTTTGTTTTTGACAAGCTCTTTATGTAGACTTGGTGAATTACTAACGTTCTTTTTATAGACTTTTTCTCCGTGCATGTGAGGAAGAAATACTAACTTTCAATGTACCAAAAAAAAAAAAGTACTAACTTTCATCGTTTATAATAATTTCACATTGAAATCCAAATTACCGTAGCTATGGACTGAAGATTCAACCATCTATACCAACTGTAATTGATTAATTAATGAAAGTCAATCTAGTTAATAGTGATTTGACTTACTCCCTCCGGTCCTTTTTATAAGGAACACTTTGAAAAAATCACACAGACCAATGAAACACATTTAACATAGTTATTTTCATTTAATACTCTTACAAATTTAAATTTATTCCATGTATACCCTTAATTAATTACTCTTTAACTTACTTATTTTTAAATTCTCTCTCATAATAAATAAGAGCATAAGTGAAATTGAACATTTAAAATATTTGAAAATTGGTCAAAGTTTCTTATAAAAAGGACCAATTTTTTTTTCCAAAGTGTTCCTTATAAAAAGGACCGGAGGGAGTATATTTCTACCACGACGTTAGTTTAATTCTCGTTATCAATATGAAAATCTCATTAATAAGTAAAATACCATTATAAATTCTTTTGAACATTGAATCTTTTCTCTAGATATTGCTTCCAATAAGTGATTAATGAAATTGTCAGGTTCATAAGTCATAACGGGAATTAAACTAACGTCGTCCTAAAAATACAAGTCAAACCATTATTAATTAGATTAACTTTCAAATACTATTTTTTTTTAAAGAGACCGATAATTCAGAGTTCGACTGAAGGATAAATAAAGTCCAACAAAAAAATTATGCTTCATCAAGAATAAAGATTTTTACAAGTTTCAAGATTTTATTTTTTCACAACTCAAGTTGAGACTTACTGTACTTTTTATGAACTGTATTAATGAATTGGATTTACATTTGATAATGTGACATTGCTAATTTAGACTAAAAATATTGTTACAATTTTTTTTCTCAAATTTCATTGATCAAATGTAAACCTATTATTTTGAAATTCATTCTTTTTTGTTCAAATGAGTAATGTTACCCCATCGAATCAAATTAATATAATTCTACATTATAAAAAAATTAGTCTCAATAATTATAGGATATGTGAAACAAAAATCCATTAATGAATAACTAAGATTTATTTGATTCGTAAAATATAAATACAGGACAGAATAATACATAATATGATAACATAGGAAAAAAGTATATAACAAATTTTGCATATCTTTTACAATGTTTAGTAGATAAAAAGTTATTTTGATATTTTTAAAATTTGTGTAGAGGACAAAAAATTATTATGTAATTTTCAGTGTAAAAAATAATTTTAGTTTTTGTCGAATTTCTTAATACCTAATGTCTAATCCCAAATCCCAATAACAATTTTAAAATCATGACTTCTTATCTTGCTCATTTTGTCCATTAATGAACAGTAAAATGGTGACACATGAACTAATAACTTTTTCAACATGAATAAAAGATGTCGACAATCGATATATTATATGCCACTTTGTTTAGTAAAATATATAAGTAAAAACAGTACTGTATCAATTGTATATAACATGGGTCCCTAGGTTGGTTTTACACTCACTTTGTATCTAAGTTCATTGATCCCATTCAGTTGCACCAAGTGAAGTCGGTCTTACCAAATCTGGTTATGAATCTCTTGATTTGAACAGAACATCCTTCATGCTTAAAAGTGTTGGATTATTGAGGTGAAATTCAATGTTTTATGATATGGTCAACTAACTAAGAAATTGAGAACGAATGAATTTGTTATTGAGTTGTAGAAGTGGTGATTTTTGTTTTTTCTAACATTTCGGAGTTCAATCACAAGGTACATATAGTGAGTTTGAGTTCTTCCAAATGATTCGTCTTTTGATGAAACTTATTAACCACTTTAACCTAGCTAGTAACTTGGCCGTATAAATAGAAATTTGAATAAACATTAATATATATATATATATATATATATATATATATATATATATATATATATATATATATATATATATATATATATATATATATATATATTAATGTTTATTCAAATTTCTATTTATACGGCCAAGTTACTAGCTAGGTTAAAGTGGTTAATAAGTTTCATCAAAAGACGAATCATTTGGAAGAACTCAAACTCACTATATGTACCTTGTGATTGAACTCCGAAATTTGAATAAACATTAATATATATATATATATATATATATATATATATATATATATATATATATATATATATATATATATATATATATATATATATATATATATATATATAAAACATTAGCGTGCATAGACATCACATAATAACTATGACATCCCAACTATATTCACATCCCATAATCATCACCTATTATTTGCAGCACCGTAAAAAATGAACAATAATGAAAAGAAGGAAAAAAAAATCCTCTATATTTTATCCGTTTCAATGATTGATGAGTTTTATTCAAAATTTGATTGATACAGTATGTATTTTGGAATTATTCTATATCCACTTGGTTTATATGTGTGACTAGAAATACCTATATAAATTTTAGAGTAATGTTATTTGGATAAGTTTGTTTCTCCAAAGGCCGTATTTTTATATATGGTGTTAAATACGTGTTCGTTTTTTTATTAGTCTTTTCTCTCCATATTACATAAATAAATATAAGTGATGGTGTAAAAATAATATACTAGAGAGTGCAATGTGCCATGAACATAGCTTAGTTGGCAGAGACATTATATTATATATATATGGAACCATGATTCGAACCTAGTCATCCTACTTTGCATGTGTACCAACAATTAACTTTTAACCACCTTATACTTCTCATGTATATTCTCAAATTTTTAAAGAATAGTGTAGAAAAAACTTATAATATATCATATATTGCTATTAATCTTTGATCTTACCTGATTAGAAGAGTGATCGCGTCCGACGTTGTGGAGAGGGTTGTGTATCTATAGGCTACAGGTGCTCCAACGTTCAAGTCAGTTCGAGTGTGAAGCAGAGGTTTTCAGAGAGAAAGATAATGTATCTTTGTGAAGTTTGTGAAGGTTGTTTATATAGCCCAAGCGCTAGGTCAAGACTCTTGATCGCATCGATGACCATCAAGCGGCTGCCGTAAAACGGTTGAAAAACCATGATGAACAGTTAATGCTCATCATGTGGTCGTCCGTTATAATACGCAGATGTATTATGACCGTTGAATCGTCGCGGGTCTTCGTGGCTGCTTCTTATTGAGCCTTGCTCGACGATCCACCTAACAGTTCCCCAACTTTTGGGCTTCTTGGCCCAGTCTAGAACAATCTTATTTCACACATTTTATATTACTCACTAGTTACCGGTAGTACACTTTATTTATTTTTTGTTAAGTAGTACAATTTTTTTTTGTCAAGTTGCCTAGTAACTAGAAAATTCATTTTAAAGGTTAATAAGTCGAGTGTTCTGGATTCGAACCTGGACTCTTGCACATATAGTGCGATGTCTCTACTAACTGAGCTAACGGAGACAGTACAATTTATTTTATTAGTCATTTATTTAAAGTCGGCTCCTACCTAGTGGCTAACTCTGTTTCTTTTTTCACCGACTAAAATTGGCATTTGGCTTCAACGAGCTGCCAACCGTCATGTAAGTTCTCTCCACACACATTTTTGCCGGCAAGCCAGCTGCCTTCACACACACCTCCACTCTCTCTAATCCTATATTCTTATTTAATTACTTTCATTCTTTTCCTAATCTTACAACACAATTAATTGTTAGTACCATACTCATTCCTGCATCTCTATACTACTATTATTAAATAGTAAAATTAATTACAAAGGGTAAGATAATTACAAAAAAATGAATATTTCAAAAACGCTTACTATTTATTTAGTTAATAATAATATTATTCAATTACTTCGTGCAAAAGTTCTCTACTCAATTTCATTAAATCACCGACTGACTCTTCTCTATGGCGGCTACATACACACACACACACCCAATTTGAACCTTTCAATTCTTACTATATAAATACAAGAACAATTCTATTAATGTTATGTTAGCGATTGAAACATATATATTTTTTGCATGCATAACAAAAAAACACAAAGGAACATAAACTATACAAAGCTTTGAATATTTTTCATGTGTATGTTAAAGGTGGCGAATTCAAGAGACAAAGTTGTTATCAAAAGGGAAAATATAAATGATTCTCCCACATTGTCAACTGAAATGATATTTCCAGGTTTGAATAGAGATAGAGAAATGTCTGCAATGATCTCAGCTTTGACTCATATTGTCTCTGGAGATGTTCCAAACACAAACGTTGGTGATAATAATATTCATTATAATGCAATTGATGAAAGGCTTGGTTTTACAACAAACATCAACATGTCTTCCTCTTCTACAACTCCTTCTTTGTCTTCTTCATCTAATTATGTTACTAATTCTTCTCTTAAGAGAACTAGGGATGAAGATGAAGATAGATCCTTTGGTGATCAATTCTTGCTCCAAGGTGGTTACTCCCCTGCTTTGCCAACAAGTAAGCACCAAATTAACTTTGTCCTCTTTCTTTAATTTTTTTTTGTCTTAACCTTTTGTCTTCATGACCGACCTTCTGCCTTCACGACAGAAGATAAATAAAGTCTAATAAAAAATTATTTCAATTATAGTAATTTGGATTCGGATTACTTTAGATATGTAAGTCTATCTATGTTTGAAACATATTATAAAGCAACAATGACTAATTCGACTTTCTTATCTTCCTACTGAACTTTGAATTATAGAATTTTTTTCTCTCAAGGTTTTCTTGTCGAACTCTGAATTATAGAATTGTTTTCCCTCAAAATAGGAGGGTTAAGACAAAAAACCTATAACATCCTACAAGTTAGGATCATAGAAAAAAATACTCCCTGATTCTTTTTTCATAATCATTAATATTCATCAGTTATTCAATAAATCTGAAAAATGAATCTTTTCTTATATAGGAGACCAGAGGGAGTAGTTCGAAGTGGATATATTTATGGTTCCGTGATGTGTCCATTAAATACAAAGCTAATTATTCTTATTATTCATGTTGTAATTGTTACAGATGCAGAAAGTTCAAGAAATAGGACAACAACAACGAGAGTAACAACAGCAAGAGAAATGGGAAATGCAGTATATGAATATAAAAGAACAGAGAATGTAGTAAGAGAAGGAGAAGAGAAGAGAAAATACAGAGGAGTAAGACAGAGACCATGGGGAAAATGGGCTGCAGAGATAAGAGATCCATTCAAAGCAGCAAGAGTTTGGTTAGGTACATTTGAAACTGCTGAAGCAGCTGCTAGAGCATATGATGAAGCTGCTCTTCGTTTTCGAGGCAACAAAGCTAAACTCAATTTCCCTGAAAATGTTACTCTTCGTCAACCTCCAACAACTAGTAGTACTAATCAATCGAATGTTTTGAATTCGAATTCTCTAAATTCAATTGTTTCTATTACAACTTCCACTGACCCTGTTGTTCATACTAGGCCTTTTACTTCTTCTTCTCAACCTTCAACTAATTTTTATGATCGGTTTCAGTTTCCGGGTATTCCTTCTACAAGGAATGTTTATGATGATAATGTGATTTTGACGTCTACAATGGCTTCCCATCTTCAATCTTCGTCGTCATCAGCTTCTTCTTTGTCATCTCCTTCTGCATTTGCTTCTTCTATGCAGGCTAATACTTCGGTTTCTTCGTTTTATTCTACCCAGTTGCCTCCGTGGTCGGCTTCGGATCATAGCTCTTCTTCCTCTAGATGATCCATTTTCTATAAATTGCCGACACAGACATGAACATCAGATACAACAGTGGACATCAGTACTAATATGCAAAACCAGAAGTAACGGTGGACACAAGTAATAATATCCAAAATTGGAAGTATGTCGGTGTTACGATATACCTTTGATCAGAAGTGTCAGTATTACTTGTTGTGTCCTTTTTATATGGTGTAATTTTCTTGGATTTAAATTTTAAACCATCAACAACTTTTGTGGCCATCACACAGAGCCTCTGTAGTGGCGCGCGGATGAAGATTGAGACTCAAATTTGTTAGTTTATTACATTTTTTTCTTCCTTTAGACTATATGTTAATCCAATTCATGATATTTTTATGGTGATAACGTTTATGAAATAAACAAATTGACTTTTTCTTTGTTAGATTACTCAATATTAAAAAAAGGAATTGGATTCCTTACTAATTGGAGTAATTGGCGTTAGCTAGCAAAATATGAAGTATGTTACATTAGTTTTTGTAATTAAAAAAGTGGCATCATAACATGACAAGAGAATAATGCATTTGACCATTTGTATTCATGTAACGACATCTTCTTCCTTCCTCCTCTTTTGATTATTTTCATGTCATTTTTTTATCATCTTAGTCCTTATCACATCTTATAATTCAAACAATATTCGGTGCATTTATTATTATAGAATCTAATTTCAAACTACTAGATGAAAGATTGTCAAAATGTTCCCGCAAACTACTCGTACAATTAAGGTTGAAAATGAACCACGAACGACAATTTAAAGGTTCAACATAAGAATTTGACTTTAAACAGATAGATAGGTTGACATGGTGATTTGTTCAAACATGGCTCGCTACTTCATAAAGGAGGGAGGCTAACAATATAAAGTAACAGAGAACGAATAAATTTGTGTTTGGTTTCACTTTTGATATTAGAGTTGTCAATTTAAGGTCCCAAGTTAATTAAGCCCGGTCCCAAATATCAATTAATAACTCTAAAAAGATGCCTTGAGTAGAATTGAGTATACTTGAGGTTAGAAATTGTAAATTTTAACTCTGAAGTTGGTTTTATACATATTCTTTTGTTGGTCAAGTAATTTAATTACTCACTTTCAAAATCTGAACTCTGATTTTTTTAATAATGTGCTATCAATTGAACTATTTTATGAGACAATTATTCGATTTGCTTTTGTTGATTAAGTAACACTAAATTGTATTTTTGATCTTCTAACTTTCACAAACGTGCAATTTTAGTCTGATAACTTTCATTTTTGTTGATCAAGTAACACTAAATTGTATTTTTGATCTTCTAACTTTCACAAACTTGCAATTTTAGTCTGGTAACTTTCATAATAACATTTTTGGCTCCTTAACTTTAGCCATCTTTGCAAAAGACTGATTCCACTTATTTTGACTAAGTCAACGTATATGTAGACATTGACTCACATGACACATTAGCATGTCTTGTCACATATGATGATGTGACGTGACATGTGAGTCATTGTCCATGTGGCAAGACATGCTGACATGACAAATGAGTCACTATTCACGGATGCATTGATTTAGTCAAAATCAATGAAAGTTAGTCTTTTACAAAAAAGGCTAAAGTTAGAGGCCAAAAATACTATTAGAAACTCAAGAGGTCAAAATTACAAATTTGAAAAAATTAAAAAATCAAAAATATAATTTAGCCTAAACATAAATCACTTTATTTTCACTCAATTTTTGTCGTCAATTCTACAAAACCAATTTTGCTCACGGTAAAACTAAACTTACAGTCAATTCATTCAAAATCCTTTTTTTTAACCATAGAACCAAAATGCACTTTCTCAACAAAAAAAAAAAGCACTAAATGAAAGGCTCTCATAGGTTCAAGGCATCTTTGAACATAATTGTTCTTTTCGTTGGAGAAACGTAACTAGAGAACAAATATTCCCTTTAAAGCTTCCTTTAGGCCTTTACACGTCCTATTCAAATGAGCATGGCAGAAAGTGCACCGCACACTTAAGCTACTTGTCCACACTTAAAATAGCTTAGTGGCGTGTAAAATTATCGAAAAGCAAATGATGTTGTGCAAGTAACAAATAATAAACTTTCAAGTTTAATCCATAATACATGACCATTGACTCAATCCCTTAATATAATTTAAAACTTGCGTTTAAGAATGGTTGCATGCATGGTCTTATTTTGACCTTTTAAATTATTTTCTTTGAAACATTTACATTCAAGATACGCTCAATTATTTTGCAATAGCGTTAGAACTTTTAAGGAGAGTTTGTCATCTACTTGAGTCTCACGAGATGCGATAGATTAATCTCTAAACACTACAAGAATCCTCCGCATTACCTACAAAAAAATTCGTGGGAGTAGAGCCTATTTTCGTAGAAAATGTAACATTTTCGACGACATTTTCGACTGAGAGCTTTGTAGATAAAAAGCTGACTATTTTTACAACATTCCGACAAACTTCGTAGGAAACGCGAGTTAGCACATTACCTACGAAATGTGTCGGCACATTACCTACGAAATTTTCGTAGGAATTGTATTTGATATTTTTTAAAAATAAAAATAGTTATTTTCAGCAAAATTAAAATAAAATATTTTAATTGAAAACGAAAAAATTAAATTAAATTGAAAATAAAATATATAAAATTATTGAATAGATTTTATCATAATATTCAAGATATAATTCAAAAAAAAAAAAGTTAATATTTAAATTGGTAGATAATATTTCTAGGAATTCGTGTGTCATATATTATAAACAATTCTTTCTTTTCCTGTTAAGAAGCAAATGACTGTTACAATTTTTAATATATTTTTTTAAAATAAAACAATTTTGACGAAATCATTTGTATAGGAAATGTTTCTTGGAAGTAGCTCTGCTCAGAAGTGTCACAATTCAACGGTCAAAGTACATTTTCGACGAAATAGCTCATAGGAAATGTTCATTGAAAGCTGCACCTCTCAGAAAATGCTCATAAATGACACTGTTCACCTACAAATCCAATTTTCGTAGGAAATGTTCGTCATCAGTGACAAAGCCAGGATTTTTCAATAGTAGGGGCACCAAATATATTAATTTGTAACGTTAACTATATAATTAAAAAAATATTTCTTTTATAGATAGATCCAAATTTATACTTTCACATTCATCAAGTGCTTAAGGTTAAAATTGGAATAAAAGATAAAAAGTTATAAACTATAAGCTCAAATGTCACTTGAAATAACATAGAAAAAATTATAAGCATGAAAGAAATTTTATTTTGCCAAACACAATTTTATTTTATCAAACAAGCTTATGGGTTCGTTTGGAATAATTTTTTCTTCTGAGCTCATGCAAAACAACTTATTCAAATAAATAAGTTTTTTAAGTTTTACATAAACTTAAAAATAACTATTCCAAACGAACTCAAAATTATAAACTAACTCATTTGTATTACCAATCAACTAGTAATATTGGCTTTTATATGTAATGTGTGTAAGTGTGTTGTATGCGATGAGTTGAATTCAGCCTAATTACTTTTCAATTGATGATGGGTGAATGTGGGGACCAGTTAAAATATCGACAATAAAAAGTAAAAATTACTAATTGATGATGGGTGAATGTGAGGGAGTAGTATATGAAAAAAAAATTCTCAAAAAGTTTGTGCAGGCAGGTGCCCACATAACTTGCTGCCCGCCTCCGTCCCTATTCGTCATAATCGCAAGAAATTCTTGTAGTGAAAGTTGCGTGCGGAGGATATTCAGTTTACATACAAAAAAATATTGGTTTTTGTATCACTATAAACTGTAGGAGATCACTTGTTGAGAAGATTCGTCGTATGTTGAAGTTAGAGTGGCGATGCATCTAGATAGCGTAAAGCTAATTAGGTGGCAAATATATTAGCCAATATAGTTGTTCTTTTGATCTCTAGTTATGTTTTTCTTATTGTCCTAGTGCTTTTAGGCATTAGGTGTTTTAGTATAAATTTTCTTTTTGAGCTTAGAGTACCCTTATTGTAATAAAAAATTATTTTAGGTCAGATTCACTATGTACCTCTAGATGAAAGACTCAATGCCCCCCGCCGCAAAATACTCGTACACAATTGATATATACACATTTTGGCAGCATCTATAGACTATAGCTACCTAGTTAATAAGTGATTTTACTGGAAATGAGAATAACATAAAATCTATATAATTGGTAATATTACATTGAAATATTCAGTATTATAGCAATACATTGAGAATCATGGTGTTATAGCATTAGCAACACAAATAATGTTTTAACCAAGGCCGTCCTGATTATTTGGAGGCCCGACTCCAAATATTAAGAATAGACGCCTTAATTAAAAAAGATGCAAAAAACTTAAAATGAAAAATCCTTATTTAAATTCTAAATAACATTAATAATATAAAAAATTATCATTCCTATAACTAACATATAAAATATTTATATTTTAATCAGTAACAACAAAATACATTTCTCGTAAAAAAAAAAAAAACTAACTACGTAAAAATAATACATCACTTCTAGCCGTTTTTGAAGTAAACTCATCAAACAAAACTTCATATTAAATTTTTCTTTGTTCATTTTATGTTTTTCCTGAAGCTTAACCATTTTATTTGGACCTTTTAAATTATTTTTGGGTAAATGATCGTTTACCCCTGCAAAATAAGAGAATTTTCGTTTCCCCACCTATTCAGATTTTTTTTCTGTTTACCCCCTTGCAAAAAATAGATTCTGTCATTTACCCCCCTAAGTGTACAGCAGGACATCTGACTGTGCAAATTTGCTGACATAGCTTGTACACATGAAAAAAATTCATTTTATATTTATTTTTAAAATTCCATGTCATTTATTAATTTTTTTGGGTACATGTCATGTATTAATTAATTATATATTTGGTCTTAATTTATTTATTGGTTTCATTTTAGTCCATTAACTATTTATTGTTACACTTACGTCCCTTAACTTATCCCCGTCTGTCAAATAAATCATTTTCCATTATATTTTGACAAAACCGTTAATCTTCATCGCTATTATTCATCACATTCAACACCAAACCCCGAAGCTTTATGAATTTGATTTTTCTCAAATTTCAGAATATCTACTCGGAAAAAGTTTCAAGCTGGAACGACGGCTCCGATGGCGCTCGGGGAAAAAGTCCAATCTGAAAGTTTCACTCGATTTGGGTTTCATTAATCAAAAAGCCCTTTCCTGATTGAAACGCTCCATCCCAATTCGCCAATCGGTTTGTTCCTTTGATTCTTACTATGTAATTGATGAATTAGATGAATGTTAAGGTGGATAATTCTCCCAGGAAAGATGTGTCTCGTCCACTCGTTTTGGCAGCTATTCAGATCGTTATTGTTTGGTCAGAGTGTTAGTAATGTTGAGATTCCATCTATCTGGTCTATTTCAGCAGCGTAAAACAAGGTTTCTCTGTTCTTTCCTCACAGCCTGTACTTCATTGTTCGTAGCTTAGTCAAACGAGAGTTTAAAGTCCTAGCCCGGTTCCTCCGGCAACGGAGGCGCCCTCGGTTAGGGACCGGTTTTGACAGAGTATATGAACGGTGGAGTTGTGGTGCTGAGGGCTTGTCTTGGTGCTGAAACCCCTGTATGCTCAATCTACATGTCTGCTGGTTGAAACATAACTATTGGAATTTTAGTGTTAATTTGCTGTCTCTCCTAGGGCTTGAGCTGCCATCATACCCTAGTGAGTGTGTCTTGGTGTCGTTTGGTTAGGGCTTACCTGGCCTGAACGTTTTGATTTTTTTCTGCTATTTATTTCCCCTTCTGGCTTCACTTGGTTATACCATAATTTCTATCTAGTTTGCTCTAAGTGCTTCTATGCTTAGCCATAACAGTGCTATTTCTCTCCAAACTTTCATTTTAATCCTTATTGGATCTCTGTGCATCATGGATCTAAACATGGAAGGCCTTACACTTGAGGAGGAAGGAATGACTCTCAATTTAGAAGCAGATGCTGATGCTATCAAGATTTTGGATCACTGCTTAATTGGGAGAGTTATGACAGATAAGCAGATCCGATTTCAAGTCTTTGAAGAGCGAATTGCGTACCTTTGGCGACCAGTCAGAGGTGTTGCAATCAAACCTCTAGATCAAGGAAGGTATCTCTTTCAATTCCACCACAAGCTAGATGTGGAAGATGTCCTTGATAAGGGGCCGTGGTCGTTGGATAACAACATGATCATTCTCCAACGGATTGCACCGGGTACAGTTCCGAAAGATGTGGCTCTCAACAAGATGGAAATCTGGATTCAAGTCCATAACCTTCCCTTTGGGTTTATACAGGAGAAAGTTGGTAAGACTATTGGTGGTTACTTGGGGGACCTCATGGAATATGATGCAAAGAATGATCTCCATAGTAAGTTCATGCGCTTAAGGGTGAGAATTGATGTCAATCTTCCTCTGAAAAAGGAGTGGAAGGTTCGTTCTATGGGTGGAGGATGGGTCACCATCAATTTCAAATATGATAAACTTGGCATCTTTTGCTTCATGTGTGGTGTTGTTGGCCACACGGACAAAAAATGTTCCAAACTTTTTGAGCTGGATGTCGATGATGGAGTGAGAGAATGGGGTAACGACATCAAGCCGGAGAAACGCAGAGGCGGAGCCGCCATGAATGGGTGGCTGAAAGAACCTCAGGTGGCGCAACAAAGAAAGAGTAATGACATTAATGGCGGAGGCAGAAATCACGGCGAGAATCAGAATAGCACAACAAATATGGAAACTAATAAAGTTGGTGTCAATGCATCCAATAAGAATAACGACACAATCATCACTGTGGGAAATCAACACCATAATGGGGCATTGATTATTAAAGAAAACAATGTCATGACTCCAGCTGCATTACCTAAAGCTGTGGGGCTGCTCAATGGGCCGGAACAGCTTACTATTGAAGGAAGCCTATTTTCTGAAATTACTGCTACTGAGGATGATGGTATGGAGCTGAAAAAAAGAAAACGTATAAAAGGAGCACCAAGCAACAACAGTGCCACACATATGCATATAGAGGAAGCAGGAACAAATGTTATGAATTATGAGTCAGATAGTGAAAACAGTGGGATGAATGTTGTAATGAATTTGAAAAATAACCCTTTGTATATGTCTCTGTTGTATCGGCAGGACCTGGAAACCAGGCCTGCCGGGAGAAATGAGTATTATAAGCTGGAACTGTCGAGGCCTGGGAAACCTGAGCGCAGTTCCAAAATTTAAATTCCTGCTCCGGTATTATAAGCCGGATATTATCTTTTTATGTGAGACACTAGTCCACAAGAATAAAATTGATGAATTACGTTATTTGTTGGGTTTTGAGAACTGTTTTGCTGTTGATAGAGAAGGTCAAGGAGGTGGTTTAGCACTCCTTTGGCGGTCCTCCATACAATGTAATATTACAAATTTTTCTTCAAATCATATCAATGTTGAAATTACAGATACTCAAAGAGGTATGTGGAGACTCACAGGATTCTACGGCTACCCAGAAGGAGCGCGGAGACGTGACTCTTGGAACTTTATTCGCAGATTAGCTCAGGATTCCCATCTCCCTTGGTGCATTATTGGGGACTTTAACGATATCCTGTCAGTTAATGAGAAGAAGGGTAGAAATGAGAGACCTAATTGGCTAATAGACGGTTTTCGGAAAGCTATTATAGATGCTGGTTTGTCAGATGTTCATATGGAAGGGTACCCCTTCACTTGGTTCAAGAGTCTCGGTACGCCGCGTGCAGTGGAAGAAAAGCTAGACCGAGCTTTAGCTAATGGTTCTTAGTTCCAAATGTTTCCTTATGCTAAGGTTGAGAACTTAGTGGCGCCTGCCTCAGATCATTATCCTATCCTTCTTGATCGTGATCCTGCTGTAAGATCATGCCGGCCGCAGCGCAAATTCAAATTTGAAAATGCGTGGTGCTTGGAGTCTGGTTTAGACGATGTTGTATATCATTGCTGGTACAACTACTCCGATAAAACCATTGTGCCGAAACTCGAAGCCTACGCAGATGAGCTTTCTGATTGGAGCAGAAGTCATTGCCATAAACGTAGATATGAGATCGAAGAGTGCCGAAGAAAATTACTGCAAGTTAGGGAACAGGGAGGAGATAACAATGCTAACTATATAGGTGCGCTGCATAAAAGAATGACACACCTGCTGGTTCAAGAAGATATGTTTTGGCGTCAACGTGCTAAAACACACTGGTATAGAGATGGGGATCTGAACACTCGGTTCTTTCATGCGTCAGCCACGTCCAGGAAGAAGGTAAACCGCATGTCGTACTTGGAGGACGATAGTGGGAGAAGAATTAGTGATAGCTCCGGTATGTGTGAATTGGCAACAAATTATTTTAGTAATTTATTTCAAAAGCAGCATAGTGTTCGTGACCCTGTGATTGATGTTATCCCCACTACCATTCTTGACTCTGATAACGAGTATCTCACAGCCCCGTTTACTATAGCAGAATTTAAAGAAGCTTTATTCTCTATGAAACCGGAGAAGTGTCCTGGACCCGATGGCTTTAATCCAGGATTCTATCAACACTTTTGGAACTTATGTAGCCATGATATCTTTACAGAATGTTGTTCTTGGCTCAATACAGGTCAATTCCCTGCCACCCTCAACATGACCAATATTGCCCTCATTCCTAAAGGAGAAGAACAGAAAACTATGAAAGATTGGAGACCAATCTCCCTCTGTAATGTTATCTACAAGATTGTGTCCAAAGTTCTCGCTAATAGGCTTAAGAAAGTTCTTAACAAGTGTATTTCAGATAACCAATCTGCCTTTGTTCTGGAGAGGTCCATCCTTGATAATGCGATGGTTGCCATTGAAATTGTACACTTCATGAAATCTAAAACCAGAGGCAAGATAGGTAATGTTGCTCTAAAGCTTGACATCAGTAAAGCTTATGACCGTATTGATTGGACATATCTTGAAGAGGTGATGATTAAGATGGGCTTCTCTCAACAATGGGTTAGGTGGGTTATGATGTGTGTCGAATCAGTATTACTCTGTGATTGTGAATGAAGAGATGGTTGGTCCTATCATTCCGGGACGTGGACTTCGACAGGGAGACCCTCTATCTCCATATCTCTTTATTATATGTGCAGAAGGGCTCTCAGCTCTTATTAGAGAGGCAGAAGGACGTGGTAACATACATGGAACTAAAATTTGCACGAATGCACCAATTATATCGCACCTCTTATTTGCCGATGACTGTTTTTTGTTCTTCAGGGCTAATGAACATGAAGCTCACACAATGAAAAATATTCTGGTAACTTACGAAGCAGCATCTGGTCAAGCCATTAGCCTCCCTAAGTCAAAAATTTTTTGTAGCAGGAATGTCCCGCAAACAGTCAAAAACAGAATGACCAACATTTTAGGTGTGCAAGCTGTGTTAGGCACATGTAAATATCTTGGACTACCTTCTATGGTCGGTAGAAGCAAGAAGGTCACATTTAACTTCATCAAGGATAGAGTATGGCAGAAGATCAACTCGTGGAGCAGTAAATGTCTCTCAAAAGCGGGATGTGAAATCCTCATTAAATCGGTCTTGCAAGCTATCCCTTCTTACGTTATGAGCATTTTTCTTATTCCGACTTCACTCATCGATTCTATTGAAAAAATGATGAATTCTTTTTGGTGGGGACATGGTGGTGCAAATAATAGGGGTATTCATTGGCTGTCTTGGGAGAAGTTATCGGTTCATAAAAATAGCGGAGGGATGGGTTTTAAGGACCTTACGACGTTCAACCTTGCTATGCTGGGTAAACAAGGGTGGAAATTTCATGCAAATCCCAATAGTCTTGTCTCTCGCTTGTTTAAGGCCAGGTATTTCCCTCACAATAATTTTTTAGCATCTTCTGTTGGACATAATCCGAGCTTTGTGTGGAGGAGTATTCATAAGGCTAAATTTCTTGTTCGAGCTGGATCCCGATGGTGCATAGGCCCAGGGGATGATATCCCTATTTTAGGTGAACCATGACTAAAAAATGGAGAGTGCATTTCAGTAGCTAATAATAATAATAATGTACAGCTTCTCCAACATGCAACAGTAGAGTATCTTATTGATAGCTCAACAAAAGAATGGAACCGTGATATAGTTAATACTTTATTTGATCAAGTGACAGCAGAGGCTATTTTTAAAACACCACTTGTTGAACAAGTTCACTCGGATAAGTTGGTGTGGAAAGCAGAGAAGAATGGTATTTACTCGGTTAGAAGTGCGTATCGTCTTTGTGTTGAGGAGCTTATAGACACCTCTCATCTTAAAAGACCGGGCTGTTGGTCTAGCATTTGGAGATTGAAGGTTCCTCCAAAGGTTAAAAATCTTGTGTGGCGAATTTGTCGGGGATGCTTCCCAACTCGCGCGCGACTTAGAGATAAAGGAGTTCAATGTCCACCGAACTGTGTTGTGTGTGACGATAATTATGAAGATACTGTTCACATTTTATTCACATGTCCTTTGTATATCCAAGTTTGGAGTGCGAGTGGCCTCTGGAATAGAGTTGAAGGTGCTGCTAACACAACTAGTACCGCACCAGAAACCATTTTTCTGCTACTGCAGCAGTTAAATTTGCAAGAAAGTGCTCGGATGGCGGCAATCATGTGGAGTTTATGGAAACACAGAAACCTCAAACTCTGGCAAAACACTACAGCGACATGTGCTCAAATAGTAGAAAAAGCTATGCAACTGCTTGATGCGTGGGTGCAGGCCAATAACAGTAACATGTTAACACCGAATTCTGCAGATATGGCAGCAACAGAACATGGTAATTCGGCCGAATCCAGCAGAAGCACGGCCGGGCTGATGGCGTGTAAGTGGGAGAAACCGACACAAGGGAGGTACAAGTGTAACATTGACGCGTCGTTCACGACTCAATTTAATCGAGTCGGTATTGGCATGTGCATCCGCGACGACGAAGGTAGATTTGTGCTCGCAAAAACCATATGGAAATCACCGATATGTAATGTGGATTTAGGCGAGGCGCTCGGTCTTTTGCATGCTATCCGGTGGATTCAAAATCTGCAAATTGATAATGTGGACTTTGCTATGGATGCCAAAAATGTTGTTGATCAATTCCATAATGAAGGGAGTGTTTTAACAGAGGTGGGGGATGTGGTAGAGGAATGCAAACGTCTATTTAGTTTATATTTTGAAAACTCTTGTGTTGAGTTTACTAAGAGACAAGCGAATGAGGTAGCTCATGCTCTTGCAAGGGTAGCCCCATCTCTAGCTAGCTCTAATATTTTCATTGATGTACCAACATGTATTCGTGATTTAGTTATGAATGAAATGCTATAAGCAACCTTTATGTCAAAAAAAAAAAAAACACCAAACCCATAAACTTATACAAATTCATCACATTTACAAAAAAAAAAAAAAACCAAAAATTTTAAAACTTCAAACTTCAATGTTTATTCTTTCACTTAATTCAAACCCATAAAATCATCATAACTGCTGGATTTCATAGATTCTCTTAATTTTTCTACAAATTTAAACCCTTGAAATCATTCCTAAAAATTCACAGCCATTGGGTTTTATATACTCCCCCAAATTCCCCAATTTATTTTTTCTACCCTAAACCCAGAAAATTATCCCAAATTTCCCCATCACCATAATCGATTCAGAATTCTAATCGCAAGAAAATTACCCCAAATTCCTCCATCACATGATTGATTAAGATTCTTTACGTGAAAGAGAAATGGGTTAAAAAAGAATGGAAGTTGTGAAGAGAAAGAAGATGGGGTTGGAATGGTTAACTAGGTTGATTAGAAGGAGAAAAGAAAAAGATGAACTTGTTAGAAGAAAGAGAGGAACAGGGAACAAAGTCACCGGCCACATCTAGTTTTTATTTTTTTATTCTGGATTTTTTGGTTTTTTTTTTGGTATGATAGATGTGATGAATTTGTATGAGTTTCTGGGTTTAGTGTTTGAATGTAATGAATACAGTGATGAGTTTTGTCAAAATTTTAACGGAAAATAATTTATTTGACGGACGGAGGTAAGTTAAGCGACCAAAGTATAACAATAATATTGTTTAAAAAAAAAAAATTTCCACTTTTTCTTTTTTTAGTCCATACTTTTAATCAAACTATTGTATACTTTCACATTTTTGAATGATCTTTTATATTCATGTTTATAATATTATAAGAACATCTCTGATAAAAAAATTAAATTTTTTTAACATAAAATGAATTATTATGTGCAAAAAACTAAATAATTCATATTTAATTCATCTCTTGTTAAAAAAATTTAAACTTTTGTAAGAGAGATTCATATAATGTACTAAACATGACCGCAGAAAAAAATTTAAAATTTCGAATGATATGCATGAGTTGAATGAAAAGTAAGTACTAAAAACCTTGATGGAAAAAATTCAAGGACTAAAAAGTGCAAAAAAAAATCTTCAGGAACTAAAACGAAAATTCTGAAAAATTATAGGAACAAAAAACTTATTTAACCATATTATTTTAGAAGATATGCGCGTGTATTAAAAAACAATGAAATGGATTAAGAGAACTCTCAAAATCATAAACTTTATTTAAATTGACGGGAGAGACTAAAAGAATAACATCTTTTGAATTTTGCGAAACTGTAACACCCCTACTAAATTGTCTAGAATATTTCGTCGAGACATATATAATTGAATCTGGATACATTAAAATTACAGAATAAATCGTTCAACTTATGAGGTACAACAATTACAACGTAGTAAACGAATACATCATAGCGGAAAAGCATAAAGGAAACTAAACTAATTAATACAAAAACAAGGAAGGAAACTAGTATTAATAACTTTAGATAATCCAAGCTCAGCCTCGAACATCAGTTTCCTTCTTACCCTTGTCCTGTTCAACCTGTTTATCTGAAAAAAAAAAGGGAGTGGGTTGAGACTCTATGCCTCAGCGAGTTTCTACTACACCTAGGGTGTCAGTAGTCATAGGGGAAACCTGGCTGTCAGTTGATCATCTTATAAGCATTATCATATTCATATATCAATACATAACATAACATATAATAAAGTGTATCACACAATAATTATCTAGGTTCATTTTTATGTAGACAAACTGAGGTGAGTTAGGCTCAGGAGGTCTACCTAGTCGGTCAAATTCCCTATCGAGGGCTAGAACACGACTCCTTGACTCATCTTGTCGTCATGTGGAATTCCCTCTGGGAAACCAACCAAATTATCCAACTCCTATATCAGGCAGTCTCTGGTATCACTAGGATCATAACTTAACATTTTATTCATAAACATGGTCCAAAGCCCACTAAAACATTTCATAATTAGATATGGCACAAGGCCCATAATCAATTCCATAAGATCAACCGTCTAAGTTCTATAGGTTTTCTAAACCTCTTGTGAATTATGAACCACTTAGGTCGCTACTTTAGTGCTTGCTGGTCTTTTTAAATTCATTCCTTCTATGTTAATCATCGGGAGAACTATTTATATTTCCCTTGTGTAACCATATCAATCACACATCATTGCTATAAGTTATGCTTACTAATTCTCAAGTCTTAGCTACTTAGCCTAACCAAAAATTTTAGGTGCATATAAAATGCTAAAATTATAACTAGAAGTTGTAGGCATTTTCCAAAACTTGTTGAGGATCGAATGACACTTAAAAAGAGTATTTTTATCAAGTTCAAAACAATTTCATTCATCCCCAATCTATCACATCATTAAAATACCACTTCTAAATATAATTTTAACATAATAATGAGCTTTGTGGTGAAAAGTTAATCATACACAACTTCTCATAATGATTCTATCACATGCATAAAAATTGGGGATAACTAGATTATCATGCATGTGTAATATCCTTCAAAATAGCATTTGAAGAACATTAGGAATACAATGGGAATCTAATACTCCAATTTGTCATTGTATCTAAACCTATAGTGAACAATTAGTTCTAAATTGGCCAAACCTAAAATGGGTAGGCTAACCTAAAGGAACCCACCTCAAATTAGCCGATAAAATGGTAGTGATTCGCTAATCCCAACTTCAAGCTTCTAGTTCCAGCCTCATTCTTCTATCCTTTCCGATACCGATCCTTCAACTCCAACTCCGATTCTAAATCCTCTGCTGCAATGTGTCAATAACAGTTCCGGGATTCGATGAAAAGTGAAATCTTCAACTAGAACAAACGAAAGCCGAAACCAGTTTTTCTGCACAAACATACCAACAGTACCTCAACTTTTGCAATTTAATTAAAATATCAAACGATCTTCATTTTGAGTAAACGACCACTCTTTGGAAAGCTAAGGATGTCAAGATCACAAATATAATTTTTGTTTTGATAGTTAACCATCCAATTGGTCCAGTTTAACAAAAGTGTGGGTGCTGGTACAAAAACAGGGAAGGATGATTTATCAATCTTGCAAGCAGAATTCCTCTTATTATACTTGATGAAATTTCATAATTCCAGTGACTGTTTCATGTAAATTTCTGTCTTCTTTCCAATGGTTTCGGTTTTGTGTCAAAACGATTTATGTAACGAAACTTAGGATTAATTTACCAACAATAGGTCCATACGGGTTTGACAGAAATTTCTACTACTTTCATGTACACTTGTGGAATCAAACATGTATACAAGTCCATTAATGATAAAACCAGACAATTTTAACTTATAAAATCCCGTTTTCCATCATTTAAGGTCCTAGGGTTTGGTACAAAAGAGAAAGAACACAGAGGAAAGGTTTGATTCATCTTACCTTAAACTTCTGGACATCTAGTATCTCAATTCCAAGTAGAATTTCATCATGCAAGGGCCAGATTTGCAGAATCTTTTAAATGGAGAGTTTGGGGCGGTTTAACCATTTTAGGGACATGGAGGGAGAACTGAAGCTTTGCATTGACAACTTAGCGTTCAAATGATCATGATTTGAGTAGAAATGGTGCATGCAACAAGGAATGGAGTTGTAAGGAAAATTTGAGTTTTGGCAATGGTGTGGAGAGAAGGGAGCGCGGGTTGAAGAGAGAAAATGAGGAAGATGAGTTCTTATGTAAGTTGTGTTACCGTATACTGTATATACATCCTCTTAAAATGGTAATTGTCCTTTATGCCCTTCAACTTACTACCAATGTATGCTTGTATCCCTTTTTTTCAAAACCTTTCAATTACTCATTAAGCCTTATTTTTCTCTTCTCGTTGAAGTGTCTAATGAACACTATTATTATATTAATAATAATAAGAAACTTAATATGACTTAAACATAAAAAAACAATAATTGGTAGAATTAAAATCATATTTAAATCGTATTCATATTATTGTATAAATTGTTTTGATGCCTAGAATTTGGGGTTTTATACAGTCGGTCCTCTAACGCGCCCATAACCTGCCCAATTATTGTGACTCGGCGGTTCGGCTGATATTGGAGCATAATCTATGGAGAAAAATCCAGAATCCAAATTATTTTCCCCTTCTTTTATCTTAAACATTTCAGCATGTACTTCACTATGTTCTTGAGCTTTGTTGGCATCTTCGCTACTTTGGTTGCTTCTTTCTTTTAATACTCTTGTTGCATAAAAAAATCAAATAAACGTAATACAAACTAATAAACAAGGAAAAAACAACAATTAAATATTCGAAATCCAATGTTCTAATATTTTTTTAGCTATGGACATTTGAAGCAAAAAATACCTCTAACTTGAATATGGATTGAGAAGAAGCAAAGGAACACAAAAATCACAAGAAAGCATTTGTTTTGTGTAGAAACCATCTTAATACAATATAGACTTGCACGTTCTAGCTCTATGATTTTTTTTTCCTCTTGTCTTGAATATACTATATCTATATGGATATGCTAACTTTAGGTATATATATATACACACACATTTTGGCAGCATCTATAGCTACCTAGTTAATTGGTGATTTTACTAAAAATGAGAATAACATAAAATTTATGTAACTGGTAATATTACAATGAAATATTCAATGTTATAGCAATACATTGAGAATCATAGTAATATTACATCGAATATGTACACAAAAAAGAATTATACATTGAAATTTTTTTTTTTACAAGGATATTATTATTGTTACTATTTATTAGTTGGAAAATATTTATTACATTTAAATAGCCGTCGATATTTATCTATTTTTGACTTCTCTCATACTAGTGTTAGCATGGATAAAATTGCAAAACTTATAAGGCGACCATACAAAGTCACCGCATATGTTTGTAAGCTATCCCAGCTTGACACTCCGGATGATATGTGGCTGATCCTCTACATATGGGGCTCTACTACAATTAAACTCTAATATTCTTTTATATAATCATTCATACACCAATTTCAGTGTATGATATATGCGCCTCCAATTTAGCATTTCTTTACCTCATTCAAATATTGACTTGGGCGTCGGAGTGTTAACATTTTAGCAGGTACTTTTCCCCTCCAAACGGAGGAATCACACCAATCATCATCAACCGTGACCTCTACCGGCTGAACTTTCACCATTGAGACTATCATTTTTTAACGCCTCAGTTCACTAACACAATTTTTTTTTTGTTATGAGAGTTGAGTGTTTTAAAAGTATTGAGCTCAATTCTTGCTCATAATATATTGGGAAATTACTAATATAACTCAGGTATTTTTATTATTGATGGTTGATCTGCAAGTGCACAAAATTACAACCAAGTAATAAAGTGATAAGTTATCGTTCTCCACATGGATTGTGTCAAAATTACTAGTTTCGCTTAGGAATAGTTTTGCATTCGCTTTGTTGTTTAGAGATAGTTGTGCGGGTAAAAGTGAAACATAGTGTTAGGGCCTTGTTGGTTATACAATAGCGTTAGAACTTTTATGGAGAGTTTGTCATCCATTTGAGTCTCACAAGACGCGAAAGATTAATCTCTGAAGTTGCGTGCGGAGGATATTCAGTTTACACTTAAAAAAATATTGGTTTTTGTATCCCTATAGACCAACATCAATATGAGACCAACATCAATAACAATATGATTTTATTTTTTGTAACGACCCAAAATTTAGTATTCGTTATTTAATTATTTTATTACGCGAGGGCGTGATTTATAATTAGATGATTAAGCGGCGAATAATCATTTAGCGAGAACGTAAGTTAATGAGCGAGAAGTTATGTTGATTGGGCCTTGGGGCGTGTAAGTGGTTATTGGGCTTAGCCAATTGGGCTTTTATCCATGAGAATAGAGAGAGCTATAAGTAGCAAGTCAAACCAATGAATAGTCTCATAAGTTGCAATCCATGAGAAGTTGAAGAGCTTAGCTAGGGCAAGGAGCTCATGAGGGAGAGGGAGAGCTTGTGGGAGAGAAAGAGAAGAGCAAGCTTGTGGATTCGTCGAGCTAAGGTACGAGAGTTAGATTACATATTCGTGAGTGATTCGAAAGAGGGGAGGATGTCGATTCCTCCATTCCCAAACTCTTTCCACTCTATTTTCTTGTGGGTTTTGTGGGTGATTTTCTTAATGGAAAATGGATTCTTTTGATCCTAACATGTGTAGTGAACTCATGATAGATGAGGTAAACAACTTTGGGGAGTTGAAAATGGGAATATGTAGATGTTTGATCAATGATTTGCATGTTTATGCAACTTTGCTTATTTTGCAAGAAATTGGCATGATTTCGATTGTTTGATGTATTTGGATGTTTGGAAGGGATGATTAATGTTCCTTGATACCATATATGCTTAAATTAGCTGTTTATAAGAATTTATAACATGTCTAGATGAATTTTTGAGTTGATTTGAGGTTAAACCGCCTTAGATAACTCAAGAACAGATATTCTGTTCTGGTGTGGTTCGCTAAGCGACCAGGAGTTCGCTGTAGCGAACAGGTTCGCTGGATCTCGCCGAAGCTCGCTATGAGCAGGTGACTTCCTGATGAGGTTCGCCAAGTCTCGCTAAGGCTTCGCTTAGCGAAGGCCTCTGTGACAGCAATTTTTGTTGATGTTTGTAAGTGTAATTAGGCACTTGTAACATGGTTTAAGGGTATCCTTACATGTTTGTTGATACATGTTGATGTTGTTAATGCTTATTGTTAATCGTTATATGATTAATAAACGTGTATGCAATAAGTTATAGCTTAAAGTGAGCAATGAGATGTTTTAGCATTAATTTGCAATGTTAAGGAAATGATGTGTGTTTTATGACATAAGTGTAAATGAAACCTTATGTGTATAAAAATGGTTATGCAGATAATTATCATGTGAATAATTATGATTTGAGTGATAGGATATTGTGTTATCCTAATGTGTTAGAGATATTTATCATGTGAATAATTATGAACTGAGTAATAGGATATTGTGTTATCCTAATGTGTTAAATGTTGGAATTGTGTTCCTGCATTCATAAAAGAGTAGCTTCGAGCTAGAGAAATATCATATTGATGATATGTGTAAACATACATGCATTCATGTATATATATGTTGAATTGGAAACTAGGGTTCCAATAGATTTAAATGGATTTTTGAGTCCATAAGGAAGCCGAGGATCGGATTAGATGAATCCATAAGATCTAGAGCTGCTATCCAGCAGGATATAAAACTGTTTAACTTATCCATGAGGGATATGAAGGTTTGGTAAGTTCCGAACAATCCGGCAAGATGTAAAACTGTTTAACTTATCCATGAGGGGTAAAAGGCAATTGGTACCACATGCATTAGTCGTGTCTAGGGATGACATGACATTGGATAATTGGCATTAGATGCATTAGGGTAAATGCACATGTATTTGATAATTGTTATGTGACAATATCTGATTGGATTGTAATGTGTTTTCCGTATGTGTTAAGCTTTGGTATTTACTAATTGTTTAATACTGTGATTGTTGCCATGTCTTGGTATATGAGCAGAGTCCGTCATGACTATAAAATGAACACTTTGGTAGTGTCCGAGAAGACGTGAAACTATATGATTGGTGTGTTTGTAAATGAATGATTAATTGGTAGTCGCATTTGACGATGTATGTGCGTGAGTTAGAAATGTATGATAGAGTGTGAAGTGTGTAGTATACTACTCACACTTATATTTATGTTTATGTTTTCTAACTCTCTGCTTTGTGTTAATTGCTGGACCTTTGGGGGTCCAGGTTGACAGGTTATGTGTTAGCCTCGTCCGAGTGCAATGGTGAAGCTCTGCTCTGATTGAGACACGGGAAAAAGGGGTTTTTATATGTATATGCATGTAGTCCTCTTAGTATACTCTGTTGGTCTTAAGCTTTCATTTGAAAAGTATCCGTTTTGTATAACTAATAACGCATCGTTCGATGCGAGGTTTTGTTTTTAGTTCATTCGAATATTTTACTAGATAAATGTATTAGTATTATCTTTGAATGAAGTTTGTGATATTCAAACCAGCGCTTTATAAATCAGATTTTCAATTTTTCCGCTGCGTATATTCGAAAAAGATTTTATAAAGGCAGAGTTAATTAAATAACGGGTTTGGGTGTTACAAAGTGGTATCAGAGCAGTTGTCTTCGGACTGTGAGGTTATGTGTCAATCAGAGCCGTTCTGTGCAGTCAGATCGAGTGAGCGTGTGTGCCAGTTGTGTCTGTCTTTTCTTGTGGTGTGTACTTGATGCGATTGATACTTATCATTGTTATAAGTTATCAAGTCAAGTAGTGGTTGAGTATTTTTATGCTTAAAGTTTTAAAAAAATTTGTGTGGTTTGAACTTTTGGTTTGTAGATGCTTATTGCTAATAGTTGATGATCCGACATGATGTAAAACTGTATTGTTAATGATCCAGCATGATGTAAAACTGCATGTGATGAAGATTTTGTTGAAAACATAAGATTATTTTCTTTTGAGTAAGTGAAAATGAATTTTCTCACTAGAGTGAGAAAGGAGTAGGATGTAAGTAGATCCTAATGTGTGTTGTTATATGTTTGTTTATAACATGTGGTAGATTGATTACTAGTACTTAGTGTGGTTCTTTAATTGAACTATGTGAATGTATTCTCATGATGAGAACTTGTTTGAGAGCATGCTATGTTTTATACATGTTTGAGTAGATGTTGTAAGTATGCGAACAAACGAAATGTAATGCATGTACTTGACTCGATGTCTTGTGTACATGGATGTTTCATTGTCTTACATATAGTTTAGTTATAAATATATGTATAGACATGTGGTAGTAATTATGTATGCTAGTTGTTACGTAGGTTGTTACATTAGCATAGATGGGAATAGTGTGTTTATGTATTTTGTAGTGGTGTGTATGTCAAGAGGACTGCACCGGGGTTTTGAGTAGATGCTTAGATATCTTACCTTATGTTTACCCTTTGCATACGACATGCATGTGAATGCTGTCGGTATTAGATTTCTCTTGGGAGGAATAAATTTGGAATCGATAGGACGGTTAGGTGCTTACACCGGATGTTCTAGTGGAAGTGTAAAGGTGGGTTTGAGATAAGTGGGGGAGAAGATTTTGTCTCTCCAAGATGTTTCGAACGCGAGAAGTAAGGACGAATAGAGATGTTCTTGAAGTGGATTGTTTAAGATTGAGTAGCATTGTTCGAAGTGGAGTTCTTATTTGGAGAATACTTTGGAGGAAGTATCAGATGATCATTTCGGAGTGAGTCGGAATGAAGTTGTTTAGCCGTAGGGAGAATGTGGCCATTGGGGAACGATGGAGCAGATTGAATGTTAAGTGAACACCGTTGCTGGGAAACGGAGAAGACGTGTGCGTCAAGGGTAAGAAAACCTAGTGATGATCATACGACGAGTATGCGAATGATGGATACCTTGAGGGTTAAGTTAAGTGGGAGATTGATGTTAAGGATTGAAGGTGTGGTTAGGGAACTGAAAACCCGATTACAATAAGTGGGACTGGTGGTGTTTCTAGCGGAACTCGTAGCAAGAATGTTCCATTGTTTGGTTGTCTTTCACTTGATGGTTCATCCTCAAAGAGGAGGAAGAGTGATAAAGATGGAAGCTTTGTTGATGAAAAGTTTTCAGAGGAATCTGATGAGAGTTGTGTTGGAATCAACAAGACGGAGATCATGGTTGTTTGGAAATCAACTTTTGATAGTAGCTGAGATTTAAATACAGAATTACTAGGTGATCAAGAAAAGCCTAGGAAGGGTTTATAAAGGTTGAGTATGTTTGAACCGAGTAGTCATTTCTTGAAAGGATTTGAGAAGCTAAGTGCGAAGTGTTACCTTTGGATGTTTGGGGATAAGAAAGTTAGCCTTTGGAAACGTGTCGAGCACGAGTATTAGAGAGACGTAAGAAAGTGACTTATGTCAAGTAAGAATTTGCGGAAAAGACTATCTCACACATAAGTGATTGTTGTGTTTGGAAAATGTGTGTTGAGAATTTGGAAGTGATGCTTGGAGTAAGTATCAGAGATGTTTTGTAGCAATTGGAAACTAAGTGATGTTGGGAACATCGTATAGGTTGGAGTAGTATAGTAATACTATGTGGTAAGGAAATAAAATATTTTGGATATTTTCATCATGGACGATGAAATGATAGTTAGTCGACGAGTGACTTAAGGTAATATTTTGGATAAGAATATTTCGACGGAAATGATATCGGGAAGGTCATGTTAAGGGAGTCAGAAATTGGATAAGAGATTATTTGGAAAATAAAACAGTTAGGTTGAATGTTCGACGCAATGATTTGGGGAATTGCAAGGAAAAAGGAATTTGACGGTTGGAGATAATATATTTTTGGAATGTGTTAAGGACTTTGAGAAGTTGGACAACAAAGGAGTGTAGAAGTTGTGCTACCGAATGAATGGTTGGAGTGAGGTTCGACGCAGTTGAGAACTTATGGAATTTGAAAAGTTGTGGAGTATGTAGCAGAGGTGTCTTTTCGGAGTGCATTAGACGGAGTAGAATTTGTTTTTGGGGCGGTGCTGTGAGTACCGTAAGAGGTTAAGTTGAAAATTTTAAGTAGTTTGATGAGAATGGTTTATGCCATCATCACGATTGTTGACTATCTACCGACAAATCGAGGGATTAGCTATCCTTGATCTATTGTTGGTAGTAAACTTCATTGTGTAGATTGGAATAAACTGATTTTGTCAGACTTGGTTTGTTTGGAATTTGAATGATTGTTGGTGTGAATCCAGAATAAGTGTTATTTTGACCGGAGAAGGTATAAGGGAATACCGAGGGAAGTAAAATGATTCGGAAAAGTGACATATAGGATTGCTTTGCCGCCATCATGGGCGAATTTGCATGAAGTGTTTTGTATGTTTTGGTTAAAGTAGTATGAGGAAACCCATTGGTTAGAGTGTAAGTTGGAATTAGAAAGTCGGATGAGAGAGTTCATCCGAGGTTGTTCTTAGTCGAGCCATTTTCGAGGGCGAAAATATTTTTTAAGTGGGGGAGAATTGTAACGACCCAAAATTTAGTATTCGTTATTTAATTATTTTATTACGCGAGGGCGTGATTTATAATTAGATGATTAAGCGGCGAATAATCATTTAGCGAGAACGTAAGTTAATGAGCGAGAAGTTATGTTGATTGGGCCTTGGGGCGTGTAAGTGGTTATTGGGCTTAGCCAATTGGGCTTTTATCCATGAGAATAGAGAGAGCTATAAGTAGCAAGTCAAACCAATGAATAGTCTCATAAGTTGCAATCCATGAGAAGTTGAAGAGCTTAGCTAGGGCAAGGAGCTCATGAGGGAGAGGGAGAGCTTGTGGGAGAGAAAGAGAAGAGCAAGCTTGTGGATTCGTCGAGCTAAGGTACGAGAGTTAGATTACATATTCGTGAGTGATTCGAAAGAGGGGAGGATGTCGATTCCTCCATTCCCAAACTCTTTCCACTCTATTTTCTTGTGGGTTTTGTGGGTGATTTTCTTAATGGAAAATGGATTCTTTTGATCCTAACATGTGTAGTGAACTCATGATAGATGAGGTAAACAACTTTGGGGAGTTGAAAATGGGAATATGTAGATGTTTGATCAATGATTTGCATGTTTATGCAACTTTGCTTATTTTGCAAGAAATTGGCATGATTTCGATTGTTTGATGTATTTGGATGTTTGGAAGGGATGATTAATGTTCCTTGATACCATATATGCTTAAATTAGCTGTTTATAAGAATTTATAACATGTCTAGATGAATTTTTGAGTTGATTTGAGGTTAAACCGCCTTAGATAACTCAAGAACAGATATTCTGTTCTGGTGTGGTTCGCTAAGCGACCAGGAGTTCGCTGTAGCGAACAGGTTCGCTGGATCTCGCCGAAGCTCGCTATGAGCAGGTGACTTCCTGATGAGGTTCGCCAAGTCTTGCTAAGGCTTCGCTTAGCGAAGGCCTCTGTGACAGCAATTTTTGTTGATGTTTGTAAGTGTAATTAGGCACTTGTAACATGGTTTAAGGGTATCCTTACATGTTTGTTGATACATGTTGATGTTGTTAATGCTTATTGTTAATCGTTATATGATTAATAAACGTGTATGCAATAAGTTATAGCTTAAAGTGAGCAATGAGATGTTTTAGCATTAATTTGCAATGTTAAGGAAATGATGTGTGTTTTATGACATAAGTGTAAATGAAACCTTATGTGTATAAAAATGGTTATGCAGATAATTATCATGTGAATAATTATGATTTGAGTGATAGGATATTGTGTTATCCTAATGTGTTAGAGATATTTATCATGTGAATAATTATGAACTGAGTAATAGGATATTGTGTTATCCTAATGTGTTAAATGTTGGAATTGTGTTCCTGCATTCATAAAAGAGTAGCTTCGAGCTAGAGAAATATCATATTGATGATATGTGTAAACATACATGCATTCATGTATATATATGTTGAATTGGAAACTAGGGTTCCAATAGATTTAAATGGATTTTTGAGTCCATAAGGAAGCCGAGGATCGGATTAGATGAATCCATAAGATCTAGAGCTGCTATCCAGCAGGATATAAAACTGTTTAACTTATCCATGAGGGATATGAAGGTTTGGTAAGTTCCGAACAATCCGGCAAGATGTAAAACTGTTTAACTTATCCATGAGGGGTAAAAGGCAATTGGTACCACATGCATTAGTCGTGTCTAGGGATGACATGACATTGGATAATTGGCATTAGATGCATTAGGGTAAATGCACATGTATTTGATAATTGTTATGTGACAATATCTGATTGGATTGTAATGTGTTTTCCGTATGTGTTAAGCTTTGGTATTTACTAATTGTTTAATACTGTGATTGTTGCCATGTCTTGGTATATGAGCAGAGTCCGTCATGACTATAAAATGAACACTTTGGTAGTGTCCGAGAAGACGTGAAACTATATGATTGGTGTGTTTGTAAATGAATGATTAATTGGTAGTCGCATTTGACGATGTATGTGCGTGAGTTAGAAATGTATGATAGAGTGTGAAGTGTGTAGTATACTACTCACACTTATATTTATGTTTATGTTTTCTAACTCTCTGCTTTGTGTTAATTGCTGGACCTTTGGGGGTCCAGGTTGACAGGTTATGTGTTAGCCTCGTCCGAGTGCAATGGTGAAGCTCTGCTCTGATTGAGACACGGGAAAAAGGGGTTTTTATATGTATATGCATGTAGTCCTCTTAGTATACTCTGTTGGTCTTAAGCTTTCATTTGAAAAGTATCCGTTTTGTATAACTAATAACGCATCGTTCGATGCGAGGTTTTGTTTTTAGTTCATTCGAATATTTTACTAGATAAATATATTAGTATTATCTTTGAATGAAGTTTGTGATATTCAAACCAGCGCTTTATAAATCAGATTTTCAATTTTTCCGCTGCGTATATTCGAAAAAGATTTTATAAAGGCAGAGTTAATTAAATAACGGGTTTGGGTGTTACATTTTTCACTTATGTCAAAAAAATGTTACTAGACACAAGTCCAATAATTTTAACAGACAAAGGGAGTTGTAGTGCAATAAACTTTCAATGTGGATTCTTGTAACCAGCACAAATATATAATAACAAAATAAACTTTTTTCACTAGGCAAAGTTGGCAACATGAACTACTCTATGTCATAATGTCCTTTATCATAATTAAATCAAAGTCTATTAAACATATGATGCAACAAGATTAGTGTAACCAGCACAAATACATAATTTCTACTGTCCAAACTTCATCAGATAATTTGAGAGAGAGAGAGAGAGAGAGAGAGAGAGAGAGAGAGAGAGAGAGAGAGAGAGGTGGAAGGCCGACGGGTAGAGGTCCGGATGGAGCAGAGGTCGTTCGGAGATTATGTTGGGGCGGATTTGGTGGCAGCGGCCGGATTTGCGGTGGTGTTCTGTTTGTGGTGGCAAAGATTCTTCCTCCCTTCTTTTCCTTTTCTCTTGCTCCGTTTGATGATTTTTGGTTTTGATGGAATGAGTTATAAGTTTAGATAATCGAAGATTCTTAGTCTTTTGTTTATGATTTGGAAATAGTGATGATGAATGATGATGAAGTGTTTATGTGGTTATTGATTTCGTGTTAATAGGAATGGTTATGGTGATTGTTATTGATTTTGTGATAGATTGGCTATGGTGTTAGTTTGAAGATGGTGGAGGTAATGTTGGTTTTGTTTGGATTGGTGGCGATGAATTGTAGTGGTGGTGGAATTATTGGAGGTTGTGTGGTGATGAAGGGTGATGATGTTGATGTTGTTTTGAAGCTTGAGGATGGTTTCAACCTGTTTGGATAACTATAAGCTTTGAGGTCAAAGGAGACACATGAAACATGGTGAAATATATTGTACTGAAACTAGTATTAACCGGAACACTAATACAAACCGGAACACTTAACACTGATACAAACCGGAACACTTTAAAAAAGTGTTCCGATAAAAAGTAGAACGATTCCAAAAACTTTTTGTATACCGAAAGACTTTTAAAAAAGTGTTCCGATAAAATTAACATATCAAAAAAAAAAAAATTTACCAGAACTGTGTTTGATGGGATATAGTAAAAGATAAAAAAAAATACTAAAATAAAAAAATATTATAATGAGAATATTTTAAAATATGTTGAGATAAATGTAGAGATAAAAAAAAAATTGAAGAAAGCGAGCCAACATTAAACAATCCAAAAATTCATCTTAATAAACAAATTACAGTACAGTACAAAAACGACGATGGATCATGTGTACTGTTCCTTTTTCTTATTACGTTTCTATTCCTTCCATTCCACTCTGTTCCCTTTTCTCTCTCTTCTCTCTCTCTTCCAAAGTCAAAAACCAAACTAGTAGTAGTGTGCTTGATTAGTGATTAAAGAGATTCTTAACTCGAGAAAAGTGCAATGAGTGTGTTTCACTACTATGACCCCACATGTGCTGTTTTTAGATGCCAATTCCATTAACTAATTAATGCATTCAATACCCATTACAAAAAACCCCCAAAAAATTCATTCTTTTTTATTAGAGGCAGAGTCAATGCTTGTGTCCCATTAAATCATTTTCATGACAGAGACTTTTTGTTTAACAACAACACTGTTATTTACATGAGACTTGTTTTTGTTTCGACCCTTGTGAGTTGTCAATTGTTTTATTGAACAGAATTTGGTTGGTGACCTAAACTGGTTTGATTAGGTAGTAGACATTTATTTATTTCATTTGTTGTGGTTTTTGTTTTTTGTGTTTTAACAATGGAGTGGTTCTAGGGTTTTCAAGTGGTTTTGTTGAATTGAATCTGATTTTGGTGGATTTGGGGCTGTTTTTTTAGGTGGGTTTCGGGGAATTTCTCTAAAGGTTCTAACTTTTGGGAAATTGAAATTGATTTTGAAAGGAGTTACATTGTTAGATACAATACAGTACAAGACTGAATTTTGAGTACAATTTGTTTCCTAAATGGCTTGTGTGAAATTGGGTTCTAAAGCTGATGCATTTCAGCGTCAAGGACAAGCTTGGTATGTACCCTTATCCTTTTTTATGCTCTTTCAATTGCAATTTTTTGTGATTTTCTTTGTTGGAATGTTTGTGTTTTGTGAAGTTAAGGATTTGGAAGAACATGTTTGTCTACTTTTAATTTGTTTGTCTACCTAGTTAATTGGTGATTTTACTAAAAATGAGAATAACATGAAATTTATGTAACTCGTGATATTACATTGAAATATTCAATGTTATAGCAATACATTGAGAATCATAGTAATATTACATCGAATATGTACACAAAAAAGAATTATACATTGAAATATTATTGTTTTACAAGGATACAGTGAATATTATTTTTATTATTATTATTATTATTATTATTATTATTATTATTATTATTATTATAATTGTTACTATTTTTTAGTTGGAAAATATTTATTACATTTAAATAGCCGTCGATATTTATCTATTTTTGACTTCTCTCATACTAGTGTTAGCATGCATAAAATTGCAAAATTTATAAGGCGACCACATAAAGTCACCGCATATGTTTGTAAGCTATCCCAGCTGGACACTCCGGATTATATGTGTGGCTGATCCTCTACACATGGGGGGCCCTACTACAATTAAACTCTAATATTCTTTTATATAAGCATTCATACACAAATTTCAATGTATGATATATGCGCCTCCAATTTAGCATTTCTTTACCTCATTCAAATATTCACTTGAGCGTCGGAGTATTAACATTTTAGCAGGTACTTTTCCCCTCCAAACGGAGGAATCACACCAATCATCATCAACCGTGAGCTCTACCAGCTGAACTTTCACCATTGAGACTATCATTTAATAACGCCTCAGTTCACTAACACAATTTTTTTTTTGTTATGAGAGTTGAGTGTTTTAAAAGTATTGAGCTCAATTCTTGCTCATAATATATTGGGAAATTACTAATATAACTCAGGTATTTTTATTATTGATGGTGGATCTGCAAGTGCACAAAATCGCAACCAAGTAATAAAGTGATAAGTTATCGTTCTCCACATGGATTGTGCCAGAATTACTAGTTTCGCTTAGGAATAGTTTTGCATTCGCTTTGTTGTTTAGAGATAGTTGTGCGGGTAAAAGTGAAACATAGTGTTAGGGCCTTGTTGGTTATACAATAGCGTTAGAACTTTTAGGGAGAGTTTGTCATTCATTTGAGTCTCACAAGACGCGAAAGATTAATCTCTGAAGTTGCGTGCGGAGGATATTCAGTTTACACTTAAAAAAATATTGGTTTTTGTATCCCTATAGACTGTAGGAGATCACTTGTTAAGAAGATTCGTCGTATGTTGAAGTTAGATTGGGAAGATAGCATAAAACTAATTAGCTGGCGAATACTTTAGCCAATATGGTTGTTCCTTGATCTCTAGTTTTGTTTTTCTTATTATCCGAGTGCTTTTAGGCATATATTGTTAACAGATGTTTTTAATTTGGTTCTAATATTGTTAAACTGATTGTGAGTCCTTGAGAACGACCAAGGTTAACCACCTTGTACTACTATTATTTTGAATTTATTTTGATCACGGAACGACGGTGATCACAATACAAATAATGGTTTAACAAGTATAATTATAAAAAACTCTTGTAGATGCAACAATAATATTTTAGAAGAAATGCGTGTGTATTAAAAAAAAAATAATGAAATGTATTAAGAGAACTCTCAAAATCATAAAACTTGATTTAAATTAACGGGAGAGACTAAAAGAATAACATCTTTTGAATTTTGAGAAACTGAGTTCAAGCAAAAAAAACTTAATATGACTTAAACATATAAACACAATAATTGGTAGAACTAAAATCTTATTTAAATCGTATTCATTTATTGTATAAATTGTTTTGATGCCTATAATTTGGGTTTCTATGCAGTCGGTCCTCTAACGCGCCCATAACCTGCCCAATTGTTGTGACTCGGTGGTTCGGCTGATATTGGAGCATAATCTATGGAGAAAAATCCAGAATCCAAATTATCTTCCCCTTCTTTTATCTTAAACATTTCAGCATGTACTTCACTATGTTCTTGAGCTTTGTTGGCATCTTCGCTACTTTGGTTGCTTATTTCTTTTAATACTCTTGCTGCATAAAAAAATAAATAAACTTAATACAAACTAATTAACAAGGAAATAACAAATTTTAAATTTTCGAAATCCAATGTTATAATATTTTTTTAGCTATGGACATTTGAAGCAAAAAATACCTCTAACTTGAATATGGATTGAGAAGAAGCAGAGGAACACAAAAATCACAAGAAAGCATTTGTTTTGTGTAGCAACCATCTTAAAACAATATAGACTTGCACGTTCTAGCTCTATGATTTTTTTTCCTCTTGTCTTGAATATACTATATGGATATGCTAACTTTAGGTCATATATATATATACACACACGCATTTTGGCAGCATCTTAGCTACCTAGTTAATTGGTGATTTTACTAAATATGAGAATAACATAAAATTTATGTAACTGGTAATATTACATTGAAATATTCAATGTTATAGCAATACATTGAGAATCATAGTAATATTACATCGAATATGTACACAAAAAAGAATTATACATTGAAATATTATTGTTTTACAAGGATACATTGAATATTATTTTTATTATTATTATTATTATTATAATTGTTACTATTTTTTAGTTGGAAAATATTTATTACATTTAAATAGCCGTCGATATTTATATATTTTTGACTTCTCTCATACTAGTGTTAGCATGGATAAAATTGCAAAATTTATAAGGCGACCACATAAAGTCACCGCATAAGTTTGTAAGCTATCCCAGCTGGACACTCCAGATTATATGTGTGGCTGATCCTCTACACATGGTGGGCCCTACTACAATTAAACTCTAATATTCTTTTATATAAGCATTCATACACAAATTTCAATGTATGATATATGCGCCTCCAATTTAGCATTTCTTTACCTCATTCAAATATTCACTTGAGCGTCGGAGTATTAACATTTTAGCAGGTACTTTTCCCCTCCAAACGGAGGAATCACACCAATCATCATCAACCGTGAGCTCTACCAGCTGAACTTTCACCATTGAGACTATCATTTAATAACGCCTCAGTTCACTAACACAATTTTTTTTTTGTTATGAGAGTTGAGTGTTTTAAAAGTATTGAGCTCAATTCTTGCTCATAATATATTGGGAAATTACTAATATAACTCAGGTATTTTTATTATTGATGGTGGATCTGCAAGTGCACAAAATCGCAACCAAGTAATAAAGTGATAAGTTATCGTTCTCCACATGGATTGTGCCAGAATTACTAGTTTCGCTTAGGAATAGTTTTGCATTCGCTTTGTTGTTTAGAGATAGTTGTGCGGGTAAAAGTGAAACATAGTGTTAGGGCCTTGTTGGTTATACAATAGCGTTAGAACTTTTAGGGAGAGTTTGTCATTCATTTGAGTCTCACAAGACGCGAAAGATTAATCTCTGAAGTTGCGTGCGGAGGATATTCAGTTTACACTTAAAAAAATATTGGTTTTTGTATCCCTATAGACTGTAGGAGATCACTTGTTAAGAAGATTCGTCGTATGTTGAAGTTAGATTGGGAAGATAGCATAAAACTAATTAGCTGGCGAATACTTTAGCCAATATGGTTGTTCCTTGATCTCTAGTTTTGTTTTTCTTATTATCCGAGTGCTTTTAGGCATATATTGTTAACAGATGTTTTTAATTTGGTTCTAATATTGTTAAACTGATTGTGAGTCCTTGAGAACGACCAAGGTTAACCACCTTGTACTACTATTATTTTGAATTTATTTTGATCACGGAACGACGGTGATCACAATACAAATAATGGTTTAACAAGTATAATTATAAAAAACTCTTGTAGATGCAACAATAATATTTTAGAAGAAATGCGTGTGTATTAAAAAAAAAATAATGAAATGTATTAAGAGAACTCTCAAAATCATAAAACTTGATTTAAATTAACGGGAGAGACTAAAAGAATAACATCTTTTGAATTTTGAGAAACTGAGTTCAAGCAAAAAAAACTTAATATGACTTAAACATATAAACACAATAATTGGTAGAACTAAAATCTTATTTAAATCGTATTCATTTATTGTATAAATTGTTTTGATGCCTATAATTTGGGTTTCTATGCAGTCGGTCCTCTAACGCGCCCATAACCTGCCCAATTGTTGTGACTCGGTGGTTCGGCTGATATTGGAGCATAATCTATGGAGAAAAATCCAGAATCCAAATTATCTTCCCCTTCTTTTATCTTAAACATTTCAGCATGTACTTCACTATGTTCTTGAGCTTTGTTGGCATCTTCGCTACTTTGGTTGCTTATTTCTTTTAATACTCTTGCTGCATAAAAAAATAAATAAACTTAATACAAACTAATTAACAAGGAAATAACAAATTTTAAATTTTCGAAATCCAATGTTATAATATTTTTTTAGCTATGGACATTTGAAGCAAAAAATACCTCTAACTTGAATATGGATTGAGAAGAAGCAGAGGAACACAAAAATCACAAGAAAGCATTTGTTTTGTGTAGCAACCATCTTAAAACAATATAGACTTGCACGTTCTAGCTCTATGATTTTTTTTCCTCTTGTCTTGAATATACTATATGGATATGCTAACTTTAGGTCATATATATATATACACACACGCATTTTGGCAGCATCTTAGCTACCTAGTTAATTGGTGATTTTACTAAATATGAGAATAACATAAAATTTATGTAACTGGTAATATTACATTGAAATATTCAATGTTATAGCAATACATTGAGAATCATAGTAATATTACATCGAATATGTACACAAAAAAGAATTATACATTGAAATATTATTGTTTTACAAGGATACATTGAATATTATTTTTATTATTATTATTATTATTATAATTGTTACTATTTTTTAGTTGGAAAATATTTATTACATTTAAATAGCCGTCGATATTTATATATTTTTGACTTCTCTCATACTAGTGTTAGCATGGATAAAATTGCAAAATTTATAAGGCGACCACATAAAGTCACCGCATATGTTTGTAAGCTATCCCAGCTGGACACTCCAGATTATATGTGTGGCTGATCCTCTACACATGGTGGGCCCTACTACAATTAAACTCTAATATTCTTTTATATAAGCATTCATACACAAATTTCAATGTATGATATATGCGCCTCCAATTTAGCATTTCTTTACCTCATTCAAATATTGACTTGGGCGTCAGAGTGTTAACATTTTAGCAGGTACTTTTCCCCTCCAAACGGAGGAATCACACCAATCACCATCAACCGTGAGCTCTACCAGCTGAACTTTCACCATTGAGACTATCATTTTTTAACGCCTCAGTTCACTAACACAATTTTTTTTTGTGTTATGAGAGTTGAGTGTTTTAAAAGTATTGAGCTCAATTCTTGCTCATAATATATTGGGAAATTACTAATATAACTCAGGTATTTTTATTATTGATGGTGGATCTGCAAGTGCACAAAATCGCAACCAAGTAATAAAGTGATAAGTTATCGTTCTCCACATGGATTGTGCCAGAATTACTAGTTTCGCTTAGGAATAGTTTTGCATTCGCTTTGTTGTTTAGAGATAGTTGTGCGGGTAAAAGTGAAACTTAGTGTTAGGGCCTTGTTGGTTATACAATAGCGTTAGAACTTTTAGGGAGAGTTTGTCATTCATTTGAGTCTCACAAGACGCGAAAGATTAATCTCTGAAGTTGCGTGCGGAGGATATTCAGTTTACACTTAAAAAAATATTGGTTTTTGTATCCCTATAGACCGTAGGAGATCACTTGTTAAGAAGATTCGTCGTATGTTGAAGTTAGATTGGGAAGATAGCATAAAACTAATTAGCTGGCGAATACATTAGCCAATATGGTTGTTCCTTGATCTCTAGTTTTGTTTTTCTTATTATCCGAGTGCTTTTAGGCATATATTGTTAACAGATGTTTTTAATTTGGTTCTAATATTGTTAAACTGATTGCGAGTCCTTGAGAACGACCAAGGTTAACCACCTTGTACTACTATTATTTTGAATTTATTTTGATCACGGAACGACGGTGATCACAATACAAATAATGGTTTAACAAGTATAATTATAAAAAACTCTTGTAGATGCAACAATAATATTTTAGAAGAAATGCGTGTGTATTAAAAAAAAATAATGAAATGTATTAAGAGAACTCTCAAAATCATAAAACTTGATTTAAATTAACGGGAGAGACTAAAAGAATAACATCTTTTGAATTTTGAGAAACTGAGTTCAAGCAAAAAAAACTTAATATGACTTAAACATATAAACACAATAATTGGTAGAACTAAAATCTTATTTAAATCGTATTCATTTATTGTATAAATTGTTTTGATGCCTATAATTTGGGTTTCTATGCAGTCGGTCCTCTAACGCGCCCATAACCTGCCCAATTGTTGTGACTCGGTGGTTCGGCTGATATTGGAGCATAATCTATGGAGAAAAATCCAGAATCCAAATTATCTTCCCCTACTTTTATCTTAAACATTTCAGCATGTACTTCACTATGTTCTTGAGCTTTGTTGGCATCTTCGCTACTTTGGTTGCTTCTTTCTTTTAATACTCTTGCTGCATAAAAAAATAAATAAACTTAATACAAACTAATTAACAAGGAAATAACAAATTTTAAATTTTCGAAATCCAATGTTATAATATTTTTTTAGCTATGGACATTTGAAGCAAAAAATACCTCTAACTTGAATATGAATTGAGAAGAAGCAGAGGAACACAAAAATCACAAGAAAGCATTTGTTTTGTGTAGCAACCATCTTAAAACAATATAGACTTGCACGTTCTAGCTCTATGATTTTTTTTCCTCTTCTCTTGAATATACTATATGGATATGCTAACTTTAGGTCATATATATATATATACACACACGCATTTTGGCAGCATCTTAGCTACCTAGTTAATTGGTGATTTTACTAAATATGAGAATAACATAAAATTTATGTAACTGGTAATATTACATTGAAATATTCAATGTTATAGCAATACATTGAGAATCATAGTAATATTACATCGAATATGTACACAAAAAAGAATTATACATTGAAATATTATTGTTTTACAAGGATACATTGAATATTATTTTTATTATTATTATTATTATTATAATTGTTACTATTTTTTAGTTGGAAAATATTTATTACATTTAAATAGCCGTCGATATTTATATATTTTTGACTTCTCTCATACTAGTGTTAGCATGGATAAAATTGCAAAATTTATAAGGCGACCACATAAAGTCACCGCATATGTTTGTAAGCTATCCCAGCTGGACACTCCAGATTATATGTGTGGCTGATCCTCTACACATGGTGGGCCCTACTACAATTAAACTCTAATATTCTTTTATATAAGCATTCATACACAAATTTCAATGTATGATATATGCGCCTCCAATATAGCATTTCTTTACCTCATTCAAATATTGACTTGAGCGTCAGAGTGTTAACATTTTAGCAGGTACTTTTCCCCTCCAAACGGTGGAATCACACCAATCACCATCAACCGTGAGCTCTACCAGCTGAACTTTCACCATTGAGACTATCATTTTTTAACGCCTCAGTTCACTAACACAATTTTTTTTTGTGTTATGAGAGTTGAGTGTTTTAAAAGTATTGAGCTCAATTCTTGCTCATAATATATTGGGAAATTACTAATATAACTCAGGTATTTTTATTATTGATGGTGGATCTGCAAGTGCACAAAATCGCAACCAAGTAATAAAGTGATAAGTTATCGTTCTCCACATGGATTGTGCCAGAATTACTAGTTTCGCTTAGGAATAGTTTTGCATTCGCTTTGTTGTTTAGAGATAGTTGTGCGGGTAAAAGTGAAACTTAGTGTTAGGGCCTTGTTGGTTATACAATAGCGTTAGAACTTTTAGGGAGAGTTTGTCATTCATTTGAGTCTCACAAGACGCGAAAGATTAATCTCTGAAGTTGCGTGCGGAGGATATTCAGTTTACACTTAAAAAAATATTGGTTTTTGTATCCCTATAGACCGTAGGAGATCACTTGTTAAGAAGATTCGTCGTATGTTGAAGTTAGATTGGGAAGATAGCATAAAACTAATTAGCTGGCGAATACATTAGCCAATATGGTTGTTCCTTGATCTCTAGTTTTGTTTTTCTTATTATCCGAGTGCTTTTAGGCATATATTGTTAACAGATGTTTTTAATTTGGTTCTAATATTGTTAAACTGATTGTGAGTCCTTGAGAACGACCAAGGTTAACCACGTTGTACTACTATTATTTTGAATTTATTTTGATCACGGAACGACAGTGATCACAATACAAATTATGGTTTAACAAGTATAATTATAAAAAACTCTTGTAGATGCAACAATAATATTTTAGAAGAAATGCGTGTGTATTAAAAAAAAAATAATGAAATGTATTAAGAGAACTCTCAAAATCATAAAACTTGATTTAAATTAACGGGAGAGACTAAAAGAATAACATCTTTTGAATTTTTAGAAACTGAGTTCAAGCAAAAAAAACTTAATATGACTTAAACATATAAACACAATAATTGGTAGAACTAAAATCTTATTTAAATCGTATTCATTTATTGTATAAATTGTTTTGATGCCTAGAATTTGGGTTTCTATGCAGTCGGTCCTCTAACGCGCCCATAACCTGCCCAATTGTTGTGACTCGGTGTAACGACCCAAAATTTAGTATTCGTTATTTAATTATTTTATTACGCGAGGGCGTGATTTATAATTAAATTATTAAGCGGCGAATAATCATTTAGCGAGAACGTAAGTTAATGAGCGAGAAGTTATGTTGTTTGGGCCTTTGGGCGTGGGATAGGCATTGGGCCTAAGCCAAGTGGGCTTGGATCCATGAGACAAGGGGAGCTCTATAAGTAGCAAGTCAAACCAATGAATAGTCTCATAATTATGTTTCATGAGAAAGGAAGATTGAGAGCTTAGCTAGGGCAAGGAGCTCATGAGGGAGAGGTAGAGCTCGTGGGAGAGAAAGAGAAGAGCAAGCTTGTGGATTCGTCGAGCTAAGGTACGAGAGTTAGATTACATATTCGTGAGTGATTCGAAAGAGGGGAGGATGTCGATTCCTCCATTCCCAAACTCTTTCCACTCTATTTTCTTGTGGGTTTTGTGGGTGATTTTCTTAATGGAAAATGGATTCTTTTGATCCTAACATGTGTAGTGAACTCATGATAGATGAGGTAAACAACTTTGGGGAGTTGAAAATGGGAATATGTAGATGTTTGATCAATGATTTGCATGTTTATGCAACTTTGCTTATTTTGCAAGAAATTGGCATGATTTTGATTGTTTGATGTATTTGGATGTTTGGAAGGGATGATTAATGTTCCTTGATACCATATATGCTTGAATTAGCTGTTTATAAGAATTTATAACATGTCTAGATGGATTTTTGAGTTGATTTGAGGTTAAACCGCCTTAGATAACTCAAGAACAGATATTCTGTTCTGGTGAGGTTCGCTAAGCGACCAGGAGTTCGCTGTAGCGAACAGGTTCGCTGAAGCTCGCCGAAGCTCGCTATGAGAAGGTGATCCCCTGGTGAGGTTCGCCATGTCTCGCTAAGCCCTCGCTTAGCGAAGGCCTCTGTGACAGCAATTTTTGTTAATGTTTGTAAGTGTAATTAGGCACTTGTAACATGGTTTAAGGGTATCCTTACATGTTTGTTGATACATGTTGATGTTGTTAATGCTTATTGTTAATCGTTATATGATTGATAAACGTGTATGCAATAAGTTGTAGCTTAAATTGAGCAATGAGATGTTTTAGCATTAATTTGCAATGTTAAGGAAATAATGTGTGTTTTATGACATAAGTGTAAATGAAACCTCATGTGTATAAAAATGGTTATGCAGATAATTATCATGTGAATAATTATGATTGGAGTGATAGGATATTGTGTTATCCTAATGTGTTAGATGTTGGAATTGTGTTTCCGCATCAGTGAATGAATAGCTTCGAGCTAGATAGCGTCATGTATTTGATGTGTTTAAAAGTAATCATGCATTCATGAATAATTGTGTTATGGGAATCATGTGAATTCCAATAATTGATGAAAATGGACTATGTTTATGAAAAGTGGCCGAAGATGGGATTATGTTATCCGAGATCTGGAGTCCATATCCAAACATGATATAAAACTGTGTGACTCCTCTTTATGAGTGAGATGGTTGATGATAACCGAGATCCGACATGATTTCAAACTGTATTGATGATGATCCTGCATGATCTAAAACTGACACCATCCAGCAACGATGTAAAACTGAATGAGATGGTCTAAGTTGGCCAGCATCCTGCATGATGTAAAACTGATGTAGAGTCCGTGCATGACTATAATCTGAACAGTCCGTGCATGACTATAATCTGAACAGTCCGTCATGACTGAAATCTGAACAATGTAAATGGGTACCACATGCATTAGTCGTGTCTAGGGATGACATGACATTGGATAATTGACATTAGATGCATTAGGGTAAATGCACATGTATTTGATAATTGTTATGTGACAATATCTGATTGGATTGTAATGTGTTTTCCGTATGTGTTAAGCTTTGGTATTTACTAATTGTTTAATACTGTGATTGTTGCCATGACTTGGTATGTGAGCAGAGTCCGTCATGACTATAAAATGAACAAGTGTAGAGTCTGTCATGACTATAAAATGAACACTTTGGTAGTGTCCGAGAAGACGTGAAACTATATGATTAGTGTGTTTGTAAATGAATGATTAATTGGTAGTCGTATTTGACGATGTATGTGCGTGAGTTAGAAAAGTATGATAGCGTGTGAAGTGTGTAGTATACTACTCACACTTATATTTATGTTTATGTTTTCTAACTCTCTGCTTTGTGTTAATTGCTGGACCTTTGGGGGTCCAGGTTGACAGGTTATGTGTTAGCCTCGTCCGAGTGCAATGGTGAAGCTCTGCTCTGATTGAGACACGGGAAAAAGGGGTTTTTATGTGTATATGCATGTAGTCCTCTTAGTATACTCTGTTGGTCTTAAGCTTTCATTTGAAAAGTATCCGTTTTGTATAACTAATAACGCATCGTTCGATGCGAGGTTTTGTTTTTAGTTCATTCGAATATTTTACTAGATAAATGTATTAGTATTATCTTTGAATGAAGTTTGTGATATTCAAACCAGCGCTTTATAATCAGATTTTCAATTTTCCGCTGCGTATTTTCGAAAAAGATTTTATAAAGGCAGAGTTAATTAAATAACGGGTTTGGGTGTTACAAAGTGGTATCAGAGCAGGTCGTCTTCGGACTGTGAGGTTAGGTGTCAATCAGAGCCGGTCTGTGCATTCAGATCGAGTGAGCATGTGTGCCAGTTGTGTCTGTCTGTTTTTGTTGTGTATTATTATGTTTATAGCATGAGTGTTTACTTAAGTGTGAATGTATTCTCGTGTTGAGAAGTTGTTGAAAGCATGCTATATTTTATATGTATATATATATACATGTTTGAATTGGTTTTGTGGGATTCATATCTGTGAGTGATATGAAATGTAATGCATGTACTTGACTCGATGTCTTGTGTACATGGATGTTTCATTGTCTTACATATAGTTTAGTTATAAATATATGTATAGACATGTGGTAGTAATTATGTATGCTAGTTGTTACGTAGGTTGTTACATTAGCATAGATGAGAATAGTGTGTTTATGTATTTTGTAGTGGTGTGTATGTCAAGAGGACTGCACCGGGGTTTTGAGTAGATGCTTAGATATCTTACCTTATGTTTACCCTTTGCATACGACATGCATGTGAATGCTGTCGGTATTAGACTTCTCTTGGGAGGAATAAATTTGGAATCGATAGGACGGTTAGGTGCTTACACCGGATGTTCTAGTGGAAGTGTAAAGGTGGGTTTGAGATAAGTGGGGGAGAAGATTTTGTCTCTCCAAGATGTTTCGAACGCGAGAAGTAAGGACGAATAGAGATGTTCTTGAAGTGGATTATTTAAGATTGAGTAGCATTGTTCGAAGTGGAGTTCTTGTTTGGAGAATATTTTGGAGAAAGTATCAGATGATCATTTCGGAGTGAGTCGGAATGAAGTTGTTTAGCCGTAGGGAGAATGTGGCCATTGGGGAACGATGGAGCAGATTGAATGTTAAGTGAACACCGTTGCTGGGAAACGGAGAAGACGTGTGCGTCGAGGGTAAGAAAACCTAGTGATGATCATACGACGAGTATGCGAATGGTGGATACCTTGAGGGTTAAGTTAAGTGGGAGATTGATGTCAAGGATTGAAGGTGTGGTTAGGGAACTGAAAACCCGATTACAATAAGTGGGACTGGTGGTGTTTCTAGCGGAACTCGTAGCAAGAATGTTCCATTGTTTGGTTGTCTTTCACTTGATGGTTCATCCTCAAAGAGGAGGAAGAGTGATAAAGATGGAAGCTTTGTTGATGAAAAGTTTTCAGAGGAATCTGATGAGAGTTGTGTTGGAATCAACAAGACGGAGACCATGGTTGTTTGGAAATCAACTTTTGATAGTAGCTGAGATTTAAATACAGAATTACTAGGTGATCAAGAAGAGCCTAGGAAGGATTTATAAAGGTTGAGTATGTTTGAACCGAGTAGTCATTTCTTGGAAGGATTTGAGAAGCTAAGTGTGAAGTGTTACCTTTGGATGTTTGGGGATAAGAAAGTTAGCCTTTGAAAACGTGTCGAGCACGAGTATTAGAGAGACGTAAGAAAGTGACTTATGTCAAGTAAGAATTTGCGGAAAGGACTATCTCACACATAAGTGATTGTTGTGTTAGGAAAATGTGTGTTGAGAATTTGGAAGTGATGCTTGAAGTAAGTATCAGAGATGTTTTGTAGCAATTGGAAAATTATTTATGTAATGGAAAAAGTCGGTGGAGACTAAGTGATGTTGGGAACATCGTATATGTTGGAGTAGTATAGTAATACTATGTGGTAAGGAAATAAAATATTTTGGATATCTTCATCATGGACGATGAAATGATAGTTAGTCGACGAGTGACTTAAGGTAATATTTTGGATAAGAATATTTCGACGGGAAATGATATCGGGAAGGTCATGTTAAGGAAGTCAGAATTTGGATAAGAGATTGTTTGGAAGATAAAACAGTTATGATGGGGTTCGACGCAACGATTTGGGAATTGCGAAGGAAAAAGAATTTGACGGTTGGAGATAATATATTTTTGGAAGGTGTTAAGAACTTTGAGAAGTTGGACAACGAATGAGTGTAGAAGTTGTGCTACCGAATGAATGGTTGGAGTGAGATTCGACGCAGTTAAGAACTTATGGAGTTTGAAGAGTTGTGAAGTATGCAACGGAAGGGTCTTTCGGAGTATTTTGGGTTAAGTGGTTTTGTTTTGGAGTGGTGCTGCGAGTACCGTAAGATGTTAAGAGAAAGTTTTAAGTAGTTTGATGAGAATGGTTTATGCCATCATCACGATTGTTGACTATCTATCGACAAATCAAGGGATTAGCTGTCCTTGATCTATTGTTGATGAGTAGACGAGATTGTGTCGATTGGGATTGACTGATTTTGTCAAACTTGGTTTGGTTTGGAGTTTGTATGTTTTGTTGGTACGAATCCGGATGAAGTGTGATTTTGAATCGGAGTTTGTGTAAGAGACCATACCGGTTAAGGTATTATGACTAAGAAAACCCGTTGGTTAGAATGCAAGTTGGGAATTAGAAAATCGGATGAGGGAATTTATCCGGAGTTGTGTTTTAGTCGGGTAATTTTCGAGGGCGAAAATCTTTTAAGGGGGGTAGAGTTGTAACGACCCAAAATTTAGTATTCGTTATTTAATTATTTTATTACGCGAGGGCGTGATTTATAATTAAATTATTAAGCGGCGAATAATCATTTAGCGAGAACGTAAGTTAATGAGCGAGAAGTTATGTTGTTTGGGCCTTTGGGCGTGGGATAGGCATTGGGCCTAAGCCAAGTGGGCTTGGATCCATGAGACAAGGGGAGCTCTATAAGTAGCAAGTCAAACCAATGAATAGTCTCATAATTATGTTTCATGAGAAAGGAAGATTGAGAGCTTAGCTAGGGCAAGGAGCTCATGAGGGAGAGGTAGAGCTCGTGGGAGAGAAAGAGAAGAGCAAGCTTGTGGATTCGTCGAGCTAAGGTACGAGAGTTAGATTACATATTCGTGAGTGATTCGAAAGAGGGGAGGATGTCGATTCCTCCATTCCCAAACTCTTTCCACTCTATTTTCTTGTGGGTTTTGTGGGTGATTTTCTTAATGGAAAATGGATTCTTTTGATCCTAACATGTGTAGTGAACTCATGATAGATGAGGTAAACAACTTTGGGGAGTTGAAAATGGGAATATGTAGATGTTTGATCAATGATTTGCATGTTTATGCAACTTTGCTTATTTTGCAAGAAATTGGCATGATTTTGATTGTTTGATGTATTTGGATGTTTGGAAGGGATGATTAATGTTCCTTGATACCATATATGCTTGAATTAGCTGTTTATAAGAATTTATAACATGTCTAGATGGATTTTTGAGTTGATTTGAGGTTAAACCGCCTTAGATAACTCAAGAACAGATATTCTGTTCTGGTGAGGTTCGCTAAGCGACCAGGAGTTCGCTGTAGCGAACAGGTTCGCTGAAGCTCGCCGAAGCTCGCTATGAGAAGGTGATCCCCTGGTGAGGTTCGCCATGTCTCGCTAAGCCCTCGCTTAGCGAAGGCCTCTGTGACAGCAATTTTTGTTAATGTTTGTAAGTGTAATTAGGCACTTGTAACATGGTTTAAGGGTATCCTTACATGTTTGTTGATACATGTTGATGTTGTTAATGCTTATTGTTAATCGTTATATGATTGATAAACGTGTATGCAATAAGTTGTAGCTTAAATTGAGCAATGAGATGTTTTAGCATTAATTTGCAATGTTAAGGAAATAATGTGTGTTTTATGACATAAGTGTAAATGAAACCTCATGTGTATAAAAATGGTTATGCAGATAATTATCATGTGAATAATTATGATTGGAGTGATAGGATATTGTGTTATCCTAATGTGTTAGATGTTGGAATTGTGTTTCCGCATCAGTGAATGAATAGCTTCGAGCTAGATAGCGTCATGTATTTGATGTGTTTAAAAGTAATCATGCATTCATGAATAATTGTGTTATGGGAATCATGTGAATTCCAATAATTGATGAAAATGGACTATGTTTATGAAAAGTGGCCGAAGATGGGATTATGTTATCCGAGATCTGGAGTCCATATCCAAACATGATATAAAACTGTGTGACTCCTCTTTATGAGTGAGATGGTTGATGATAACCGAGATCCGACATGATTTCAAACTGTATTGATGATGATCCTGCATGATCTAAATCTGACACTATCCAGCAACGATGTAAAACTGAATGAGATGGTCTAAGTTGGCCAGCATCCTGCATGATGTAAAACTGATGTAGAGTCCGTGCATGACTATAATCTGAACAGTCCGTGCATGACTATAATCTGAACAGTCCGTACATGACTATAATCTGAACAGTCCGTCATGACTGAAATCTGAACAATGTAAATGGGTACCACATGCATTAGTCGTGTCTAGGGATGACATGACATTGGATAATTGACATTAGATGCATTAGGGTAAATGCACATGTATTTGATAATTGTTATGTGACAATATCTGATTGGATTGTAATGTGTTTTCCGTATGTGTTAAGCTTTGGTATTTACTAATTGTTTAATACTGTGATTGTTGCCATGACTTGGTATGTGAGCAGAGTCCGTCATGACTATAAAATGAACAAGTGTAGAGTCTGTCATGACTATAAAATGAACACTTTGGTAGTGTCCGAGAAGACGTGAAACTATATGATTAGTGTGTTTGTAAATGAATGATTAATTGGTAGTCGTATTTGACGATGTATGTGCGTGAGTTAGAAAAGTATGATAGCGTGTGAAGTGTGTAGTATACTACTCACACTTATATTTATGTTTATGTTTTCTAACTCTCTGCTTTGTGTTAATTGCTGGACCTTTGGGGGTCCAGGTTGACAGGTTATGTGTTAGCCTCGTCCGAGTGCAATGGTGAAGCTCTGCTCTGATTGAGACACGGGAAAAAGGGGTTTTTATGTGTATATGCATGTAGTCCTCTTAGTATACTCTGTTGGTCTTAAGCTTTCATTTGAAAAGTATCCGTTTTGTATAACTAATAACGCATCGTTCGATGCGAGGTTTTGTTTTTAGTTCATTCGAATATTTTACTAGATAAATGTATTAGTATTATCTTTGAATGAAGTTTGTGATATTCAAACCAGCGCTTTATAATCAGATTTTCAATTTTCCGCTGCGTATTTTCGAAAAAGATTTTATAAAGGCAGAGTTAATTAAATAACGGGTTTGGGTGTTACACTCGGCGGTTCGGCTGATATTGGAGCATAATCTATGGAGAAAAATCCAGAATCCAAATTATCTTCCCCTTCTTTTATCTTAAACATTTCAGCATGTACTTCACTATGTTCTTGAGCTTTGTTGGCATCTTTGCTACTTTGGTTGCTTCTTTCTTTTAATACTCTTGCTGCATAAAAAAATAAATAAACTTAATACAAACTAATTAACAAGGAAATAACAAATTTTAAATTTTCGAAATCCAATGTTATAATATTTTTTTAGCTATGGACATTTGAAGCAAAAAATACCTCTAACTTGAATATGGATTGAGAAGAAGCAGAGGAACACAAAAATCACAAGAAAGCATTTGTTTTGTGTAGCAACCATCTTAAAACAATATAGACTTGCACGTTCTAGCTCTATGATTTTTTTTCCTTTTGTCTTGAATATACTATATGGATATGCTAACTTTAGGTCATATATATATACACACACGCATTTTGGCAGCATCTTAGCTACCTAGTTAATTGGTGATTTTACTAAAAATGAGAATAACATAAAATTTATGTAACTGGTAATATTACATTGAAATATTCAATGTTATAGCAATACATTGAGAATCATTGTAATATTACATCGAATATGTACACAAAAAAGAATTATACATTGAAATATTATTGTTTTACAAGGATACATTGAATATTATTTTTATTATTATTATTATTATTATTATTATTATTATTATTATTATAATTGTTACTATTTTTTAGTTAGAAAATATTTATTACATTTAAATAGCCGTCGATATTTATCTATTTTTGACTTCTCTCATACTACTGTTAGCATGGATAAAATTGCAAAATTTATAAGGCGACCACATAAAGTCACCGCATATGTTTGTAAGCTATCCCAGCTGGACACTCCGGATTATATGTGTGGCTGATCCTCTACACATGGGGGGCCCTACTACAATTAAACTCTAATATTCTTTTATATAAGCATTCATACACAAATTTCAATGTATGATATATGCGCCTCCAATTTAGCATTTCTTTACCTCATTCAAATATTGACTTGAGCGTCAGAGTGTTAACATTTTAGCAGGTACTTTTCCCCTCCAAACGGAGGAATCACACCAATCACCATCAACCGTGAGCTCTACCAGCTGAACTTTCACCATTAAGACTATCATTTTTTAACGCCTCAGTTCACTAACACAATTTTTTTTTTGTGTTATGAGAGTTGAGTGTTTTAAAAGTATTGAGCTCAATTCTTGCTCATAATATATTGGGAAATTACTAAAATAACTCAGGTATTTTTATTATTGATGGTGGATCTGCAAGTGCACAAAATCGCAACCAAGTAATAAAGTGATAAGTTATCGTTCTCCACATGGATTGTGCCAGAATTACTAGTTTCGCTTAGGAATAGTTTTGCATTCGCTTTGTTGTTTAGAGATAGTTGTGCGGGTAAAAGTGAAACATAGTGTTAGGGACTTGTTGGTTATACAATAGCGTTAGAACTTTTAGGGAGAGTTTGTCATCCATTTGAGTCTCACAAGACGCGAAAGATTAATCTCTGAAGTTGCGTGCGGAGGATATTCAGTTTACACTTAAAAAAATATTGGTTTTTGTATCCCTATAGACCGTAGGAGATCACTTGTTAAGAAGATTCGTCGTATGTTGAAGTTAGATTGGGAAGATAGCATAAAACTAATTAGCTGGCGAATACATTAGCCAATATGGTTGTTCCTTGATCTCTAGTTTTGTTTTTCTTATTATCCGAGTGCTTTTAGGCATATATTGTTAACAGATGTTTTTAATTTGGTTCTAATATTGTTAAACTGATTGCGAGTCCTTGAGAACGACCAAGGTTAACCACCTTGTACTACTATTATTTTGAATTTATTTTGATCACGGAACGACAGTGATCACAATACAAATAATGGTTTAACAAGTATAATTATAAAAAACTCTTGTAGATGCAACAATAATATTTTAGAAGAAATGCGTGTGTATTAAAAAAAAAATAATGAAATGTATTAAGAGAACTCTCAAAATCATAAAACTTGATTTAAATTAACGGGAGAGACTAAAAGAATAACATCTTTTGAATTTTGAGAAACTGAGTTCAAGCAAAAAAAACATAATATGACTTAAACATATAAACACAATAATTGGTAGAACTAAAATCTTATTTAAATCGTATTCATTTATTGTATAAATTGTTTTGATGCCTAGAATTCGGGTTTCTATGCAGTCGGTCCTCTAACGCGCCCATAACCTGCCCAATTGTTGTGACTCGGCGGTTCGGCTGATATTGGAGCATAATCTATGGAGAAAAATCCAGAATCCAAATTATCTTCCCCTTCTTTTATCTTAAACATTTCAGCATGTACTTCACTATGTTCTTGAGCTTTGTTGGCATCTTCGCTACTTTGGTAGCTTCTTTCTTTTAATACTCTTGCTGCATAAAAAAATAAATAAACTTAATACAAACTAATTAACAAGGAAATAACAAATTTTAAATTTTCGAAATCCAATGTTATAATATTTTTTTAGCTATGGACATTTGAAGCAAAAAATACCTCTAACTTGAATATGGATTGAGAAGAAGCAGAGGAACACAAAAATCACAAGAAAGCATTTGTTTTGTGTAGCAACCATCTTAAAACAATATAGACTTGCACGTTCTAGCTCTATGATTTTTTTTCCTTTTGTCTTGAATATACTATATGGATATGCTAACTTTAGGTCATATATATATACACACACGCATTTTGGCAGCATCTTAGCTACCTAGTTAATTGGTGATTTTACTAAAAATGAGAATAACATAAAATTTATGTAACTGGTAATATTACATTGAAATATTCAATGTTATAGCAATACATTGAGAATCATTGTAATATTACATCGAATATGTACACAAAAAAGAATTATACATTGAAATATTATTGTTTTACAAGGATACATTGAATATTATTTTTATTATTATTATTATTATTATTATTATTATTATTATTATTATTATTATAATTGTTACTATTTTTTAGTTAGAAAATATTTATTACATTTAAATAGCCGTCGATATTTATCTATTTTTGACTTCTCTCATACTACTGTTAGCATGGATAAAATTGCAAAATTTATAAGGCGACCACATAAAGTCACCGCATATGTTTGTAAGCTATCCCAGCTGGACACTCCGGATTATATGTGTGGCTGATCCTCTACACATGGGGGGCCCTACTACAATTAAACTCTAATATTCTTTTATATAAGCATTCATACACAAATTTCAATGTATGATATATGCGCCTCCAATTTAGCATTTCTTTACCTCATTCAAATATTGACTTGAGCGTCAGAGTGTTAACATTTTAGCAGGTACTTTTCCCCTCCAAACGGAGGAATCACACCAATCACCATCAACCGTGAGCTCTACCAGCTGAACTTTCACCATTAAGACTATCATTTTTTAACGCCTCAGTTCACTAACACAATTTTTTTTTTGTGTTATGAGAGTTGAGTGTTTTAAAAGTATTGAGCTCAATTCTTGCTCATAATATATTGGGAAATTACTAAAATAACTCAGGTATTTTTATTATTGATGGTGGATCTGCAAGTGCACAAAATCGCAACCAAGTAATAAAGTGATAAGTTATCGTTCTCCACATGGATTGTGCCAGAATTACTAGTTTCGCTTAGGAATAGTTTTGCATTCGCTTTGTTGTTTAGAGATAGTTGTGCGGGTAAAAGTGAAACATAGTGTTAGGGACTTGTTGGTTATACAATAGCGTTAGAACTTTTAGGGAGAGTTTGTCATCCATTTGAGTCTCACAAGACGCGAAAGATTAATCTCTGAAGTTGCGTGCGGAGGATATTCAGTTTACACTTAAAAAAATATTGGTTTTTGTATCCCTATAGACCGTAGGAGATCACTTGTTAAGAAGATTCGTCGTATGTTGAAGTTAGATTGGGAAGATAGCATAAAACTAATTAGCTGGCGAATACATTAGCCAATATGGTTGTTCCTTGATCTCTGGTTTTGTTTTTCTTATTATCCGAGTGCTTTTAGGCATATATTGTTAACAGATGTTTTTAATTTGGTTCTAATATTGTTAAACTGATTGCGAGTCCTTGAGAACGACCAAGGTTAACCACCTTGTACTACTATTATTTTGAATTTATTTTGATCACGGAACGACAGTGATCACAATACAAATAATGGTTTAACAAGTATAATTATAAAAAACTCTTGTAGATGCAACAATAATATTTTAGAAGAAATGCGTGTGTATTAAAAAAAAATGAAATGTATTAAGAGAACTCTCAAAATCATAAAACTTGATTTAAATTAACGGGAGAGACTAAAAGAATAACATCTTTTGAATTTTGAGAAACTGAGTTCAAGCAAAAAAAACTTAATATGACTTAAACATATAAACACAATAATTGGTAGAACTAAAATCTTATTTAAATCGTATTCATTTATTGTATAAATTGTTTTGATGCCTAGAATTTGGGTTTCTATGCAGTCGGTCCTCTAACGCGCCCATAACCTGCCCAATTGTTGTGACTCGGCGGTTCGGCTGATATTGGAGCATAATCTATGGAGAAAAATCCAGAATCCAAATTATCTTCCCCTTCTTTTATCTTAAACATTTCAGCATGTACTTCACTATGTTCTTAAGCTTTGTTGGCATCTTCGCTACTTTGGTTGCTTCTTTCTTTTAATACTCTTGCTGCATAAAAAAATAAATAAACTTAATACAAACTAATTAACAAGGAAATAACAAATTTTAAATTTTCGAAATCCAATGTTATAATATTTTTTTAGCTATGGACATTTGAAGCAAAAAATACCTCTAACTTGAATATGGATTGAGAAGAAGCAGAGGAACACAAAAATCACAAGAAAGCATTTGTTTTGTGTAGCAACCATCTTAAAACAATATAGGCTTGCACGTTCTAGCTCTATGATTTTTTTTCCTTTTGTCTTGAATATACTATATGGATATGCTAACTTTAGGTCATATATATATACACGCACGCATTTTGGCAGCATCTTAGCTACCTAGTTAATTGGTGATTTTACTAAATATGAGAATAACATAAAATTTATGTAACTGGTAATATTACATTGAAATATTCAATGTTATAGCAATACATTGTGAATCATAGTAATATTACATCGAATATGTACACAAAAAAGAATTATACATTGAAATATTATTGTTTTACAAGGATATATTGAATATTATTTTTATTATTATTATTATTATAATTGTTACTATTTTTTAGTTGGAAAATATTTATTACATTTAAATAGCCGTCGATATTTATCTATTTTTGACTTCTCTCATACTAGTGTTAGCATGGATAAAATTGCAAAATTTATAAGGCGACCACATAAAGTCACCGCATATGTTTGTAAGCTATCCCAGCTGGACACTCCGGATTATATGTGTGGCTGATCCTCTACACATGGGGGGCCCTACTACAATTAAACTCTAATATTCTTTTATATAAGCATTCATACACAAATTTCAATGTATGATATATGCGCCTCCAATTTAGCATTTCTTTACCTCATTCAAATATTGACTTGAGCGTCAGAGTGTTAACATTTTAGCAAGTACTTTTCCCCTCCAAACGGAGGAATCACACCAATCACCATCAACCGTGAGCTTTACCAGCTGAACTTTCACCATTAAGACTATCATTTTTTAACGCCTTAGTTCACTAACACAATTTTTTTTTTGTGTTATGAGAGTTGAGTGTTTTAAAGGTATTGAGCTCAATTCTTGCTCATAATATATTGGGAAATTACTAATATAACTCAGGTATTTTTATTATTGATGGTGGATCTGCAAGTGCACAAAGTCGCAACCAAGTAATAAAGTGATAAGTTATCGTTCTCCACATGGATTATGCCAGAATTACTAGTTTCGCTTAGGAATAGTTTTGCATTCGCTTTGTTGTTTAGAGATAGTTGTGCGGGTAAAAGTGAAACATAGTGTTAGGGCCTTGTTGGTTATACAATAGCGTTAGAACTTTTAGGGAGAGTTTGTCATCCATTTGAGTCTCACAAGACGCGAAAGATTAATCTCTGAAGTTGCGTGCGGAGGATATTCAGTTTACACTTAAAAAAATATTGGTTTTTGTATCCCTATAGACCGTAGGAGATCACTTGTTAAGAAGATTCGTCGTATGTTGAAGTTAGATTGGGAAGATAGCATAAAACTAATTAGCTGGCGAATACATTAGCCAATATGGTTGTTCCTTGATCTCTAGTTTTGTTTTTCTTATTATCCGAGTGCTTTTAGGCATATATTGTTAACAGATGTTTTTAATTTGGTTCTAATATTGTTAAACTGATTGCGAGTCCTTGAGAACGACCAAGGTTAACCACCTTGTACTACTATTATTTTGAATTTATTTTGATCACGGAACGACAGTGATCACAATACAAATAATGGTTTAACAAGTATAATTATAAAAAACTCTTGTAGATGCAACAATAATATTTTAGAAGAAATGCGTGTGTATTAAAAAAAAATAATGAAATGTATTAAGAGAACTCTCAAAATCATAAAACTTGATTTAAATTAACGGGAGAGACTAAAAGAATAACATCTTTTGAATTTTGAGAAACTGAGTTCAAGCAAAAAAAACTTAATATGACTTAAACATATAAACACAATAATTGGTAGAACTAAAATCTTATTTAAATCGTATTCATTTATTGTATAAATTGTTTTGATGCCTAGAATTTGGGTTTCTATGCAGTCGGTCCTCTAACGCGCCCATAACCTGCCCAATTGTTGTGACTCGGCGGTTCGGCTGATATTGGAGCATAATCTATGGAGAAAAATCCAGAATCAAAATTATCTTCCCCTTCTTTTATCTTAAACATTTCAGCATGTACTTCACTATGTTCTTGAGCTTTGTTGGCATCTTTGCTACTTTGGTTGCTTCTTTCTTTTAATACTCTTGCTGCATAAAAAAATAAATAAACTTAATACAAACTAATTAACAAGGAAATAACAAATTTTAAATTTTCGAAATCCAATGTTATAATATTTTTTTAGCTATGGACATTTGAAGCAAAAAATACCTCTAACTTGAATATGGATTGAGAAGAAGCAGAGGAACACAAAAATCACAAGAAAGCATTTGTTTTGTGTAGCAACCATCTTAAAACAATATAGGCTTGCACGTTCTAGCTCTATGATTTTTTTTCCTTTTGTCTTGAATATACTATATGGATATGCTAACTTTAGGTCATATATATATACACGCACGCATTTTGGCAGCATCTTAGCTACCTAGTTAATTGGTGATTTTACTAAATATGAGAATAACATAAAATTTATGTAACTGGTAATATTACATTGAAATATTCAATGTTATAGCAATACATTGTGAATCATAGTAATATTACATCGAATATGTACACAAAAAAGAATTATACATTGAAATATTATTGTTTTACAAGGATATATTGAATATTATTTTTATTATTATTATTATTATAATTGTTACTATTTTTTAGTTGGAAAATATTTATTACATTTAAATAGCCGTCGATATTTATCTATTTTTGACTTCTCTCATACTAGTGTTAGCATGGATAAAATTGCAAAATTTATAAGGCGACCACATAAAGTCACCGCATATGTTTGTAAGCTATCCCAGCTGGACACTCCGGATTATATGTGTGGCTGATCCTCTACACATGGGGGGCCCTACTACAATTAAACTCTAATATTCTTTTATATAAGCATTCATACACAAATTTCAATGTATGATATATGCGCCTCCAATTTAGCATTTCTTTACCTCATTCAAATATTGACTTGAGCGTCAGAGTGTTAACATTTTAGCAAGTACTTTTCCCCTCCAAACGGAGGAATCACACCAATCACCATCAACCGTGAGCTTTACCAGCTGAACTTTCACCATTAAGACTATCATTTTTTAACGCCTTAGTTCACTAACACAATTTTTTTTTTGTGTTATGAGAGTTGAGTGTTTTAAAGGTATTGAGCTCAATTCTTGCTCATAATATATTGGGAAATTACTAATATAACTCAGGTATTTTTATTATTGATGGTGGATCTGCAAGTGCACAAAGTCGCAACCAAGTAATAAAGTGATAAGTTATCGTTCTCCACATGGATTATGCCAGAATTACTAGTTTCGCTTAGGAATAGTTTTGCATTCGCTTTGTTGTTTAGAGATAGTTGTGCGGGTAAAAGTGAAACATAGTGTTAGGGCCTTGTTGGTTATACAATAGCGTTAGAACTTTTAGGGAGAGTTTGTCATCCATTTGAGTCTCACAAGACGCGAAAGATTAATCTCTGAAGTTGCGTGCGGAGGATATTCAGTTTACACTTAAAAAAATATTGGTTTTTGTATCCCTATAGACCGTAGGAGATCACTTGTTAAGAAGATTCGTCGTATGTTGAAGTTAGATTGGGAAGATAGCATAAAACTAATTAGCTGGCGAATACATTAGCCAATATGGTTGTTCCTTGATCTCTAGTTTTGTTTTTCTTATTATCCGAGTGCTTTTAGGCATATATTGTTAACAGATGTTTTTAATTTGGTTCTAATATTGTTAAACTGATTGCGAGTCCTTGAGAACGACCAAGGTTAACCACCTTGTACTACTATTATTTTGAATTTATTTTGATCACGGAACGACAGTGATCACAATACAAATAATGGTTTAACAAGTATAATTATAAAAAACTCTTGTAGATGCAACAATAATATTTTAGAAGAAATGCGTGTGTATTAAAAAAAAATAATGAAATGTATTAAGAGAACTCTCAAAATCATAAAACTTGATTTAAATTAACGGGAGAGACTAAAAGAATAACATCTTTTGAATTTTGAGAAACTGAGTTCAAGCAAAAAAAACTTAATATGACTTAAACATATAAACACAATAATTGGTAGAACTAAAATCTTATTTAAATCGTATTCATTTATTGTATAAATTGTTTTGATGCCTAGAATTTGGGTTTCTATGCAGTCGGTCCTCTAACGCGCCCATAACCTGCCCAATTGTTGTGACTCGGCGGTTCGGCTGATATTGGAGCATAATCTATGGAGAAAAATCCAGAATCAAAATTATCTTCCCCTTCTTTTATCTTAAACATTTCAGCATGTACTTCACTATGTTCTTGAGCTTTGTTGGCATCTTTGCTACTTTGGTTGCTTCTTTCTTTTAATACTCTTGCTGCATAAAAAAATAAATAAACTTAATACAAACTAATTAACAAGGAAATAACAAATTTTAAATTTTCGAAATCCAATGTTATAATATTTTTTTAGCTATGGACATTTGAAGCAAAAAATACCTCTAACTTGAATATGGATTGAGAAGAAGCAGAGGAACACAAAAATCACAAGAAAGCATTTGTTTTGTGTAGCAACCATCTTAAAACAATATAGGCTTGCACGTTCTAGCTCTATGATTTTTTTCCTCTTGTCTTGAATATACTATATGGATATGCTAACTTTAGGTCATATATATATACACACACGCATTTTGGCAGCATCTTAGCTACCTAGTTAATTGGTGATTTTACTAAATATGAGAATAACATAAAATTTATGTAACTGGTAATATTACATTGAAATATTCAATGTTATAGCAATACATTGAGAATCATAGTAATATTACATCGAATATGTACACACAAATGAATTATACATTGAAATATTATTGTTTTACAAGGATACATTGAATATTATTTTTATTATTATTATTATAATTGTTACTATTTTTTAGTTGGAAAATATTTATTACATTTAAATAGCCGTCGATATTTATCTATTTTTGACTTCTCTCATACTAGTGTTAGCATGGATAAAATTGCAAAATTTATAAGGCGACCACATAAAGTCACCGCATATGTTTGTAAGCTATCCCAGCTGGACACTCCAGATTATATGTGTGGCTGATCCTCTACACATGGGGGGCCCTACTACAATTAAACTCTAATATTCTTTTATATAAGCATTCATACACAAATTTCAATGTATGATATATGCGCCTCCAATTTAGAATTTCTTTACCTCATTCAAATATTGACTTGAGCGTCAGAGTGTTAACATTTTAGCAGGTACTTTTCCCCTCCGAACGGAGGAATCACACCAATCACCATCAACCGTGAGCTTTACCAGCTGAACTTTCACCATTGAGACTATCATTTTTTAACGCCTCAGTTCACTAACACAATTTTTTTTTGTGTTATGAGAGTTGAGTGTTTTAAAGGTATTGAGCTCAATTCTTGCTCATAATATATTGGGAAATTACTAATATAACTCAGGTATTTTTATTATTGATGGTGGATCTGCAAGTGCACAAAATCGCAACCAAGTAATAAAGTGATAAGTTATCGTTCTCCACATGGATTGTGCCAGAATTACTAGTTTCGCTTAGGAATAGTTTTGCATTCGCTTTGTTGTTTAGAGATAGTTGTGTGGGTAAAAGTGAAACATAGTGTTAGGGCCTTGTTGGTTATACAATAGCGTTAGAACTTTTAGGGAGAGTTTGTCATCCATTTGAGTCTCACAAGACGCGAAAGATTAATCTCTGAAGTTGCGTGCGGAGGATATTCAGTTTACACTTAAAAAAATATTGGTTTTTGTATCCCTATAGACCGTAGGAGATCACTTATTAAGAAGATTCGTCGTATGTTGAAGTTAGATTGGGAAGATAGCATAAAACTAATTAGCTGGCGAATACATTAGCCAATATGGTTGTTCCTTGATCTCTAGTTTTGTTTTTCTTATTATCCGAGTGCTTTTAGGCATATATTGTTAACAGATGTTTTTAATTTGGTTCTAATATTGTTAAACTGATTGCGAGTCCTTGAGAACGACCAAGGTTAACCACCTTGTACTACTATTATTTTGAATTTATTTTGATCACGGAACGACAGTGATCACAATACAAATAATGGTTTAACAAGTATAATTATAAAAAACTCTTGTAGATGCAACAATAATATTTTAGAAGAAATGCGTGTGTATTAAAAAAAAAAAAATGAAATGTATTAAGAGAACTCTCAAAATCATAAAACTTGATTTAAATTAACGGGAGAGACTAAAAGAATAACATCTTTTGAATTTTGAGAAACTGAGTTCAAGCAAAAAAAACTTAATATGACTTAAACATATAAACACAATAATTGGTAGAACTAAAATCTTATTTAAATCGTATTCATTTATTGTATAAATTGTTTTGATGCCTAGAATTTAGGTTTCTATGCAGTCGGTCCTCTAACGCGCCCATAACCTGCCCAATTGTTGTGACTCGGCGGTTCGGCTGATATTGGAGCATAATCTATGGAGAAAAATCCAGAATCCAAATTATCTTCCCCTTCTTTTATCTTAAACATTTCAGCATGTACTTCACTATGTTCTTGAGCTTTGTTGGCATCTTTGCTACTTTGGTAGCTTCTTTCTTTTAATACTCTTGCTGCATAAAAAAATAAATAAACTTAATACAAACTAATTAACAAGGAAATAACAAATTTTAAATTTTCGAAATCCAATGTTATAATATTTTTTTAGCTATGGACATTTGAAGCAAAAAATACCTCTAACTTGAATATGGATTGAGAAGAAGCAGAGGAACACAAAAATCACAAGAAAGCATTTGTTTTGTGTAGCAACCATCTTAAAACAATATAGACTTGCACGTTCTAGCTCTATGTTTTTTTTTCCTCTTGTCTTGAATATACTATATGGATATGCTAACTTTAGGTCATATATATATACACACACACACGCATTTTGGCAGCATCTTAGCTACCTAGTTAATTGGTGATTTTACTAAAAATGAGAATAACATAAAATTTATGTAACTGGTAATATTACATTGAAATATTCAATGTTATAGCAATACATTGAGAATCATAGTAATATTACATCGAATATGTACACAAAAAAGAATTATACATTGAAATATTATTGTTTTACAAGGATACATTGAATATTATATTTATTATTATTATTATTATTATTATAATTGTTACTATTTTTTAGTTGGAAAGTATTTATTACATTTAAATAGCCGTCGATATTTATCTATTTTTGACTTCTCTCATACTAGTGTTAGCATGGATAAAATTGAAAAATTTATAAGGCGACCACATAAAGTCACCGCATATGTTTGTAAGCTATCCCAGCTGGACACTCCGGATTATATGTGTGGCTGATCCTCTACACATGGGGGGCCCTACTACAATTAAACTCTAATATTCTTTTATATAAGCATTCATACACAAATTTCAATGTATGATATATGCGCATCCAATTTAGCATCTCATTCAAATATTGACTTGAGCGCAGAGTGTTAACATTTTAGCAGGTACTTTTCCCCTCCAAACGGAGGAATCACACCAATCACCATCAACCGTGAGCTCTACCAGCTGAACTTTCACCATTGAGACTATCATTTTTTAACGCCTCAGTTCACTAACACAATTTTTTTTTGTGTTATGAGAGTTGAGTGTTTTAAAGGTATTGAGCTCAATTCTTGCTCATAATATATTGGGAAATTACTAATATAACTCAGGTATTTTTATTATTGATGGTGGATCTGCAAGTGCACAAAATCGCAACCAAGTAATAAAGTGATAAGTTATCGTTCTCCACATGGATTGTGCCAGAATTACTAGTTTCGCTTAGGAATAGTTTTGCATTCGCTTTGTTGTTTAGAGATAGTTGTGCGGGTAAAAGTGAAACATAGTGTTAGGGCCTTGTTGGTTATACAATAGCGTTAGAACTTTTAGGGAGAGTTTGTCATCCATTTGAGTCTCACAAGACGCGAAAGATTAATCTCTGAAGTTGCGTGCGGAGGATATTCAGTTTACACTTAAAAAAATATTGGTTTTTGTATCCCTATAGACCGTAGGAGACCACTTGTTAAGAAGATTCGTCGTATGTTGAAGTTAGATTGGGAAGATCGCATAAAACGAATTAGCTGGCGAATACATTAGCCAATATGGTTGTTCTTTGATCTCTAGTTTTGTTTTTCTTATTATCCGAGTGCTTTTAGGCATATATTGTTAACAGATGTTTTTAATTTGGTTCTAATATTGTTAAACTGATTGTGAGTCCTTGAGAACGACCAAGGTTAACCACCTTGTACTACCATTATTTTGAATTTATTTTGATCACAGAACGACAGTGATCACAATATACAAATAATGGTTTAACAAGTATAATTATAAAAAACTCTTGTAGATGCAACAATAATATTTTAGAAGAAATGCGTGTTTATTAAAAAAAAATTAATGAAATGTATTAAGAGAACTCTCAAAATCATAAAACTTGATTTAAATTATCGGGAGAGACTAAAAGAATAACATCTTTTGAATTTTGAGAAACTGAGTTCAAGCAAAAAAAACTTAATATGACTTAAACATATAAACACAATAATTGGTAGAACTAAAATCTTATTTAAATCGTATTCATTTATTGTATAAATTGTTTTAATGCCTAGAATTTGGGTTTCTATGCAGTCGGTCGTCTAACGCGCCCATAACCTGCCCAATTATTGTGACTCGGCGGTTCGGCTGATATTGGAGCATAATCTATGGAGAAAAATCAAGAATCCAAATTATCTTTTACTTCTTTTATCTTAAACATTTCAGCATGTACTTCACTATGTTCTTGAGCTTTGTTGGCATCTTCGCTACTTTGGTTGCTTCTTTCTTTTAATACTCTTGCTGCATAAAAAAATAAATAAACTTAATACAAACTAATTAACAAGGAAATAACAAATTTTTAATTTTCTAAATCCAATGTTCTAATATATTTTAGCTATGGACATTTGAAGCAAAAAATACCTCTAACTTGAATATGGATTGAGAAGAAGCAGAGGAACACAAAAATCACAAGAAAGCATTAGTTTTGTGTAGCAACCATCTTAAAACAATATAGACTTGCACGTTCTAGCTCTATGATTTTTTTTCCTCTTGTCTTGAATATACTACTAGGGGTAAACCCGTGCGTTGCACGGGTTTGATTAAAATATATAATTAAAATATTTTTATAAATAAAAAATAATAATTGCGATAACTATAATCACATATAGTTAAATAATAGATATTATTTTAAAATATGAAAAAAGTTGTTTAGAAATATTAGATTTTTTATTAATTTATATCGTAGTTTGTTTACATTTTAATGTAATAGATCTCTTATAATATTTCATAAGTTTGAAAGGATGTATCATTTTTTATTTTATTAGTGTAATAACATAAGATTTTAGTTTTCTTTATAATATAAGATTTTATTTTCGATAGTTTCAATTTTATAGTCAAATGTCACTTTGTTTTTTATTTTTGATGTATCCCTTATTTTATTATTTTCAATAAGAGTTGGAGGCATACCTAATTATACTTGTAGACAATATTGCTCATGAGAAATGTTAAAAAAAGTTTTGATTATAGAATATGATTCATATATGGTGGCTTTGACTATTTGTTCCACGTGTTCTCATTTTTTGAAAATTATGTATCAAATAGCATATTTTGCTTACTACGTTTTATGCAATTTAAGGTTCCAAATAGCTTATCTACTTACTCATCTCTCGTTTTCTTGGAGTTTATTCTCACTTATTCACTTGGTGAAAATTTATTCCAACTTTATTAGTCCCAATTTTTTAGTCTATTGTTTGGTTCACTTTTTTTTTTTTGCTTGGTCCTTTTGTTTTTGGTTTGTTTTTCTTTTTCTTGGTGAGGTTTGTGTCTCTTCAAAATTATTGTTAGTTTACAAGTAAAAGGAATGTTGAGTTGCTCACAATCAAGTATTTTGATGATGTGGCACTCTACAAGAAAAGTTTTCAATCTCTATTAAAAAACCTTTTCATCATCTCCTTTAATTAAATCATTTTAATTTTAATTATCAATATATCAAATTATCAAGTTTACAATCTCTATTAAAAAACCTTTTCATCATCTCCTTTGATTAAATCATTTTAATTTTAATTATCTTTAATTAAATCATTTTAATTTTAATTATCTTTAATTAAATCATTTTAATTTTAATTATCAATATATCAAATTAGCACTATATAACTTCTTAAAAGGGACCAACTAACTAAAATGAAAAATTATTAAATTAAAATGGACCAACTAATATGTAAGATTTATATAACCACAAAATATTCATGACTATTGGAATTCTTTCAATACTAATACTAATAAAAAAAAGGAATCATTATATTTCAAGCAAGTGAGTCACTTTGATATTCCAAACCTCTTTGATCAATCCCTTAAAGAGCTGAATTTAATATAAAAAAAAATGTGTGTCTCTCTTCATTGCAAGTTAATTGGTTCCTAAATGAATTAAAAGGGACCAATATAACCACAAAATATATTCTTTCAATACTAAGAAAGAAAAAAAAGTGGTATGTGCTATGTATTATGATAGGTTTTTCTTTCAAATTCTAGAGCTAGAAAGTGGTATGAGCTAGAAAAACACTTTACTATAAAATGAGAAAGTTTAGTGACTAATAGGTTCACTCTTACTCTTTATAACCACCACCCCACATTCTTTTTCTACTTATTATTTCTAAATCTTAATAATTGATATTTTCACTCAATCTTTGAGCGTATTTCTACCATGGTGCTATGTATTGATATCCAACAATATTCATTTGTACTAATGTTTAATTTTTGTTCTTCATGTGTAGGTTGAAAGAAATAATTTTTCACTACAATAGAATGTTAATGGATGAAAAGACCGGTATACTCAATTACTCTTATCAAATTATATTGTTCATTTAAAAGTTATCTTTAAAATATATTTTTTATCATAAGAATGATTGTAAGTAAACAATCTTATTTTTCTCATTTATTTATTGATATTGGTTGTTCATTTGTTATCGAGAACATAGAACGTTATATTATTTTAATCTACTTACTCCAGATCCATGTGATAGAACCAAAGGAAGAAAAAGGTATTTACTAATTTATAAATTTTTTGTTTGAGTCATCATTTACTTTCTCCAAAATAACTCTTAGGTACGTATTCTTCAACTTTTAATAATGTCTTATGTTCTTTTCTTACTTTCCATGTATGCCTTCACTAATTTATTGATTTCTATGGCAGAATATTGACTAAAGTATCTATTGATTTTCATGCATCCTTACGAGAAATTTGTAAAACAAATAGTCACTCATATAAGAATATCTTATCATCTATTGTATATTCAGTTTCACCCTTTTATTATTTATCCATTTTGTATTTCATATTCTTCATATATGTTAATCCATATTTTTTATGGTTGGATATCTATTATATTGATCGACCAAATTATATCTTGAAAATTGACATAACATCTTTTACTATTAAAAGGAAGCTTGAATTGCTTTTAGGCCTTCTTTGTGATGATGTGACACCTCTAAGAGAATTTCTTACAAAAGAATATATCAATAATGAAAAATTTAATTAAAAGTGACCAACTAATATAATAAGACCTACAAATTTATATCTCGGTTATGGTTTACAGAGAGACATAAATGATACTATGACCATCAAATTCTCATGATTGTTGGAATTCTAAAATGAAATTATCACAAGAAGATATATCAACAGACAATGATGTATTCTTATATTATTTGTCTCAGCTTTCTACTAAATTTGGACTTATAATGATAAATGATAGTATATAATGTAATTGAGAAAAAACTGAATTGCGCCATATTGACATTTTTGCGTCCAACTTTACTAAAAAATTCTCTGATAAAAAAAAAAAATCTTCCTTAGAATTTTTTTTAATAATATGCAATTTTACTAAAGTTATTGTATAACTATGAATATAATTTTATATTTGATACCGGACTTTTTAGAAAAGAGAATTGATAAATACGAGAACAATAACATGTTTATTATTGGTCCATAGAAGAAAAAATAATTGAAATCAGTTATGAGATTTATTTTATGCTTAATTGCAAATAATTGGAAACACCAATTAATAGTGTGACTTTTGATTATCTGCAAAAGAAACAGCACACTAAAATGAAAAGAATTAAACTTCATGTGTTATTGTGGTTTTTGCATAAAGAGATCTAATTTCTTATGCTATAAATTAACATTTGCATAGTTAATTTGTAAAAATATAATGCAATGATAATTAAACACTCATTACAATTAAATCTTATGACTGTTGGAATGCTTCTCAATGTAACCATGATCCTTATATAACTAATATCTATTCACATGTATCACATACTCTTTGTTTAGTCATGCTCTCTCATTTTTTGTATTTAAATTATTTTGTATGTTTTCTATGTATAGATATTTTAGCAAATTATGTCTATATATATGAATGTTATTCTATTTTCAATATCCATTTTTCATCTTTTTAAGGACTGAAGTTTAAAGATTGCTTTATGCAATAAATGTGGTCATTGCAGTGTGATGATTGTGGAGCACGTCCATTTGATCGGAAGTTTTTCTTCTATTTAAACCATGGATTTGGTATGTTTTGTAAAAAAAAATGTATGTCTCAACTACATTAGAAATAATTTGAATGTATATGATCTATGCAAAAGTTTAGAAGTTAAAGGTTATAATTTATTTTACGACATATCTATAAGCGAACTTTAAATTGCTCTTATGTCTCATACTTTCTTATTCTTTTTTGACCAATAATACATCGAAGATGAGTTAAATATGCTATTTTAATATCTATCATTTAACTATATGATATTATTATATTTATAACAATTATTATTTTTCATTTATAAAAATATTTTAATTATATATTTAATCGAACCCGTGCAACGCACGGGTTTACCCCTAGTTATGTATAACCACGCACTCTTGTTGATGGCTAATAATGGATTGATGCAACCACACTACACATAGACACTATAAAAATATTACACCGTCAATTAATCACAACTGTATCAATAAAATCGAAGAGTAGATTGTCTCTCATGGATTTGTCTCAATTGTCTCGGCAGTGCAATCTCAATCACACATCAAGAGACACTGCGCAAAAAATATAAAAATGAGAAAGATTATGAGATTTTCATGGTTAGATCTAGCAGTGCTCCCTCTCCATTGAAAACTCATATTAGAGAAAATCTTTTCCCATATCTAATTTTTATCTTAATTACCTTCAAACTCACACACATTAGTGTAAAATATATTGTGTTGGGGAATATGGGGAAGCTCGAAAGAAACGTTGTATCAAATGCTCCAGGATCATAAGAAAGAGACGCTACAACTCTACTCAAAACCTTAAGGTATTAGGTTAATGAGTCATCTTTTTTATAAATTGAACATTTTTCCATAGTAAATACGAGACTTAACCGCTTACAATTGAAACCCAACATTTTATATCGACATTGGATAGAAATTAAACTCTTACACATTTGTATGTTTTTTAATTATGGCAACACCGTATAAAATGAAATCTTATCGGGTTTTTGTATCTGTCTAGTGTATGTAAGCTCTAAAATTGTTGTTGATTGTTTCCCTAATATATATAGATGCAGATATTAGTCGTAAGAAAAACGCAAATATTGTTTTGTATGCCAAATGTCTTAATTTACCAAAAAAAAAAAAGTCTTAATCTACAAATTGAAGCATAACCAATTCGATCAAATCTATGTATACATTAAAGATTAATAATATCTTTGAGTCGTGTCGGGAAAAACTCAATAGATTAGTCTTATGATCTAATAGAAACATGTAGGTTTTGGTAAGAATTTTCTACTTGGTATACCCTCAAGCTAATCCTCCTACCACAAAGAAACGTTATTGTTCTATATATTTTATTTTATTAAAAAAAAAATACAATAGAATGGAATAAAAAAATTATTTTGATTTTTTTTCCTTTTTTAAAAAAACTATTTTTTTACGGGAAGGGATCAAATTACACCGGTGTAACATTTGAGTAATGTTACACCGCTCAATAACGCTTTAACGAATATAAATTTTACAAAATTCAACGTTAGATTGAAAGTTTATATCATATAGATCATCTATGTTAAATTTTACAAAAATCTAAAATCGTTTGATATGTTAAGTGAATTTTGAAAATTTATATTCGTTAAAGCATTATTGAGCGGTGTAACTTTACTCAAATATTACACCGATGTAATTTCATCCATCACTTTTATTACATATTCATTTAAGCAAATTATGAAAAGTAAATATCTGAAATACTAGATTTTCTATAAGTCCAAATAAAACGATAGCGTCGTCTAAATTGATGTTAATGCCAAATTTCCCAAAAAACTAGCAAAAGCAATAATGCATCCAAATTTTTCATGCAACTTCAGTCGATTGATGCTACATCTAACGCTGATACCAAAATTTTTAAATTTGTGTCAAAAACTATTAAACATATAAACTATTATTTAAAAATAAGATTATAGTTCTACCAATAATTTTGATAAATATATTATTTTTCTAAAAATACAATTAAAATATTTTTAAACATTTTATTTTCGTCAATTTATATAATATAGAGAGACAGATAAAAATAGTCAATTATAAATAGTTATTATCAACAATTTTATCCTATCTTTAGTTATGAAATTATTATTTGTTTAAAAAAAATGAAATCATGCAAATTAAAAAGCAAAATCAAACAACTTTCAAATATATCATTCAGATATTTTATGATGATAGCTTCTATAGTATGGTTTGATGGCTTTACATACATGTCTGAGATCGGGAGATAAATATAAATTTGCTCTTTGAACTATAAAGTTTTCAATGTGATCACACTGTTTTTAGTAAAAAGGAAATACTACATTCGTCACAAATTATAAGTTGTTTTGATCATTTCACACAAACTAAAAAATGTAGTTAATTTTGTATAGAAAAATATAATCAAAAGTTATTTTACAAAAGTTATAATTTAAAAGTTAATTTTGGAGCTGTCACATAAAGTTTTTTAATGTTTTAGAGCTGCCACATCAGTATTAGTGTATATTGTTTTAATGTATAGATAGGTAGTTGGAAATTCAAAAGGCATGTAGTAGAAAATTATTTTTTAAAAAATACATCTATTTTAATAATTAAATATCAAATTCATGAGTTGGTATTAAGTAGAGCATGATAAAGTTGTTTTAAAGAGCTTTCAAAAGAGCTTTTAAAACAACTTTATCATGCATGTGTAAGTAATATTTTATAGGGTTAAATATATATTTTTAATCCCTCTAAATATATTTTAAATAAAGTCACGACATTATTAAAATGATGAGTAGCACTGAAATAAAATGATGAGATTATCAATTCACTAAGCATGTGAAAGGAGACTTTAAAAAAATGAACTAAAAATGGATGAAATGCTTGCATAAGCTTTAAGAAATACATCATACTTTATTTTGACGTTGTAATTATTATATGTAAGAATTTTTTATTTTTTGTGGATCGTCTTGGTACAATCATATGATTTTTTTTTAATCTTAGTATAGAGGCAAAAATACACTTAGTATTGCTCATCGGAAAGGTTTGAATAAACTCTTGTTAAAATGTAATTTATCTTTGGACATTTTTTATCTTTCTAATCCATTGATTCAGTTTCTTTAAATTATGTATCAAATGCATCAAATAGTGTAACTGCTTACTCTTACTCTCCTCTAAGCAATTTACAATTTTTCTTATTTAAAAGAATGCAATTATTGTGCTACGAAGGTTGAATTGCTCATAGGCCTTCATTGTGATGATGTGGCATGCTTTAGAGAACTTCTCATATCTATTTAAAATTTGTCCCACAATTTATTTTGTGTGTCCATTCATACTCCAAAGTAATTATTTATATGTTACAATAATAATAGCTCCCAATAATAATGAAAGAAAGAAAAGAAAAAAAAAAGACAAATTACAAAAAGAACAATGAATAGATATATGCTCTTTCATATTTTACACTACCAAACATAAAATATAAATCACGCATGTGTAAATATGATTTGCAATTTGCAAAAATTTACTTTAAATAAATAAACCAAATAAAAAAATTACTCCTCAAAAAAAATTCATGCTTGACAAAATAAATTTTATGAAAAAAAAATACTTTAGTTGTTGAGTTGCTCACAAGCATGCATTGTGATGATGTGACACTCTATAAGAAAAGTTTATAATCTCTATTAAAACCTTTTCATATTTCATATAATAGAGTTACTCTAATAATAATAATATATTAAAATATATATTGTATGTTACAATTCCCTATTAATGCAATTGAAAACAAAGAATTCTTGGAGACACTAATATTGAATATGTAAATTTAGCTAATTATCAAACACAAGCTCTATATAAAGTTAACCCAAAAGCTAATTATCACCACCACCATATCAGGAAGTTTACCTTCTATGTTTTAACAAAATTTTAATTTGTCTATCTCATGGCAAAAACTCTATGGTTTCTTTGTCTAACATCTCCATGAGAAAAAGTTATGCATCTTCACCTTCCATATGTTATAGTTACACATTATAGTGTCTTGAATTGATTTAAAAGCTATTGTGTGCATATATATAGTTACATCGTAAGTATATTGGTTTTTTTCCTTGGTAGGTGATGGTGTCTAACCTCTTAGAATATCAGGTATGTCTACATGTGATTGATTAAGAAATTGATATACATATATGTGATAGTTGCCTATTAATATGTTTGTAAATTGAAATTTTTCTATTAATCTGAGTTTGGAACATCTCTAATCATTTTTTATATTTCTTTTTTAGGTTGGATATTTTTTAAAATATCAACCGGTGTTTTGTTCGATGATTAATTAAACTTTGAGTTGAATCGATTAATATGAATATGACTATTTTTTCATGTGAAGGAGGAGAACAGGATAAAACATACTTCTATTTTTGCTTACGTTGCATCCTTGCTCCTTATAAAGCCTATGATATGACACCTCATGTAAGGATGTGTATTTAACTCTAATGGCAGTTTGTAAACCATCATTTTTTTTTAATTGATATAATGTTTGTAATTAGACAACTTTTCTTTTTCATTTATTATTTTATATAAGGTAAAAGATTTGTATAAAAAATTGTTGATTAATGGGAATATAAACACAATAATTGGTAGAACTAAAATGTTGGTGTTTTGATTGGCTACATTTTGCAAAAGCCAACCAGCCAGATGCTGAACTGAGATGCTGTAGCATTATAGTACAGCATACTGAAGCTCTGTTTTCGTGCAGAATTTTTATTTCAAATCTGAGTCAAGATTTGCTTCAATTATATATTCAGGCACGTGCGTCTAGGCAAGACGAGACTTACTCAGCAAGTTTTATTGAAGTCGGTCAAAGGAAAGTGATTTAAAACAAAAATATAATTATATTATATTTTTGGCGTTTTTTTTTGTTTGGTACAACATGAAACAAACAAATTATATTTTTGAAATTAATTTAGGGTTGGGCCGCAATTCTCACAGCTGTACAAGTCTGAAGACCTAACTTGGACATCAAGACAATTGAAGACTATAAATATGTGAAGCCTCAAGCCTTTACAACTCGTGTATTCAAAACCTTGTCTTTCATAAAGCGTGCGTTTTTTTTAAGGTTTTGGTTGTGTGTTTTTTTTGTCAGCCTTTCTTGTGTCAATCTGATGCAAGTTTAGGACTGTGTTTGTGTTGTTTATTGTAAGCTGCTCCTAAGCTTTTAAGCACGGAGTTAGTGTGTGTGATTCACTCATAAGCTTTTAAGCAAGAGTGTGGTCTAGTTTCTAGGAGAGTGTCTCCATCTTGATTATTATTATTGACAGCAACATGGTACGTGTTGTTAGAGGGAATTTGGGACGGGGTCTCATTATCTAAGAGGTTCTTAGGTAGGATTGCACGGGTAGTGTCTAGGTGATAAGTCAAGTACCGGGTGTTGGTCGAGGGCTTTGAACTAGAGCTATTATAGTGGATTCATTCCTGGATTGGTATCCCCCAGAGTAGGTGACGTTGCACTGAACTGGGTTAACAATTTCCTGTCTTATTTATTGTTCTGCAATTTATTTATTTATTTACTGTGTTCTGCGACTGTCTTGCTGCAACGTGTGCTATAGCATCTTGTGCAGCATTGTGTTCACTGCGTGCCAGATTTCAATTGGCATCAGAGCAGGCACCCTTTCTGGTTATAGGGTGAGCTCCAGGGAAAATGTCTGGCAACATTGAAAAGGAAGGAGGGCTTGTAAGCAGACCACCGCTTCTAGTTGGTGTCTCCAACTATGATTATTGGAAATCGCGCATGATTGCTTTCCTAAAATCTATGGATAGCAAAACTTGGAAGGCTGTTCTGAAAGGATGGGACCCCCCCGTGGTCATTGACAAGGATGGAAAGCCAACACTTAAACTAAAAGCTGAGGAGGACTGGTCTAAAGAAGAGGATGAGCTTGCTTTGGGAAACTCAAAAGCATTATATGCATTATACAATGGGGTAGATAAACACATCTTCAAACTAATCAAAAAATGTGTCTCAGCAAAGGAAGCTTGGAAGATTCTTGAAACTGTTCATGAAGGTACTCCTCAGGTAAAAATGTCTAAATTACAGATTCTTACTACTCAGTTTGAAAATTTACGTATGAAGGAGGAGGAAACAATTCAAGATTTTCATATGACTATTCTAGACTATGATAATCAATTTGATGCTTTGGGGGAGAAAATTCCCGAAGAAAAGTTAGTAAGAAAAATGCTTAGATCACTTCCAAAGAAATTTGATATGAAAGTCACAGCTATGGAAGAAGCCAAAAACATATCTGATATGAAGCTGGATGAACTGGTTGGATCACTCCAAACTTATGAAAGTGTTGCAAATGGAAGAAGTGAAAAGAAAAATAAGAGCATTGCCTTCTCATCTAAAAATAATGAAGAAGAACTGGAGGATGAAGAAGAATCTAATGAGAGTATCTCTGAGGCCATGGTGTTATTGGGAAAACAATTCAACAAAGTTCTGAAACGAATGGATAAGAGACCCAGATCAAATTTCAAAAACAATGCTCCAAGCACTATGCGCAGCAATGAGAGTCAAGGAAAACCAAAGGGTGATGAAAAATCAAACTTAAACAGAAACATTCGATGTCACGAATGTGAAGGATATGGTCACATCAGACCTGAGTGCCCAACATATCAAAAGAGAGCAAAGAAAGGACTAACTGTCAGTTGGTCTGAGGATGATGACTCAGAAGATGATACAGCATCTGTAACTGCTAAACATATCTCAGTCTTAACAGGTATTGTTACATCTGATACAGAATCTGATGATGGAGAGGTAACCTAGCTATGAAGAGCTTGCTGCATCCTACAAGGAACTTTGTCTTAAAAGTGAAGAAATCTGCAGGGTTATTGAGAAACAAAAGGTAACCATCAATGAGTTAAAAGCAGAAAAATCTGAGAATATCTCAAAAATAGAGGAACTTCAAAAGAAGGTAAATTTTCTATCCTCTGATCTTGAGATCTGCAGGGTTATTGAGAAACAAAAGGTAACCATCAATGAGTTAAAAGCAGAAAAGTTTGAGAATACCTCAAAGATGGAGGAACTTCAAAAGAAGGTAAACTATCTATCCTCTGATCTTGAAGAAGCTAAAGAAGTCATTGAAAAATTAAATACTGACATTTGGCGGCTGAGAAAATTCTCTGACATGTTGTATAAAGATGATGAGCATCTTGACAAACTTCATAAGGCTGATGGACAACTGGAGGAAATCTTAGAGAAAAATGTTCGAAAGCCTAGAAATATTGGGCTTAGCTATGAAAATGTCAACAAATTCAAAAATTACAGTCCTAACCTCATGTACATGGAGCCTAAAGAAACTCAAAAGCAAAGGATGCCTTATCAGAAGCCGCAGCATCATCAGCAGCATCCCATGTCAAGAAATAGAAGAAAGCACCACGCTTGGAGATGTCATTACTGTGGTAGAAAAGGGCACATAAGGCCTTACTGCTACAAGCTATATGGGTACCCTAACAGACGTCCTCAACACAAACCTGTTTCCACAACTGCTCCTACTCAACAAGAATGGAAACCTAAAGGAGAAAATGAGAAGAAAAGTGATACAACTCAACCTGAAGAAGAGATTACTGCTCTGATTGCTCACACATCACTTAGAGCTTCATCAAGGGAAGACTGGTATTTCGATAGTGGCTGTTCAAGACACATGACCGGAATAAGTAAATTTCTTGTTGGAATAAAGTCTTATTCAGCTAGCTTTGTTACCTTTGGTGATGGTGCAAAAGGAGAAATTGTTGGGATAGGGGAGCTCAGAAGTAATAGCTTGCCTAAACTAAACAATGTACTGTTAGTAAGAGGATTGACTGCAAATTTGATAAGTATTAGTCAACTATGCGACCAAGGAATGAAAGTAAACTTCACCAAATCTGAATGTCTGGTTACAAATAACAAAGGTGAGATTTTGATGAAAGGTGTCAGATCAAAAGACAACTGCTATCTATGGGTTCCCCAAGAAGAAGCAAATATGTCAACATGCTTAATCACTAAAGAAGATGAAGTAAAACTATGGCACCAAAAGCTTGGTCATCTTAATCTAAGAAGCATGAAGAAAGCAATATCTAAAGAAGCCATCAGAGGACTGCCAAATCTCAAAATTGAAGAAGGTAGCATATGTGGAGATTGTCAGATTGGAAAGCAAACCAAGATGCCACATCCAAAGCTGCAGCATCTTACCACTACCAGAGTTCTTGAACTTCTACACATGGACTTGATGGGTCCTATGCAAACTGAAAGCTTGGGAGGAAAAAGGTACGCATATGTTGTTGTTGATGACTTTTCTAGATACACCTGGATAAATTTTATTAAAAAGAAATCAGAAACCTTTGATGTGTTCAAAGATCTATGTATTCAACTTCAAAGGGAGAAAAACAATGTGGTGTTAAGGATCAGAAGTGATCATGGTAAGGAGTTTGAGAACTCCAGTTTCTCTGACTTCTGTGCCTCTGAAGGCATCATACATGAATTCTCATCTCCCATTACACCACAACAAAATGGTGTGGTAGAAAGGAAAAATAGAACTATACAAGAGTCTGCAAGGGTAATGTTACATGCAAAGAAGCTTTCACATGGTTTTTGGGCAGAAGCTATGAATACTGCCTGCTATATTCATAATCGTGTCACCCTGAGATCTGGAACAACAACTACTCTATACGAATTATGGAAGGAGAGGAAACCTACTGTTAAGCACTTCCATGTGTTTGGCAGTAAATGCTACATCTTGTCTGATAGAGAACCAAGAACCAAAATGGATCCTAAAAGTGATGAGGGCATATTCTTGGGATACTCAACAAATAGTAGAGCCTACAGAGTATATAATAATAGAACCAAAACCATGATGGAGTCTATAAATGTGGTAATAGATGACACCTCAAGTGAAACTGCTGAAGATGATGCAGAAGATGCTACAGCATCTATAACAGGTGATGTAGATTGTGAAACTACTAATGAATCGAAGAATGATACAGAGGTTACTGCATCTGACCAAATCTCTGCTACTCCAAAGAAAGGACCTTCTACTCGTACTCAAAAGAATCATCCTACAGACCTGATTATTGGTAATCCCAATCAAGGAATTGCTACTAGAAGGACACTTGACATAGTTTCTAATGCTTGTTTTGTGTCTAAATTTGAGCCAAAAAATGTGAAGGAAGCTCTGACTGATGAGTTCTGGATAAATGCTATGCAAGAAGAGCTAAATCAGTTCAAGAGGAATGAAGTTTGGGACTTGGTTCCTAGACCTGAAAATGCAAATGTAATTGGTACCAAATGGGTCTACAAGAACAAGTCTGATGAAAGTGGAACTGTGACCAGAAACAAGGCAAGGCTTGTTGCACAAGGATATTCACAGATTGAAGGGATAGACTTTGATGAGACTTTTGCTCCGGTTGCTCGTCTTGAATCCATTAGATTACTTCTAGGAGTGGCATGCATTCTAAAATTCAAGTTATTCCAAATGGATGTAAAAAGTGCCTTCCTCAATGGGTACTTAAATGAAGAAGTATATGTGGAACAACCAAAGGGGTTTGTTGATCCAAGCTTTCCAAATCATGTTTACAAATTAAAGAAAGCTCTTTATGGATTAAAACAAGCACCTCGAGCATGGTATGAAAGATTGACTGAGTTCCTTACTAGTCAAGGCTACAGGAAAGGAGGAAATGACAAGACTCTATTTGTGAAAGAAGATCAAGGCAAATTTCTAATAGCACAAATCTATGTTGATGACATTGTCTTTGGAGGAATGTCTAGTGAGATGGTACAGCATTTCGTGCAGCAAATGCAGTCTGAGTTTGAGATGAGTCTTGTAGGTGAACTAACCTACTTTCTTGGGCTCCAAGTAAAGCAGATGGAAGATACTATTTTTATCTCCCAAAGCAAGTATGCAAGAAATATAGTGAAAAAGTTTGGTATGGAAAGTGCTGCTCATAAAAGAACACCTGCAGCAACCCATTTAAAGCTTACCAAAGATGAAAAGGGAGTTGATGTAGATCAAAGTCTTTATAGAAGCATGATAGGAAGCTTATTATACCTTACAGCCAGCAGGCCTGATATTACTTTTGCTGTAGGAGTATGTGCTAGGTACCAAGCTGAGCCAAAGATGAGTCATCTTGCTCAAGTGAAAAGAATTTTGAAGTATGTGAATGGTACATGTGATTATGGGATCTTGTATACTCATGGTGAGAACTCTATGCTAGTAGGATATTGTGATGCTGATTGGGCAGGTTGTGCAGATGATAGAAAAAGCACCTCAGGAGCTTGTTTCTTTTTGGGCAACAACCTTATATCTTGGTTCAGCAAGAAACAGAATTGTGTATCCTTATCTACAGCTGAAGCAGAGTACATAGCTGCTGGTAGCAGCTGCTCCCAGCTATTATGGATGAAACAAATGTTGCTGGAGTACAATGTGGTACAAGATGCTATGGCATTGTACTGTGACAATCTTAGTGCCATCAATATTTCAAAGAATCCTATCCAACATAGCAGGACGAAGCATATTGATATTAGACACCACTTTATTAGAGACCTAGTTGAAGAAGGTATTGTGACTCTTGAGCATATTGCCACTGAAGAACAACTGGCTGATATTTTTACTAAGGCTCTAGATGCGGTCCAATTTGAAAAATTGCGAGGCAAACTTGGGATTTGCCTATCTGAAGAGTTATAGCAATTATTGCAAGTGTGGCGTGCAGTTTTCTCTTCAACTTATTTAGTAATGCACGCTGTTATGGGTAATGTTGAAACATCTGAAGATTTGGTAAGAATTGTGTGTTTGTTGATGATAAGGATGTTTCTTGTGGTGAGAAAGTATTTGTCAGAGAAAGTTATGTGGTGTTCTCCCCTACTGTGTTTAACATTTGTTGGTAATGATATTAGCGCTCCAATTGAGGTCAAAGATGACTCTGTGTTGGATAACATCTTGATACCCGAGTCTCCAGATGATGTTATTGTTCCTGACAAAGAAAAGGGTTCTGAAGCAACTACTACTGATAATGTTTTTGTTCATGATATCTATGTGATCCCTTATGTTGATGATAGTGGTAAAACTATGTCTGTTCCTTTGAATGTTGATGAATCTGCTGAGAAAGATTCAAATGTTATTTATGTGGACAATCTCAACCTTACTGAGAGGACTCCTGCTCCTAGTACTAGGAGGTTAAGATGCAATGCCGGTAAGAGTGTGCCTGTTTATAGTGTTCCTGTCAAGACTACCAAGGAAAAGAAAATATATGGTCTTAAAAGACAGTGGAGTAAGGTTACCGGGTCCTCTGAGCCAAAGAAGAAGCTTTTTAAGAGGAAGACTATTTCCTCTAGTGATTCAGAGTTTGAGGAAGACCAACATGCTACAACATCTCCTGCATCATCCTCAAAGAAGTCTGTGATGAAAAGAAGGCTTGCTGTGGAGAGGAATTTAAGTGAAGATTTTTTACAATGCCAATAGCTTGTTGATTTGATTAATGCAGCCGGATTAATGAAAACTGCAACTGGGCTCTAACTACTCATTCCAATACTCTGGCCACAGGTTTGGCTCGGTTTATATATGTTGTAGGGACCAGATCACCTTTTGACTTTGGTTCTTATATTTTTGATGAAACTGTTCTAGATATTAAGTCATGTGCTGTAAAGATGCCTATAGCCTTCCCTACACTGATGGGTGATATTGTTCTGGCACAACATCCTGGCATCTGTACTGAGGCTGATAAGAGAGGTTGTGATTTGTCTTTTGTTTTAGACTGTTTGAGTAACACATGCTGCAGACTGTGCTGCATCATCTGTCAATCAGTCAACTGATGTTTTGCCTATAAAGCAAATGATTGTTGACCTCAAGGTGTTCTCCAATGTCAGTCCTGGTGTTCTTGATGGTAATGCAGGTGGTGATACTGAGGTAGAGGAGGAGGACTCTGACGCAAGTCCTTCTATGTGACCTGCTTATGCTTTATTTGCATGTCCTTTTGGATTTTAATTTTGTGGGCTACGCCCTGATGCTCTCTGGATTGTAACATGCATAAATCCATGTCTTTGGGTTCGATACTCCAGGTTTTCTATGCCCTGATGGTTTGTATATGCACTTTATGAGTTCTTATGCTCTGATTCTCTCTGCACTCTATGTTTCTCTATGATCTGATAACTCTGTGGAAGTTCTGCTCCTACTTTATTTGTCAGAATTTATGGCTAAAAAGGGGGAGTAATATCTGTTGTGCATGATGTGATGAAAAATGCTATAGCATCTAGTATAGCATGTTTTATGTGATATGCATGTTTTGAGGGGGAGTATAGCATGTTTTATGTGATATGCATGTTTTGAGGGGGAGTGAATGTTTATGCATACCCTAGGGGGAGTAGGTAGAATTTATTTTTCTACTACTTTTAATATGCATGCTTTTATAGGAATTTGTTTTTCCTATTCTCTGTGGCGTTGCTCAAATATTACGGAGTTTATTTCTCCGATCTTGAATCCACTATGTGAGAGTTTATTTCTCTCTATCTGTACTTTGAGGCTAAGATGTGTTATGTTCCGCTGTTGCATGCCTCTGATGCTTACGTGCTAGCTATCTTTTCATCTGATGAATTTCCTACTTTCTTTCTTAGTGGTGTGCTTATGTTGACTCGAAGGAAAGTTTAAAATAGCTTAGCATCGTTCTACTTTCTTTCCTAGTTGTGTGCTTATGTTGACTCGAAGGAAAGTTTAGACTGTATCTCTCTATGCACTGGCCTAAGGTTGTTTTAGCCAAAATTTGCCAAAGGGGGAGATTGTTGGTGTTTTGATTGGCTACATTTTGCAAAAGCCAACCAGCCAGATGCTGAACTGAGATGCTGTAGCATTATAGTACAGCATACTGAAGCTCTGTTTTCGTGCAGAATTTTTATTTCAAATCTGAGTCAAGATTTGCTTCAATTATATATTCAGGCACGTGCGTCTAGGCAAGACGAGACTTACTCAGCAAGTTTTATTGAAGTCGGTCAAAGGAAAGTGATTTAAAACAAAAATATAATTATATTATATTTTTGGCGTTTTTTTTGTTTGGTACAACATGAAACAAACAAATTATATTTTTGAAATTAATTTAGGGTTGGGCCGCAATTCTCACAGCTGTACAAGTCTGAAGACCTAACTTGGACATCAAGACAATTGAAGACTATAAATATGTGAAGCCTCAAGCCTTTACAACTCGTGTATTCAAAACCTTGTCTTTCATAAAGCGTGCGTTTTTTTAAGGTTTTGGTTGTGTGTTTTTTTTGTCAGCCTTTCTTGTGTCAATCTGATGCAAGTTTAGGACTGTGTTTGTGTTGTTTATTGTAAGCTGCTCCTAAGCTTTTAAGCACGGAGTTAGTGTGTGTGATTCACTCATAAGCTTTTAAGCAAGAGTGTGGTCTAGTTTCTAGGAGAGTGTCTCCATCTTGATTATTATTATTGACAGCAACATGGTACGTGTTGTTAGAGGGAATTTGGGACGGGGTCTCATTATCTAAGAGGTTCTTAGGTAGGATTGCACGGGTAGTGTTGTTTCCGCGGTTCAAAAATCGTTAAAAATAATTTTCAGTCCCCGAAGAGATTACTGGATTGAGTCGCGGGTCGATACGCTCTCTTTAAGACGTTTCGCGGCACTGCCCAAATTGTGCAAGGCAGACGATCAACCACGAAGTCCCCAGGATAAAACAGCCCAGTTCTACTGATACCGATAAATACTGCACTGTAGTTATCGGGCAAGAATTACACCCTCAATATGATGGTACTTAAACCAGTGCGCTATGATTTAAGTCCATTCTTATATGGTACTTTGACCATTCTAATATGGTACTGAGACCATTCTTATATGGTAACTAAGACCATTCAAATTATAGGGAATATGGTGCTATGACCATTCTTAAATTTGAAGGAACTGTGATACTAGGATCACTCTTAAAAACATAATAATAATAACAATAATGATAATAATAGTAATACTATTAGTAATAGTATTATCGCTTACTGTCATAAATTAACAAACAGCCTTGTGATTTGATACAATCATAACATAAATAATGCTAAATCATTCATCCATGATCACCAAATTAATTTATGGTAATCCTCAGACATACAAATTAATAAGACCACACTCTCATTATCGATCGTTGTTAAAAGAACAATGACTATCTTAATATCAGTTCAATTAGGTTCATATGGTTATATAGATATAGATGAGTGCAAGGAGACATTCAATAGCTGAATTTCTTGTCTACTGTTTCTTAATGTACGAATAACAACTATTGAAAAATCTCTTTCAAAATTATCATCTAATCTTTAAAGCTTAATTGCAAGACATATTTTTCTATTTGATCACTCACAAGTAAGCACATATTATATTCATAAGCAATCAAATTAATTTAACATCTTTGCTTGGATAACAGACCCACTATGAAGCATATAGATATAACATAAACCAAACATATAACTAACCTTTCCTTGTTAGTGTGTTGCCTACGATCAAAATAAGATGATGACCAAAGGCCATAGATGGTTCAACGATTAAGTGCAATGAAGGACAATTAATTGCCGGTCGGCATACTCCTTCCACTTATTGAAAAAACTAGGTTTTTTTCTTTCTCAAAAGACTAACACTTATATAGCACATAAAAATAACTGATGCTTCTTAATAGGAACACATGCTTGACTTTTTCTACTACTCTTTCTATTATTACTTTTATACTCAAAATACACATTAATATATAATACTACAATACATACTAATATGTTCTATTACCCGATGTGGGACTCAAACATTTTATTTTCAATTCACACATAATGTGCTATTTGTTCCAACAATCCCCCACTTGAATTTAAAAGAAAATTCCAAAGTAGCATATAATGCTTCTATAAGATTGTGCATAAGCAAAGGTGACGCTTGTCTTGAACCTTCACATAGCGAGTAAGAGCCCGATTTAACAAGAGTGACGCTTGTCTTGAACTCTATCTCAGATTTTTCTCAAACCCGCACACAACCTTTCCTAAGGTGTATCTTAAAAGCCCGTGCTTTAATGGCCCTGCACGTCTATCCCAGTTTCATGAACGCTCTAGGAGTTCGCCCCAAAACTCCATAGGAACCGGCCTCAATTCCACATTCATATAGGTGAGTCTATCTAAAGTACCCCTGAAGCTAGGTACTCCTCTGATCCAGAGTATAGATCTCATTAAGAGTTTCTATTACCTCATCCTTTTCGCTTCAGGATTCATGCCTCTTATAATTGCATGATCATTCCCTATTACTCACGACTTGTTGTTTACCCATTGAAACCTAATTCTTGGGATCTCCAGTCTTTTAGGTTGGGTTACCATCATAAGTAATTCTCAGTAGGCATTAGTCCCAACTTCTTTGATGTATTATGGACTTCATTTTTTTTAGTTATTCCTTTCGTCAAAGGATCTGCTAAACTTTCATCAGTGTGTACATGACCCATTCTTACAGCTCCTTTTGAGAGTAACTCTCTCACTACGCTGTGTTTACTTTTTATTTGACGTCTCTTATCGTTATCATAACGATTCTCAATTTATGCAATAGCCGCGGTACTATCGCAATGGATCAACACATCTGGCATAAATTATTCCTTAAAGGAATCTCAGCTAGCAAGTATCTTAACCATCTTGCTTCTTCACTAGCAGTCGCTAATGCTATCATTTCAGACTTCATAGTGGACTGAGCCATCATAGTCTGTTTCCAAGATACAATTTATCTACTATATTAAATATATAGTTACTAGTAGTTTTGGAATCATATAATAATATATTCCAATCTACATCACTATATCCTTCAAATACAACAGAAAATCTCTGCTGATGTAATATGAGATTCATGACCCTTGTCAGGTATTTCATGAACCTCTCAATAGCATATCAATGCTCTTTATTAGGTTTACTGATAAACCTTCACAACAGTACCACGACATATGCAATGTCGGGTCTAATACAATCAGTGACATACCAAATGCAGTCGGCAATGCTTTCATATTCTGATTGTCTTACACTTTCAATAGTGTTCTTCCATAGTTTTTACACTTGGATCATATAGTATGCAAACAAGTTTGCAGTCAGTAAATATATTTCTTTAAAACCTTCTCATCATTGTGAGATTGATTTAAGGAAATTCTCATTTATGAATTAGTAATCTCAATAACTAAGATTACATCTACTTTTTCAAACTCTTTCTTATCAAAGTTGTTAGACAACAATGATTTCATTTTATTCACAACATGAATGTTTGCTCTAAACATGTAAATCATTTACATAGAGACTTATGATAATGCAAATGCTATTTACTAGTTTATAGTAAATATATTTGTCACTTTCATTCACTTTTAATTCATTTGATATCATGAAATTGTCAACTTTTCATGACATTTCTTATGGCTTATTAAAGACCATACAAAGTATATATTACTTATAGACTTTAATTTTCTTGCCACCCATGAGTTACAAAATATTCAGGTTGTTCTAAATAAATTTCTTCTTCCAGTCACGATGAAAACAAAGGAAAAACAGTTTTGACATCTATTCAGTTATAAATAGCATCAAGAAATTTTAGTACCATTATGAATGTCATTCATGTACAGGAGAAAAAGTGTTGAAGAAATCTATATATTTTTTCTTTTATCTAAAACCCTTCGCTACAAGGATAATGTTTTAGATTCTTTTCCAAAATTCATTACAACTCATTGGTTTGTACTCAGGAGGCAATTATTTCAAATGTCAGGCCTTTTGTTAGACCCTAAAGAATCTATCTTCTCTTTTATGGCCTCTTGCCATATATAAGCCTTCAAGGAAGACAACACTTCTTGAAAACTAGTTATAGATTCTCTTCTAATGTATAAACCATGTAACAAGGTTCACACTCTTTAGCAACTATTGCTATCTTACCTCTTCGAGGTTCATAACATCTTGTTCGATGTTCTCATCATTGCTTCTGATCACTAGAGTGTGATAAGTTGCAATACCCCCACTAGTGCCCCCACTATTTCTCAATTTAAAGAGAAATTCATTTTCATAGAAATCAACTTCATTTGATTTTATGATCACTTTAGCATATAGATCATAAAACCTATAAGCTTTACTTTTAATTATATACTCAACGAGTACACATTCATAGGCTCTACTAGTGAGTTTGACTCTTTTGGAGTTAGGAATTTGAACATACGTCAAACTACTCCAAGTTCAAAAATAAGACAAATTAAATTGTCTTTTCTTCAAAATTTCAAAAGTAGAAATTTTGTTCCTGTGCTTAGGCACTCTACTTAGCACAAAACAATCAATTAATAATTTTTTTTTTCACTAATGAGATGCAATGCCAAAATTAATTAAACATGATTGTAACAACTAGCTCGGTAAATGTTCTAAAATTTTTCGCTTTACCGTTCATCTCAAAAGAGTAAAGTGTAGTTGTTTCAAGATAATTTCATACTCATTGAAAATTGTGGGAATCATACTTTTGTGCCTCTATCAAAATCATTTGATTTTTTTATTGAATTACTTTTCAATTTCAGTTCGATATAATTGGAACATGTCAAAAACATCACTCACTTTTATTTTTCATAAGATGTATGAAAATATAACTTGAACAGCCATCAATAAAAGTGATGATATTTTCTGTTTCTAATAGAGTTTTAATTCACATTGTGTATCTGATTCTTGAATAATTTGCCAGTTGGCTTCAGACATGTGAATTTCTTTCTAGTGTTGTTGTTCAAGACAACAAAAGCACTTCATTTTTCTGATTTTGCTTTCTAGCTTCTTCTTCAAAATGAAGACATGTTATCAGAAATTCGAGGGAATATCGTTGAGCCATTTTATCCTTATAGCTTGTTCAATTTTAAAGTAAAATTGGAATCACATTCTTCAAAAGTAGCAACTCTTTTGTTATTATAAAACCATAATTTTTTTTTGTTGCCAATATTTGAAGTGATTTACATCAAACCGAAACGGTTTGTTCTAGTCCGCAATATCATAATCTGAGCCAGTAATTTCTTCGGTAGACATGGCAGAAAAGAAACGTCTTAAAATTGTTGTTTCCGCGGTTCAAAAATCGTTAAAAATAATTTTCAGTCCCCGAAGAGATTACTGGATTGAGTCGCGGGTCGATACGCTCTCTTTAAGACGTTTCGCGGCACTGCCCAAATTGTGCAAGGCAGACGATCAACCACGAAGTCCCCAGGATAAAACAGCCCAGTTCTACTGATACCGATAAATACTGCACTGTAGTTATCGGGCAAGAATTACACCCTCAATATGATGGTACTTAAACCAGTGCGCTATGATTTAAGTCCATTCTTATATGGTACTTTGACCATTCTAATATGGTACTGAGACCATTCTTATATGGTAACTAAGACCATTCAAATTATAGGGAATATGGTGCTATGACCATTCTTAAATTTGAAGGAACTGTGATACTAGGATCACTCTTAAAAACATAATAATAATAACAATAATGATAATAATAGTAATACTATTAGTAATAGTATTATCGCTTACTGTCATAAATTAACAAACAGCCTTGTGATTTGATACAATCATAACATAAATAATGCTAAATCATTCATCCATGATCACCAAATTAATTTATGGTAATCCTCAGACATACAAATTAATAAGACCACACTCTCATTATCGATCGTTGTTAAAAGAACAATGACTATCTTAATATCAGTTCAATTAGGTTCATATGGTTATATAGATATAGATGAGTGCAAGGAGACATTCAATAGCTGAATTTCTTGTCTACTGTTTCTTAATGTACGAATAACAACTATTGAAAAATCTCTTTCAAAATTATCATCTAATCTTTAAAGCTTAATTGCAAGACATATTTTTCTATTTGATCACTCACAAGTAAGCACATATTATATTCATAAGCAATCAAATTAATTTAACATCTTTGCTTGGATAACAGACCCACTATGAAGCATATAGATATAACATAAACCAAACATATAACTAACCTTTCCTTGTTAGTGTGTTGCCTACGATCAAAATAAGATGATGACCAAAGGCCATAGATGGTTCAACGATTAAGTGCAATGAAGGACAATTAATTGCCGGTCGGCATACTCCTTCCACTTATTGAAAAAACTAGGTTTTTTTCTTTCTCAAAAGACTAACACTTATATAGCACATAAAAATAACTGATGCTTCTTAATAGGAACACATGCTTGACTTTTTCTACTACTCTTTCTATTATTACTTTTATACTCAAAATACACATTAATATATAATACTACAATACATACTAATATGTTCTATTACCCGATGTGGGACTCAAACATTTTATTTTCAATTCACACATAATGTGCTATTTGTTCCAACAGGTAGTGTCTAGGTGATAAGTCAAGTACCGGGTGTTGGTCGAGGGCTTTGAACTAGAGCTATTATAGTGGATTCATTCCTGGATTGGTATCCCCCAGAGTAGGTGACGTTGCACTGAACTAGGTTAACAATTTCCTGTCTTATTTATTGTTCTGCAATTTATTTATTTATTTACTGTGTTCTGCGACTGTCTTGCTGCAACGTGTGCTATAGCATCTTGTGCAGCATTGTGTTCACTGCGTGCCAGATTTCATAAAATCTTATTTAAATCGTATTCATTTATTGTATAAATTGTTTTAATGCCTAGAATTTGGGTTTCTATGCAGTCAGTCGGCGGTTCGGCTGATATTGGAGCATAATCTATGGAGAAAAATCCAGAATCCAAATTATCTTCCACTTCTTTTATCTTAAACATTTCAGCATGTACTTCACTATGTTCTTGAGCTTTGTTGGCATCTTCGCTACTTTGGTTGCTTCTTTCTTTTAATACTCTTGCTGCATAAAAAAATAAATAAACTTAATACAAACTAATTAACAAGGAAATAACAAATTTTTAATTTTCTAAATCCAATGTTCTAATATATTTTAGCTATGGACATTTGAAGCAAAAAATACCTCTAACTTGAATATGGATTGTATGGATTGAGAAGAAGCAGAGGAACACAAAAATCACAAGAAAGCATTAGTTTTGTGTAGCAACCATCTTAAAACAATATAGACTTGCACGTTCTAGCTCTATGATTTTTTTTCCTCTTGTCTTGAATATACTACTAGGGGTAAACCCGTGCGTTGCACGGGTTTGATTAAAATATATAATTAAAATATTTTTATAAATAAAAAATAGGCTTAACTACACATTTGGTCCCTTACGTTTATTTTAGGTTTCAATTTGGTCCCTTACGTTTAAAAAGTATCAATTTGGTCCCTTACGTTTATTTTAAGTTTCAAGTTAGTCCTTTCCGTTAGTTTTGTCACTAACACCGTTTGAACAGTACACGTGTCAGCGTGTCCAAGTGCCACGTGTCAGTCCACGTATGCAAATTGACTGCCACATGTGACAAAATTGACGGAAAGGACCAACTTGAAACCTAAAATAAACGTAAGGGACCAAATTGATACTTTTTAAACGTAAGGGACCAAATTGAAACCTAAAATAAACGTAAGGGACCAAATGTATAGTTAAGCCTAAAAAATAATAATTGCGATAACTATAATCACATATAGTTAAATAATAGATATTATTTTAAAATATGAAAAAAGTTGTTTAGAAATATTAGATTTTTTATTAATTTATATCGTAGTTTGTTTACATTTTAATGTAATAGATCTCTTATAATATTTCATAAGTTTGAAAGGATGTATCATTTTTTATTTTATTAGTGTAATAATATAAGATTTTAGTTTTCTTTATAATATAAGATTTTATTTTCGATAGTTTCAATTTTATAGTCAAATGTCACTTTGTTTTTTATTTTTGATGTATCCCTTATTTTATTATTTTCAATAAGAGTTGGAGGCATACCTAATTATACTTGTAGACAATATTGCTCATGAGAAATGTTAAAAAAAGTTTTGATTATAGAATATGATTCATATATGGTGGCTTTGACTATTTGTTCCACGTGTTCTCATTTTTTGAAAATTATGTATCAAATAGCATATTTTGCTTACTACGTTTTATGCAATTTAAGGTTCCAGATAGCTTATCTGCTTACTCATCTCTCGTTTTCTTGGAGTTTATTCTCACTTATTCACTTGGTGAAAATTTATTCCAACTTTATTAGTCCCAATTTTTTAGTCTATTGTTTGGTTCACTTTTTTTTTTGCTTGGTCCTTTTGTTTTTGGTTTGTTTTTCTTTTTCTTGGTGAGGTTTGTGTAACGACCCAATTTTCGTATTATTATTTTTATGTGTTAAAATATTTTATTTAACGTGGAATTTTAATTAAGTTAATAACTAGAGTTATTTATCGAGTACTTTAGTTATTAAGCGAGTAGAGAGAGAGTTAACGTGTTATTGGGCCAAGCCAATTGGGCTTGAGGCCCAATGGGCCTTGTGTGTGTGAGGGGCGCCCATATGGCCTAGGGGAAGGGAGAAACATTTCATTTTTCTCATGTTCTTGTGAGAAAGAGAGGAAGAAGAGGAGAGCTTGGGAGCTAGAGCAAGGGGAGAGCTAGGGATTCGAGATCTTCGTCGTGTTATCTTCGAATCCAGGTAAGAGAGTAGATTTCATATTCGTGGGTGACGCGAGGAAGGGGAGAATGTCGATTTCTCCTCACCCGAACTTCCTCCACCCCATTTTCGTTTTAGCTTAGAACGGATTTTCTTGATGGAAATCGTTCCTAAGGTTCTTAACATGCTTAACTTGCTTTTAACATGATGAATGAACGAATTTAATGGTTAAAAACGAAGTTTATAGATGATTAAACTCAAGAACTTTGTGTTCTTGAGAGTTTTGAGTAAAAGTGTTAAATCTCTACTTTTTCGTAGTAAAAATGGTAGATCGGTGAAATGAACCGTCCTTTTGTGTTTAGATATGTTTGTTGCACTTGAATACAAACTCATTTGGGGTTTATAACAATAATTTCCGCCTGAAACGGCAGAACAGTGAGCAGCCAGCCTTTCAGATGTTTTTCCGCCTCAGGCGTAAAAATTTCCGCCTCAAACGTAAACTTCCGCCTCAAACGTAAAAATTTCCGCCCTAGGCGGAAATGCTGCAGATTTCACCAATTTTTCATCTGCTATCTTCCTTTGCATGTATTTTCAATCAGTGTCTTATTCTTACATGATTGTTGATGCTTGTTGATGCTTGTTGATGTTTGTTGATGCTTGTTGATGCTTATAACGATTGTTAATCATGTATGAAGTATAAATGAAGTATATTAAGGTGTTAATCAACTTAATAAAGAAGGATATTAGAATTATGTTATTCTAATAAAGACGGATATTAAGGTATTGATTATCTTAATAAAGACGGACGTTGGATAGTGTTCCACGTTATTGTTGACGGGCTATATGCCAAAATTGTTGATGAATATATTCATGAGTTTTGAGTGCATGCATCATGAATATTTAGGGATATTGGCTTGTCCAATAAAGAAGGATATCGAACTATATTTGTTTGATAAAGACGGATATCGGAGGTGAAATACTCTGATAAAGACGATGGTACCACATGCATTAGAGGTGTCTAGAGGACATAACATGAATGTGAAGCATTAGATTGCATTAGGGATTATGTGTGCATTTTATAATAAATGATGTTTGACACATACTTGGTAAATGTTGATTGTTAATCCGTATGTGAGGAGCAGAGTCCGTCATGACTATAAAATGAACAACGCAGGGTCCGTCATGACCATAATCTGAACAATGTATTTGTTGATGTTTTGGTATTGTCCGAGACGACGTGAAACTATATGTTTGGTGTATTTTGTGGATGATTGATTAGGTGATAAATGAAGTATATGCATGATATATGAATATGCATGAATGATGGTGATGTATATGTATAATGTATGATTATGCATGTTTTTATGAAGAAGTGTTTAAGTACCATTTACTTACACTTGTATATTTTGAGTATGTTATCTAACTCTCTTTTATGTGTTATGTGCTGGACCGTTGGGGGTCCAGATTTACAGGTTTTGTGGTATTCGATGTCGAGTCGTCGGTGAAGCTCTGCTCTGATTGTAACACGGGAAAAAGGGGTTTATATGTATATAGAGTCTCCTTATCTAGGTTGTTTTGTATAGCTAATAAATACATTAGTTGATTTAACATTTGTATAAACAAGTATTTTTACTAATTAACTACATTAGTATTATTTTGGTAGAGGAGTGTAATACTCGAACCGACATTCAATAAATTAAATGTGATTTTCCGTTGCGTATTTTGAAAAAGATTTTACTAAGGTAGAAATATATAAATAATGGGTTTGGGTGTTACAATTGGTATCAGAGCCCCGTTGTCTTCGGACTGTGTGGGTTATGTGTCGATCAGAGCAGGTCTGTGCAGTCAGACCGAGTGAGTGTTGTGTGTCAGTCGTGTTTGTCTAACAATATTGTTGTGTTTGTTTTGTGAAATCATTCATGTTGTTTATTTAGGAACTATGAGTGATGTGAATTGGATTAAATTATTCGTTCTTTTTGTGAGTAATGGTGTGAGTGCTATACTCCTATGTTTATAATAGTTGTATATGCGTAGAGTTTAACCTTTTTGTAGTTTAAACTTGATGGAATGATGCTTATTTGCTAATTGTTGATGATCCGGCATGATGTAAAACTGCATGTGACGATCCGGCATGATATAAAACTGCATGTGGTAATGATTTGAAATAATTTTAAAAACTAATATTATTTCTTGAAGATTTTGATGAAAATATAGAGTTATTTTCTTTTGGGTGAGTGAAAATTAATTTTCAAAATGGTGAGAAGAGTAGGATATTAATGTGTCCTGGTATGTGTTTGTTATATGTTTGGATTTTGTGGATTAGTGAGTCGAGAAAATGAGAGTTTAGTGAGCGTAAGTTCAAAACCGTAGCAGAGCACCCAGATTTTTGGATGTGCTCGCTAGGCGAAGAATGAACCTCGCTGAGTCTCGCTAAGTCTTGCTATATCCTGTGAATGTTTTTGACTTGTCTCGCCGGGAGCTCGCTAGCTTTTGCTAAGCGAGGGAGCCAGACAAGAAATTTATTTTGTTGACGTCTTGTTCTGAGTTGATTGAATGTGAGTATGAATTATTGCTATGCAATGTTCATTTTTCTTGTGTTGTTTTGATTTCCTAACTTTGAGAAGTGAGGGAAGTATAGGTTACTTGAATGCTTGCATGATTTTGTGTGAGTGTTTAGGTATCGTGGGTTAGGTTTTGTCCCTTGTATGCGACATGCGTGTAAACGATGTCGATACTAGTTTCTTCTTAGGAAGAATATGTTTAGAGACGATAGAACCGTTAGGTGTGAGCACCAGAAGTTATAGTGGAAGAGTGTAGGTGGGTTTGAGATAAGTGGGGGGGAAGGTTATGTCCCTCCGAGATGTTTCGAATGTGAGAAGATGAGATGAGTAGAGATGTTCTTGAAGCGGAATATTCAGGAAGTGGTGACGTTGTTCGAAGTGGAATGAATGGGAGCAACGAGTTGTGAGAAACTATTAGAAGAGAAGTTGTCGGACCAAGTGTTTCGTCGTGGGCGTTAGTGAGATTGGTTAAGTGAGATGAAGAGTATTCAGAACGGTTGGAGATCGTGTGTTGCACTAAAAGTATGGAGGCGTGTTTTGTGGACCAAAGTTGAAGTACATGTTTGATCGAAAGGAGTCGAATATGAGGAAGAGGGAGTGATTAAGATTCTTGAGGAGGTGATGATTTTGAAGTAAGTTGTCATCCACGTGGATCAGATGTTGTAGCGGATTCTTGAGTAAGAAGTTTTACGTGAGTCGTGCATATGGTAGTATGTTGAATTGGTTGAACAAGTCGGAGTTCTAAGTCTAGTGTGCGAGGTGATTTCTAGAAGAGGTTTGAGAAACTTAGAGAAAGAGATGTGAAGATTAGTGAACTGTTGGTGTTAATTAATTGATGAAGGGAAGTAGGTTTTAAAGTAGATGAGAATGGAATTGAGAAATATCATAATAGGATTGGTATGTTTGTTGAATCGTTGGAAGTGAGGATTGTATGAGTAGTCGAGTTTATTCGAAGATGGAAGTAGGATAACAATTCAAAAGATTTTGTGAGAGGCTTGCCGAAGAAAGGGTAATTGGATTTGGATAATGACAGGGCAATTTGTGTCGAAGTTGAATGAGATCCTAGAAGTGGAGATGAAGCTAAAAGAGAGGTATTATTTTTGAATGATGAAGAATAAGAAAGTTAGCCGTTGGAGAACGTGTTGAGAGTGAGTAATAGGAGGTCATGTTGGAAGTGACTTGTGTTAGGTGATTGTTTGCGAAAAGGATTACTGCACATATGAGTAAATGTTGTGTTTGAGCACATATAGTAAGGAGTTGAAGGTGATGCCTAAGGTAAGTGTCAGAGAGCATTTGGTAGTGCCCACAAGATAAGAGTGAGTAAGTATTTGCTAAGGAATTTGGATTCATGGAATGGAAGAGTCGGTAGAGACTAGTTTTGTTAGATGCATCGTGGATGTTGATGAGGTATGGTCACAATTGGTGACAATGAAGTAAAGGATTTTAAATTGTTTCATCATGGATGATGAAACGGTAGTGACTTGGTGCATAACTTAAAATGTATTTGGACGAGAATTTTGGAAATTTTCTAGAGATGTCATATTGGGATTAGACAAGGAGTCATGAGTAAGAATACTAAGACAAAGGTTGATTAGAATTTAATGGATGGGATTAGATCGTATGACGAGTATTTGGAGCTTTGTGGATTTAATTCGATGAGTGAATAAACGGAGAAGAGTGTGCTTGTTGCAATACAAGATGATGGGGAACATGGATAGATGGAGTGTGAGAGAATTGAAGATGTTGTTAGAATCAACGAGATAGAGGTTATGATTGTTTGGAGAACCAATTTTAGGCGGTAGCCTAATTTTGAAGTAGCGAATTGCTAAGGGATTAAGGAGAAGTGGTATTGGAAAATGTTGCGTTAAGGAATGCAAATGTTGGTTGAGAGATTACTTGGGAACGGAATAGTCGTGTTGGGATTCGACTCAATGATTGGAGATATGTGAGAAAAGGAATTTGACGGTTAGAGACGGTAGTTTTTAGCATGTGTCAATGAAGTTTGAGAATGTTGGTCATCAAGTGATTGTTGGAATTGAACTATCAAGTGATAAGTTGGAATAAGATTCAAATATGAATAAGTGATGTAACACGGTTAAGTGATTCATGAGGGAATCAGAGAATTATGGAGTTGTGGAAGTATTCCACGGAAGTATCTTTCGGAGAGTTCGACTGGTTATACCTGTTTTGGGGTAGAGTTGTGAGTACCGTAGAATATGAATCTATGGATGTTTCGTGCGGAGTGGACGTTTTAGCGGTTTGATAAGACTGTTTTGTGCCGATATCATGATTGTTGAATATTTATCGACAAATTGAGGAACTAGCCGTCCTTGATCTCTTGTTGATAAATAGACAAAAATTGTGTTGGATGGGATAAATTAATTTTGTCAAACTTGGTAATGTGCAGTGTTTTGAACATTTCATTGGAGGGTCGGATACAGGAGTTATCCGGAGTTGTTTTAGTAGCGTAATTTTCGAGGGCGAAAATCCTTTAAGTAGGGGAGAGTTGTAACGACCCAATTTTCGTATTATTATTTTTATGTGTTAAAATATTTTATTTAACGTGGAATTTTAATTAAGTTAATAACTAGAGTTATTTATCGAGTACTTTAGTTATTAAGCGAGTAGAGAGAGAGTTAACGTGTTATTGGGCCAAGCCAATTGGGCTTGAGGCCCAATGGGCCTTGTGTGTGTGAGGGGCGCCCATATGGCCTAGGGGAAGGGAGAAACATTTCATTTTTCTCATGTTCTTGTGAGAAAGAGAGGAAGAAGAGGAGAGCTTGGGAGCTAGAGCAAGGGGAGAGCTAGGGATTCGAGATCTTCGTCGTGTTTTCTTCGAATCCAGGTAAGAGAGTAGATTTCATATTCGTGGGTGACCCGAGGAAGGGGAGAATGTCAATTTCTCCTCACCCGAACTTCCTCCACCCCATTTTCGTTTTAGCTTAGAACGGATTTTCTTGATGGAAATCGTTCCTAAGGTTCTTAACATGCTTAACTTGCTTTTAACATGATGAATGAACGAATTTAATGGTTAAAAACGAAGTTTATAGATGATTAAACTCAAGAACTTTGTGTTCTTGAGAGTTTTGAGTAAAAGTGTTAAATCTCTACTTTTTCGTAGTAAAAATGGTAGATCGGTGAAATGAACCGTCCTTTTGTGTTTAGATATGTTTGTTGCACTTGAATACAAACTCATTTGGGGTTTATAACATGAAAAATGGGATTTTTGGGCGTTTTTGTGTAGAAAACGCAAGTTTTTCCGCCCCAGGCACAATAATTTCCGCCTGAAACGGCAGAACAGTGAGCAGCCAGCCTTTCAGATGTTTTTCCGCCTCAGGCGTAAAAATTTCCGCCTCAAACGTAAACTTCCGCCTCAAACGTAAAAATTTCCGCCCCAGGCGGAAATGCTGCAGATTTCACCAATTTTTCATCTGCTATCTTCCTTTGCATGTATTTTCAATCAGTGTCTTATTCTTACATGATTGTTGATGCTTGTTGATGTTTGTTGATGTTTGTTGATGCTTGTTGATGCTTATAACGATTGTTAATCATGTATGAAGTATAAATGAAGTATATTAAGGTGTTAATCAACTTAATAAAGAAGGATATTAGAATTATGTTATTCTAATAAAGACGGATATTAAGGTATTGATTATCTTAATAAAGACGGACGTTGGATAGTGTTCCACGTTATTGTTGACGGGCTATATGCCAAAATTGTTGATGAATATATTCATGAGTTTTGAGTGCATGCATCATGAATATTTAGGGATATTGGCTTGTCCAATAAAGAAGGATATCGAACTATATTTGTTTGATAAAGACGGATATCGGAGGTGAAATACTCTGATAAAGACGATGGTACCACATGCATTAGAGGTGTCTAGAGGACATAACATGAATGTGAAGCATTAGATTGCATTAGGGATTATGTGTGCATTTTATAATAAATGATGTTTGACACATACTTGGTAAATGTTGATTGTTAATCCGTATGTGAGGAGCAGAGTCCGTCATGACTATAAAATGAACAACGCAGGGTCCGTCATGACCATAATCTGAACAATGTATTTGTTGATGTTTTGGTATTGTCCGAGACGACGTGAAACTATATGTTTGGTGTATTTTGTGGATGATTGATTAGGTGATAAATGAAGTATATGCATGATATATGAATATGCATGAATGATGGTGATGTATATGTATAATGTATGATTATGCATGTTTTTATGAAGAAGTGTTTAAGTACCATTTACTTACACTTGTATATTTTGAGTATGTTATCTAACTCTCTTTTATGTGTTATGTGCTGGACCGTTGGGGGTCCAGATTTACAGGTTTTGTGGTATTCGATGTCGAGTCGTCGGTGAAGCTCTGCTCTGATTGTAACACGGGAAAAAGGGGTTTATATGTATATAGAGTCTCCTTATCTAGGTTGTTTTGTATAGCTAATAAATATATTAGTTGATTTAACATTTGTATAAACAAGTATTTTTACTAATTAACTACATTAGTATTATTTTGGTAGAGGAGTGTAATACTCGAACCGACATTCAATAAATTAAATGTGATTTTCCGTTGCGTATTTTGAAAAAGATTTTACTAAGGTAGAAATATATAAATAATGGGTTTGGGTGTTACAGTTTGTGTCTCTTCAAAATTATTGTTAGTTTTTGTCCCTCTTATTTAATATTTTCTTGAACATTTATTTTCTTATTATATTATATAAACTTGAATATTTGTTGTTGTCAATATATAAGTTTGGACGAAGATTTTATATATTTGAATTTAGGTTTAGTTATTTGGTTAAGGTAAAGAAAGTCTTATAGATGAATTTAAGATTTAACATTTGTCATCTTCTTATTTGCTTAAAAAAATATCATCTTATTCTTATAAATATTCCACTATTTTATTTTCAGCCATAACGTAAACATTCTTTTAGAATATGTACTTAATATATCCAAAAAGTTATATTATTATGTAAATTAAATTAATAATTTTTGAATTATTGGTGAATTTTAGTTGTGTGTAAATATGTTTAAATATATGTGTGATTATATTTTCTAAATATATGTAAATATATTTTAACATCTACGGTTTTAATAATTTCTAAAATTTATTTTGACAAATGAGCATCAACAATTTTTATTTAATAATTTTTGTCTTTTTTTAATTTAATTTAGAAAGTTTTTAGTACAATTCTAAGTGGGAGGAAAAAGTATTTAGCACAATTTCTAAACTAACATGTTTTTAGCACAATTCTTTTCATCGATTCATTTTATGATTGTAAGAATAAGATGGCATGCGTAGATTAAAATAGGACCGTCCATTAAAATTCATATATACTCATATTGAACCATCCAGATTTAGACAAATGTTATACGATAAATGCATGAAGATTATATATTTGGACAACCTCTAAGTCAAGTTGAATCAATATAACTTCTTGCATGTATTACAATTATAAGAACCGCATGACTTGAGTGTCAACTACAAAAAAAAAAACTTATTTTAATTTCTACTTTGTTTTTGTTTCTATATTTCTCTTGATCGAGATCAAGTAGATCACCTACACATTGTAGACAATATAGTATTTAAAAATGAGACACATATTTATATTTCTAAATTATTTGGATTGTCCTCTTTTAATTGAATGCCTCCAACATCAATATATCCTCGATCTATATAAATTTTAAGGCACTTCAAAATCAATAAATAGAAGTCTCTTTTATCCTCTTCAACTTATTCACATGAAAATAATTAATTATATTCCCATTAATCAACAATTTTTTATACAAATCTTTTACCTTATATAAAATAATAAATGAAAAAGAAAATAAGAAACAAATAAGCTAAAACATTAGACTAATAAAATAATAAATGAAAAAGAAAAGTTGTCTAATTACAAACATTATATCAATAAAAAAAATGATGGTTTACAAACTGCCATTAGAGTTAAATACACATCCTTACATGAGGTGTCATTTCATAGGCTTTATAAGGAGCAAGGATGCAACGTAAGCAAAAATATAAGTATGTTTTATCCTGTTCTTCTCCTTCACATGAAAAAAATAGTCATATTCATATTAATCGATTCAACTCAAAGTTTAATCATCGAACAAAACACCGGTTGATATTTAAAAAAATATCCAACCTAAAAAAGAAATAAAAAAATGATTAGAGATGTTCTAAACTCAAAGTAATAGAAAAATTCCAATTTAGAAACATATTAATAGGCAACTATCACATATATGTATATCAATTTCTTAATCATTCACATGTATTCCTGATATTCTAAGAGGTTAGACACCATCACATACCAAGGACAAAAACTAATATACTTATGATGTAACTATATATATATGCACACAATAGCTTTTAAATCAATTCAAGACACTATAATGTGTAACTTTAAGATATGGAAGGTGAAGATGCATAACTTTTTCTCATGGAGATGTTAGACAAAGAAACCATAGAGTTTTTGCCATGAGATAGATAAATTAAAATTTTGTTAAAACATAGAAGGTAGACTTCCTGATATGGTGGTAGTGATAATTAGTTTTTGGGTTAACTTTATATAGAGCTTGTGTTTGATAATTAGCTAAATTTACATATTCAATATTAGTGTCTCCAAGAATTCTTTGTTTTCAATTGCATTAATAGGAAATTGTAACATACAATATATATTTTAATAATATATTGCAATGCAATTAAAACAATAACATGATGCATCATTCCACCTTTCATTACTTGCAATTCATTTTTGTCTCAATTCAACAACAATAAATTGTGTTAGCTTTTTTTTTAATATATTATTATTGTTTATTATTTATTATTAGAGTAACTCTATTATATGAAATGTGAAAAAGTTTTAATAAAGATTGTAGACTTTTCTTATAGAGTGTCACATCATCACAATAACTTATATGTCTAAGTAGAGTCATAAAATTAGGAAGTATGATCCCTTTTAATTCATTAGGCTAAGTAGAAGTATGATCCCTTTGGTTTCAAGCAATCCCTTCTGAACAATATAAGTAATGAAGAATGATCTCTTTTAATTCATTTAATATTGAAAGAATATATTTCAAGCAAGAGAGACACACATTTTTTTTATTATTAAATTCAGTTCTTTAAGACATTGATCAAAGAGATTTGGAATATCAAAGTGACTCACTTGCTTGAAATATAATGATTCCTTTTTTTATTAGTATTGAAAGAATTCCAATAGTCATGAATATTTTGTGGTTATATAAATCTTATATATTAGTTGGTCCATTTTAATTTAATAATTTTTCATTTTAGTTAGTTGCTCCCTTGTAAGAAGTTATATAGTGATAATTTGATATATTGATAATTAAAATAAAAATGATTTAATTAAAGATAATTAAAATTAAAATGATTTAATTAAAGGAGATGATGAAAAGGTTATATAGTGATAATTTGATATATTGATAATTCAAATTAAAATGATTTAATTAAAGATAATTAACATTAAAATGATTTAATTAAAGGAGATGATGAAAAAGTTTTTTAATAGAGATTGTAAACTTTTCTTATAGAGTGCCACATCATCAAAATACTTGATTGTGAGCAACTCAACATTCCTTTTACTTGTAAAAGATATGGATATGCTAACTGTAACACCCCAACTAAATTGTCTAGAATATTTAGTCGAGATATTAATAATTGAATCTGAGTACATTAAAATTTACAGAATAATTAATCGAATTACAAATTATCACGAGAATAATGTGATAATCAATACAACACAGTTGAAATGATGACTGAAATCTTAATAACAGATTAACAAAAAACAAAGAAGAAGACGATAGTCTTCTAATCCGATAATCCAAGCTCAACCTCGATCATCAGTTCCTGCCTGGTCCTTGCTCCGATTAACCTGTTTACCTAAAAAAAATTGAGAGTCGTGGGATGAGACTACTAAGCCTCAGTGAGCTCCTACTACACCCAACTACTGGTGACTACACTGGGGCAACTGAAACTAATAGTTTCTAACTTTAACCTGAACCTAAATATCTAATAGTCTAATCCTAACATAATCCTGAAGTTTTCATAATATGATAATAAAACAATAAAGGTGTAACACACATAATAATTATCTTGTCAATTTTATCATAACAGGATCACCCCGGGGTAAGCCGGTCCCGGAGTGCCTGGCCTGGTATTACCGATAATAATGTACGGCGAAATACAACATGAGCTTACAGTTCTTATTACATGATTTTGGATTCTTAATGAATCCCCTGACATGGTACTAATGACCACGCTTCCTGATATTGGTACTAATGACCAAACATCCTGATAAATTCTGAAACATAATTCCTAATCTTGAATGGTTATCCTACCCAAAAGAAAGAAAACCTTCCCGGGGTAATTCTAACTGTCCTGATTCCTGAACCTAAGTTCCTGAGCGTGATAAACATTCTAATCACATAATATTATTACGCTGCTTACGAAATATTCTAGAATAGTCAGGGATATAAAAAAGAGTGGATTCTTATTTAAAATGTTGATTCTACAAAGTCCTAATCTGATGCGCTCGCTTAGCGAAGCAAGATGCTCGCTATGCGAGAATGCCAGTTCAATTCTCAGTTTTTACTTTTAAAAGAGTTTATCAGTTTCCACCTACAATCCCATTCATGTCCAGTCATAAGCAACTAAAATATTATTATATAATTAGAATGGAGATGGTTTTGGGATTAAACCTTCTCACACAATTATTTCCTAATTTTTCCTATTGTTGTCATGCATAATTTTGGGGAGACTAATTTCCTAACTAATACTAATGTTATCATACATATATTGAATTTAGGGAAACTAAAGGTGCTAACTAATCTAAAAGTTAAGCTTCTAAAGGAACCCACCTGAATTTGATGCTTTAACAGTACCATTGACACATCCGGAGTTTGCTGAAAAACAGAAATTGCAGCCACAACACTTCAAACCCGTAGCCCAAAATTCTGCATCAGACCCTGAACTTCAGATGCGTCTCCTGAACTCAATACTGCTCCAAAATTCATGAAATTGGCGTCGAAACGACCGTACATTCGTTAGTTAACCGTAGAAACAAACTCCATACGAAACAGATGTACAGAGAATGAACAGTCACCGTTTTAGTGAGACCCTGTCCAGAAACACGATTTTTGCACAGCCATTCCAATTCCTCTTGTTTTCTTATTTCACCCATCAATTCTTAACTCCTCCCAAGTGCTCCAAGTTCAGTAATTAGGAACATGCAATTACACCAAGAAGGACTTAGAGTCTAACATAACCAAGAAAGAAAAGAAGATGAGTTTGATTCCTCTTACCTTAGATTCCTAGTAACCCAAAGGCTTGAACTTGAGTAGGATCTTTCACATGCAAATATGAATTTGAAGAAACTGAGTTTGGGGTTTAGGCTTGTTGTTTGGATTTCGACCAAATCAAAAGGAATAGGGAATAGAAGACTAAGATGAGTTTCTCTCGTGAACTTTAGTGAGGGAATTTAATTTAGGGTTCTGATGAAACAAAGGGGAAAGGAATAGGTTGAATTTCTCTCATACCTTGATTACCCAACGACATACAATGGTGGAAGGAAGCTTTAATGGACACATGCATAGTCTCATTGAAGAATTAGATGAACTTGACCAATGAGAGAGAGGATTTCGGCCAAGCTAAGGAAAAAGGGAAGATTGGAGTTTCAAACATCTTCTATTAATTTCGAAGATTGATGCTACATGCAAAGCTTAAAACTTACACAAAGTGAGAAAGATGGAGTATGTATGGGTTGCTTGTTCTGTTTGTTTTTCTAGAGAGAAAGATGAAGATGAGTAGTTGAAGAGAGAGAGCACGTGAGCTTTGAAGGAAAAGAGGAGGAGATGAAACTGATTTATTCTCTTTCTTGACTTAACTTGTTATATACTAGTGGTTGTCTAGTTTCAATAAAGGTTTGGGTCCATTATTTCTAGTGTTGGTGTTGTTGTTTTTGACGTGGGAGAAGAGAGAAAGTTTGCTGACAATTTATTTATTTATTTTTTTTTTTATAAGTAAAATTTGAATTATAAGGAGTACATGGGGTACTCAACCCTTACAATTCAAGAATAATCACATTAAATACAATCAAAGCAAGCTAATGGATTATTGCACCATTCTGAGAAAACAACATTAACATCACTACCTCGGCCTATGAACAAAAACCAAGAAATATAAATAATTTGGTCCACTAAAGTAGCTATATTAACATGTTCACCTTTAAACAAAATATTATTGCGCATACGCCATATGCTCCATGTCATCGCTAACCAAATAACATGTCGGAATCCTTTGCTAAGTTTACCTCTTGCAATGTCTCCAAACAAAATAAAATGTTGAGGGATATCTTCAAAAGATAAGCAGTTTCTGTCCATCCACCTAAATATGTTATGCCACACTTGTTGAGTCACTTGACAATTGAAAAAAATATGTTGAGAATCCTCCACCTCCCTAAAGCAGAAAATACAACATCTCTCATAATTATTGCTGACGATTGATTTTCTATTTCTCTTGGCTTATTATAGGTGTGATCCTTCTATATCAATTGTCATTAATTACCATACAACCATTCATTTATTACTAGTTTGTCATCGTGCTTCTCTACTATTTTTCATTCTCAATTACTTAATTCCGTTATATAGTCTTAATTAATAATACTCCTATTAATTAAGATCGGGATATTACACTAACTTTAGGTCATATATATATACACACACGCATTTTGGCAGCATCTTAGCTACCTAGTTAATTGGTGATTTTACTAAAAATGAGAATAACATAAAATTTATGTAACTGATAATATTACATTGAAATATTCAATGTTATAGCAATACATTGAGAATCATAGTAATATTACATCGAATATGTACACAAAAAAGAATTATACATTGAAATATTATTGTTTTACAAGGATACATTGAATATTATTTTTATTATTATTATTATTATTATTATTATTATAATTGTACCTATTTATTAGTTGGAAAATATTTATTACATTTAAATAGCCGTCGATATTTATCTATTTTTTACTTCTCTCATACTAGTGCTAGCATGGATAAAATTGCAAAATTTATAAGGCGACCACATAAAGTCACCGCATATGTTTGTAAGCTATCCCAGCTGGACACTCCGGATTATATGTGTGGCTGATCCTCTACACATGGGGGGCCCTACTACAATTAAACTCTAATATTCTTTTATATAAGCATTCATACACAAATTTCAATGTATGATATATGCGCCTCCAATTTAGCATTTCTTTACCTCATTCAAATACTGACTTGAGCGTCAGAGTGTTAACATTTTAGCAGGTACTTTTCCCCTCCAAACGGAGGAATCCCACCAATCATCTTCAACAGTGAGCTCTACCAGCTGAACTTTCACCATTGAGACTATCATTTTTTAACGCCTCAGTTCACTAACACAATTATTTTTTGTGTTATGAGAGTTGAGTGTTTTAAAAGTATTGAGCTCATTTCTTGCTCATAATATATTGGGAAATTACTAATATAACTCAGGTATTTTTATTATTGCATTCGCTTTGTTGATTAGAGATAGTTGTGCGGGTAAAAGTGAAACATAGTGTTAGGGCCTTGTTGGTTATACAATAGCGTTAGAACTTTTAGGGAGAGTTTGTCATCCATTTGAGTCTCACAAGACGCGAAAGATTAATCTCTGAAGTTGCGTGCGGAGGATATTCAGTTTACACTTAAAAAAAATATTGGTTTTTGTATCCCTATAGACCGAAGGAGATCACTTGTTAAGAAGATTCGTCGTATGTTGAAGTTAGATTGGGAAGATAGCATAAAACTAATTAGCTGGCGAATACATTAGCCAATATGGTTGTTCCTTGATCTCTAGTTTTGTTTTTCTTATTATCCGAGTGCTTTTAGGCATATATTGTTAACAGATGTTTTTAATTTGGTTATAATATTGTTAAACTGATTGCGAGTCCTTGAGAACGACCAAGGTTAACCACCTTGTACTACCATTATTTTGAATTTATTTTGATCACGGAACGACAGTGATCACAATACAAATAATGGTTTAACAAGTATAATTATAAAAAAACTCTTGTAGATGCAACAATAATATTTTAGAAGAAATGCGTGTGTATTAAAATAAAATAATGAAATGCATTAAGAGAACTCTCAAAATCATAAAACTTGATTTAAATTAACGGGAGAGACTAAAAGAATAACATCTTTTGAATTTTGAGAAACTGAGTTCAAGCAAAAAAAACTTAATATGACTTAAACATATAAACACAATAATTGGTAGAACTAGAATCTTATTTAAATCGTATTCATTTATTGTATAAATTGTTTTGATGCCTAGAATTTGGGTTTCTATGCAGTCAGTCGTCTAACGCGCCCATAACCTGCCCAATTATTGTGACTCGGCGGTTCGGCTGATATTGGAGCATAATCTATGGAGAAAAATCCAGGATCCAAATTATCTTCCACTTCTTTTATCTTAAACATTTCAGCATGTACTTCACTATGTTCTTGAGCTTTGTTGGCATCTTCGCTACTTTGGTTGCTTCTTTCTTTTAATACTCTTGCTGCATAAAAAAATAAATAAACTTAATACAAACTAATTAACAAGGAAATAACAAATTTTAAATTTTCTAAATCCAATGTTCTAATATTTTTTTAGCTATGGACATTTGAAGCAAAAAATACCTCTAACTTGAATATGGATTGAGAAGAAGCAGAGGACCACAAAAATCACAAGAAAGCATTTGTTTTGTGTAGCAACCATCTTAAAACAATATAGACTTGCACGTTCTAGCTCTATGATTTTTTTTCCTCTTGTCTTGAATATACTATATGGATATGCTACCTTTAGGTCATATATATATACACACACGCATTTTGGCGCAGCATCTTAGCTACCTGGTTAATTGGTGATTTTACTAAAAATGATAATAACATAAAATTTATGTAACTGGTAATATTACATTGAAATATTCAATGTTATAGCAATACATTGAGAATCATAGTAATATTACATCGAATATGTACACAAAAAAGAATTATACATTGAAATATTATTGTTTTACAAGGATACATTGAATATTATTTTTATTATTATTATTATTATAATTGTTACTATTTATTAGTTGGAAAATATTTATTACATTTAAATAGCCGTCGATATGTATCTATTTTTTACTTCTCTCATACTAGTGCTAGCATGGATAAAATTGCAAAATTTATAAGGCGACCACATAAAGTCACCGCATATGTTTGTAAGCTATCCCAATTGGACACTCCGGATTATATGTGTGGCTGATCCACTACACATGGGGGGCCCTACTACAATTAAACTCTAATATTCTTTTATATAAGCATTCATACACAAATTTCAATGTATGATATATGCGCCTCCAATTTAGCATTTCTTTAGCTCATTCAAATACCGACTTGAGCGTCAGAGTGTTAACATTTTAGCAGGTACTTTTCCCCTCCAAACGGAGGAATCACACCAATCATCATCATCCGTGAGCTCTACCAGCTGAACTTTCACCATTGAGACTATCATTTTTTAACGCCTCAGTTCACTAACACAATTTTTTTTTGTGTTATGAGAGTTGAGTGTTTTAAAAGTATTGAGCTCAATTCTTGCTCATAATATATTGGGAAATTACTAATATAACTCAGGTATTTTTATTATTGATGGTGGATCTGCAAGTGCACAGAATCGCAACAAAGTAATAAAGTGATAAGTTATCGTTCTCCACATGGATTGTGCCAGAATTACTAGTTTCGCTTAAGAATAGTTTTGCATTCGCTTTGTTGATTAGAGATAGTTGTGCGGGTAAAAGTGAAACATAGTGTTAGGGCCTTGTTGGTTATACAATAGCGTTAGAACTTTTAGGGAGAGTTTGTCATCCATTTGAGTCTCACAAGACGCGAAAGATTAATCTCTGAAGTTGCGTGCGGAGGATATTCAGTTTACACTTAAAAAAATATTGGTTTTTGTATCCCTATAGACCGTAGGAGATCACTTGTTAAGAAGATTCTTCGTATGTTGAAGTTAGATTGGGAAGATAGCATAAAACTAATTAGCTGGCGAATACATTAGCCAATATGGTTGTTCCTTGATCTCTAGTTTTGTTTTTCTTATTATCCGAGTGCTTTTAGGCATATATTGTTAACAGATGTTTTTAATTTGGTTCTAATATTGTTAAACTGATTGCGAGTCCTTGAGAACGACCAAGGTTAACCACCTTGTACTACCATTATTTTGAATTTATTTTGATCACGGAACGACAGTGATCAAAATACAAATAATGGTTTAACAAGTATAATTATAAAAAAACTCTTGTAGATGCAACAATAATATTTTAGAAGAAATGCGTGTGTATTAAAAAAAAAATAATGAAATGTATTAAGAGAACTCTCAAAATCATAAAACTTGATTTAAATTAACGGGAGAGACTAAAAGAATAACATCTTTTGAATTTTGAGAAACTGAGTTCAAGCAAAAAAAACTTAATATGACTTAAACATATAAACACAATAATTGGTAGAACTAAAATCTTATTTAAATCGTATTCATTTATTGTATAAATTGTTTTGATGCCTAGAATTTGGGTTTCTATGCAGTCGGTCGTCTAACGCGCCCATAACCTGCCCAATTATTGTGACTCGGTGGTTCGGCTGATATTGGAGCATAATCTATGGAGAAAAATCCAGAATCCAAATTATCTTCCACTTCTTTTATCTTAAACATTTCAGCATGTACTTCACTATGTTCTTGAGCTTTGTTGGCATCTTCGCTACTTTGGTTGCTTCTTTCTTTTAATACTCTTGCTGCATAAAAAAATAAATAAACTTAATACAAACTAATTAACAAGGAAATAACAAATTTTAAATTTTCTAAATCCAATGTTCTAACATTTTTTTAGCTATGGACATTTGAAGCAAAAAATACCTCTAACTTGAATATGGATTGAGAAGAAGCAGAGGACCACAAAAATCACAAGAAAGCATTTGTTTTGTGTAGCAACCATCTTAAAACAATATAGACTTGCACGTTCTAGCTCTATGATTTTTTTTCCTCTTGTCTTGAATAGACTATATGGATATGCTACCTTTAGGTCATATATATATACACACACGCATATTGGCAGCATCTTAGCTACCTGGTTAATTGGTGATTTTACTAAAAATGATAATAACATAAAATTTATGTAACTGGTAATATTACATTGAAATATTCAATGTTATAGCAATACATTGAGAATCATAGTAATATTACATCGAATATGTACACAAAAAAGAATTATACATTGAAATATTATTGTTTTACAAGGATACATTGAATATTATTTTTATTATTATTATTATTATTATAATTGTTACTATTTATTAGTTGGAAAATATTTATTACATTTAAATAGCCGTCGATATGTATCTATTTTTTACTTCTCTCATACTAGTGCTAGCATGGATAAAATTGCAAAATTTATAAGGCGACCACATAAAGTCACCGCATATGTTTGTAAGCTATCCCAATTGGACACTCCGGATTATATGTGTGGCTGATCCTCTACACATGGGGGGCCCTACTACAATTAAACTCTAATATTCTTTTATATAAGCATTCATACACAAATTTCAATGTATGATATATGCGCCTCCAATTTAGCATTTCTTTAGCTCATTCAAATACCGACTTGAGCGTCAGAGTGTTAACATTTTAGCAGGTACTTTTCCCCTCCAAACGGAGGAATCACACCAATCATCATCATCCGTGAGCTCTACCAGCTGAACTTTCACCATTGAGACTATCATTTTTTAACGCCTCAGTTCACTAACACAATTTTTTTTTGTGTTATGAGAGTTGAGTGTTTTAAAAGTATTGAGCTCAATTCTTGCTCATAATATATTGGGAAATTACTAATATAACTCAGGTATTTTTATTATTGATGGTGGATCTGCAAGTGCACAGAATCGCAACCAAGTAATAAAGTGATAAGTTATCGTTCTCCACATGGATTGTGCCAGAATTACTAGTTTCGCTTAGGAATAGTTTTACATTCGTTTTGTTGATTAGAGATAGTTGTGCGGGTAAAAGTGAAACATAGTGTTAGGGCCTTGTTGGTTATACAATAGCGTTAGAACTTTTAGGGAGAGTTTGTCATCCATTCGAGTCTCACAAGACGCGAAAGATTAATCTCTGAAGTTGCGTGCGGAGGATATTCAGTTTACACTTAAAAAATATTGGTTTTTGTATCCCTATAGACCGTAGGAGATCACTTGTTAAGAAGATTCGTCGTATGTTGAAGTTAGATTGGGAAGATAGCATAAAACTAATTAGCTGGCGAATACATTAGCCAATATGGTTGTTCCTTGATCTCTAGTTTTGTTTTTCTTATTATCCGAGTGCTTTTAGGCATATATTGTTAACAGATGTTTTTAATTTGGTTCTAATATTGTTAAACTGATTGCGAGTCCTTGAGAACGACCAAGGTTAACCACCTTGTACTACTATTATTTTGAATTTATTTTGATCACGGAACGACAGTGATCACAATACAAATAATGGTTTAACAAGTATAATTATAAAAAACTCTTGTAGATGCAACAAAAATATTTTAGAAGAAATGCGTGTGTATTAAAAAAAATAATGAAATGTATTAAGAGAACTCTCAAAATCATAAAACTTGATTTAAATTAACGGGAGAGACTAAAAGAATAACATCTTTTGAATTTTGAGAAACTGAGTTCAAGCAAAAAAAACTTAATATGACTTAAACATATAAGCACAATAATTGGTAGAACTAAAATCTTATTTAAATCGTATTCATTTATTGTATAAATTGTTTTGATGCCTAGAATTTGGGTTTCTATGCAGTCGGTCCTCTAACGTGCCCATAACCTGCCTAATTATTGTGACTCGGCGGTTCGGCTGATATTGGAGCATAATCTATGGAGAAAAATCCAGAATCCAAATTATCTTCCACTTCTTTTATCTTAAACATTTCAGCATGTACTTCACTATGTTCTTGAGCTTTGTTGGCATCTTCGCTACTTTGGTTGCTTCTTTCTTTTAATACTCTTGCTGCATAAAAAAATAAATAAACTTAATACAAACTAATTAACAAGGAAATAACAAATTTTAAATTTTCTAAATCCAATGTTCTAATATTTTTTTAGCTATGGACATTTGAAGCAAAAAATACCTCTAACTTGAATATGGATTGAGAAGAAGCAGAGGAACACAAAAATCACAAGAAAGCATTTGTTTTGTGTAGCAACCATCTTAAAACAATATAGACTTGCACGTTCTAGGACTATGATTTTTTTTTCCTCTTGTCTTGAATATACTATATGGATATGCTAACTTTAGGTCATATATATATATATACACACACGCATTTTGGCAGCATCTTAGCTACCTAGTTAATTGGAGATTTTACTAAAATTGATAATAACATAAAATTTATGTAACTGGTAATATTACATTGAAATATTCAATGTTATAGCAATACATTGAGAATCATAGTAATATTACATCGAATATGTACACAAAAAAGAATTATACATTGAAATATTATTGTTTTACAAGGATACATTGAATATTATTTTTATTATTATTATTATTATAATTGTTACTATTTATTAGTTGGAAAATATTTATTACATTTAAATAGCCGTCGATATTTATCTATTTTTTACTTCTCTCATACTAGTGCTATCATGGATAAAATTGCAAAATTTATAAGGCGACCACATAAAGTCACCGCATATGTTTGTAAGCTATCCCAGCTGGACACTCCGGATTATATGTGTGGCTGATCCTCTACACATGGGGGGCCCTACTACAATTAAACTCTAATATTCTTTTATATAAGCATTCATACACAAATTTCAATGTATGATATATTCGCCTCCAATTTAGCATTTGTTTACCTCATTCAAATACTGACTTGAGCATCAGAGTGTTAACATTTTAGCAGGTACTTTTCCCCTCCATACGGAGGAATCACACCAATCATCATCAACCGTGAGCTCTACCAGCTGAACTTTCACCATTGAGACTATCATTTTTTAACGCCTCAGTTCACTAACACAAATTTTTTTTTTGTGTTATGAGAGTTGAGTGTTTTAAAAGTATTGAGCTCAATTCTTGCTCATAATATATTGGGAAATTACTAATATAACTCAGGTATTTTTATTATTGATGGTGGATCTGCAAGTGCACAGAATCGCAACCAAGTAATAAAGTAATAAGTTATCGTTCTCCACATGGATTGTGCCAGAATTACTAGTTTCGCTTAGGAATAGTTTTGCATTCGCTTTGTTGATTAGAGATAGTTGTGCGGGTAAAAGTGAAACATAGTGTTAGGGCCTTGTTGGTTATACAATAGCGTTAGAACTTTTAGGGAGAGTTTGTCATCCATTCGAGTCTCACAAGACGCGAAAGATTAATCTCTAAAGTTGCGTGCGGAGGATATTCAGTTTACACTTAAAAAATATTGGTTTTTGTATCCCTATAGACCGTAGGAGATCACTTGTTAAGAAGATTCGTCGTATGTTGAAGTTAGATTGGGAAGATAGCATAAAACTAATTAGCTGGCGAATACATTAGCCAATATGGTTGTTCCTTGATCTCTAGTTTTGTTTTTCTTATTATCCGAGTGCTTTTAGGCATATATTGTTAACAGATGTTTTTAATTTGGTTCTAATATTGTTAAACTGATTGCGAGTCCTTGAGAACGACCAAGGTTAACCACCTTGTACTACCATTATTTTGAATTTATTTTGATCACGGAACGACAGTGATCACAATACAAATAATGGTTTAACAAGTATAATTATAAAAAACTCTTGTAGATGCAACAATAATATTTTAGAAGAAATGCGTGTGTATTAAAAAAAATAATGAAATGTATTAAGAGAACTCTCAAAATCATAAAACTTGATTTAAATTAACGGGAGAGACTAAAAGAATAACATCTTTTGAATTTTGAGAAACTGAGTTCAAGCCAAAAAAACTTAATATGACTTAAACATATAAACACAATAATTGGTAGAACTAAAATCTTATTTAAATCGTATTCATTTATTGTATAAATTGTTTTGATGCCTAGAATTTGGGTTTCTATGCAGTCGGTCCTCTAACGTGCCCATAACCTGCCTAATTATTGTGACTCGGCGGTTCGGCTGATATTGGAGCATAATCTATGGAGAAAAATCCAGAATCCAAATTATCTTCCACTTCTTTTATCTTAAACATTTCAGCATGTACTTCACTATGTTCTTGAGCTTTGTTGGCATCTTCGCTACTTTGGTTGCTTCTTTCTTTTAATACTCTTGCTGCATAAAAAAATAAATAAACTTAATACAAACTAATTAACAAGGAAATAACAAATTTTAAATTTTCTAAATCCAATGTTCTAATATTTTTTTAGCTATGGACATTTGAAGCAAAAAATACCTCTAAGTTGAATATGGATTGAGAAGAAGCAGAGGAACACAAAAATCACAAGAAAGCATTTGTTTTGTGTAGCAACCATCATAAAACAATATAGACTTGCACGTTCTAGGACTATGATTTTTTTTTCCTCTTGTCTTGAATATACTATATGGATATGCTAACTTTAGGTCATATATATATATACACACACGCATTTTGGCAGAATCTTAGCTACCTAGTTAATTGGTGATTTTACTAAAATTGATAATAACATAAAATTTATGTAACTGGTAATATTACATTGAAATATTCAATGTTATAGCAATACATTGAGAATCATAGTAATATTACATCGAATATGTACACAAAAAAGAATTATACATTGAAATATTATTGTTTTACAAGGATACATTGAATATTATTTTTATTATTATTATTATTATAATTGTTACTATTTATTAGTTGGAAAATATTTATTACATTTAAATAGCCGTCGATATTTATCTATTTTTTACTTCTCTCATACTAGTGCTAGCATGGATAAAATTGCAAAATTTATAAGGCGACCACATAAAGTCACCGCATATGTTTGTAAGCTATCCCAGCTGGACACTCCGGATTATATGTGTGGCTGATCCTCTACACATGGGGGGCCCTACTACAATTAAACGCTAATATTCTTTTATATAAGCATTCATACACAAATTTCAATGTATGATATATGCGCCTCCAATTTAGCATTTCTTTACCTCATTCAAATACTGACTTGAGCATCAGAGTGTTAACATTTTAGCAGGTACTTTTCCCCTCCAAACGGAGGAATCACACCAATCATCATCAACCGTGAGCTCTACCAGCTGAACTTTCACCATTGAGACTATCATTTTTTAACGCCTCAGTTCACTAACACAATTTTTTTTGTGTTATGAGAGTTGAGTGTTTTAAAAGTATTGAGCTCAATTCTTGCTCATAATATATTGGGAAATTACTAATATAACTCAGGTATTTTTATTATTGATGGTGGATCTGCAAGTGCACAGAATCGCAACCAAGTAATAAAGTAATAAGTTATCGTTCTCCACATGGATTGTGCCAGAATTACTAGTTTCGCTTAGGAATAGTTTTGCATTCGCTTTGTTGATTAGAGATAGTTGTGCGGGTAAAAGTGAAACATAGTGTTAGGGCCTTGTTGGTTATACAATAGCGTTAGAACTTTTAGGGAGAGTTTGTCATCCATTCGAGTCTCACAAGACGCGAAAGATTAATCTCTAAAGTTGCGTGCGGAGGATATTCAGTTTACACTTAAAAAATATTGGTTTTTGTATCCCTATAGACCGTAGGAGATCACTTGTTAAGAAGATTCGTCGTATGTTGAAGTTAGATTGGGAAGATAGCATAAAACTAATTAGCTGGCGAATACATTAGCCAATATGGTTGTTCCTTGATCTCTAGTTTTGTTTTTCTTATTATCCGAGTGCTTTTAGGCATATATTGTTAACAGATGTTTTTAATTTGGTTCTAATATTGTTAAACTGATTGCGAGTCCTTGAGAACGACCAAGGTTAACCACCTTGTACTACCATTATTTTGAATTTATTTTGATCACGGAACGACAGTGATCACAATACAAATAATGGTTTAACAAGTATAATTATAAAAAACTCTTGTAGATGCAACAATAATATTTTAGAAGAAATGCGTGTGTATTAAAAAAAATAATGAAATGTATTAAGAGAACTCTCAAAATCATAAAACTTGATTTAAATTAACGGGAGAGACTAAAAGAATAACATCTTTTGAATTTTGAGAAACTGAGTTCAAGCCAAAAAAACTTAATATGACTTAAACATATAAACACAATAATTGGTAGAACTAAAATCTTATTTAAATCGTATTCATTTATTGTATAAATTGTTTTGATGCCTAGAATTTGGGTTTCTATGCAGTCGGTCCTCTAACGTGCCCATAACCTGCCTAATTATTGTGACTCGGCGGTTCGGCTGATATTGGAGCATAATCTATGGAGAAAAATCCAGAATCCAAATTATCTTCCACTTCTTTTATCTTAAACATTTCAGCATGTACTTCACTATGTTCTTGAGCTTTGTTGGCATCTTCGCTACTTTGGTTGCTTCTTTCTTTTAATACTCTTGCTGCATAAAAAAATAAATAAACTTAATACAAACTAATTAACAAGGAAATAACAAATTTTAAATTTTCTAAATCCAATGTTCTAATATTTTTTTAGCTATGGACATTTGAAGCAAAAAATACCTCTAAGTTGAATATGGATTGAGAAGAAGCAGAGGAACACAAAAATCACAAGAAAGCATTTGTTTTGTGTAGCAACCATCTTAAAACAATATAGACTTGCACGTTCTAGGACTATGATTTTTTTTTCCTCTTGTCTTGAATGTACTATATGGATATGCTAACTTTAGGTCATATATATATATACACACACGCATTTTGGCAGAATCTTAGCTACCTAGTTAATTGGTGATTTTACTAAAATTGATAATAACATAAAATTTATGTAACTGGTAATATTACATTGAAATATTCAATGTTATAGCAATACATTGAGAATCATAGTAATATTACATCGAATATGTACACAAAAAAGAATTATACATTGAAATATTATTGTTTTACAAGGATACATTGAATATTATTTTTATTATTATTATTATTATAATTGTTACTATTTATTAGTTGGAAAATATTTATTACATTTAAATAGCCGTCGATATTTATCTATTTTTTACTTCTCTCATACTAGTGCTAGCATGGATAAAATTGCAAAATTTATAAGGCGACCACATAAAGTCACCGCATATGTTTGTAAGCTATCCCAGCTGGACACTCCGGATTATATGTGTGGCTGATCCTCTACACATGGGGGGCCCTACTACAATTAAACGCTAATATTCTTTTATATAAGCATTCATACACAAATTTCAATGTATGATATATGCGCCTCCAATTTAGCATTTCTTTACCTCATTCAAATACTGACTTGAGCATCAGAGTGTTAACATTTTAGCAGGTACTTTTCCCCTCCAAACGGAGGAATCACACCAATCATCATCAACCGTGAGCTCTACCAGCTGAACTTTCACCATTGAGACTATCATTTTTTAACGCCTCAGTTCACTAACACAATTTTTTTTGTGTTATGAGAGTTGAGTGTTTTAAAAGTATTGAGCTCAATTCTTGCTCATAATATATTGGGAAATTACTAATATAACTCAGGTATTTTTATTATTGATGGTGGATCTGCAAGTGCACAGAATCGCAACCAAGTAATAAAGTGATAAGTTATCGTTCTCCACATGGATTGTGCCAAAATTACTAGTTTCGCTTAGGAATAGTTTTGCATTCGCTTTGTTGATTAGAGATAGTTGTGCGGGTAAAAGTGAAACATAGTGTTAGGGCCTCGTTGGTTATACAATATCGTTAGATCTTTTAGGGAGAGTTTGTCATCCATTTGAGTCTCACAAGACGCGAAAGATTAATCTCTGAAGTTGCGTGCGGAGGATATTCAGTTTACACTTAAAAAAATATTGGTTTTTGTATCCCTATAGAACATAGGAGATCACTTGTTAAGAAGATTCGTCGTATGTTGAAGTTAGATTGGGAAGATAGCATTAAACTAATTAGCTGGCGAATACATTAGCCAATATGGTTGTTCCTTGATCTCTAGTTTTGTTTTTCTTATTATCCGAGTGCTTTTAGGCATATATTGTTAACAGATGTTTTTAATTTGGTTCTAATATTGTTAAACTGATTGCGAGTCCTTGAGAACGACCAAGGTTAACCACCTTGTACTACCATTATTTTGAATTTATTTTGATCATGGAACGACAGTGATCACAATACAAATAATGGTTTAACAAGTATAATTATAAAAAACTCTTGTAGAAGCAACAATAATATTTTAGAAGAAATGTGTGTGTATTAAAAAAAATAATGAAATGTATTAAGAGAACTCTCAAAATCATAAAACTTGATTTAAATTAACGGGAGAGACTAAAAGAATAACATCTTTTGAATTTTGAGAAACTGAGTTCAAGCAAAAAAAACTTAATATGACTTAAACATATAAACACAATAATTGGTAGAACTAAAATCTTATTTAAATCGTATTCATTTATTGTATAAATTGTTTTGATGCCTAGAATTTGGGTTTCTATGAAGTCGGTCCTCTAACGTGCCCATAACCTGCCTAATTATTGTGACTCGGCGGTTCGGCTGATATTGGAGCATAATCTATGGAGAAAAATCCAGAATCCAAATTATCTTCCACTTCTTTTATCTTAAACATTTCAGCATGTACTTCACTATGTTCTTGAGCTTTGTTGGCATCTTCGCTACTTTGGTTGCTTCTTGCTTTTAATACTCTTGCTGCATAAAAAAATAAATAAACTTAATACAAACTAATTAACAAGGAAATAACAAAGTTTAAATTTTCTAAATCCAATGTTCTAATATTTTTTTAGCTATGGACATTTGAAGCAAAAAATACCTCTAAGTTGAATATGGATTGAGAAGAAGCAGAGGAACACAAAAATCACAAGAAAGCATTTGTTTTGTGTAGCAACCATCTTAAAACAATATAGACTTGCACGTTCTAGGACTATGATTTTTTTTTCCTCTTGTCTTGAATATACTATATGGATATGCTAACTTTAGGTCATATATATATATACACACACGCATTTTGGCAGAATCTTAGCTACCTAGTTAATTGGTGATTTTACTAAAATTGATAATAACATAAAATTTATGTAACTGGTAATATTACATTGAAATATTCAATGTTATAGCAATACATTGAGAATCATAGTAATTTTACATCGAATATGTACACAAAAAAGAATTATACATTGAAATATTATTGTTTTACAAGGATACATTGAATATTATTTTTATTATTATTATTATAATTGTTACTATTTATTAGTTGGAAAATATTTATTACATTTAAATAGCCGTCGATATTTATCTATTTTTTACTTCTCTCATACTAGTGCTAGCATGGATAAAATTGCAAAATTTATAAGGCGACCACATAAAGTCACCGCATATGTTTGTAAGCTATCCCAGCTGGACACTCCGGATTATATGTGTGGCTGATCCTCTACACATGGGGGGCCCTACTACAATTAAACGCTAATATTCTTTTATATAAGCATTCATACACAAATTTCAATGTATGATATATGCGCCTCCAATTTAGCATTTCTTTACCTCATTCAAATACTGACTTGAGCATCAGAGTGTTAACATTTTAGCAGGTACTTTTCCCCTCCAAACGGAGGAATCACACCAATCATCATCAACCGTGAGCTCTACCAGCTGAACTTTCACCATTGAGACTATCATTTTTTAACGCCTCAGTTCACTAACACAATTTTTTTTGTGTTATGAGAGTTGAGTGTTTTAAAAGTATTGAGCTCAATTCTTGCTCATAATATATTGGGAAATTACTAATATAACTCAGGTATTTTTATTATTGATGGTGGATCTGCAAGTGCACAGAATCGCAACCAAGTAATAAAGTGATAAGTTATCGTTCTCCACATGTATTGTGCCAAAATTACTAGTTTCGCTTAGGAATAGTTTTGCATTCGCTTTGTTGATTAGAGATAGTTGTGCGGGTAAAAGTGAAACATAGTGTTAGGGCCTCGTTGGTTATACAATATCGTTAGATCTTTTAGGGAGAGTTTGTCATCCATTTGAGTCTCACAAGACGCGAAAGATTAATCTCTGAAGTTGCGTGCGGAGGATATTCAGTTTACACTTAAAAAAATATTGGTTTTTGTATCCCTATAGAACATAGGAGATCACTTGTTAAGAAGATTCGTCGTATGTTGAAGTTAGATTGGGAAGATAGCATTAAACTAATTAGCTGGCGAATACATTAGCCAATATGGTTGTTCCTTGATCTCTAGTTTTGTTTTTCTTATTATCCGAGTGCTTTTAGGCATATATTGTTAACAGATGTTTTTAATTTGGTTCTAATATTGTTAAACTGATTGCGAGTCCTTGAGAACGACCAAGGTTAACCACCTTGTACTACCATTATTTTGAATTTATTTTGATCATGGAACGACAGTGATCACAATACAAATAATGGTTTAACAAGTATAATTATAAAAAACTCTTGTAGAAGCAACAATAATATTTTAGAAGAAATGTGTGTGTATTAAAAAAAATAATGAAATGTATTAAGAGAACTCTCAAAATCATAAAACTTGATTTAAATTAACGGGAGAGACTAAAAGAATAACATCTTTTGAATTTTGAGAAACTGAGTTCAAGCAAAAAAAACTTAATATGACTTAAACATATAAACACAATAATTGGTAGAACTAAAATCTTATTTAAATCGTATTCATTTATTGTATAAATTGTTTTGATGCCTAGAATTTGGGTTTCTATGAAGTCGGTCCTCTAACGTGCCCATAACCTGCCTAATTATTGTGACTCGGCGGTTCGGCTGATATTGGAGCATAATCTATGGAGAAAAATCCAGAATCCAAATTATCTTCCACTTCTTTTATCTTAAACATTTCAGCATGTACTTCACTATGTTCTTGAGCTTTGTTGGCATCTTCGCTACTTTGGTTGCTTCTTTCTTTTAATACTCTTGCTGCATAAAAAAATAAATAAACTTAATACAAACTAATTAACAAGGAAATTACAAATTTTAAATTTTCTAAATCCAATGTTCTAATATTTTTTTAGCTATGGACATTTGAAGCAAAAAATTCCTCTAACTTGAATATGGATTGAGAAGAAGCAGAGGAACACAAAAATCACAAGAAAGCATTTGTTTTGTGTAGCAACCATCTTAAAACAATATAGACTTGCACGTTCTAGGTCTATGATTTTTTTTTCCTCTTGTCTTGAATATAATATATGGATATGCTAACTTTAGGTCATATATATATATACACACACGCATTTTGGCAGCATCTTAGCTACCTAGTTAATTGGTGATTTTACTAAAAATGATAATAACATAAAATTTATGTAACTGGTAATATTACATTGAAATATTCAATGTTATAGCAATACATTGAGAATCATAGTAATATTACATCAAATATGTACACAAAAAAGAATTATACATTGAAATATTATTGTTTTACAAGGATACATTGAATATTATTTTTATTATTATTATTATAATTGTTACTATTTATTAGTTGGAAAATATTTATTACATTTAAATAGCCGTCGATATTTATCTATTTTTTACTTCTCTCATACTAGTGCTAGCATGTATAAAATTGCAAAATTTATAAGGCGACCACATAAAGTCACCGCATATGTGTGTAAGCTATCCCAACTGGACACTCCGGATTATATGTGTGGTTGATCCTCTACACATGGGGGGCCCTACTACAATTAAACTCTAATATTCTTTTATATAAGCATTCATACACAAATTTCAATGTATGATATATGCGCCTCCAATTTAGCATTTCTGTACCTCATTCAAATACTGACTTGAACATCAGAGTGTTAACATTTTAGCAGGTACTTTTCTCCTCCAAACGGAGGAATCACACCAATCATCATCAACCGTGAGCTCTACCAGCTGAACTTTCACCATTGAGACTATCATTTTTTAACGCCTCAATTCACTAACACAATTTTTTTTTGTGTTACGAGAGTTGAGTGTTTTAAAAGTATTGAGCTCAATTCTTGCTCATAATATATTGGGAAATTGCTAATATAACTCAGGTATTTTTATTATTGATGGTGGATCTGCAAGTGCACAGAATCGCAACCAAGTAATAAAGTGATAAGTTATCGTTCTCCACATGGATTGTGCCAGAATTACTAGTTTCGCTTAGGAATAGTTTTGCATTCGCTTTGTTGATTAGAGATAGTTGTGCGGGTAAAAGTGAAACATAGTGTTAGGGCCTCGTTGGTTATACAATATCGTTAGAACTTTTAGGGAGAGTTTGTCATCCATTTGAGTCTCACAAGACGCCAAAGATTAATCTCTGAAGTTGCGTGCGGAGGATATTCAGTTTACACTTAAAAAAATATTGGTTTTTGTATCCCTATAGACCGTAGGAGATCACTTGTTAAGAAGATTCGTCGTATGTTGAAGTTAGATTGGGAAGATAGCATTAAACTAATTAGTTGGCGAATACATTAGCCAATATGGTTGTTCCTTGATCTCTAGTTTTGTTTTTCTTATTATCCGAGTGCTTTTAGGCATATATTGTTAACAGATGTTTTTTATTTGGTTCTAATATTGTTAAACTGATTGCGAGTCCTTGAGAACGACCAAGGTTAACCACCTTGTACCCATTATTTTGAATTTATTTTGATCATGGAACGACAGTGATCACAAAACAAATAATGGTTTAACAAGTATAATTATAAAAAACTCTTGTAGATGCAACAATAATATTTTAGAAGAAATGTGTGTGTATTAAAAAAAATAATGAAATGTATTAAGAGAACTCTCAAAATCATAAAACTTGATTTAAATTAACGGGAGAGACTAAAAGAATAACATCTTTTGAATTTTGAGAAACTGAGTTCAAGCAAAAAAAACTTAATATGACTTAAACATATAAACCCAATAATTGGTAGAACTAAAATCTTATTTAAATCGTATTCATTTATTTTATAAATTGTTTTGATGCCTAGAATTTGGGTTTCTATGCAGTCGGTCCTCTAACGCGCCCATAACCTGCCCAATTATTGTGACTCGGCGGTTCGGCTGATATTGGAGCATAATCTATGAAGAAAAATCCAGAATCCAAATTATCTTCCACTTCTTTTATCTTAAACATTTCAGCATGTACTTCACTATGTTCTTGAGCTTTATTGGCATCTTCGCTACTTTGGTTGCTTCTTTCTTTTAATACTCTTGCTGCATAAAAAAATAAATAAACTTAATACAAACTAATTAACAATGAAATAACAAATTTTAAATTTTCTAAATCCAATGTTCTAATATTTTTTTAGCTATGGACATTTGAAGCAAAAAATTCCTCTAACTTGAATATGGATTGAGAAGCAGAGGAACACAAAAATCACAAGAAAACATTTGTTTTGTGAAGCAACCATCTTAAAACAATATAGACTTGCACGTTCTAGGACTATGATTTTTTTTTCCTCTTGTCTTGAATATACTATATGGATATCCTAACTTTAGGTCATATATATATATACACACACGCATTTTGGCAGCATCTTAGCTACCTAGTTAATTGGTGATTTTACTAAAAATGATAATAACATAAAATTTATGTAACTGGTAATATTACATTGAAATATTCAATGTTATAGCAATACATTGAGAATCATAGTAATATTACATCGAATATGTACACAAAAAAGAATTATACATTGAAATATTATTGTTTTACAAGGATACATTGAATATTATTTTTATTATTATTATTATAATTGTTACTATTTATTAGTTGGAAAATATTTATTACATTTAAATAGCCGTTGATATTTATCTATTTTTTACTTCTCTCATACTAGTGTTAGCATGGATAAAATTGCAAAATTTATAAGGCGACCACATAAAGTCACCGCATATGTTTGTAAGCTATCCCAGCTGGACACTCCGGATTATATGTGTGGCTGATCCTCTACACATGGGGGGTCCTACTACAATTAAACTCTAATATTCTTTTATATAAGCATTCATACACAAATTTCAATGTATGATATATGCGCCTCCAATTTAGCATTTCTCTACCTCATTCAAATATTGACTTGAGCGTCGGAGTGTTAACTTTTTAGCAGGTACTTTTCCCCTCCAAACGGAGGAATCACACCAATCATCATCAACCGTGAGCTCTGTAACACCCAAACCCATTTATTTAATAAAATTCTACCATTATAAATCTTTTCAAAATACGCGGCGGAAAAATCAAAGTTTATTATTATGAAAGTCATGGTTCGAGCATTACACTCTTCAATCATAATAATACTAATGTAGTTAATTAGTAAAAACGGTGTTTATACAAAATAATCCTCTTTATCAAAATGTATAGTTTTACAAATAAATATCGAAAGCCATAAAGACTCTATAGTCTAAATACAACCCTTTTCCCGTGTCACAATCAGAGCGGAGCTTCACCAAAGACTCGACATCGATAACCACAAAACCTGTTAATCTGGACCCCCAACGGTCCAGCACATAACACATAAAAGAGAGTTAGATAACATACTCAAAATATAAGTGTAAGTAAAACGGTACTTAAACACTTCTTCATAAAACATGCATAATCATACATTATACATATACATCACCATCATTCATGCATATGCATATATCATGCATATACTTCATTTATCAGCATACATCATTAACCTCATTCAATTATAAGCTACGAAAGGTTATAACCAAATATCAATCATAATTCATAAGATATTGAAGCCAATTACATTTAAAATCATCGAACAATCAACACATACATCAAGTCTAACACACATAGACAATTATCACAAATTCCAAACATATGTGTCACATATCAAATATCAAATAATGTACACATATCCTAATGCAATCTAATGCCACAATCTTCATGCTATGTCCCCTAGACATATCTAATGCATGTGGTACCATCTTCTTTATTAGAGTATCTCACCTCTAATATCCTTCTTTATCGGATAAATATAATCCGATATCCTTCTTTATTGGAATATCCAATATCACATATATTCATGAATGCATGTATGTATTTCATGAATTCACTCACAATAAATAGCATTAAGCTCTTCATTTACTAATGTGGAACACTATCCAACATTACTTCTTTATTAAGATAACACTATACCTTAATATCCTTCTTTATTAGAATAACAAAATCCTAATATCCTTCTTTATTAAGTTGATTAACACCTTAATATACTTCTTTGACATTTAAACAAACATCATCAATAATCATCACACAACATCAACAAATAATTGCATAAGAACACAATTAATCATACCATCAACATACATCGTTTATTACATACAATGTATTCACTTGCATTTTAACACAATACCAAAAATATAAGCTAATTGTATTAATCATGCACTATCTCACAAAACAAACTCCGGAATCGGAATCTACGCGAAAAATCGAGTAAAATGGGTTTCGGGTACATAAACCATCAAAAGTCAAAAGTCAACGGTCAACCAAAGGTCAACGCAGAAATTGACTGAGCTGAGCCAGGCTCGGAAAGAACAGAGCCAGGCTCAAGGACCAGCAAGCTCCCCAGAAAAGCTACGCCAGGCTCGGAGAAAGCTGAGCCAGGCTCAGGGACCTGCAAGCTACCCAGAAAAGCTACGCCAGGCTCGGAAAAAGCTGAGCCAGGCTCAGGACGCAGAGTGATTTCGAGTTTTCTTGAGCAAAGGCCAAATAATCACTTCTTTTCACATATAAGCACTTATTATGACCCAAAAACACACATACATCATTTACCACATTTATATATGATCAAAAAAACACTTAAGAACAACTTGTTACCATCTATAATCACTTATTTTATGATTCAAGACTCATTTTTTACAAAAACTCAAAATCTACTCATAAATCTCATTTTTCTTGTTATAAATCTCAAATGAGTTTGTATTCAAGTGCAACAAGCATATCCAAACACAAAAGGACAGTTCATTTCTCAGATCTACGTCATAAACATCGAAAAAGTAAAGATTGACACTTTTTCATCAAAACTCTCAAGAACACAAAGTTCTTGAGTTTAATCTGTTATAAAACTCGTTTTTTAACCATTAAATCCGTTCATTAATCATGTTAAAAGCATGTTAAACATATTAAGAACCTTAGGAACGATTTCCATCAAGAAAATCCGTTCTAAGCTAAAACGAAAATGGGGTGGAGGAAGTTCGGGTGAGGAGAAATCGACATTCTCCCCTTCCTCGAGTCACCCACGAATATGAAATCTACTCTCTTACCTGGATTCGAAGAAAACACGACGAAGATCTCGAATCCCTAGCTCTCCCCTTGCTCTAGCTCCTCAAGCTCTCTCTTCTCCTCTCAAGAACACAAGAACCATGAGAAATGAATTTCTCTCTCTCTTCCTTGCCCTTAATGGGCGCCCCCTCACACACACTCAAGGCCCATTGGGCCTCAAGCCCAATTGGCTTCGCCCAATAACACGTTAACTCTCACTACTCGTTTAATAACTAAAGTACTCGATAAATAACCCTAGTTATTAACTTAATTAAAATTCCACGTTAATAAAATATTTTAACACATAAAAATAATAATATGAAAATTGGGTCGTTACAACTCTCCCCCACTTAGAAGATTTTCGCCCTCGAAAATTACGCTACTAAAACAACTCCGGATAACTCCTGTATCCGACCCTCCAACGAAACACTCAAAACGCTACACATTACTAAGTTTGACAAAATTGGTTTATCCCATCCAACACAATTTTTGTCTATTTATCAACAAGAGATCAAGGACGGCCAGTTCCTCAATTTGTCGATAGATAGTCAACAATCATGATATCGGCATAAACCATTCTTATCAAACCGCTAAAACGTCAACTTCGCACGAAACATCCACAGACTCACATTCTACGGTACTCACAACTCTGCCCCAAAACAGGTACAACCAATCGAACACTCTCCGAAAGATACTTCCACAACTCCATAATTCTCATAAATCTTTGATTCCCTCATGAATCACTTAACTGTGCTACACCACTTATTCATATTCGAATCTTATTCCAACTTATCACTCGATATTTCAATTCCAACAATCACTTGATGACCAACATTCTCAAACTTCATTGACACATGCTAAAAACTACCGTCTCTAACCGTCAAATTCCTTTTCTCACATATCTCCAATCATTGAGTCGAATCTCGATACGACTATTCTATTCCCAAGTAATCTCTCAACCAATATTTGCATTCCTTGACGCAAACATTTTCCAATATCACTTCTCCGTAATCCTTTAGCAATTCGCTACTTCCAAATTAGACCACTGCCTAAAATTGGTTCTCCAAACAATCATAACCTCTATCTCGTTGATTCCAACAACATCTTCAATTCTCTCACACTCCATCTATCCATGTTCCCCATCATCTTGTATTGCAACAAGCACACTCTTCTCCGTTTATTCACTCATCGAATTAAATCCACAAAGCTCCAAATACTCGTCATATGATCTAATCCCATCCATTAAATTCTAATCGACCTTTGTCTTAGTATTCTTACTCATGACTCCTTGTCTAATCCCAATATGACATCTCTAGAAAATTTCCAAAATTCTCGTCCAAATACATTTTAAGTTATGCACCAAGTCACTACCGTTTCATCATCCATGATGAAACAATTTAAAATCCTTTACTTCATTGTCACCGATTGTGACCATACCTCATCAACATCCACGATGCATCTAACAAAACTAGTCTCTACCGACTCTTCCATTCCATGAATCCAAATTCCTTAGCAAATACTTACTCACTTTTATCTTGTGGGCACTACCAAATGCTCTCTGACACTTACCTTAGGCATCACCTTCAACTCCTTACTACATGTGCTCAAACACAACATCTACTCACATGTGCCTTTTCGCAAATTCTCACCTAACACAAGTCACTTCCAACATGACCTCCTATTACTCATTCTCTGCACGTTCTTCAACGGCTAACTTTCTTATTCTTCATCATTCAAAAATGATACCGCTCTTTTAGCTTCATCTCCACCTCTAGGATCTCTACGTTCTCGTTCAACATGTGACACAAATTGTCCGGTCATTATCCAAATCCAATCACTCTTTCTTCGACAAGCCTCTCACAAAATCTTTCGAATTGTTATCCTACTTCCATCTTCGAATAAACTCGACTACTCATACAATCCTTACTTCCAACGATTCAACAAACATACCAATCCTATTATGATATTTCTCAATTCCATTCTCATCTACTTTAAAACCTACTTCCTTTAATTTCCTCGATTAATTAATATCAACGGTTCACTGGTCTTCACATCTATATCTCTAGCTTCTCAAACTTCTTCCAGAAATCACTCACAGACTAAACTTAGAACTCCAAATTGTTCAACAAATTCAACCTACTACCATATGCACGACTCACGTAAAACTTCTTACTCAAGCATCCGCTACAACATCCGATCCACTTGGATGACAACTTACTTCAAAATCATCACCTCTCAAGAATCTTAATCACTCCATCTTCTTCATATTCGACTCCTTTCGATCAAATAGATACTTCATCTCTGGTCCACAAAACACGCCTCCATACTTTTAGTGCAACACACGATCTCCAACCGTTCCGATTACTCTTCATCTCACTTAACCAATCTCACCGACGCTCTTTCGGCTAAACACTTGGTCTGACAACTTCTCTTCTAGTTGTTTCTCACAACTTGTTGCTCTCATTCATTCCACTTAGAAACAACGTCGCCAATTCCTGAATATTCAGCTTCAAGAACATCTCTACTCATCTCATCTTCTCATGTTCGAAACATCTCGGAGGGATGCAATCTTCTCCCCCACTTATCTCAAACTCACTCGTACTCTTCCACTAGAACTCCCGGTGCTCACACCTAAAGGTTCTATCGTCTCTAAACATATTCTTCCCAAAAGAAGAAACTAGTATCGACATCGTTTACACGCATGTCGCATACAGGGACAAAACCTAACCCACGATACCTAAACACTTACACAAAATCATGCAAGCATCCAAGTAACCTATACTTCCTTCACTTTTCAAAGTTAGGAAATCGAAACAACACAAGAAAAATGATCATTGCATAGCAATAATTCATATTCACATTTATTCTAGTCCTAACAAACACAAGAAGACAAGAAACTCACATCCAATCAACTTAGGACACGACATCAACAAAATAAAATTCTTGTCTGGCTCCCTCGCTTAGCAAAAGCTAGCGAGTTCCCGGCGAGACAAGTCAAAAACATTCACAGGATATAGCAAGACTTAGCGAGACTCAGCGAGGTTCATTCTTCGCCTAGCGAGCACATCCAAAAATCTGGGTGCTCTGCTACGGCTTTGAACTTACGCTCACTAAACTCTCGTTTTCTCGACTCACTAATCCACAAAATCCAAAACATCAAGCATATAACATCATTATATACTTGAAAGTACAAATTAGAATCATGCATCACAATTACAACATAGAATTATGATGTCTTCATGTTTTTACTCATAAAACGCATAGCAATTCAAATGCCTAGTAATCATCTAGCACATGTTATAAACAAACATATAACAAACACATACCAGGACACATTAATATCCTATTCTTCTCACCATTTTGAAAATTAATTTTCACTCACTCAAAAGAAAATAACTCTATATTTTCACCAAAATCTTCAAGAAATAATATTAGTTTTTAAAATTATTTCAAATCATTACCACATGCAGTTTTATATCATGCCGGATCTTCACATGCAGTTTTACATCATGCCGGATCATCAACAATTAGCAATAAGCATCAATCCATCAAGTTTAAACTACAAAAAGGTTAAACTCTACGCATATACAACTATTATAAACATAGAAGTATAGCACTCACACCATTACTCAACAAAACAATGGATCTATTAATCCAATTCACACCACTCATAGTTCCTAAATGAACAACATAAGTGATTTCACAAATCAAACACAACAAAATTGTTAGACGAACGTGACTGACACACAATACTCACTTGGTCTGACTGCACAGACCTGCTCTGATCGACACATAACCCACACAGTCCGAAGACAACGGGGCTCTGATACCAATTGTAACACCCAAACCCATTTATTTAATAAAATTCTACCATTATAAATCTTTTCAAAATACGCGGCGGAAAAATCAAAGTTTATTATTATGAAAGTCATGGTTCGAGCATTACACTCTTCAATCATAATAATACTAATGTAGTTAATTAGTAAAAACGGTGTTTATACAAAATAATCCTCTTTATCAAAATGTATAGTTTTACAAATAAATATCGAAAGCCATAAAGACTCTATAGTCTAAATACAACCCTTTTCCCGTGTCACAATCAGAGCGGAGCTTCACCAAAGACTCGACATCGATAACCACAAAACCTGTTAATCTGGACCCCCAACGGTCCAGCACATAACACATAAAAGAGAGTTAGATAACATACTCAAAATATAAGTGTAAGTAAAACGGTACTTAAACACTTCTTCATAAAACATGCATAATCATACATTATACATATACATCACCATCATTCATGCATATGCATATATCATGCATATACTTCATTTATCAGCATACATCATTAACCTCATTCAATTATAAGCTACGAAAGGTTATAACCAAATATCAATCATAATTCATAAGATATTGAAGCCAATTACATTTAAAATCATCGAACAATCAACACATACATCAAGTCTAACACACATAGACAATTATCACAAATTCCAAACATATGTGTCACATATCAAATATCAAATAATGTACACATATCCTAATGCAATCTAATGCCACAATCTTCATGCTATTTCCCCTAGACATATCTAATGCATGTGGTACCATCTTCTTTATTAGAGTATCTCACCTCTAATATCCTTCTTTATCGGATAAATATAATCCGATATCCTTCTTTATTGGAATATCCAATATCACATATATTCATGAATGCATGTATGTATTTCATGAATTCACTCACAATAAATAGCATTAAGCTCTTCATTTACTAATGTGGAACACTATCCAACATTACTTCTTTATTAAGATAACACTATACCTTAATATCCTTCTTTATTAGAATAACAAAATCCTAATATCCTTCTTTATTAAGTTGATTAACACCTTAATATACTTCTTTGACATTTAAACAAACATCATCAATAATCATCACACAACATCAACAAATAATTGCATAAGAACACAATTAATCATACCATCAACATACATCGTTTATTACATACAATGTATTCACTTGCATTTTAACACAATACCAAAAATATAAGCTAATTGTATTAATCATGCACTATCTCACAAAACAAACTCCGGAATCGGAATCTACGCGAAAAATCGAGTAAAATGGGTTTCGGGTACATAAACCATCAAAAGTCAAAAGTCAACGGTCAACCAAAGGTTAACGCAGAAATTGACTGAGCTGAGCCAGGCTCGGAAAGAACAGAGCCAGGCTCAAGGACCAGCAAGCTCCCCAGAAAAGCTACGCCAGGCTCGGAGAAAGCTGAGCCAGGCTCAGGGACCTGCAAGCTACCCAGAAAAGCTACGCCAGGCTCGGAAAAAGCTGAGCCAGGCTCAGGACGCAGAGTGATTTCGAGTTTTCTTGAGCAAAGGCCAAATAATCATTTCTTTTCACATATAAGCACTTATTATGACCCAAAAACACACATACATCATTTACCACATTTATATATGATCAAAAAAACACTTAAGAACAACTTGTTACCATCTATAATCACTTATTTTATGATTCAAGACTCATTTTTTACAAAAACTCAAAATCTACTCATAAATCCCATTTTTCTTGTTATAAATCTCAAATGAGTTTGTATTCAAGTGCAACAAGCATATCCAAACACAAAAGGACAGTTCATTTCTCAGATCTACGTCATAAACATCGAAAAAGTAAAGATTGACACTTTTTCATCAAAACTCTCAAGAACACAAAGTTCTTGAGTTTAATCTGTTATAAAACTCGTTTTTTAACCATTAAATCCGTTCATTAATCATGTTAAAAGCATGTTAAACATATTAAGAACCTTAGGAACGATTTCCATCAAGAAAATCCGTTCTAAGCTAAAACGAAAATGGGGTGGAGGAAGTTCGGGTGAGGAGAAATCGACATTCTCCCCTTCCTCGAGTCACCCACGAATATGAAATCTACTCTCTTACCTGGATTCGAAGAAAACACGACGAAGATCTCGAATCCCTAGCTCTCCCCTTGCTCTAGCTCCTCAAGCTCTCTCTTCTCCTCTCAAGAACACAAGAACCATGAGAAATGAATTTCTCTCTCTCTTCCTTGCCCTTAATGGGCGCCCCCTCACACACACTCAAGGCCCATTGGGCCTCAAGCCCAATTGGCTTCGCCCAATAACACGTTAACTCTCACTACTCGTTTAATAACTAAAGTACTCGATAAATAACCCTAGTTATTAACTTAATTAAAATTCCACGTTAATAAAATATTTTAACACATAAAAATAATAATATGAAAATTGGGTAGTTACAAGCTCTACCAGCTGAATTTTCACCATTGAGACTATCATTTTTTAACGCCTCAGTTCACTAACACAATTATTTTTTGTGTTATGAGAGTTTAGTGTTTTAAAAGTATTCAGATCAATTCTTGCTCATAATATATTGGGAAATTACTAATATAACTTAGGTATTTTTATTATTGATGGTGGATCTGCAAGTGCACAGAATCGCAACTAAGTAATAAAGTGATAAGTTATCGTTCTCCACATGGATTGTGCCAGAATTACAAGTTTCGCTTAGGAATAGTTTTGCATTCGCTTTATTGTTTAGAGATAGTTGTGCGGGTAAAAGTGAAACATAGTGTTAGGGCCTTGTTGGTTATACAATAGCGTTAGAACTTTTAGGGAGAGTTTGTCATCCATTTGAGTCTCACAAGACGCGAAAGATTAATCTCTGAAGTTGCGTGCGGAGGATATTCAGTTTACACTTAAAAAATATTGGTTTTTGTATCCCTATAGACCGTAGGAGATCACTTGTTAAGAAGATTCGTCGTATGTTGAAGTTAGATTGCGAAGATAGCATTAAACTAATTAGCTGGCGAATACATTAGCCAATATGGTTGTTCCTTGATCTCTAGTTTTGTTTTTCTTATTATCTGAGTGCTTTTAAGCATATATTGTTAACTGGTGTTTTTAATTTGGTTCTAATATTGTTAAACTGATTGCGAGTCCTTGAGAACGACCAAGGTTAACCACCTTGTACTACTATTATTTTAAATTTATTTTGATCATGGAACGACAGTGATCACAATACAAATAATGGTTTAACAAGTATAATTATAAAAAACTCTTGTAGATGCAACAATAATATTTTAGAAGAAATGCGTGTGTATTAAAAAAAAATAATGAAATGTATTAAGAGAACTCTCAAAATCATAAAACTTTATTTAAATTAACGGGAGAGATTAAAAGAATAACATCTTTTGAATTTTGAGAAACTGAGTTCAAGCAAAAAAAACTTAATATGACTTAAACATATAAACACAATAATTGGTAGAACTAAAATCTTATTTAAATCGTATTCATTTATTGTATAAATTGTTTTGATGCCTAGAATTTGGGTTTCTATGCAGTCGGTCCTCTAACGCGCCCATAACCTGCCCAATTATTGTGACTCGGCGGTTCGGCTGATATTGGAGCATAATCTATGAAGAAAAATCTAGAATCCAAATTATCTTCCACTTCTTTTGTAACACCCCGTTTTTCAAAGCATAAAAAGGGGTATTATTTATTTTTTTTTTAAATCAACACGCTTAAATAAAATGGCGCGCGTGAACGCCCGCAGCTATCTCGGCAATTCGTCATTCAATAGAAAATAAATATAACATCAACACATTATATTACAGGGCTTCCTCGAAGCAAAGTGTGTACCTGAATAATTTACATACAACGGATATAGCAAGTTCATCAACCAAAAAGACACGAGTCATGAACCGAATATATCACAAGGCCCAACGGCACTAACATGTCTGAGTATAATGTATAAAACATACAGTCATCCCAAAATATAACCTAGGCCCTATGTAACGACCCATTTTTCGTATTCGTATATTTTATTAAATGTTATTTTATTTATTAATTGGCTTTTATTATTTTAGTGAGCGACGAATAATTATTTAGCTGAGCGTAAGTTATTAGACGCGAGAACCTTTGTTTTGGGCTTAATGGGCGTGAGAGGCCATTTGGGCCTAAGCCAATTGGGCTTGGTCCATGACAATAGAAAGTAGTATAAGTAGCAAGTCAAACCCATGAATAGTATCACAACTTGTTTTTCATGAGAAGTTAGAAGTTTGTAAGCTAGAGCTAAGCTAGGGTTTTGGCTAGGAGATTCACGAGCAAGAGAAGAGAGGAAAGGCTTGGATCATCATCTTTGCTAAGGTAAGAGATTAGAATTCATGATTCTTGAGTGTCAAGGAGAGGGGAGATTGTCTATGTCTCCATTCCCGAACTCTCCCACTCAATTTCTTTTAGACTTTTGATTAAGCTTTTGTATGTGAGTGTGATGTTCTTCATCATCACTTTGTATGTGTTAATCACTAGCTTAATTCCATGAAGAATATGTATGTATTTGAATCATGTTTGAAAAGTTTATGAAAGTTACTTAAAATCCAAGAAATTGGCATGATTTTGATTGTTTGATGTATTTGGATGTTTGGAAGGGATGATTAATGTTCCTTGATACCATATATGTTTGAAATTGCTGTTTATAAGAATTTATAACATGTTTGAATGAATTTTTGAGCTGAATCAATGTTAAACCGCCTTAGAAAACTCAAGAACAGATATTTTCTTTCTGGTGTAGTTCGCTACGAGAACCTGCTCGCCACAAGCTCGCTACCTGTTCGCCATGCACCTGTAATCCTCTGACGTAGTTCGCTGCAGCGAACTGAGCTTCGCTTAGCGAATAGTTCGCTACCTGTTCGCTACTGCTTCGCTTAGCGAACAGTACTAAACCTGCAACTTTTTGTTAATGGTTGTAAGTGTAATTAGGCACTTGTAACATGGTTTAAGGGTATCCTTACATGATTGTTGATACATGTTGATACTGTTAATGCTTATTGTTAATCGTTATATGATTGATAAACGTGTATGCAATTGAAGGTGTGAAAACACAAGAAGGGGGGGGTTGAATTGTGTTTTAGCTAAGTTAAAATTTTTTCAAGTTCTTAACTCAACTACGTTCGCAGCGGATAAATAACACAAATTATAACAAGAGAGAGAGAGAGAAATCACACAAGCACTTTATACTGGTTCCTCTCACAAAACGAGAGTAGTCCAGTCCCCTTGCACTTCCAAGGGAGTTCACTATAATCACACAAGATTACACCTGCTCAAGCACACAAGCAAGAGACTTCTCAACAATGCTCAAGCACACAAGCAAGAGACTTCTCAACAATGCTCAAGCACACAAGCTTAAGACTTCACACTTAAGCACACAAGCTTAAGTTTCTCAAGTAATAATAAAGTATATGAAAATATACAACAGCTCTTAGATGAACCTAAAGAGAGCAAATACAAATAGTACAGAGTATTTGGCTGAAGTGCAAAAACACTTGATAAAAGGTTCAGAGCTTGTATATCACAGAGTTCAGAGTTTGTTCAGCGCACGTTCAAATCTTGATAATTGTATATTTGTTGTAGCTGAAGCTTCTAGTATATATACCACTAGAAAAGAGTCGTTGCAAAAGGAGCCGTTGGAGTTGATAATCTTTTGTCTTCAAGCAGCCTGTCTTGATGCAGTTTGGTTGTATCCAAAACTAAGAAAGAGTTTCAGGTACTTTGACTACTGCAGAGAAGACTTTCCTTATTCAGCTAACAAAACTGAAGACTCACGTTCTCAAAAGAGGACAGACAAAACAGAGGTAGCTGGACTGATCAGACTTGAAAGGTCCTTTTCTTCATTGGTAGAAGAGTTGACTAGCAAAGGGAATCTTCACAGCTTTCAAAGAGATCTTCAGAGGTTGATGAAGCTTGTAGACAGACAAGAAGTTCTGAAGTCTTCATCCTCTGAATGTTGTAACTTCTGAAGTCCAACATCTTCTGAGCGCTTGTGAACTTCTGAATTCACATCCTCTGAACTTCACTCAGAGCTTATATGATGCTTATATCTGCGCACTCAAAATAAATTTTTAGTCCTTCCAATTGTTAATTAATACTTTGTTATCATCAAAACCTTTATAGATTTAGGGGCAAACATTTTTAAATCAATTTTGTTCCAACAATCTCCCCCTTTTTGATGATGACAAACATAAGTATTAATTGACAATTGTTGTTAAATTAACTTATCATGTTTCTCTTAGGTTTATGAGGTTTGCAAGCTCCCCCTAAGATTGATACTCCATAAAGTCTGAACTTTATGTTTTATCCATGATATTTTAATTTAGTATAAGATTAAGATGGTTTGAAATAAAACAAGTTTCATATCTTTCTTCAGAGCGAGAGGTTTGCAAGCTCTCCCCCTAAGTCTCATAAGGCTAAGTTAAAATTGCACTCTTAACTTATCCTTACTTATGAAATTTATTTTAGTTTCAACTAACTTAGTCTCCGCATTGAAATACGTAAAACAACTTAAAAGTAACAACTTTTAATTTAACGGATAAAAGCGAGATAAAAGCATAAAAGCGTGGTTTCAGTTTTGAACTTATCACTTATCAATTAATGCGTAACTACTCCCCCTTTTGTCATTATCAAAAAGTAAAAAAAAAGTTATATAATCAAGACAGTCAAAGAAGAAGAGTGGTTGTTACAAAGGTGAATTAATTTCAAAAACGAAAACCAACGCGCTCAAAAGTTTATAAAACGGAACAAGTTAACATGCCTGCTTCACGTAAAAACAAGAATAAACAAGTGAAGCAAGAGAGATTGGGAAGAATGAAAAGATTTAGTTTACGCATCGCAGAGTTTAAGAGAAAGAAGAACGAAGAGAAACGCGAAGACGATGAGAAAGATAAAGAAGACAACAAGAAACCACAAGAGTCTGAGATAATAATCATCTCATCAGATTCTGAAGCTGAAGAGAATGAAGATGATGCTGACTATGTTGAGTTCTTGGCTAGCTATGTTCCAGAAGAGGAACAAGAAGAAGAAGAAGAAGCACAAAACCCAGATCCCATAGAGATTTCATCAGAGGATGCTGAGGAGAAATCTGAGATTTCTTCTGAGTATTATCCATCTGATTAGGATTAGGTTGTCTTTTTCTTTTTCTTTTTACCAATGTACTCAACATGGTTAGAGCATTAATAAAAATTTTCGTTTTTAAAAAGCATCTTGTGTTCTTATGTGCTTATTTATCAAGATAATATAATTATCAAGAGAACATGAAATAAGTAATCAAGCAAAACGTAAACCAAACAACTTGAAATAGATAAACCAGAAAAAGTGTTCAGAAGATAAATAAAAAAAAAAAAAAAAAAAAAAAAAAAACTTAAAACAAGTGCATAGAATCCTAAGGTTTCTTAAGAAAGGCTAAGAGTTGGTCGAATTTATCATTCAAAGATCCCACGTTGGAAACCAGACCATCCACTTTGGATTCCAAGTTGAGGTGAGCTGTCCTTTGCCTTTCCAATCCTTCTTGCTGCTCCCTCAGAGCTTCGTGAAAGATCTGCAACTGATTACCAATAACAGGAGCTTGATCTTGAACCAAAGGCGCTTGTTCTTCAATCAAAGGTGCCTTGCCTTTATCAGAGGGTTCACCTTCCTCTGGGTAATCAATCATCAGGACATCATCCTGGTTCAGCACATTCAGTACATCCTCTTCTGTGGCATCCTCATTATGTAGTTCATTTGCCAACTCGGCAACTCTAGCAGCGGCTTCTTCTAACCTTTCAGACTCAGACCTCTGAGCTTCAAGACTCTGAAACAGCTTGGAGTCTATCCAGATGACTTTGAAAGCGTTCAGACGTTGTTCAACAGCAGCAATTGCTTCCAGCTTGGCAAGTTCAAATCCAGCATGATTAAACGTGGTCAACCTTTTCAATTCAGCCCTAGCCAGACTTTCCCTCATGAAGCTTATCACATCCAAGTCTCTTCTTCCAATCACAGCCTTAATTTTCTCAGCAGCACCATCCAAAGCATTGCAAATCCTTGCCTTAATGCTTGAAACTTCCAAGTCCACATCAGAAGGACAAACTAGAAACCTGTCCTTAAGCAAAGATAATCTAACCAAGTCTTCATGAAACTGAGTGGATAGATTACTAAACGGGTTAGATGATGAGGGTGAAGGATTGGGAATGGTAGAGAGAGTAGGTGTTTCAGTAGCAGGGTTGTCAATAATCACAACTTCTGCGGCTGAAGGCTTGGGAGCACAAGTGTGAATATGCTCAGGAGAAGCATGTTCAGCACTTGGATGAGGATGGGGTTCAGGGGTTGGTTCAGATGATGAGATGTCAGAAGTGGATTCAGGGTAAATATGCTCAGGAGATGGTTCAGGAGATTTATGGTCAGGTGTTGGTTCAGGAGCAATTTGTTCAGGGGTGGTGTTAGGAGATCTAAGTGGAGAAGGTTGTTTGATAGGAGAGGTTGGTTCATCATTTGGAATATCTGGTTGAGGTTCAGATGGTGGAATTTCAGGTTGAGGTTGAGGTTGAGGTGATTTAGGTTTAGGAGGTGAGCTAGATTTGTGTTGAGTTTCATGAGAAGGAGGGTGATTATTGAGAGGGTCAGGGCTCAGATGTTTTTCTAGTTCAGATAGGGGGTTATCAGAGGTTGGAATATCAGAGGTTGGTAAAATAGTTCTGAGAGGTTTGGTGTAACCTATTCCAATCTCATTTTCATTAAAGACAAACTTCGTAGACTTACCTTTATCTTTGGAAATAGGAGCAGGTCTTTTCCTCAAACGAGCAGCCAGAGTCGCTTCATCAGATTCAGTCTCATCTTCTGACGTAGATCCTTCAGATGACCTGTCTTCCTCAACAACAATAGGCTGTTTGGAAGCTCCTTCAGCAGCCTTGTTTGCAGTTTCTTCATGCTTCCTCTTAGTCCTTTGCTCAGCCATAGATTGTTCAACTTTAACTTTCTTCTGAGCCAAAAGATCTGGCTTAGGTAGATCCTCTTGAGTTCCAGCCTTTCTCTTTTGCTTCCTAGAAGGATTATACAGATTTGCAGGGGCAGGAGGAACCATACTCCTATCAACAACAAAACCTTCTTGTCTGAGCACTTCTAAGTAGTCCTGAATCACATGCTCAGCATCAGCTTCAGATATAACTGGATAGCCTTCTACATACAGACGATCTTCAAGCCTAACAGAGAACTCTTGTGGGGGAGCAACAGGCTTAGATGCAATCAAACGCATCTTGGACAGAAAACTAGCGTTCAGAATCTCTGGATAAAACTTCTTCTGAACCAATTCTGGGTGGAATTTCCTTAAGTTTTGAACAACATGACCTTGATGCAGAAGGTCTGACAACAACCTAGGATAAACTATAGTAGTTTTCCTCTGAGATTTACTTGCAAAAATGGCTTCACAAATCCTTTCAAAAAAGTAATCTCCAAGATTAACCTTCTTTCCTGTCAGAAGGAAATACAGCAGATGACGATGAGTCCAGGAGATTGTATCAGTCCCACCAACCCTTGGACTGATAGCTGCTAAGATGATCTTGAAAAGAACTCTACATTCATCAGTCAAACCCTTGACTTTCCCTTTTAAGGAGAAGTCTGTGCAAATGAGATGCAGAAGATCATCTCTGTATCTTGTATCCTTTTCAAACACATCTAACTCTATCCCAGAGTTAGGTAGACCAAGAAGAGCATTGAAGTGGATAGGCGAGAGTGCCATGTTCATCCCACAGATATTTGACCTAATCTGTACACCTGTATAATCCAGCAAACCCATTTCCTTCCTAGTTTTACCCTTCAGACTAGGATTCCTTTCTATTGCAGCAAGCTCTTCCTTCTTAGCTTCATGCTTATCAAACACCTTTGCTTTCATCCAAAATTTCTTCAACAAATCTGGATAAATGGGACCATTAAGCATGTCGAAGTACTTATCCCATCCCTGAGTGATAAAGTACTTTTTAACATCAAACCCATTAGCTTGTAGACCGTCGAAATCAACCATCTTCTCTGAAAGAAAAGTGAGTTCAGATTCTGGAAACTCCATCTCGTTCCCAACGATCTGAAGATTTTTGAATATAAACGGTGGAATCCTTTTTGACGAAGAAGACGAAGCACCAGCCATTGTTGGAGATTAGGGTAAGGTTTGGAAAACTAACGAGAGAGAAAGAAAGTGTGTTGGAGGTTTAGAGAGAATATGAAAGTGTAGGTTGTGAAAGTGAATAGTGTGCAAGTGTATTGTGTAAGTTTTATTTAAATGCACACAGTTAACACGAAAATAGCAAATTTGGGAAGTTACGCTAATTGACAGAAAGTTGAATACCAAAAATCATCATTAACCACCCACTACCTGACACACGTAGACCACGTGCAGAAATTTACTCGGTAACTGCTATTTTAATGGACAACTGTTCAGCAGTGAATACTAAACGTTTCCCACTTAAATAGTTCAGAGCCTCTGAGTTATTTAAAATTCTCTATCAGAGTTAGGTACTTCAGAGCTTGTGTTTCAGATGATCTGAATCATAAGTTCTGATATAACCTCTTACACTTTAATTGCCAAAAAAAATTTTCATTCAGAGATTGAAAACATGTTCAGATGTTTCTTTATAAAATCAAATCTTTCAACGGATAAAGCTTTAGTAAATATATCAGCCCATTGATTTTCAGTATCAACAAACTTAATATCTATAATGCCTCTCTGAACATAATCTCTGATAAAATGGTGTTTAATTTCAATATGTTTGGCTCTAGAGTGTAGAATAGGATTTTTAGATAAATGAATGGCTGCAGTATTATCACAATATAAAGGAATATTGTTACTGCTTACCTGATAATCTTCTAACTGATATTTTAGCCAGAGTAGTTGTGTACAACATTTAGCTGCTGAAATGTATTCTGCTTCTGCTGTAGACAAAGCTATAGTAGTTTGTCTTTTACTAGCCCAGGAGATAAGGTTTTCACCAACAAATTGACAATTGCCACTTGTGGATTTTCTTTCAATTTTATCTCCAGCATAGTCAGCATCACAGAATCCATTTAGCACATAATCATTGGATTTCTTATAGAGAAGTCCAAGATTAGTTGTTCCTTTCAGATACCTAAAGATTCTCTTTACAGCTGTAAGATGAGATTCTCTAGGATCTGACTGGAATCTTGCACATAAGCAAACACTGAATAAAATATCTGGTCTAGAGGCTGTCAGATAGAGTAAGGAACCAATCATACCTCTGTAGACCTTTTGATCTACCTTTCCTTCATCATCTGACTTGCCCATGTTGGTAGTTGGATGCATAGGAGTGTTCATTATCTTGCAGTCATCTAGATTGAATTTCTTCAGAAGTTCTTTAGTGTATTTTGATTGATGAACATAAGTTCCTTCCTTCTTCTGATTGATTTGAATTCCAAGAAAGAACTTCAACTCTCCCATCATGCTCATTTCAAATTCATCCTGCATTATCTTAGAAAAATTCTTGCACAAAGCAGCATTAGTTGAACCAAAAATAATATCATCAACATAAATTTGAATAATTAAAATGTCTTCTTTGATTGTTTTTCTAAAGAGTGTGCAATCAACCTTTCCTTTTTCAAAACCTTTTTCAAGAAGGAAATTACTGAGTCTATCATACCAAGCTCTTGGAGCTTGTTTCAGACCATACAGTGATTTCTTCAGTTTAAAAACATGTTCTGGGTTTGAGACATCTTCAAAACCAGGAGGTTGCTTAACATACACTTCTTCAGAAATGAAACCATTTAAGAAGGCACTTTTAACATCCATCTGATACAAGGTTATTCCATGATTAACAGCATAAGATAGAAGTAACCTGATTGCTTCAAGTCTAGCAACTGGTGCAAAGGTTTCAGTATAGTCAATCCCCTCTTGTTGACTATAACCTTGTGCAACCAATCTAGCCTTGTTTCTTACCACTTCACCTTGTTCATTCAGCTTGTTTCTGAATACCCATTTTGTTCCAATAATGTTCTTGTGTGAAGGCTTAGGCACTAGAGTCCACACATCATTCCTTTGAAATTGATTCAGCTCTTCTTGCATTGCTACAATCCAAGCATCATCTTTCAGAGCTTCATCAATCTTTGAAGGTTCCATCATTGAGATAAGACCAACTAATGATTCCTCATTTCTCAGTTGAGATCTTGTCTTCCTTGGACTATCTTTGTTGCCTAATATCAGTTCCTCTGGATGTGATGATTTATATTTGAAAGTATTTCTTGGAGGCTCATCATCTTCAGACTCATCAACATCAGGTTCAGCAGTTGCTTCAGTTCTTTGTTGTTCAGAGTCTGTAGGAACTGTTGTATTCAGAGGTTCTTCAGAAAATGGATGTTCTGAGTAGTTTGGAATATCTGAATATTGATCCTCTGATACCTGAAATCTAGACAAACCTTCCACAAGCTCTGACACTTGGTCAGGCTCTTTGTCATCAAATTTGACATGCATACTTTCTTCCACAGTGTGTGTTTCAGAAATATACAGTCTGTATGCTTTTGAGCGTTCAGAGTATCCTATAAAAATACCCTTATAACCTCTAGCATCAAATTTCTTTAGATGGACTTTGTTATTTAAGATGTAACACGTACATCCAAACTGATGAAAATAAGAAATATCAGGTTTTCTTCCTTTGAACAATTCATAAGCAGTTTTGTTCAACTTAGATCTGATATAGATTCTATTTTGAACATAACATGCTGTGTTTACAGCTTCTGCCCATAAAAACTTTGCTACATTTGTTTCATGCATCATGGTTCTGGCCATTTCTTGCAGAGTTCTATTCTTCCTTTCTACAACCCCATTTTGTTGAGGTGTTCTAGGAGAAGAGAATTCATGCAAAATGCCATATTTTTCACAAAAGTGTTCAAAAGGTTCATTTTCAAATTCTCCACCATGATCACTTCTAAGTTTTAAAATAGTGTAGCCTTTTTCATTTTGAATTTGTTTGCAGAAGATGCTAAACTCATCATAAGCTTCATCTTTTGTTCTTAGGAATTTTACCCAAGTCCATCTACTGTAATCATCAACAATTACTAATCCATACTTCTTTCCATTGATAGAGGCAGTGTGAACTGGCCCAAAAAGATCAATGTGAAGAAGTTCCAATGGTCTTGAGGTAGAGACAATGTTCTTAGGTTTAAAAGAAGATTTTGTAATCTTTCCTTTTTGACATGAACCACAAAGTGTGTTTGAGTGATATTTGATTTTAGGTAAACCTCTGACAAGGTCAAGCTTACTAAGCTTAGAGATTAACCTCCAGTTAGCATGGCCTAACCTCTTATGCCAGATCCATTTTTCTTCACTCAAGGTCAAAAGACACATCACTTTTTGTTCATTCAAATCAGAAAGATTAATTTTATAAACATTGTTCTTTCTCAGGCCTTTGAATATCATGGAGTTATCAGATTGTTTAGACACAGTACATGATTCCTTATTAAAGACAACTACATAACCATTGTCGCAAAATTGACTTATGCTCAATAGGTTATGTTTGAGTCCATCTACTAACCAAACATCATTAATAGATAGGGAAGAATTACCTACTGTACCTGTACCTATTATCTTTCCTTTCTGATTTCCTCCAAAGCCAACAGAACCTCCTTCTTTCATGGTTAGCTTGGAAAACAGTTGTTTGTCACCAGTCATGTGCCTTGAACACCCACTATCCAGATACCATGAGTGTTTCATGATATTTCTTTGAGTGGCAGGCTGTATGAGAAACAACTTTAATCACTAAGATGGAACTCTTTATCACAGTTAATGATAAAGTCATCCCAATATTCTTCCTCTTCATTTATCAAGTTCTGATTGTTAACTTGAGAATTTGTCAGCCATTGGTCTAGGACATAAGCCCTTCTTCCTTTGCATAGGACTTGTTTCCATACTCTAGGTAGGACATATCCTTTCCTAGTTGGTAAATCTGAATGATACATAATTTCAGCTTTTGGTACCCATCTTCTGGGTCCACGCTTGTTAGTCCACAAATGTTTACTGTGTTGTTGAGTGTGAGAGAAAGATTTTGGTTTGGAATAATAACTCTTTTGAAAATGTTTCTTAGTCTGAGTTCTGTTATTATTCCAGGACTTGGATTGTTTATGCTTCCAGAGTTTGTATTTATCACCAGTCCATTGATTTGACTGGTTATATTTACTGACTCTAGAATCATAAATAACCTTAGTCCTATGTTGCCTCTGAGGTTTGAGGTTTGACTTTCTTTTAAGAATTTCTGAGCCTTTAGGTTGACTTTTCTCATGAACTAGAATTCCTCTGGTTCCAGAAGTTGAAGCCTCAGATTTTGAAACTTTCAGAACATCTGAACTAATACTGTCAAGTTCTGAATAGCTTTTATCTTCTGAGCTTTTCTTCCCAGATCCTGAGGAACTTGGTTCCTCTGAGTTGTCATTTCCCAAATCTCTCAGATTATTGTCCTCATCTTCCAGAGTACCAAATTTCTTTCCTTCTTCACTCTGAGGTACAACATAGTAAACCCAAGATTTTCCAACCTTTTTGGGATAGGTCTTTAGCTTTGAATATGTTCTACCATATTCATAGCCAAGTCCTTCTCCTCTATGTCTTAAAACATTATAAATTCTATTAGCAGCTTTGCTCTTCCCAAGGTTGAGATGCACAAACTGTTGAAGAGCTATTTCCTGCTCATCAATAGGTTTGTGACAAACAGCACAACCCTTTTCAAAGTCATTTACTCTATTCAGAGTTTCTTGATACAGACCTTGAAAATGTTCTGCTTGTTCAGTCAGAGTGTTAAGCTTTTCTTGTAAAACTTTTTGTTTACTTAGCACTCTGAGATGTTTCTCAATGACCTTGTTAAGTGCAGTTATAAGTTGAGATTTAGAGCAGTCAGAAAATACCTCATCAGTTACTTCAGAATCTGATTCTGATTCTGATTCATCGTCTGAGTCTGCATCTGAGTCAGCTGAAGCCATCAGGGCTAGATTTGCCTCTTCTTCTTCCTCAACTTCTTCCTCAGATGATAGCTCTTCAAAAGTAGCCATCAGACTCTTTTTCAATTTGCTCTTGAATTGTTGCTTCTTTGAACTGTATCTTTTGCTTTTGTCTTTAGCAGACATTTCTGGACAATCAGCAATAAAGTGTCCTGGCTTCTTACAGTTGAAGCAGTTCTTCTGATCATCCTTTTTGCTGACAAAATTTCTGGAGCTGTTACCTCCTCTGAAATTTCTTTTGTTAAATCTGTTCCATTGCTGAAACTTGGTGAATAAAGCAAACTCATCCTCATTCATCTCATCCTCTTGACCATTGTAACACCCAAACCCGTTATTTAATTAACTCTGCCTTTATAAAATCTTTTTCGAAAATACGCAGCGGAAAAATTGAAAATCTGATTTATAAAGCGCTGGTTTGAATATCACAAACTTCATTCAAAGATAATACTAATACATTTATCTAGTAAAATATTCGAATGAACTAAAAACAAAACCTCGCATCGAACGATGCGTTATTAGTTATACAAAACGGATACTTTTCAAATGAAAGCTTAAGACCAACAGAGTATACTAAGAGGACTACATGCGTATACATATAAAAACCCCTTTTTCCCGTGTCTCAATCAGAGCAGAGCTTCACCATTGCACTCGGACGAGGCTAACACATTACCTGTCAACCTGGACCCCCAAAGGTCCAGCAATTAACACAAAGCAGAGAGTTAGAAAACATAAACATAAATATAAGTGTGAGTAGTATACTACACACTTCACACGCTATCATACATTTCTAACTCACGCACATACATCGTCAAATACGACTACCAATTAATCATTCATTTACAAACACACCAATCATATAGTTTCACGTCTTCTCGGACACTACCAAAGTGTACATTTTATAGTCATGACGGACTCTACACTTGTTCATTTTATAGTCATGACGGACTCTACATTTGTTCATTTTATAGTCATGACGGACTCTACTCATATACCAAGACATGGCAACAATCACAGTATTAAACAATTAGTAAATACCAAAGCTTAACACATACGGAAAACACATTACAATCCGATCAGATAATGTCACATAACAATTATCAAATACATGTGCATTTACCCTAATGCATCTAATGCCAATTATCCAATGTCATGTCATCCCTAGACACGACTAATGCATGTGGTACCATTTCCACGTTGTTCAGATTTCAGTCATGACGGACTGTTCAGATTATAGTCATGCACGGACTGTTCAGATTATAGTCATGCACGGACTGTTCAGATTATAGTCATGCACGGACTCTACATCAGTTTTACATCGTTGCTGGATGGTGTCAGTTTTAGATCATGCAGGATCATCATCAATACAGTTTTAAATCATGTCGGATCTCGGTTATCATCAACCATCTCACTCATAAAGAGGAGTCTCACAGTTTTATATCATGTTTGGATATGGGCTCCAGATCTCGGATAACATAATCCCATCTTCGGCCACTTTTCATAAACATAATCTATTTTCATCAATTATTGGAATTCACATGATTCCCATAACACAATTATTCATGAATGCATGATTACTTTTAAACACATCAAATACATGACGCTATCTAGCTCGAAGCTATTCATTCACTGATGCGGAAACACAATTCCAACATCTAACACATTAGGATAACACAATATCCTATCACTCAAATCATAATTATTCACATGATAATTATCTGCATAACCATTTTTATACACATAAGTTTCATTTACACTTATGTCATAAAACACACATCATTTCCTTAACATTGCAAATTAATGCTAAAACATAAACATAGTCACTTGAACTACAAGTCATTGCATACGCGTGCGAATCATATAACGATTAACAATAAGCATTAACAACATCAACATGTATCAACAAACATGTAAGGATACCCTTAAACCATGTTACAAGTGCCTAATTGTACTTAAAACAATTATCAAAAAGTTGCTGTCACAGTGCTGTTCGCTGAGCGAATCCGTAGCGAACCCGTAGCGAACACGTAGCGAACACGTAGCGAACCCGTAGCGAACACGTTCGCTGTAGCGAACAGGTAGCGAACTACATCAGAGGGTTGCAGGTACATGGCGAACAGATAGCGAACCCGTAGCGAACTTATTCGCTAAGCGAATCCGTAGCGAATCCGTAGCGAACTTATTCGCTGAGCGAATCCGTAGCGAATCCGTAGCGAACTACACCAGAAATATCTGTTCTTGAGTTTTCTAAGGCGGTTTAACATTGAATCAACTCAAAAATTCATCCAAACATGTTATAAATTCATATAAACAGCCATTCCAAACATATATGGTATCAAGGAACATTAATCATCCCTTCCAAACATCCAAATACCTCAAATAATCAAAATCATGCCAATTTCTTGCAAAATAAGCAAAGTTGCATAAACATGCAAATCATTGATCAAACATCTACATATTCCCATTTTCAACTCCCCAAAGTTGTTTACCTCATCTACCATGAGTTCACTACACATGTTAGGATCAAAAGAATCCATTTTCCATTAAGAAAATCACCCACAAAACCCACAAGAAAATAGAGTGGAAAGAGTTTGGGAATGGAGGAATCGACATCCTCCCCTCTTCCGAATCACTCACGAATATGTAATCTAACTCTCGTACCTTAGCTCGACGAATCCACAAGCTTGCTCTTCTCTTTCTCTCCCACGAGCTCTCCCTCTCCCTCATGAGCTCCTTGCCCTAGCTAAGCTCTTCAACTTCTCATGGATTGCAACTTATGAGACTATTCATGGTTGACTTGGCTACTTATAGCTCTCTCTCTATTCTCATGGATCAAAGCCCACTTGGCTTAGGCCCAATGCCTATTCCACGCCCAAAGGCCCAAACAACATAACTTCTCGCTCATTAACTTACGTTCTCGCTAAATGATTATTCGCCGCTTAATAATTTAATTATAAATCACGCCCTCGCGTAATAAAATAATTAAATAACGAATACTAAATTTTGGGTCGTTACAACTCTACCCCCCTTAAAAGATTTTCGCCCTCGAAAATTACCCGACTAAAACACAACTCCGGATAAACTCCCTCATCCGACTTGCTAATTCCCAACTTGCATTCTAACCAACGGGTTTTCTAGTCATAATACCTTAACCGATACGGTCTCTTACACAAACTCCGATTCAAATTCACACTTCTTCCGGATTCGTACCAACAAAACATACAAACTCCAAACCAAACCAAGTTTGACAAAATCAGTCAATCCCAATCGACACAATTTCGTCTACTCATCAACAATAGATCAAGGACAGCTAATCCCTTGATTTGTCGATAGATAGTCAACAATCGTGATGATGGCATAAACCATTCTCATCAAACTACTTAAAACTTTAACTTAACCTCTTACGGTACTCGCAGCACTACTCCAAAACAAAACCACTCCACTCGAAATACTCCGAAAGACCCTTCCGTTGCATACTTCACAACTTTCCAAATTCCATAAGTTCTCAACTGCGTCGAATCTCACTCCAACCATTCATTCGGTAGCACAACTCCTACGCTCATCTGCTGTCTAACTTCTCAAATTTCTTAACACATGCCAAAAATATACTATCCAACCGTCAAATTCTTTTTCCTTGCAATTCCCCAAATCATTGCGTCGAACATTCAACATAACTGTTTTATTTTCCAAATAATCTCTTATCCAATTTCTGACTTCCTTAACATGACCTTCCCGATATCATTTCCTGTCGAAATATTCTTATCCAAAATATTACCTTAAGTCACTCGTCGACTCACTATCATCCCACCGTTCACGACGAAAATATCCATAATCATTTATTTCCTTCCCACATGGTATTACTATACTATTCCCATAGATACGATGTGTCCGACATCTCTAATCTCCACCGACTTTTCCATTTCATAGTTAACTTTTTCCAATTGCTACAAAACATCATTTGACACTTACTTTGAGCATTGCTTCCAAATTCTTAATACACATTTTCCAAACACAACAATCACTTATGTGTGAGATAGTCCTTTCCGCAAATTCTTACTTGACATAAGTCACTTTCTTACGTCTCTCTAATACTCGTGCTCGACACGTTTCCAAAGGCTAACTTTCTTATCCCTAAACATCCAAAGGTAACACTTCGCACTTAGCTTCTCAAATCCTTCCAAGAAATGACCACTCGGTTCAAACATACTCAACCTTTACAAATCCTTCCTAGGCTCTTCTTGATCACCTAGTAATTCTGTATTTAAATCTCAGCTACTATCAAAAGTTGATTTCCAAACAACCATGATCTCCGTCTTGTTGATTCCAACACAACTCTCATCAGATTCCTCTGAAAACTTTTCATCAACAAAGCTTCCATCTTTATCACTCTTCCTCCTCTTTGAGGATGAACCATCAAGTGAAAGACAACCAAACAATGGAACATTCTTGCTACGAGTTCCGCTAGAAACACCACCAGTCCCACTTATTGTAATCGGGTTTTTGGTTCCCTAACCACACCTTCCATCCTTGACATCAATCTCCCACTTAACTTAACCCTCAAGGTACCCACCATTCGCATACTCGTCGTATGATCATCACTAGGTTTTCTTACCCTTGACGCACACGTCTTCCCGTTTCCCAGCAACGGTTTTCACTTAACATTTCAATCTGCTCCATCGTCCCCCAATGGCCACATTCTCCCTACGGCTAAACAACTTCATTCCGACTCACTCCGAAATGATCATCTGATACTTCCTCCAAAGTATTCTCCAAATAAGAACTCCACTTCGAACAATGCTACTCAATTTTAAACAATCCACTTCAAGAACATCTCTATTCGTCCTTACTTCTCGCGTTCGAAACATCTTGGAGAGACAAAATCTTCTCCCCCACTTATCTCAAACCCACCTTTACACTTCCACTAGAACATCCGGTGTAAGCACCTAACCGTCCTATCGATTCCAAATATATTCCTCTCAAGAGAAATCTAATACCGACAGCATTCACATGCATGTCGTATGCAAAGGGTAAACATAAGGTAAGATATCTAAGCATCTACTCAAAACCCCGGTGCAGTCCTCTTGACATACACACCACTGCAAAATACATAAACACACTATTCCCGTCTATGCTAACGTAACAACCTACATAACAACTAGCATACATAATTACTACCACATGTCTATACATATATTTATAACTAAACTATATGTAAGACAATGAAACATCCATGTACACAAGACATCGAGTCAAGTACATGCATTACATTTCGTTTGTCCGCATACTTACAACATCTACTCAAACATGTATAAAACATAGCATGTTCTCAAACAAGTTCCCATCATGAGAATACATTCACATAGTTCAATTAAAGAACCACACTAAGTACTAGTAATCAATCTACCACATGTTATAAACAAACATATAACAACACACATTAGGATCTACTTACATCCTACTCCTTTCTCACTCTAGTGAAAAATTCATTTTCACTTACTCAAAAGAAAATAATCTTATATTTTCAACAAAATCTTCATCACATGCAGTTTTACATCATGCTGGATCATCAACTGTTAGCAATAAGCATCTACAAACCAAAAGTTCAAACCACACAAATTTTTAAAACTTAAGCATAAAAATACTCAACCACTACTTGACTTGATAACTTATAACAATGATAAGTATCAATCGCATCAAGTACACACAACAAGAAAAGACAGACACAACTGGCACACACGCTCACTCGATCTGACTGCACAGACCGGCTCTGATTGACACACAACCTCACAGTCCGAAGACAACTGCTCTGATACCACTTTGTAACACCCAAACCCGTTATTTAATTAACTCTGCCTTTATAAAATCTTTTTCGAAAATACGCAGCGGAAAAATTGAAAATCTGATTTATAAAGCGCTGGTTTGAATATCACAAACTTCATTCAAAGATAATACTAATACATTTATCTAGTAAAATATTCGAATGAACTAAAAACAAAACCTCGCATCGAACGATGCGTTATTAGTTATACAAAACGGATACTTTTCAAATGAAAGCTTAAGACCAACAGAGTATACTAAGAGGACTACATGCGTATACATATAAAAACCCCTTTTTCCCGTGTCTCAATCAGAGCAGAGCTTCACCATTGCACTCGGACGAGGCTAACACATTACCTGTCAACCTGGACCCCCAAAGGTCCAGCAATTAACACAAAGCAGAGAGTTAGAAAACATAAACATAAATATAAGTGTGAGTAGTATACTACACACTTCACACGCTATCATACATTTCTAACTCACGCACATACATCGTCAAATACGACTACCAATTAATCATTCATTTACAAACACACCAATCATATAGTTTCACGTCTTCTCGGACACTACCAAAGTGTACATTTTATAGTCATGACGGACTCTACACTTGTTCATTTTATAGTCATGACGGACTCTACATTTGTTCATTTTATAGTCATGACGGACTCTACTCATATACCAAGACATGGCAACAATCACAGTATTAAACAATTAGTAAATACCAAAGCTTAACACATACGGAAAACACATTACAATCCGATCAGATAATGTCACATAACAATTATCAAATACATGTGCATTTACCCTAATGCATCTAATGCCAATTATCCAATGTCATGTCATCCCTAGACACGACTAATGCATGTGGTACCATTTCCACGTTGTTCAGATTTCAGTCATGACGGACTGTTCAGATTATAGTCATGCACGGACTGTTCAGATTATAGTCATGCACGGACTGTTCAGATTATAGTCATGCACGGACTCTACATCAGTTTTACATCGTTGCTGGATGGTGTCAGTTTTAGATCATGCAGGATCATCATCAATACAGTTTTAAATCATGTCGGATCTCGGTTATCATCAACCATCTCACTCATAAAGAGGAGTCTCACAGTTTTATATCATGTTTGGATATGGGCTCCAGATCTCGGATAACATAATCCCATCTTCGGCCACTTTTCATAAACATAATCTATTTTCATCAATTATTGGAATTCACATGATTCCCATAACACAATTATTCATGAATGCATGATTACTTTTAAACACATCAAATACATGACGCTATCTAGCTCGAAGCTATTCATTCACTGATGCGGAAACACAATTCCAACATCTAACACATTAGGATAACACAATATCCTATCACTCAAATCATAATTATTCACATGATAATTATCTGCATAACCATTTTTATACACATAAGTTTCATTTACACTTATGTCATAAAACACACATCATTTCCTTAACATTGCAAATTAATGCTAAAACATAAACATAGTCACTTGAACTACAAGTCATTGCATACGCGTGCGAATCATATAACGATTAACAATAAGCATTAACAACATCAACATGTATCAACAAACATGTAAGGATACCCTTAAACCATGTTACAAGTGCCTAATTGTACTTAAAACAATTATCAAAAAGTTGCTGTCACAGTGCTGTTCGCTGAGCGAATCCGTAGCGAACCCGTAGCGAACACGTAGCGAACACGTAGCGAACCCGTAGCGAACACGTTCGCTGTAGCGAACAGGTAGCGAACTACATCAGAGGGTTGCAGGTACATGGCGAACAGATAGCGAACCCGTAGCGAACTTATTCGCTAAGCGAATCCGTAGCGAATCCGTAGCGAACTTATTCGCTGAGCGAATCCGTAGCGAATCCGTAGCGAACTACACCAGAAATATCTGTTCTTGAGTTTTCTAAGGCGGTTTAACATTGAATCAACTCAAAAATTCATCCAAACATGTTATAAATTCATATAAACAGCCATTCCAAACATATATGGTATCAAGGAACATTAATCATCCCTTCCAAACATCCAAATACCTCAAATAATCAAAATCATGCCAATTTCTTGCAAAATAAGCAAAGTTGCATAAACATGCAAATCATTGATCAAACATCTACATATTCCCATTTTCAACTCCCCAAAGTTGTTTACCTCATCTACCATGAGTTCACTACACATGTTAGGATCAAAAGAATCCATTTTCCATTAAGAAAATCACCCACAAAACCCACAAGAAAATAGAGTGGAAAGAGTTTGGGAATGGAGGAATCGACATCCTCCCCTCTTCCGAATCACTCACGAATATGTAATCTAACTCTCGTACCTTAGCTCGACGAATCCACAAGCTTGCTCTTCTCTTTCTCTCCCACGAGCTCTCCCTCTCCCTCATGAGCTCCTTGCCCTAGCTAAGCTCTTCAACTTCTCATGGATTGCAACTTATGAGACTATTCATGGTTGACTTGGCTACTTATAGCTCTCTCTCTATTCTCATGGATCAAAGCCCACTTGGCTTAGGCCCAATGCCTATTCCACGCCCAAAGGCCCAAACAACATAACTTCTCGCTCATTAACTTACGTTCTCGCTAAATGATTATTCGCCGCTTAATAATTTAATTATAAATCACGCCCTCGCGTAATAAAATAATTAAATAACGAATACTAAATTTTGGGTCGTTACAACCATCAGCAGAAGATTCTTCTTCAATATCAAGAAGCTGAGTCTTAAGAGCCTTAGAAGTAGTCTTAGTTGACTGTAAAGCCACTGACTTAGACTTCTTCTTAGTTTCTGAGTCAGCATCCAGAACCATCTCATGGCTTCTGAGATTGCTTATCAGAGCTTCAAGACTCAGAGTCTTGAGATTTTGAGCTTCCTCTATTGCAGTGACCTTAGGTCTCCAAGCAATAGGAAGACTTCTCAGAATCTTCTGAACATGGTCATAGGTTGAATAACTTCTCTTAAGAGCTTTAAGCCCAGATACAAGGATTTGAAACCTTGTAAACATAGTCTCAATGTTTTCATCTTGTTGCATAGTGAAAAGTTCATATTGCCTTATCAAAAGACTAGCTTTAGCTTCTTGAACCTTTTCATTACCATCATAGGTAGCACACATAGAATCAAATATAGATTTAGCAGTAGACTTGTTCTCTATTCTGACATAATCCTCATGTCTAATAGCACCAACAACAATGTCCTTTACTCTATGATGCTTAGTGTAGATTTTTAAGTTAGCTGGTGTGAGTAACTTTCTATGCTCAATGGACAACCTTCCATGTTCATTTAAGTTTTCAAAAGTTACTCCCAACTCAACCAAATCCCACAACTCATGATCAATAGCAGTAATATTGCTATACAATCTCTCTTTCCACCACTCAAATAATGATGCATCACCATTGAATATAGGGGCTTTTCTGTTGCCACTATGTTCATGTGATTCATTACTCAAGTAGTCAAAACCAAAAGCATTTCTAGGACCACCACCAGCTCCACTGGCCTCTTCACCGGTTGTTCTAGTGCTACTATCGTCTCCTCCAGACATAGTGTTCTCACAAGATCTTTACTGTCTCACTGTTAAGTGAAAGTAACAGACCAGGTGCTCTGATGCCAATTGAAGGTGTGAAAACACAAGAAGGGGGGGGTTGAATTGTGTTTTAGCTAAGTTAAAATTTTTTCAAGTTCTTAACTCAACTACGTTCGCAGCGGATAAATAACACAAATTATAACAAGAGAGAGAGAGAGAAATCACACAAGCACTTTATACTGGTTCCTCTCACAAAACGAGAGTAGTCCAGTCCCCTTGCACTTCCAAGGGAGTTCACTATAATCACACAAGATTACACCTGCTCAAGCACACAAGCAAGAGACTTCTCAACAATGCTCAAGCACACAAGCAAGAGACTTCTCAACAATGCTCAAGCACACAAGCTTAAGACTTCACACTTAAGCACACAAGCTTAAGTTTCTCAAGTAATAATAAAGTATATGAAAATATACAACAGCTCTTAGATGAACCTAAAGAGAGCAAATACAAATAGTACAGAGTATTTGGCTGAAGTGCAAAAACACTTGATAAAAGGTTCAGAGCTTGTATATCACAGAGTTCAGAGTTTGTTCAGCGCACGTTCAAATCTTGATAATTGTATATTTGTTGTAGCTGAAGCTTCTAGTATATATACCACTAGAAAAGAGTCGTTGCAAAAGGAGCCGTTGGAGTTGATAATCTTTTGTCTTCAAGCAGCCTGTCTTGATGCAGTTTGGTTGTATCCAAAACTAAGAAAGAGTTTCAGGTACTTTGACTACTGCAGAGAAGACTTTCCTTATTCAGCTAACAAAAATGAAGACTCACGTTCTCAAAAGAGGACAGACAAAACAGAGGTAGCTGGACTGATCAGACTTGAAAGGTCCTTTTCTTCATTGGTAGAAGAGTTGACTAGCAAAGGGAATCTTCACAGCTTTCAAAGAGATCTTCAGAGGTTGATGAAGCTTGTAGACAGACAAGAAGTTCTGAAGTCTTCATCCTCTGAATGTTGTAACTTCTGAAGTCCAACATCTTCTGAGCGCTTGTGAACTTCTGAATTCACATCCTCTGAACTTCACTCAGAGCTTATATGATGCTTATATCTGCGCACTCAAAATAAATTTTTAGTCCTTCCAATTGTTAATTAATACTTTGTTATCATCAAAACCTTTATAGATTTAGGGGCAAACATTTTTAAATCAATTTTGTTCCAACAGCAATAAGTTGTAGCTTAAAGTGAGCAATGTGAGGTTTTGGCATTAATTTGTAATGTTAAGTGAATGTGTTAGGATTGTGTTCCCGCATTCATAAAAGAGTAGCTTCGAGCTAAAGAATATCATATGGTTGATATGTGCATACATACATGCATTCATGATTGTATGTGAACATTGGAAACTTGGGTTCCAATAACGGAAATGGATTATGTGTCCATAATGAAGCCGAGGATCGGATTAGATGAATCCATGAGTCCAGAGTTGCTATCCAACAAGATATAAAACTGTGTTGGCTTATCCAAGGGAGATAAGATGGTTCGGTAAGTTCCGACATATCCAGCAAGATATAAAACTGTTCTTGGTCCACCGTTGGTGAGACACCTTGGTACCACATGCATTTAGTCATGTCTAGGGATGGCATGACAGTGAATTGATTGGCATTAGATACATTAGGGTAAATGCGCATATATTTGATAAATGGTATGTGACATTATCTGGTTGATTTGTGTTAAACCTTATTAATTGATAACTGCTTAGTGCGACGTTTTGGCGTGAGTTAGAATATGTATGATAGTTCGAAAGTGTAAGGCTTCTTATACTCGTATGATATGCGATTATGTTTTCTAACTCTCTGCTTTGTGTTATTTGCTGGACCTTTGGGGGTTCAGATATTCAGGCTGAGGACTGTGCCGACGATTAGACTGCTGTTTTAGCTTGGTGTTGAAGTATCTTTTGGTGAGGAGACTTAGCATAGAATTCTCCTTTTAGTACTAGTTTTTGGGTAGAGTTTGTAAATAGTAAATGCTCTGGTAATGTAACATCGAGTCGGGGTTTACGCTTGACTTTCATCGTATGTCGGTGTTACCTTTTTTTATATGCTAGTTCTTGTATAAGTGACATCCTTAGGGATGAATATGGCTTATGTATATATATGTATATATATGCATGCTTGGTTTGATTGAATCCGCTGTTGCTTTTCATGTTAAACTTCATGACGCTCTGTGTGTATGCTTGTGTTTTAATTACCGCGTGGCACTCTGCCTTTACACTTGTTGAAAAGTTTTTAAAATTACATTTTTAAGGGTAGTATGGGTTAGGGTGTTACAATAGTGGTATCAGAGCAGGTCGGTTCGTGTGAACCAATTAGGACTTTTCTTTTCCCCGTATGAGCATGTGTAGGGAACACTGTTAGTACTTTGTAACGTCTAGTTGTGATTCGTTCAGGAATCATGGCTGCTGCGAGAACGAATGCCCAGATTGCGGAAGCTTTGGCCGCACTCACCAACATAGTGGTTAGAGATCATCAACCTGGAAGAGAGGTAGAGATGAGGTTGGAACGGTTCATGAAGCAGAAACCGCCAACATTTACCGGAGGTTACAACCCGGATGGAGCTTACAAGTGGCTGGAGGAACTTGAAATAATTTTTGAAGCAATGGATTGTTCCGAGGAAGGGAAGACAACCCTTGGAACATATGTGTTGCGCGAGGAAGCGAACGTGTGGTGGAAGAACGCCAAGTTGAGGCTAGGACCCAGTGGTATGGCTATACCATGGGCAATGTTCAAAAGGGAATTTTTGGTTAAGTATTTTCCTGTGGATGTGAAAAATAAGAAAGTGGTGGAATTCATGGAACTGAAACAGGGGAATATGACGGTGGCTGACTATGCCGTCAAGTTTGAGACTTTGTGTGCGTTTAGTCCGCATTACAACACTTTGGAAGCGGAGGACGACAAGTGCGTGAAGTTCGAGAGTGGCTTACGCCCGGACATTAAACATATGATTGGATTTTCACAGATAAGGGATTTTGCGACCCTTGTGAACAAGAGTAGGATCTGTGATGAAGATGGTAGGGCAAAGGTGAACTACTACAAAGCTGTGAACGACCGAAAAGGGAAAGGACAAGAGCGCGGAAAACCTTATGACAACCGCGGTAAGGGGAATACAAGTGGTGGTAAGAAGCCGGTGAATGGAAATTGTTACAACTGTGGAGAACGGGGTCATATGTCTTATGATTGCCCGAAGAAAGGGGATAGGTGTAAGAATTGTGGAAAGCTGGGCCACAAGACCGAAGCTTGTAGAGGGAAAGTGGTGTGTTTCAACTGTGGTGAAGAAGGCCACAAGAGTCCGACTTGTAAGAAGCCCAAGAAGGTGATGGGCAAGGTGTTTGCTTTGAGTGGAGAGGATGCTAGCCAAGAGGACAATCTCATTAGAGGTACGTGTTTCATCTATGACACTCCTTTAATTGCGATTATAGATACGGGAGCGACGCATTCTTTTATTTCTTTAGATTGTGTAAAGCGTTTGAGTGTTCCAGTAACGGATATGACGGGTAGGATGGAAATAGAAACTCCTGCTAATGGTTCAGTAATTACTCGACAAGTATGTCGTAATTGCCCCGTAACCATTTTTGATAGGCACTTTGGTATGGATTTAGTGTGTATTCCACTTAGTGGTATGGATGTAATTTTTGGTATGAATTAGTTAATCTTTAATCGAATTCATATCAACTGTCGTGAGAAGGCCGTTGTTTTTCCGAAGCCGGAGGAGAACTTGCAATTGATGAGCGGGAAGGAAGTATCGGAATCGTTGAAAGAACATGCCGAGATGTTCATGATGTTTGCATCATTGAAACTCGAAGGAGGAGTTAAGGTAGAAGAGTTACCGATCGTTTGTGAATTCCCAGATGTGTTTCCGGATGATATATCTGACGTGCCTCCGAAGCGAGAGGTAGAGTTTTCTATCGACCTAGTACCTGGAACTAGTCCGATATCGATGGCGCCGTACCGAATGTCAGCGTCTGAGTTGAATGAATTGAAGAAGCAACTCGAAGAGCTGCTTGAGAAGAGGTTTGTTCGGCCAAGTGTTTCGCCATGGGGAGCGCCGGTATTGCTTGTAAAGAAGAAAGATGGAAGCATGAGATTATGTATAGACTATCGTCAGTTGAACAAAGTAACGATCAAGAATAAATATCCACTTCCAAGGATAGATGATTTGATGGATCAACTAGTTGGAGCTTGCGTGTTTAGTAAGATCGATTTGAGATCTGGATACCATCAGATTAGAGTAAAGACGGAAGACATACCTAAGACTGCATTCAGGACGAGGTATGGACACTACGAGTACTCAGTTATGCCGTTTGGTGTGACCAATGCACCCGGAGTTTTCATGGAATATATGAACCGAATTTTCCATTCATTTTTGGATAGATTCGTGGTGGTGTTCATCGACGACATTTTGATTTACTCGAAATCCGAGGAAGAGCACGAAGAGCACTTGAGGATTGTTTTGCAAGTCTTGAAGGAGAAGAAGTTGTATGCCAAGTTGTCGAAGTGTGAATTTTGGATGAAAGAGGTGAGTTTCCTAGGGCATATAATTTCAAGTGGAGGAATCGCGGTAGATCCTGCGAAGGTTGACGCTGTGTCACAGTGGGGAACGCCGGAATCTGTTTCAGAGATTAGAAGTTTCCTTGGTTTAGCCGGTTATTATAGAAGATTCATCGAAGGTTTTTCGAAGTTGGCTTTACCGTTAACCAAGTTGACGAGGAAAGATCAAGCGTTTGTTTGGGATGGTAATGTGAGAAGAGCTTCCAAGAGCTCAAGAGAATATTGACTACTGCACCCGTGTTGATTTTACCCGATGCCAAAGAGTCGTTCGTCGTGTATTGCGATGCTTCGAAGTTAGGACTTGGCGGTGTGCTTATGCAAGGGGGTAATGTGGTAGCATATGCTTCAAGGCAACTGAAGGTTCACGAGAGGAACTATCCAACGCATGATATGGAGTTAGCCGCAGTGGTGTTTGCTTTAAAAGTGTGGAGACACTACTTGTATGGATCAAGGTTTGAAGTTTTCAGTGATCACAAGAGTCTGAAATACTTGTTCGACCAGAAGGAGTTGAATATGAGGCAGCGAAGATGGCTCGAATTCTTAAAGGACTACGATTTTGGATTGAGTTATCACCCCGGAAAAGCCAATGTAGTGGCCGATGCATTAAGTAGGAAAACTTTGCATATGTCATCATTGATGGTGAAAGAGTTAGAGTTGATTGAAGAATTCCGAGACTTGAGTCTTGTGTGTGAGGTTACTTCTTCAAGTGTGAAGCTTGGAATGTTAAAGTTGACGAATCCTTTTCTCGAGGATATTAAAGAACGTCAGAAATCGGATAAGAAATTGATGGAGAAGATGGTACTCATCAATGAAGGCAAGGAGACCAATATCAAGATTGACGAAAGTGGAGTCATGAGATTTCACGGAAGAGTTTGTGTACCGGATGTACCCGAATTGAAAAGAATGATCATGGAAGAAGGTCACAGAAGTGGTTTGAGTATTCATCCTGGAGTAACCAAGATGTATCAGGATTTGAGGAAGTTATTTTGGTGGCCGGGAATGAAGAGGCAAATTTCTGAATTTGTTTATTCATGCTTAACTTGTCAGAAATCGAAGATTGAGCATCAGAAGCCGTTTGGTTTGTTGCAACCAATGTTTATACCAGAATGGAAATGGGATAGCATTGCAATGGATTTTGTGGGAGGTTTACCGAAGACCAAGAAAGGTAACGAGGTGATTTGGGTAGTGGTAGATCGTCTGACGAAGTGTGCTCACTTCATTGCTGTCAGGAAAGGTACTTTGGTGCCTAAGTTGGCCGAGATTTATGTGGAGCAGATTGTGAAGCTACATGGTATTCCAACAAGTATTATTTCGGATAGGGATCCGAGATTTACTTCCAGATTTTGGGAAAGCTTGCAAGAAGCTTTAGGAACGAAGTTGAGGTTGAGTTCAGCTTATCATCCTCAGACAGATGGTCAGTCGGAGAGGACGATACAATCCTTAGAGGATTTGTTGAGAGCTTGTGTTTTGGAGCAAAACGTGAATTGGGATTCTTGTTTGCCGTTGGTAGAGTTTACATACAACAACAGTTACCATTCTAGTATCGGAATGGCACCGTTTGAGGCGTTGTATGGGAGAAGGTGTAGGACACCTCTGTGTTGGTATGAAACTGGAGAAGGTGCAATTCTTGGACCAGAGATTGTACAAGAAACAACAGAGAAGATTCGGATGATTCATGAGAAGATGAAAGCGTCTCAGAGTCGACAGAAGAGTTATCATGATAAGAGGAGGAAGGACATTGAATTCCAAGAGGGGGATCATGTATTCCTACGAGTTACATCGACTACTAGAGTAGGACGTGCGTTGAAGTCAAGGAAGTTGACGTCGAGGTTTATTGGGCCGTTTGAGATTTTGAAGCGAGTTGGGAAAGTTGCGTATAGGATTGCATTACCGCCATCATTGGCGAATTTGCACGATGTTTTCCATGTATCACAGTTGCGCAAGTATGTGTCTGATCCGACACACGTGATTGAATCGGACGATGTTCAAGTGAGGGACGACTTGACCATCGAGACTGTACCTTTGAGAATAGAAGGAAGAGAAGTGAAGAGGTTGAGAAACAAAGAGATTGCATCCGTGAAAGTCATGTGGGGAGGACCGGCTGGTGAGAATGCAACGTGGGAGCTGGAAAGTAAGATGAGAGATTCTTATCCCGATCTGTTTCTAGGTAATTTCGAGGGCGAAATTCTTTTAAGGGGGGTAGGATTGTAACGACCCATTTTTCGTATTCGTATATTTTATTAAATGTTATTTTATTTATTAATTGGCTTTTATTATTTTAGTGAGCGACGAATAATTATTTAGCCGAGCGTAAGTTATTAGACGCGAGAACCTTTGTTTTGGGCTTAATGGGCGTGAGAGGCCATTTGGGCCTAAGCCAATTGGGCTTGGTCCATGACAATAGAAAGTAGTATAAGTAGCAAGTCAAACCCATGAATAGTATCACAACTTGTTTTTCATGAGAAGTTAGAAGTTTGTAAGCTAGAGCTAAGCTAGGGTTTTGGCTAGGAGATTCACGAGCAAGAGTAGAGAGGAAAGGCTTGGATCATCATCTTTGCTAAGGTAAGAGATTAGAATTCATGATTCTTGAGTGGCAAGGAGAGGGGAGATTGTCTATGTCTCCATTCCCGAACTCTCCCACTCAATTTCTTTTAGACTTTTGATTAAGCTTTTGTATGTGAGTGTGATGTTCTTCATCATCACTTTGTATGTGTTAATCACTAGCTTAATTCCATGAAGAATATGTATGTATTTGAATCATGTTTGAAAAGTTTATGAAAGTTACTTAAAATCCAAGAAATTGGCATGATTTTGATTGTTTGATGTATTTGGATGTTTGGAAGGGATGATTAATGTTCCTTGATACCATATATGTTTGAAATTGCTGTTTATAAGAATTTATAACATGTTTGAATGAATTTTTGAGCTGAATCAATGTTAAACCGCCTTAGAAAACTCAAGAACAAATATTTTCTTTCTGGTGTAGTTCGCTAAGCGAACAGGAGCTTCGCTACGCAAACCTGCTCGCCACAAGCTCGCTACCTGTTCGCCATGCACCTGTAATCCTCTGACGTAGTTCGCTGCAGCGAACTGAGCTTCGCTTAGCGAATAGTTCGCTACCTGTTCGCTACTGCTTCGCTTAGCGAACAGTACTGAACCTGCAACTTTTTGTTAATGGTTGTAAGTGTAATTAAGCACTTGTAACATGGTTTAAGGGTATCCTTACATGATTGTTGATACATGTTGATACTGTTAATGCTTATTGTTAATCGTTATATGATTGATAAACGTGTATGCAATAAGTTGTAGCTTAAAGTGAGCAATGTGAGGTTTTGGCATTAATTTGTAATGTTAAGTGAATGTGTTAGGATTGTGTTCCCGCATTCATAAAAGATTAGCTTCGAGCTAAAGAATATCCTATGGTTGATATGTGCATACATACATGCATTCATGATTGTATGTGAACATTGGAAACTTGGGTTCCAATAACGGAAATGGATTATGTGTCCATAATGAAGCCGAGGATCGGATTAGATGAATCCATGAGTCCAGAGTTGCTATCCAACAGGATTTAAAATTGTGTTGGCTTATCCAAGGGAGATAAGATGGTTCGGTAAGTTCCGACATATCCAGCAAGATATAAAACTGTTCTTGGTCCACCGTTGGTGAGACACCTTGGTACCACATGCATTTAGTCATGTATAGAGATGGCATGACAGTGAATTGATTGGCATTAGATACATTAGGGTAAATGCGCATATATTTGATAAATGGTATGTGACATTATCTGGTTGATTTGTGTTAAACCTTATTAATTGATAACTGCTTAGTGCGACGTTTTGGCGTGAGTTAGAATATGTATGATAGTTCGAAAGTGTAAGGCTTCTTATACTCGTATGATATGCGATTATGTTTTCTAACTCTTTGCTTTGTGTTATTTGCTGGACCTTTGGGGGTTCAGATATTCAGGCTGAGGACTGTGCCGACGATTAGACTGCTGTTTTAGCTTGGTGTTGAAGTATCTTTTGGTGAGGAGACTTAGCATAGAATTCTCCTTTTAGTACTAGTTTTTGGGTAGAGTTTGTAAATAGTAAATGCTCTGGTAATGTAACATCGAGTCGGGGTTTACGCTTGACTTTCATCGTATGTCGGTGTTACCTTTTTTTATATGCTAGTTCTTGTATAAGTGACATCCTTAGGGATGAATATGGCTTATGTATATATATGTATATATATGCATGCTTGGTTTGATTGAATCCGCTGTTGCTTTTCATGTTAAACTTCATGACGCTCTGTGTGTATGCTTGTGTTTTAATTACCGCATGGCACTCTGCCTTTACACTTGTTGAAAAGTTTTTAAAATTACGTTTTTAAGGGTAGTATGGGTTAGGGTGTTACAATAGTGGTATCAGAGCAGGTCGGTTCGTGTGAACCAATTAGGACTTTTCTTTTCCCCGTATGAGCATGTGTAGGGAACACTGTTAGTACTTTGTAACGTCTAGTTGTGATTCGTTCAGGAATCATGGCTGCTGCGAGAACGAATGCCCAGATTGCGGAAGCTTTGGCCGCACTCACCAACATAGTGGTTAGAGATCATCAACCTGGAAGAGAGGTAGAGATGAGGTTGGAACGGTTCATGAAGCAGAAACCGCCAACATTTACCGGAGGTTACAACCCGGATGGAGCTTACAAGTGGCTGGAGGAACTTGAAATAATTTTTGAAGCAATGGATTGTTCCGAGGAAGGGAAGACAACCCTTGGAACATATGTGTTGCGCGAGGAAGCGAACGTGTGGTGGAAGAACGCCAAGTTGAGGCTAGGACCCAGTGGTATGGCTATACCATGGGCAATGTTCAAAAGGGAATTTTTGGTTAAGTATTTTCCTGTGGATGTGAAAAATAAGAAAGTGGTGGAATTCATGGAACTGAAACAGGGGAATATGACGGTGGCTGACTATGCCGTCAAGTTTGAGACTTTGTGTGCGTTTAGTCCGCATTACAACACTTTGGAAGCGGAGGACGACAAGTGCGTGAAGTTCGAGAGTGGCTTACGCCCGGACATTAAACATATGATTGGATTTTCACAGATAAGGGATTTTGCGACCCTTGTGAACAAGAGTAGGATCTGTGATGAAGATGGTAGGGCAAAGGTGAACTACTACAAAGCTGTGAACGACCGAAAAGGGAAAGGACAAGAGCGCGGAAAACCTTATGACAACCGCGGTAAGGGGAATACAAGTGGTGGTAAGAAGCCGGTGAATGGAAATTGTTACAACTATGGAGAACGGGGTCATATGTCTTATGATTGCCCGAAGAAAGGGGATAGGTGTAAGAATTGTGGAAAGCTGGGCCACAAGACCGAAGCTTGCAGAGGGAAAGTGGTGTGTTTCAACTGTGGTGAAGAAGGCCACAAGAGTCCGACTTGTAAGAAGCCCAAGAAGGTGATGGGCAAGGTGTTTGCTTTGAGTGGAGAGGATGCTAGCCAAGAGGACAATCTCATTAGAGGTACGTGTTTCATCTATGACACTCCTTTAATTGCGATTATAGATACGGGAGCGACGCATTCTTTTATTTCTTTAGATTGTGTGAAGCGTTTGAGTGTTCCAGTAACGGATATGACGGGTAGGATGGAAATAGAAACTCCTGCTAATGGTTCAGTAATTACTCGACAAGTATGTCGTAATTGCCCCGTAACCATTTTTGATAGGCACTTTGGTATGGATTTAGTGTGTATTCCACTTAGTGGTATGGATGTAATTTTTGGTATGAATTAGTTAATCTTTAATCGAATTCATATCAACTGTCGTGAGAAGGCCGTTGTTTTTCCGAAGCCGGAGGAGAACTTGCAATTGATGAGCGGGAAGGAAGTATCGGAATCGTTGAAAGAACATGCCGAGATGTTCATGATGTTTGCATCATTGAAACTCGAAGGAGGAGTTAAGGTAGAAGAGTTACCGATCGTTTGTGAATTCCCAGATGTGTTTCCGGATGATATATCTGACGTGCCTCCGAAGCGAGAGGTAGAGTTTTCTATCGACCTAGTACCTGGAACTAGTCCGATATCGATGGCGCCGTACCGAATGTCAGTGTCTGAGTTGAATGAATTGAAGAAGCAACTCGAAGAGCTGCTTGAGAAGAGGTTTGTTCGGCCAAGTGTTTCACCATGGGGAGCGCCGGTATTGCTTGTAAAGAAGAAAGATGGAAGCATGAGATTATGTATAGACTATCGTCAGTTGAACAAAGTAACGATCAAGAATAAATATCCACTTCCAAGGATAGATGATTTGATGGATCAACTAGTTGGAGCTTGCGTGTTTAGTAAGATCGATTTGAGATCTGGATACCATCAGATTAGAGTAAAGACGGAAGACATACCTAAGACTGCATTCAGGACGAGGTATGGACACTACGAGTACTCAGTTATGCCGTTTGGTGTGACCAATGCACCCGGAGTTTTCATGGAATATATGAACCGAATTTTCCATTCATTTTTGGATAGATTCGTGGTGGTGTTCATCGACGACATTTTGATTTACTCGAAATCCGAGGAAGAGCACGAAGAGCACTTGAGGATTGTTTTGCAAGTCTTGAAGGAGAAGAAGTTGTATGCCAAGTTGTCGAAGTGTGAATTTTGGATGAAAGAGGTGAGTTTCCTAGGGCATATAATTTCAAGTGGAGGAATCGCGGTAGATCCTGCGAAGGTTGACGCTGTGTCACAGTGGGGAACGCCGGAATCTGTTTCAGAGATTAGAAGTTTCCTTGGTTTAGCCGGTTATTATAGAAGATTCATCGAAGGTTTTTCGAAGTTGGCTTTACCGTTAACCAAGTTGACGAGGAAAGATCAAGCGTTTGTTTGGGATGGTAATGTGAGAAGAGCTTCCAAGAGCTCAAGAGAAGATTGACTACTGCACCCGTGTTGATTTTACCCGATGCCAAAGAGTCGTTCATCGTGTATTGCGATGCTTCGAAGTTAGGACTTGGCGGAGTGCTTATGCAAGGGGGTAATGTGGTAGCATATGCTTCAAGGCAACTGAAGGTTCACGAGAGGAACTATCCAACGCATGATATGGAGTTAGCCGCAGTGGTGTTTGCTTTAAAAGTGTGGAGACACTACTTGTATGGATCAAGGTTTGAAGTTTTCAGTGATCACAAGAGTCTGAAATACTTGTTCGACCAGAAGGAGTTGAATATGAGGCAGCGAAGATGGCTCGAATTCTTAAAGGACTACGATTTTGGATTGAGTTATCACCCCGGAAAAGCCAATGTAGTGGCCGATGCATTAAGTAGGAAAACTTTGTATATGTCATCATTGATGGTGAAAGAGTTAGAGTTGATTGAAGAATTCCGAGACTTGAGTCTTGTGTGTGAGGTTACTTCTTCAAGTGTGAAGCTTGGAATGTTAAAGTTGACGAATCCTTTTCTCGAGGATATTAAAGAACGTCAGAAATCGGATAAGAAATTGATGGAGAAGATGGTACTCATCAATGAAGGCAAGGAGACCAATATCAAGATTGACGAAAGTGGAGTCATGAGATTTCACGGAAGAGTTTGTGTACCGGATGTACCCGAATTGAAAAGAATGATCATGGAAGAAGGTCACAGAAGTGGTTTGAGTATTCATCCTGGAGTAACCAAGATGTATCAGGATTTGAGGAAGTTATTTTGGTGGCCGGGAATGAAGAGGCAAATTTCTGAATTTGTTTATTCATGCTTAACTTGTCAGAAAACGAAGATTGAGCATCAGAAGCCGTTTGGTTTGTTGCAACCAATGTTTATACCAGAATGGAAATGGGATAGCATTGCAATGGATTTTGTGGGAGGTTTATCGAAGACCAAGAAAGGTAACGAGGTGATTTGGGTAGTGGTAGATCGTCTGACGAAGTGTGCTCACTTCATTGCTGTCAAGAAAGGTACTTTGGTGCCTAAGTTGGCCGAGATTTATGTGGAGCAGATTGTGAAGCTACATGGTATTCCAACAAGTATTATTTCTGATAGGGATCCAAGATTTACTTCCAGATTTTGGGAAAGCTTGCAAGAAGCTTTAGGAACGAAGTTGAGGTTGAGTTCAGCTTATCATCCTCAGACAGATGGTCAGTCGGAGAGGACGATACAATCCTTAGAGGATTTGTTGAGAGCTTGTGTTTTGGAGCAAAACGTGAATTGGGATTCTTGTTTGCCGTTGGTAGAGTTTACATACAACAACAGTTACCATTGTAGTATCGGAATGGCACCGTTTGAGGCGTTGTATGGGAGAAGGTGTAGGACACCTCTGTGTTGGTATGAAACTGGAGAAGGTGCAATTCTTGGACCAGAGATTGTACAAGAAACAACAGAGAAGATTCGGATGATTCATGAGAAGATGAAAGCGTCTCAGAGTCGACAGAAGAGTTATCATGATAAGAGGAGGAAGGACATTGAATTCCAAGAGGGGGATCATGTATTCCTACGAGTTACATCGACTACTAGAGTAGGACGTGCGTTGAAGTCAAGGAAGTTGACGTCGAGGTTTATTGGGCCGTTTGAGATTTTGAAGCGAGTTGGGAAAGTTGCGTATAGGATTGCATTACCGCCATCATTGGCGAATTTGCACGATGTTTTCCATGTATCACAGTTGCGCAAGTATGTGTCTGATCCGACACACGTGATTGAATCGGACGATGTTCAAGTGAGGGACGACTTGACCATCGAGACTGTACCTTTGAGAATAGAAGGAAGAGAAGTGAAGAGGTTGAGAAACAAAGAGATTGCATCCGTGAAAGTCATGTGGGGAGGACCGGCTGGTGAGAATGCAACGTGGGAGCTGGAAAGTAAGATGAGAGATTCTTATCCCGATCTGTTTCTAGGTAATTTCGAGGGCGAAATTCTTTTAAGGGGGGTAGGATTGTAACGACCCATTTTTCGTATTCGTATATTTTATTAAATGTTATTTTATTTATTAATTGGCTTTTATTATTTTAGTGAGCGACGAATAATTATTTAGCCGAGCGTAAGTTATTAGACGCGAGAACCTTTGTTTTGGGCTTAATGGGCGTGAGAGGCCATTTGGGCCTAAGCCAATTGGGCTTGGTCCATGACAATAGAAAGTAGTATAAGTAGCAAGTCAAACCCATGAATAGTATCACAACTTGTTTTTCATGAGAAGTTAGAAGTTTGTAAGCTAGAGCTAAGCTAGGGTTTTGGCTAGGAGATTCACGAGCAAGAGAAGAGAGGAAAGGCTTGGATCATCATCTTTGCTAAGGTAAGAGATTAGAATTCATGATTCTTGAGTGGCAAGGAGAGGGGAGATTGTCTATGTCTCCATTCCCGAACTCTCCCACTCAATTTCTTTTAGACTTTTGATTAAGCTTTTGTATGTGAGTGTGATGTTCTTCATCATCACTTTGTATGTGTTAATCACTAGCTTAATTCCATGAAGAATATGTATGTATTTGAATCATGTTTGAAAAGTTTATGAAAGTTACTTAAAATCCAAGAAATTGGCATGATTTTGATTGTTTGATGTATTTGGATGTTTGGAAGGGATGATTAATGTTCCTTGATACCATATATGTTTGAAATTGCTGTTTATAAGAATTTATAACATGTTTGAATGAATTTTTGAGCTGAATCAATGTTAAACCGCCTTAGAAAACTCAAGAACAAATATTTTCTTTCTGGTGTAGTTCGCTAAGCGAACAGGAGCTTCGCTACGCGAACCTGCTCGCCACAAGCTCGCTACCTGTTCGCCATGCACCTGTAATCCTCTGACGTAGTTCGCTGCAGCGAACTGAGCTTCGCTTAGCGAATAGTTCGCTACCTGTTCGCTACTGCTTCGCTTAGCGAACAGTACTGAACCTGCAACTTTTTGTTAATGGTTGTAAGTGTAATTAGGCACTTGTAACATGGTTTAAGGGTATCCTTACATGATTGTTGATACATGTTGATACTGTTAATGCTTATTGTTAATCGTTATATGATTGATAAACGTGTATGCAATAAGTTGTAGCTTAAAGTGAGCAATGTGAGGTTTTGGCATTAATTTGTAATGTTAAGTGAATGTGTTAGGATTGTGTTCCCGCATTCATAAAAGAGTAGCTTCGAGCTAAAGAATATCATATGGTTGATATGTGCATACATACATGCATTCATGATTGTATGTGAACATTGGAAACTTGGGTTCCAATAACGGAAATGGATTATGTGTCCATAATGAAGCCGAGGATCGGATTAGATGAATCCATGAGTCCAGAGTTGCTATCCAACAGGATATAAAACTGTGTTGGCTTATCCAAGGGAGATAAGATGGTTCGGTAAGTTCCGACATATCCAGCAAGATATAAAACTGTTCTTGGTCCACCGTTGGTGAGACACCTTGGTACCACATGCATTTAGTCATGTCTAGGGATGGCATGACAGTGAATTGATTGGCATTAGATACATTAGGGTAAATGCGCATATATTTGATAAATGGTATGTGACATTATCTGGTTGATTTGTGTTAAACCTTATTAATTGATAACTGCTTAGTGCGACGTTTTGGCGTGAGTTAGAATATGTATGATAGTTCGAAAGTGTAAGGCTTCTTATACTCGTATGATATGCGATTATGTTTTCTAACTCTCTGCTTTGTGTTATTTGCTGGACCTTTGGGGGTTCAGATATTCAGGCTGAGGACTGTGCCGACGATTAGACTGCTGTTTTAGCTTGGTGTTGAAGTATCTTTTGGTGAGGAGACTTAGCATAGAATTCTCCTTTTAGTACTAGTTTTTGGGTAGAGTTTGTAAATAGTAAATGCTCTGGTAATGTAACATCGAGTCGGGGTTTACGCTTGACTTTCATCGTATATCGGTGTTACCTTTTTTTTTATGCTAGTTCTTGTATAAGTGACATCCTTAGGGATGAATATGGCTTATGCATATATATGTATATATATGCATGCTTGGTTTGATTGAATCCGCTGTTGCTTTTCATGTTAAACTTCATGACGCTCTGTGTGTATGCTTGTGTTTTAATTACCGCGTGGCACTCTGCCTTTACACTTGTTGAAAAGTTTTTAAAATTACGTTTTTAAGGGTAGTATGGGTTAGGGTGTTACACCCTAAGCCTACCAAAATGTAGCCTAACAAGCGCTACTCTCTACACTCCGGGATAGTCCACGAAGTCCTCGCCGTCCACACGGCCTACGGTCTCAGATGGCGCTCCATCGTCTAGGGGTGGGAGGAGCCCGCGATATGGCATGCAAGATAAGGGTCACCAACTGGAAACTAGTAATAAAATACCGAATACACATACCAGAATAGAAAGCGGTAAACACTTATCACATCCTCACACCAAGAAGAATAAATAAAGTGCACACATACCCTAATGCAAGACCTCTAATGAATGGTTGTGGCACAATCACCCAGATCGAATGCCACATGCATGAATTCCGGAAAAAGGTGGATTACACCCGGCACAATCACCCAGATCAAATGCCAACTCAATTGGTGGATACTCCGGAGTACAATCACCCAGATCAAATACCGGCTCCGTTAACGGCGGTACAATCACCCAGATCAAATACCGTCTCCGTTAAAGGCGGAAGTATCACCCGGTACAATCACCCAGATCAAATACCGACAATGTTTGCATGAGCATACGTCCCTACATATACTAATGCAACAAACATACACATATTCATAACCACATGTCAACACATATACTTCCCACCTATACGTAAGACAATAACATCGAAAACAACCAAGCACACAAGCATGGAACCACAACAAGCATAACCACAAGCATACCCTAATGCTATTGGCGGAAATAAAAAGGTGCCCTTACCTCGGCGAAACTTCCAATTACAAACGATTCCGAGTTATGCAACAATTCGTGCGCCCTAAAATAGTGGAGCGTACAATCCATAAGTCACGCCCAAAGTATTATAATGAAACTAAACCTATCAACAAAGGTCTAGAGGCATCTAAGGCACTTCCTAACACTCTCGGATATTATATTCGAGTCCTCCCCATGGTGATTAAAAATTCCCGAAGTTAAATACACTATTTTTCACAAAACAAACACATTTTCGTTTTCAAAGCATACCATTGCTCTCTATGGTTTTAAACTTCAAAGGACACTTTCACACACTACCAAAACACTTGAAAACAACCTAAAAATTTTACTAAAATGTCTCGACAAAATAATCGAGTTTTTCTTGCGTCGCAAGTTTCAAGTTTTTCTTTCCAAATACAATCCTATAATCATACTTTTACACACCTAAGATCATTCATCAAAAACATGATAATTTTTTCAACATTGTGGACTTAGAAAAATTTTGGAAATCCTCCCTTTTTTTTTTCCTTTTAGGGGCTGCCCCCAAAAACCAAAATCACACTTCCGCTCAAAATTTTCCGCTTCCAAGAGCTTGGTAATATCCCATAATACCCCCGAGTCACTAATCCAAGCACCCAAAAATTTTCCGGGCAAAGCCTCTAATTACGACATTTTAAATTTTTGGTTCTTTGAGACACAACCCACACCAAAACCATTTTTACCCCATTTTTACCCAAATCTTTTTGCATGGTAATTCGCCCTAGGCCATACCAATTTTTGAAAGATTTGGGTAAAAAATTGTGGCCTAGGGCGAATTACCATGCAAAAAGATTTGGGTAAAAATGGTTTTGGTGTGGGTTGTGTCTCAAAGAACCAAAAATTTAAAATGTCGTAATTAGAGGCTTTGCCCGGAAAATTTTTGGGTGCTTGGATTAGTGACTCGGGGGTATTATGGGATATTACCAAGCTCTCGGAAGCGGAAAATTTTGAGCGGAAGTGTGATTTTGGTTTTTGGGGGCAGCCCCTAAAAGGAAAAAAAAATGGGAGGATTTCCAAAATTTTTCTAAGTCCACAATGTTGAAAAAATGATCATGTTTTTGATGAATGATCTTAGGTGTGTAAAAGTATGATTATAGGATTGTATTTGGAAAGAAAAACTTGAAACTTGCGACGCAAAAAAAACTCGATTATTTTGTCGAGACATTTTCGTAAAATTTTTAGGTTGTTTTCAAGTGTTTTGGTAGTGTGTGAAAGTGTCCTTTGAAGTTTAAAACCATAGAGAGCAATGGTATGCTTTGAAAACGAAAATGTGTTTGTTTTGTGAAAAATAGTGTATTTAACTTCGGGAATTTTTAATCACCATGGGGAGGACTCGAATATAATATCCGAGAGTGTTAGGAAGTGCCTTAGATGCCTCTAGACCTTTGTTGATAGGTTTAGTTTCATTATAATACTTTGGGCGTGACTTATGGATTGTACGCTCCACTATTTTAGGGCGCACGAATTGTTGCATAACTCGGAATCGTTTGTAATTGGAAGTTTCGCCGAGGTAAGGGCACCTTTTTATTTCCGCCAATAGCATTAGGGTATGCTTGTGGTTATGCTTGTTGTGGTTCCATGCTTGTGTGCTTGGTTGTTTTCGATGTTATTGTCTTACGTATAGGTGGGAAGTATATGTGTTGACATGTGGTTATGAATATGTGTATGTTTGTTGCATTAGTATATGTAGGGACGTATGCTCATGCAAACATTGTCGGTATTTGATCTGGGTGATTGTACCGGGTGATACTTCCGCCTTTAACGGAGACGGTATTTGATCTGGGTGATTGTACCGCTGTTAACGGAGCCGGTATTTGACCTGGGTGATTGTACTCCGGAGTATCCACCAATTGAGTTGGCATTTGATCTGGGTGATTGTGCCGGGTGTAATCCACCTTTTTCCGGAATTCATGCATGTGGCATTCGATCTGGGTGATTGTGCCACAACCATTCATTAGAGGTCTTGCATTAGGGTATGTGTGCACTTTATTTATTCTTCTTGGTGTGAGGATGTGATAAGTGTTTACCGCTTTCTATTCTGGTATGTGTATTCGGTATTTTATTACTAGTTTCCAGTTGGTGACCCTTATTTTGCATGCCATATCGTGGGCTCCTCCCACCCCCAGACGATGGAGCGCCATATGAGACCGTAGGCCGTGTGGACGGTGAGGACTTCGTGGACTATCCCGGAGTGTAGAGAGTAGCGCTTGTTAGGCTACATTTTGGTAGGCTTAGGGCCTAGGTTATATTTTGGGATGACTGTATGTTTTATACATTATACTGAGACATGTTAGTGTCGTTGGGCCTTGTGATATATTCGGTTCATGACTCGTGTCTTTTTGGTTGATGAACTTGCTATATCCGTTGTATGTAAATTATTCAGGTACACACTTTGCTTCGAGGAAGCCCTGTAATATAATGTGTTGATGTTATATTTATTTTCTATTGAATGACGAATTGCCGAGATAGCTGCGGGCGTTCACGCGCGCCATTTTATTTAAGCGTGTTGATTTAAAAAAAAAAAATAATAATACCCCTTTTTATGGTCATGTATTTCTTAGAGTTACACCGACCACGGGTGTTGGAAGAGTTTTGAAAGCTAAGAAATTAACTCCGAAGTTTATTGGACCGTATCAAATTACGGAAAGGATAGGCTTATCGTATCGCGTTACCACCGGTACTATCTCGGATTCATGATGTGTTCCATGTTTCTCAGTTGAGAAAATATACTCCCGACCCTTCACATGTGATCAAGCCGGATGACATTCAATTAAAAGAGAATTTGTCATTTGAGGTTCCGCCGATCAAGATTACGGATAGGAAGATGAAGCTTTTGAGGACAAAAGAAATACCTTTGGTTAAGGTAATTTGGAACGAAGCTACCAGAGATGCAACATGGGAACTTGAAAACAAAATAAAAGAGCAATATCCGGAGTTATTCCACGACGTTTAAGTTTCGAGGACGAAACTTCTTTTTGTTGGGTAGTAATGTAAGACCCATAATTTCATTGTACATTAAGGATATTAAGTGTTCGTTGTATTTGGATTAACATGAATGTTTGGTTGAAGTCAATTGAGTCGTTTTTCAAATTCGTAAGCACGCTGCGTTGAAAACAAGTGTAGAAAAACTGTTTTGTGTGAAGTCTGAACGTATACGTGCCTTTTTGCCCCCTTTTCGTTTTGATTTGGTTTTTATGGTCAACATGAAAGTTGTAGATCTCGTCGTTAGCTTTCCAACGATTATTGGTGCGTCTCAATTGGATAATCGGAACTCAAGTTATGATCGTTTCCGTAAGAGGCGGATTCGCAGAAATCATGCTTGTTTCGCGCTCGAGTGTCGGAATAGCATGAGGTTGGTTTCATGAGTCTTCTTTTATGGATGAGGTTGTTCCTGCGACTTTAGAGATCCATTTTTCGAGTTGTTCTAGTTTTCGAGAAAACGGGCAATAATTTACCCGCTGTCGTAAAATTTTACGGTTTCGGAATTCAGTAAAATTTCAGATAGAAGGTTTATATATCTGCGCGAGTTAGGATATGTCCTGAGATTAATTTTCGAGAGCGTGGAAGAAAATTACAGTCGCGAAAAAAAGATTCGGCGATAAGTTTTGGAAATATTTTGAGACGGACGTTTGTTCCGTAAGTTTCTGTTTTTACGAATTTTGCTAGTCGCGGCGCGCGAAGGTTGTGGGGCGTGTTAGAAATATCTAGATATTTTTGTAAGGGAATTGGAGGGCTAGGATTGGCCAAGGGAAAGTGCTTTTGATCAAGTGGTCATGGTGGAGCAAGACCACTTGTCATAGGTTTTGTTTGGTAGACTTTTGGGACTTAGAAAAAATTGTGAAACCTCTCCTTCTCTTCTCTCACAAACCGTCCTTCTCTCCCTCTCACACAAAGCTTCATTGATTTTTCATTTCTCACCCATTCAAGCTAGGAATTGTCTTGTTGGATCAAGGAACTTGCAAGGATATCACTACTCATAAGGTAACTAACCAATTCCTTACCTTTGTTGCTCTAATTCTCCTAGTTTTAGAAATTGTTCTTGAGAATGATTCTTGAGAATTTTCTAGGATGTTAGTTTTGGTTGATTGTGGTTTTAGGGAAGTGTTTAGGATTAGTATATAAGCTTGTTTAAGCTTGGAAAGTTTGGATTCTCATGGTGATTGAAAGTTTCACAAAATTTTGTTAGGTTTTGAAGAAATAATTTTGAAATGGTCATAACCTTGTGAAATTTTGTTGTGCTTTTATTTTTGAGGTTGTATTTGAGCTTTGTGGCAAAATGGATATTGGATTATGGTCTTGGTTTTGTGATACAAGAAAAATAATTTTTTGGTGTGTGTTCTTGAGGCATAATGAACATATTTTCTTAGAAACTTTTGTTTTGATGCTAAGTGGTTCAATTGATCAATGTAATGGCTTTGTGAACTAATAGAGGATTGCTAGGATGTGGCATTGTAAAAAAATTTGAGTGTTGGCCTAGTTTTCAAAACTTTTGCCATGAGGAAAATTTTGAAAAGTGACGAGGAGTTTTCAAAAATTGTTAAGGCTTTGGGGGAGGCACGATTGTGGCCTAGGGCGAATTACCATGCAAAAAGATTTGGGTAAAAATGGGGTAAAAATGGTTTTGGTGTGGGTTGTGTCTCAAAGAACCAAAAATTTAAAATGTCGTAATTAGAGGCTTTGCCCGGAAAATTTTTGGGTGCTTGGATTAGTGACTCGGGGGTATTATGGGATATTACCAAGCTCTCGGAAGCGGAAAATTTTGAGCGGAAGTGTGATTTTGGTTTTTGGGGGTAGCCCCTAAAAGGAAAAAAAAATGGGAGGATTTCCAAAATTTTTATAAGTCCACAATGTTGAAAAAATGATCATGTTTTTGATGAATGATCTTAGGTGTGTAAAAGTATGATTATAGGATTGTATTTGGAAAGAAAAACTTGAAACTTGCGACGCAAGAAAAACTCGATTATTTTGTCGAGACATTTTCGTAAAATTTTTAGGTTGTTTTCAAGTGTTTTGGTAGTGTGTGAAAGTGTCCTTTGAAGTTTAAAACCATAGAGAGCAATGGTATGCTTTGAAAACGAAAATGTGTTTGTTTTGTGAAAAATAGTGTATTTAACTACGGGAATTTTTAATCACCATGGGGAGGACTCGAATATAATATCCGAGAGTGTTAGGAAGTGCCTTAGATGCCTCTAGACCTTTGTTGATAGGTTTAGTTTCATTATAATACTTTGGGCGTGACTTATGGATTGTACGCTCCACTATTTTAGGGCGCACGAATTGTTGCATAACTCGGAATCGTTTGTAATTGGAAGTTTCGCCGAGGTAAGGGCACCTTTTTATTTCCGTCAATAGCATTAGGGTATGCTTGTGGTTATGCTTGTTGTGGTTCCATGCTTGTGTGCTTGGTTGTTTTCGATGTTATTTGTCTTACGTATAGGTGGGAAGTATATGTGTTGACATGTGGTTATGAATATGTGTATGTTTGTTGCATTAGTATATGTAGGGACGTATGCTCATGCAAACATTGTCGGTATTTGATCTGGGTGATTGTATCGGGTGATACTTCCGCCTTTAACGGAGACGGTATTTGATCTGGGTGATTGTACCGCCGTTAACGGAGCCGGTATTTGATCTGGGTGATTGTACTCCGGAGTATCCACCAATTGAGTTGGCATTTGATCTGGGTGATTGTGCCGGGTGTAATCCACCTTTTTCCGAAATTCATGCATGTGGCATTCGATCTGGGTGATTGTGCCACAACCATTCATTAGAGGTCTTGCATTAGGGTATGTGTGCACTTTATTTATTCTTCTTGGTGTGAGGATGTGATAAGTGTTTACCGCTTTCTATTCTGGTATGTGTATTCGGTATTTTATTACTAGTTTCCAGTTGGTGACCCTTATTTTGCATGCCATATCGCGGGCTCCTCCCACCCCAGACGATGGAGCGCCATCTGAGACCGTAGGCCGTGTGGACGGCGAGGACTTCGTGGACTATCCCGGAGTGTAGAGAGTAGCGCTTGTTAGGCTACATTTTGGTAGGCTTAGGGCCTAGGTTATATTTTGGGATGACTGTATGTTTTGTACATTATACTCAGACATGTTAGTGCCGTTGGGCCTTGTGATATATTCGGTTCATGACTCGTGTCTTTTTGGTTGATGAACTTGCTATATCCGTTGTATGTAAATTATTCAGGTACACACTTTGCTTTGAGGAAGCCCTGTAATATAATGTGTTGATGTTATATTTATTTTCTATTGAATGACGAATTGCCGAGATAGCTGCGGGCGTTGACGCGCGCCATTTTATTTAAGCGTGTTGATTTAAAAAAAAAATAATACCCCTTTTACGTATAATAATAGTCATCATGCAAGCATCGGAATGGCTCCATTTGAGGCACTTTACGGTAGAAGATGTCAGACTCCTTTGTGTTGGTATCAAGATGGTGAAAGCATAATTGTAGGGCCTGAAATGGTGCAACAAACAACGGATAAAGTTAAGCAAATCCGGGCAAGATTGAAAGCTACACAAGATAGGCAAAAGAGTTATGCGGATAAGCATCGTAGGCCTTTGGAATTTGAAGCGGGTGATCATGTATTTCTTAGAGTTACACCGACCACAGGTGTTGGAAGAGTTTTGAAAGCTAAGAAATTAACTCCGAAGTTTATTGGACCGTATCAAATTACGGAAAGGATAGGAAAGGTAGCTTATCGTATCGCGTTACCACCGGTACTATCTCGGATTCATGATGTGTTCCATGTTTCTTAGTTGAGAAAATATACTCCCGACCCTTCACATGTGATCAAGCCGGATGACATTCAATTAAAAGAGAATTTGTCATTAAAGGTTCCGCCGATCAAGATTACGGATAGGAAGATGAAGCTTTTGAGGACAAAAGAAATACCTTTGGTTAAGGTAATTTGGAACGAAGCTACCGGAGATGCAACATGGGAACTTGAAAACAAAATAAAAGAGCAATATCCGGAGTTATTCCACGACGTTTAAGTTTCGAGGACGAAACTTCTTTTTTGTTGGGTAGTAATGTAAGACCCATAATTTCATTGTACATTAAGGATATTATGTGTTCGTTGTATTTGGATTAACATGAATGTTTGGTTGAAGTCAATTGAGTCGTTTTTCAAATTCGTAAGCACGTTGCGTTGAAAACAAGTGTAGAAAAACTGTTTTGTGTGAAGTCTGAACGTATACGTGCCTTTTTGCCCCCTTTGCGTTTTGATTTGGTTTTTATGGTCAACATGAAAGTTGTAGATCTCGTCGTTAGCTTTCCAACGATTATTGGTGCGTCTCAATTGGACAATCGGAACTCAAGTTATGATCGTTTCCGTAAGAGGCGGATTCGCAGAAATCGTGCTTGTTTCGCGCTCGAGTGTCGGAATAGCATGAGGTTGGTTTCATTAGTCTTCTTTTATGGATGAGGTTGTTCCTGCGACTTTAGAGATCCATTTTTCGAGTTGTTCTAGTTTTCGAGAAAACGGGCAATATTTTACCCGCTGTCGTAAAATTTTACGGTTTCGGAATTCAGTAAAATTTCAGATAGAAGGTTTATATATCTGCGCGAGTTAGGATATGTCCTGAGATTAATTTTCGAGAGCGTGGAAGAAAATTACAGTCGCGAAAAAAAGATTCGGCGATAAGTTTTGGAAATATTTTGAGACGGACGTTCGTTCCGTAAGTTTTTTGTTTTTACGAATTTTGCTCGTCGCGGCGCGCGAAGGTTGTGGGGCGTGTTAGAAATATCTAGATATTTGTGTAAGGGAATTGGAGGGCTAGGATTGGCCAAGGGAAAGTGCTTTTGATCAAGTGGTCATGGTGCAGCAAGACCACTTGTCATAGGTTTTGTTTGGTAGACTTTTGGGACTTAGAAAAAATTGTGAAACCTCTCCTTCTCTTCTCTCACAAACCGTCCTTCTCTCCCTCTCACACAAAGCTTCATTGATTTTTCATTTCTCACCCATTCAAGCTAGGAATTGTCTTGTTGGATCAAGGAACTTGCAAGGATATCACTACTCATAAGGTAACTAACCAATTCCTTACCTTTGTTGCTCTAATTCTCCTAGTTTTAGAAATTGTTCTTGAGCATGATTCTTGAGAATTTTCTAGGATGTTAGTTTTGGTTGATTGTGGTTTTAGGGAAGTGTTTAGGATTAGTATATAAGCTTGTTTAAGCTTGGAAAGTTTGGATTCTCATGGTGATTGAAAGTTTCACAAAATTTTGTTAGGTTTTGAAGAAATAATTTTGAAATGGTCATAACTTTGTGAAATTTTGTTGTGCTTTTATTTTTGAGGTTGTATTTGAGCTTTGTGGCAAAATGGATATTGGATTATGGTCTTGGTTTGGTGATACAAGAAAAATAATTTTTTGGTGTGTGTTCTTGAGGCATAATGAACATATTTTCTTAGAAACTTTTGTTTTGATGCTAAGTGGTTCAAATGATCAATGTAATGGCTTTGTGAACTAATAGAGGATTGCTAGGATGTGGCATTGTAAAAAAATTTGAGTGTTGGCCTAGTTTTCAAAACTTTTGCCATGAGGAAAATTTTGAAAAGTGAGGAGGAGTTTTCAAAAATTGTTAAGGCTTTGGGGGAGGCACGATTGTGGCCTAGGGCGAATTACCATGCAAAAAGATTTGGGTAAAAATGGGGTAAAAATGGTTTTGGTGTGGGTTGTGTCTCAAAGAACCAAAAATTTAAAATGTCGTAATTAGAGGCTTTGCCCGGAAAATCTTTGGGTGCTTGGATTAGTGACTCGGGGGTATTATGGGATATTACCAAGCTCTCGGAAGCGGAAAATTTTGAGCGGAAGTGTGATTTTGGTTTTTGGGGGCAGCCCCTAAAAGGAAAAAAAAATGGGAGGATTTCCAAAAATTTTCCAAGTCCACAATGTTGAAAAAATGATCATGTTTTTGATGAATGATCTTAAGTGTGTAAAAGTATGATTATAGGATTGTATTTGGAAAGAAAAACTTGAAACTTGCGACGCAAGAAAAACACGATTATTTTGTCGAGACATTTTCGTAAAATTTTTAGGTTGTTTTCAAGTGTTTTGGTAGTGTGTGAAAGTGTCCTTTGAAGTTTAAAACCATAGAGAGCAATGGTATGCTTTGAAAACGAAAATGTGTTTGTTTTGTGAAAAATAGTGTATTTAACTTCGGGAATTTTTAATCACCATGGGGAGGACTCGAATATAATATCCGAGAGTGTTAGGAAGTGCCTTAGATGCCTCTTGACCTTTGTTGATAGGTTTAGTTTCATTATAATACTTTGGGCGTGACTTATGGATTGTACGCTCCACTATTTTAGGGCGCACGAATTGTTGCATAACTCGGAATCGTTTGTAATTGGAAGTTTCGCCGAGGTAAGGGCACCTTTTTATTTCCGTCAATAGCATTAGGGTATGCTTGTGGTTATGCTTGTTGTGGTTCCATGCTTGTGTGCTTGGTTGTTTTCGATGTTATTTGTCTTACGTATAGGTGGGAAGTATATGTGTTGACATGTGGTTATGAATATGTGTATGTTTGTTGCATTAGTATATGTAGGGACGTATGCTCATGCAAACATTGTCGGTATTTGATCTGGGTGATTGTACCGGGTGATACTTCCGCCTTTAACGGAGACGGTATTTGATCTGGGTGATTGTACCGCCGTTAACGGAGCCGGTATTTGATCTGGGTGATTGTACTCCGGAGTATCCACCAATTGAGTTGGCATTTGATATGGGTGATTGTGCCGGGTGTAATCCACCTTTTTCCGGAATTCATGCATGTGGCATTCGATCTGGGTGATTGTGCCACAACCATTCATTAGAGGTCTTGCATTAGGGTATGTGTGCACTTTATTTATTCTTCTTGGTGTGAGGATGTGATAAGTGTTTACCGCTTTCTATTCTGGTATGTGTATTCGGTATTTTATTCCTAGTTCCAGTTGGTGACCCTTATTTTGCATGCCATATCGCGGGCTCCTCCCACCCCAGACGATGGAGCGCCATCTGAGACCGTAGGCCGTGTGGACGGCGAGGACTTCGTGGACTATCCCGGAGTGTAGAGAGTAGCGCTTGTTAGGCTACATTTTGGTAGGCTTAGGGCCTAGGTTATATTTTGGGATGACTGTATGTTTTATACATTATACTCAGACATGTTAGTGCCGTTGGGCCTTGTGATATATTCGGTTCATGACTCGTGTCTTTTTGGTTGATGAATGATCACGGTCGTTTCGTGATCAAAATATTTTTAATTAAAGAGTAGTACAAGGTAGTTAACCTTGGTCGTCTCACAAGGACCTCTGATTTGACAATTAGTGAAAATAAGAATCGAGTACAAACTGTAAATTATGGGGGTTTCAGTTTGAAAGCAGTAAAGAGATGACGAAATTAATCAATATAAGGGGCAATCAATCCATTGGTTTTAGGGGAATCTTGTTTATCATCTATCCTAGGTTCTCAAAAGATTGTTCGTTAGTTTATGCTTGGCTGATTATAGAACTAATTTAACAAGCCTAATTCAATTCTATAAAGAATCGTTGATTAAGCATCAACGTGTTCAATTAACTATGGGGATGATCAAGCGTCAACAATAACATAGATAAGATCTTAACAATAACTCATTCAGCCCTTTTTACAAGCGAAAAAGCATATAACAATTCCCTATTCAAATCAATTCAACAAGCGATAAACGAATTCGAATAGTTTCAATAGCATGAATATATGAATTTGAAACAGAATAATTAAGCATCAATTGAATCAAACTCATACATAAAATAGGAACACGAAAATTGAATTGATATATGATAAGCATAAACATATGAATTGATATTAAACCGAACCTCAAGAATCAAGAACAAGAATTCCTCACACCAATGGATGGAAAATAAGTTTAGTTCTCCATAAAAATGGAGCAGCCGCTTTTCCGTTCTACAATGCGTGAATGAATCCCTGACCTAGGTCAGGTTTTCGTTTAAATACAGCAAGCAAAATGGGCCATAAAACAATTGGGCCGAAAAACATAAAGTTGTGCTGAAATTAAATTCGTCTGGAACATAGATGCAATTATTTGACACACTTTCGCTCCGAACTGGGTTTTGGCCTCAACATGAAAGATGTAGCTCTTGATCTCAGCTTTCCAACTCATCTTCCCGCGCCTCAATCCGATATTTGTAACTCCAGTTATGACCTGCGGATTGGAAGGGTGTCAAAGTGCTATTTATTCATAAATTAAGTGCGAAAATAAAATAAAGTTAGAAATAAACTTAAACATAAAAACACATTAAAATAGTGAAAATAGTAAATTAAACCATAGGAATACACTAGTACAATAGTAGAAGAATGTGCATTAAAATGCACTGATCAATGAACTTGCTATATCCGTTGTATGTAAATTATTCAGGTACACACTTTGCTTCGAGGAAGCCCTGCAATATAATGTGTTGATGTTATATTTATTTTCTATTGAATGACGAATTGCCGAGATAGCTGCGGGCGTTCACGCGTGCCATTTTATTTAAGCGTGTTGATTTAAAAAATAAATAAATAAATAATACCCCTTTTTATGCTTTGAAAAACGGGGTGTTACATCTTTTATCTTAAACATTTCAGCATGTACTTCACTATGTTCTTGAGCTTTATTGGCATCTTCGCTACTTTGGTTGCTTCTTTCTTTTAATACTCTTGCTGCATAAAAAAATAAATAAACTTAATACAAACTAATTAACAATGAAATAACAAATTTTAAATTTTCTAAATCCAATGTTGATATTTAAATAGCCGTTGATATTTATCTATTTTTTACTTCTCTCATACTAGTGTTAGCATGGATAAAATTGCAAAATTTATAAGGCGACCACATAAAGTCACCGCATATGAATGTAAGCTATCCCAGCTGGACACTCCGGATTATATGTGTGGCTGATCCTCTACACATGGGGGGCCCTACTACAATTAAACTCGAATATTCTTTTATATAAGCATTCATACACAAATTTCAATGTATGATATATGCGCCTCCAATTTAGCATTTCTTTACCTCATTCAAATATTGACTTGAGCGTCGGAGTGTTAACTTTTTAGCAGGTACTTTTCCCCTCCAAACGGAGGAATCACACCAATCATCATCAACCGTGAGCTCTACCAGCTGAATTTTCACCATTGAGACTATCATTTTTTAACGCCTCAGTTCACTAACACAATTATTTTTTGTGTTATGAGAGTTGAGTGTTTTAAAAGTATTGAGATCAATTCTTGCTCATAATATATTGGGAAATTACTAATATAACTCAGGTATTTTTATTATTGATGGTGGATCTGCAAGTGCACAGAATCGCAACTAAGTAATAAAGTGATAAGTTATCGTTCTCCACATGGATTGTGCCAGAATTACAAGTTTCGCTTAGGAATAGTTTTGCATTCGCTTTGTTGTTTAGAGATAGTTGTGCGGGTAAAAGTGAAACATAGTGTTAGGGCCTTGTTGGTTATACAATAGCGTTAGAACTTTTAGGGAGAGTTTGTCATCCATTTGAGTCTCACAAGACGCGAAAGATTAATCTCTGAAGTTGCGTGCGGAGGATATTCAGTTTACACTTAAAAAAATATTGGTTTTTGTATCCCTATAGACCGTAGGAGATCACTTGTTAATAAGATTCGTCGTATGTTGAAGTTAGATTGGGAAGATAGCATAAAACTAATTAGCTGGCGAATACATTAGCCAATATTGTTGTTCCTTGATCTCTAGTTTGGTTTTTCTTATTATCCGAGTGCTTTTAGGCATATATTGTTAACTGGTGTTTTTAATTTGGTTCTAATATTGTTAAACTGATTGCGAGTCCTTGAGAACGACCAAGGTTAACCACCTTGTACTACTATTATTTTGAATTTATTTTGATCACGGAACGACAGTGATCACAATACAAATAATGGTTTAACAAGTATAATTATAAAAAACTCTTGTAGATGCAACAATAATATTTTAGAAGAAATGCGTGTGTATTAAAAAAAATAATGAAATGTATTAAGAGAACTCTCAAAATCATAAAACTTTATTTAAATTAACGGGAGAGACTAAAAGAATAACATCTTTTGAATTTTGAGAAACTGAGTTCAAGCAAAAAAAACTTAATATGACTTAAACATATAAACACAATAATTGGTAGAACAAAAATCTTATTTAAATCGTATTCATTTATTGTATAAATTGTTTTGATGCCTAGAATTTGGGTTTCTATACAGTCGATCCTCTAACGGGCCCATAACCTGCCCAATTATTGTGACTCGGTGGTTCGGCTTATATTGGAGCATAATCTATGGAGAAAAATCCAGAATCCAAATTATCTTCCACTTCTTTTATCTTAAACATTTCAGCATGTACTTCACTATGTTCTTGAGCTTTGTTGGCATCTTCGCTACTTTGGTTGCTTCTTTCTTTTAATACTCTTGCTGCATAAAAAAATAAATAAACTTAATACAAACTAATTAACAAGGAAATAACAAATTTTAAATTTTCGAAATCCAATGTTCTAATATTTTTTTAGCTATGGACATTTGAAGCAAAAAATACCTCTAACTTGAATATGGATTGAGAAGAAGCAGAGGAACACAAAAATCACAAGAAAGCATTTGTTTTGTGTCGCAACCATCTTAAAACAATATAGACTTGCACGTTCTAGCTCTATGATTTTTTTTCCTCTTGTCATGAATATACTATATGGATATGCTAACTTTAGGTCATATATATATATATATACACACACGCATTTTGGCAGCATCTTAGCTACCTAGTTAATTGGTGATTTTACTAAAAATGAGAATAACATAAAATTTATGTAACTGGTAATATTACATTGAAATATTCAATGTTATAGCAATACATTGAGAATCATAGTAATATTACATCGAATATGTACACAAAAAAGAATTATACATTGAAATATTATTGTTTTACAAGGATACATTGAATATTATTTTAATTATTATTATTATAATTGTTACTATTTATTAGTTGGAAAATATTTATTACATTTAAATAGCCGTCGATATTTATCTATTTTTGACTTCTCTCATACTAGTGTTAGCATGGATAAAATTGCAAAATTTATAAGGCGACCACATAAAGTCACCGCATATGTTTGTAAGCTATCCCAGCTGGACACTCCAGATTATATGTGTGGCTGATCCTCTACACATGGGGGGCCCTACTACAATTAAACTCTAATATTCTTTTATATAAGCATTCATACACAAATTTCAATGTATGATATATGCGCCTCCAATTTAGCATTTCTTTACCTCATTCAAATATTGACTTGAGCGTCAGAGTGTTAACATTTTAGCCGGTACTTTTCCCCTCCAAACGGAGGAATCACACCAATCATCATCAACCGTGAGCTCTACCAGCTGAACTTTCACCATTGAGACTATCATTTTTTAACGCCTCAGTTCACTAACACAATTTTTTTTTTGTGTTATGAGAGTTGAGTGTTTTAAAAGTATTGAGCTCAATTCTTGCTCATAATATGTTGGGAAATTACTAATATAACTCAGGTATTTTTATTATTGATGGTGGATCTGCAAGTGCACAGTGTAACACCCTAACCCATACTACCCTTAAAAACGTAATTTTAAAAACTTTTTAACAAGTGTAAAGGCAGAGTGCCACGCGGTAATTAAAACACAAGCATACACACAGAGCGTCATGAAATTTAACATGAAAAGCAACAGCGGATTCAATCCCACCAAGCATGCATATATATACATATATATATATACATAAGCCATATTCATCCCTAAGGATGTCACTTATACAAGAACTAGCATATCAAAAGGTAACACCGATATACGATGAAATCCAAGCGTAATCCCCGACTCGATGTTACATTACCAGAGCATTTACTATTTACAAACTCTAACCAAAAGCTAGTACTAAGAGGAGTAATCTATGCTAAGTCTCCTCACCAAAAGGTACTTCAACACCGAGCTAAAGCAGCATTCTAAACGTCGGCACAGTCCTCAGCCTGAATATCTGAACCCCCAAAGGTCCAGCAATTAACACAAAGCAGAGAGTTAGAAAAACATAATCGCATATCATACGAGTATAAGAAAGACCTTACACTTTCGAACTATCATACATATTCTAACTCACGCCAAAACGTCGTACCAAACAGTTATCAATTAATAAAGTTTAGCACAGTTCAACCAGATAATGTCACATACCATTTATCAAATATATGCGCATTTACCCTAATGTATCTAATGCCAATCATTCTATGTCATGCCATCCCTAGACACGACCAATGCATGTGGTACCAATTGCCTTTTACCCCTCATGGATAAGTTAAACAGTTTTACATCTTGCCGGATTGTTCGGAACTTACCAAACCTTCATATCCCTCATGGATAAGTTAAACAGTTTTATATCCTGCTGGATAGCAGCTCTAGATCTTATGGATTCATCAAATCCGATCCTCGGCTTCCTTATGGACTCAAAAATCCATTTAAACCTATTGGAACCCAAGTTTCCAATTCAACATATATATATACATGAATGCATGTATGTTTGCACATATCATCAATATGATATTTCTAGCTCGAAGCTACTCATTATGAATGCGGGAACACAATCCTAACACATCCACTTAACATTGCAAATTAATGCCAAAACATCACATTGCTCACTTTAAGCTACAACTTATTGCATACACGTTTATCAATCATATAACGATTAACAATAAGCATTAACAGTATCAACATGTATCAACAATCATGTAAGGATACCCCTAAACCATGTTACAAGTGCCTAATCACACTTAGAAACATCAACAAAAATTGCTGTCACAGAGGCCTTCGCTAAGCGAAGCCTCAGCGAGACATGGCGAACCTCACCAGGAAGTCACCTGCTCATGGCGAGCATTGGCGAGCTTCAACGAACTATTCGCTGAGCGAAGGCTTAGCGAGCCTACACGAACATCACCAGAGAATCACCTACTCATGGCGAGAATTGGCGAGCTTCAGCGAACATGTTCGCTACAGCGAACTCCTGGTCGCTTAGCGAACTATACCAGAAAAATATCTGTTCTTGAGTTTCAATAAGGCGGTTTAACATTGAATCAACTCAAAAATTCACTCAAACATGTTATAAATTCTTATAAACAGCTATTTCAAGCATATATGGTATCAAGGAACATTAATCATCCCTTCCAAACATCCAAATACATCAAACAATCAAAATCATGCCAATTTCTTGGGTTTTAAGTAACTTTCATAAACTTTTCAAACATGATTCAAATACATACATATTCTTCATGAAATCAAGCTAGTGATTAACACACACAAAGTGATGATGAAGAACATCACACTCACTTACAAAAGCTTAATCAAAAGTCTAAAAGAAATTGAGTGGGAGAGTTCGGGAATGGAGACATAGACAATCTCCCCTCTCCTTGCCACTCAAGAATCATGAATTCTAATCTCTTACCTTAAGCAAAGATGATGATCCTAGCCTTCTCTTGCTCAAGCTTTCTCTCTTGATCAAACCCTAGCTTAGCTCTCTCTTGCTTCTAAGACAAAAGATCATGAAATGAGCTAAGTCTCATGACAAGTTTTCCTTAAATACCTCTCCCTAAAAGTAATGAACCAAGCCCAATTGGCTTAGGCCCATTGCCTCTCACGCCCATTAAGCCCAAAACAAAGGTTCTCGCGTCTAATAACTTACGCTCGGCTAAATAATTATTCGCCGCTCACTAAAATAATAAAAGCCAATTAATAAATAAAATAACATTTAATAAAATATACGAATACGAAAAATGGGTCGTTACAATCCTACCCCCCTTAAAAGAATTTCGCCCTCGAAATTACCTAGAAACAGATCGGGATAAGAATCTCTCATCTTGCTTTCTAACTCCCACGTTGCATTCTCACCAGCCGGTCCTCCCCACACGACTTTCACGGATGCAATCTCTTTGTTTCTCAACCTCTTCACTTCTCTTCCTTCTATTCTCAAGGGCACAGTCTCGACGGTCAAGTCATCCCTCACTTGAACATCGTCCGATTCTATCACGTGTGTCGGGTTAGACACATACTTGCGCAACTGTGATACATGGAAAACATCGTGCAAATTCGCCAATGATGGCGGTAATGCAATCCTATACGCAACTTTCCCAACTCGCTTCAAAATCTCAAACGGCCCAATAAACCTCGATGTTAACTTTCGCGACTTCAACGCACGTCCTACTCCAGTAGTCGATGTAACTCGTAGGAATACATGACCCCCCTCTTGGAATTCAATGTCCTTCCTCCTCTTATCATGATAACTCTTCTGTCGACTCTGAGACGCTTTCATCTTCTCACGAATCATCCGAATCTTCTCTGTTGTTTCTTGTACAATCTCTGGTCCAAGAATTGCACCTTCTCCAGTTTCATACCAACACAGAGGTGTCCTACACCTTCTCCCATACAAAGCCTCAAACGGTGCCATTCCGATACTAGAATGGTAACTGTTGTTGTATGTAAACTCTACCAACGGCAAACAAGAATCCCAATTCACGTTTTGCTCCAAAACACAAGCCCTCAACAAATCCTCTAAGGATTGTATCGTCCTCTCCGACTGACCATCTGTCTGAGGGTGATACGCTGAACTCAACCTCAACTTCGTTCCTAAAGCTTCTTGCAAGCTTTCCCAAAATCTAGAAGTAAATCTCGGATCTCTATCCGAAATAATACTTGTTGGAATACCATGTAGCTTCACAATCTGCTCCACATAAATCTCGGCCAACTTAGGCACCAAAGTACCTTTCCTGATAGCAATGAAGTGAGCACACTTCGTCAGACGATCTACCACTACCCAAATCACCTCGTTACTTTTCTTGGTCTTCGGTAAACCTCCCACAAAATCCATTGCAATGCTATCCCATTTCCATTCTGGTATAAACATTGGTTGCAACAAACCAAACGGCTTCTGATGTTCAATCTTCGATTTCTGACAAGTTAAACAGGAATAAACAAATTCAGAAATTTGCCTCTTCATTCCCGGCCACCAAAATAACTTCCTCAAATCCTGATACATCTTGGTTACTCCAGGATGAATACTCAAACCACTTCTGTGACCTTCTTCCATGATCATTCTCTTTAATTCGGGTACATCCGGTACACAAACTCTTCCTTGAAATCTCATGACTCCACTTTCGTCAATCTTGATATTGGTCTCCTTGCCTTCATTGATGAGTACCATCTTCTCCATCAATTTCTTATCCGATTTCTGACGTCCTTTAATATCTTCAAGAAAAGGATTCGTCAATCTTAACATTCCAAGCTTCACACTTGAAGAAGTAACCTCACACACAAGACTCAAGTCTCGGAATTCCTCAATCAACTCTAACTCTCTCACCATCAATGATGACATATGCAAAGTTTTCCTACTTAATGCATCGGCCACCACATTGGCTTTTCCGGGGTGATAACTCAAATCAAAATCGTAGTCCTTTAAGAATTCGAGCCATCTTCGTTGCCTCATATTCAACTCCTTCTGGTCGAATAAGTATTTCAGACTCTTGTGATCACTAAACACTTCAAACCTCGATCCATACAAGTAGTGTCTCCACACTTTCAAAGCAAACACCACTGCGGCTAACTCCAAATCATGCGTTGGATAGTTCCTCTCGTGAACCTTCAGTTGCCTTGAAGCATATGCTACCACATTACCCCCTTGCATAAGCACTCCACCAAGTCCTAACTTCGAAGCATCGCAATACACGACGAACGACTCTTTGGCATCAGGTAAAATCAACACGGGTGCAGTAGTCAATCTTCTCTTGAGCTCTTGGAAACTCTTCTCACAAATACCATCCCAAACAAACGCTTGATCTTTCCTCGTCAACTTGGTTAACGGTAAAGCCAACTTCGAAAAACCTTCTATGAATCTTCTATAATAACCGGCTAAACCAAGGAAACTTCTAATCTCCGAAACAGATTCCGGCGTTCCCCACTGTGACACAGCGTCCACCTTCGCAGGATCTACCGCGATTCCTCCACTTGAAATTATATGCCCTAGGAAACTCACTTCTTTCATCCAAAATTCACACTTCGACAACTTGGCATACAACTTCTTCTCCTTCAAGACTTGCAAAACAATCCTCAAGTGCTCTTCGTGCTCTTCCTCGGATTTTGAGTAAATCAAAATGTCGTCAATGAACACCACCACGAATCTATCCAAAAATGAATGGAAAATTCGGTTCATATACTCCATGAAAACTCCGGGTGCATTGGTCACACCAAACGGCATAACTGAATACTCGTAGTGCCCATACCTCGTCCTGAATGCAGTCTTAGGTATGTCTTCCGTCTTCACTCTAATCTGATGGTATCCAGATCTCAAATCGATCTTACTAAACACGCAAACCCCAACTAGTTGATCCATCAAATCATCTATCCTCGGAAGTGGATAATTATTCTTGATCGTCACTTTGTTCAACTGACGATAGTCTATACATAATCTCATGCTTCCATCTTTCTTCTTTACAAGCAATACCGGCGCTCCCCATGGCGAAACACTCGGTCGAACAAACCTCTTCTCAAGCAGCTCTTCAAGTTGCTTCTTCAACTCATTCAATTCTGACGCTGACATTCGATACGGCGCCATCGATATCGGACTAGTTCCAGGTACTAGGTCGATAGAAAACTCTACCTCTCGCTTTGGAGGCACGTCAGATATATCATCCGGAAACACATCTGGGAATTCACAAACGATCGGTAACTCTTCTATCTTAACTCCTCCTTCGAGTTTCAATGATGCAAACATCATGAACATCTCAGCATGTTCTTTCAACGCTTCCGATACTTCCTTCCCGCTCATCAAATGCAAGTTCTCCTCCGGCTTCGGAAAAACAACGGCCTTCTCACGACAGTTGATATGAATTCGGTTGAAGATTAACCAATTCATACCAAAAATTACATCCATACCACTAAGTGGAATACACACTAAATCCATACCAAAGTGCCTATCAAAAATGGTTACGGGGCAATTACGACATACTTGTCGGGTAATCACTGAACCATTAGCAGGAGTTTCTATTTCCATCCTACCCGTCATATCCGTTAAAGGAATACTAAGACGCTTCGCACAATCCAAAGAAATAAAAGAATGCGTCGCTCCCGTATCTATAATCGCAATTAAAGGAGTGTCATAGATGAAACACGTACCTCTAATGAGATTATCCTCCTGGCTAGCATCCTCTCCACTCAAAGCAAACACCTTGCCCATCACCTTCTTGGGCTTCTTACAAGTTATACTCTTGTGGCCCTCCTCACCACAGTTGAAACAAAACACTCTTATCCTACACACTTCGGCTTTGTGGCCTAACTTCCCACAATTCAAACACTTGTCCAATTTCTTCGGGCAATCATACGACATATGACCCCGCTCTCCACATTTGTAACAATTCCCATTCACCGGCTTCTTACCACCACTTGTATTCCCTTTACCGCGGTTGTCATAAGGTTTTCCGCGCTCTTGTCCTTTCCCTTTTCGGTCGTTCACAGCTTTGTAGTAGTTCACCTTAGCTCTACCATCCTCATCACAAATCCTACTCTTGTTCACAAGGGTCGCAAAATCCCTTATCTGTGAAAATCCAATCATATGCTTAATGTCTGGACGTAGACCACTTTCAAACTTCACGCACTTGTCGTTCTCCGCTTCCAAAGTGTTGTAATGCAGACTAAACGCACACAAAGTCTCGAACTTGACGGCATAGTCAGCTACCGTCATATTCCCCTGTTTCAGTTCCATGAATTCCACCACTTTCTTGTTCTTCACGTCAACAGGAAAATACTTAACCAAAAATTCCCTTTTAAACATTGCCCATGGTATAGCCATACCACCGGGTCCTAGCCTCAACTTGGCGTTCTTCGACCACACGTTCGCTTCCTCGCGCAACACATATGTTCCAAGGGTTGTCTTCCCTTCCTCGGAACAATCCATTGCTTCAAAAATTATTTCAAGTTCCTCTAGCCACTTGTGAGCTCCATCCGGATTGTAACCTCCGGTAAAAGTTGGCGGTTTCTGCTTCATGAACCTTTCCAACCTCATCTCTACCTCTCTTCCAGGTTGATGATCTCTAACCACTATGTTGGTGAGTGCGGCCAAAGCCTCCGCAATCTGGGCATTCGTTCTCGCAGCAGCCATGATTCATGAACGAATCACAACTAGACGTTAGAAAGTACTAACAGTGTTCCCTACACATGCTCATACGGGGAAAAGAAAAGTCCTAATTGGTTCACATGAACCGACCTACTCTGATACCACTATTGTAACACCCTAACCCATACTACCCTTAAAAACGTAATTTTAAAAACTTTTTAACAAGTGTAAAGGCAGAGTGCCACGCGGTAATTAAAACACAAGCATACACACAGAGCGTCATGAAATTTAACATGAAAAGCAACAGCGGATTCAATCCCACCAAGCATGCATATATATACATACATATATACATAAGCCATATTCATCCCTAAGGATGTCACTTATACAAGAACTAGCATATCAAAAGGTAACACCGATATACGATGAAATCCAAGCGTAATCCCCGACTCGATGTTACATTACCAGAGCATTTACTATTTACAAACTCTAACCAAAAGCTAGTACTAAGAGGAGTAATCTATGCTAAGTCTCCTCACCAAAAGGTACTTCAACACCGAGCTAAAGCAGCAGTCTAAACGTCGGCACAGTCCTCAGCCTGAATATCTGAACCCCCAAAGGTCCAGCAATTAACACAAAGCAGAGAGTTAGAAAAACATAATCGCATATCATACGAGTATAAGAAAGACCTTACACTTTCGAACTATCATACATATTCTAACTCACGCCAAAACGTCGTACCAAACAGTTATCAATTAATAAAGTTTAGCACAGTTCAACCAGATAATGTCACATACCATTTATCAAATATATGCGCATTTACCCTAATGTATCTAATGCCAATCATTCTATGTCATGCCATCCCTAGACACGACTAATGCATGTGGTACCAATTGCCTTTTACCCCTCATGGATAAGTTAAACAGTTTTACATCTTGCCGGATTGTTCGGAACTTACCAAACCTTCATATCCCTCATGGATAAGTTAAACAGTTTTATATCCTGCTGGATAGCAGCTCTAGATCTTATGGATTCATCAAATCCGATCCTCGGCTTCCTTATGGACTCAAAAATCCATTTAAACCTATTGGAACCCAAGTTTCCAATTCAACATATATATATACATGAATGCATGTATGTTTGCACATATCATCAATATGATATTTCTAGCTCGAAGCTACTCATTATGAATGCGGGAACACAATCCTAACACATCCACTTAACATTGCAAATTAATGCCAAAACATCACATTGCTCACTTTAAGCTACAACTTATTGCATACACGTTTATCAATCATATAACGATTAACAATAAGCATTAACAGTATCAACATGTATCAACAATCATGTAAGGATACCCCTAAACCATGTTACAAGTGCCTAATCACACTTAGAAACATCAACAAAAATTGCTGTCACAGAGGCCTTCGCTAAGCGAAGCCTCAGCGAGACATGGCGAACCTCACCAGGAAGTCACCTGCTCATGGCGAGCATTGGCGAGCTTCAACGAACTATTCGCTGAGCGAAGGCTTAGCGAGCCTACGCGAACATCACCAGAGAATCACCTGCTCATGGCGAGAATTGGCGAGCTTCAGCGAACATGTTCGCTACAGCGAACTCCTGGTCGCTTAGCGAACTATACCAGAAAAATATCTGTTCTTGAGTTTCAATAAGGCGGTTTAACATTGAATCAACTCAAAAATTCACTCAAACATGTTATAAATTCTTATAAACAGCTATTTCAAGCATATATGGTATCAAGGAACATTAATCATCCCTTCCAAACATCCAAATACATCAAACAATCAAAATCATGCCAATTTCTTGGGTTTTAAGTAACTTTCATAAACTTTTCAAACATGATTCAAATACATACATATTCTTCATGAAATCAAGCTAGTGATTAACACATACAAAGTGATGATGAAGAACATCACACTCACTTACAAAAGCTTAATCAAAAGTCTAAAAGAAATTGAGTGGGAGAGTTCGGGAATGGAGACATAGACAATCTCCCCTCTCCTTGCCACTCAAGAATCATGAATTCTAATCTCTTACCTTAAGCAAAGATGATGATCCTAGCCTTCTCTTGCTCAAGCTTTCTCTCTTGATCAAACCCTAGCTTAGCTCTCTCTTGCTTCTAAGACAAAAGATCATGAAATGAGCTAAGTCTCATGACAAGTTTTCCTTAAATACCTCTCCCTAAAAGTAATGAACCAAGCCCAATTGGCTTAGGCCCATTGCCTCTCACGCCCATTAAGCCCAAAACAAAGGTTCTCGCGTCTAATAACTTACGCTCGGCTAAATAATTATTCGCCGCTCACTAAAATAATAAAAGCCAATTAATAAATAAAATAACATTTAATAAAATATACGAATACGAAAAATGGGTCGTTACACACAGAATCGCAACAAAAGTAATAAAGTGATAATAAGTTATCGTTCTCCACATGGATTGTGCCAGAATTACTAGTTTCGCTTAGGAACAGTTTTGCATTCGCTTTGTTGTTTAGAGATAGTTGTGCGGGTAAAAGTGAAACATAGTGTTAGGGCCTTGTTGGTTATACAATAGCGTTAGAACTTTTAGGGAGAGTTTGTCATCCATTTGAGTCTCACAAGACGCGAAAGATTAATCTCTGAAGTTGCGTGCGGAGGATATTCAGTTTACACTTAAAAAAATATTGGTTTTTGTATCCCTATAGACCGTAGGAGATCACTTGTTAAGAAGATTCGTCGTATGTTGAAGTTAGATTGGGAAGATGTAAGACCCATAATCCTGTAGGTTCTGGTCCTGGCGCAACGCGCGCAGGCTTGGTTTGTGAGGGTTGACCTTTGTTGACTTTTTAGGGATTTTTGCACCCGGAACCTATTTTGCTTAGTTTTTCGCGTAGATTTCGATTCCGAAGTTTGTTTGTTGAGCTAAGGAATGATTTTTAGGTTCTTCGATTGAAAGACCATGGGTTGTGGATAGGTTAATTAGGGTTCGAAGGTTATTAGTTCGAGTATCGTCGTTATAACGACATAGTTTGCTGAGATCGTGCCTGTTTTGTGCTCGAGTGTCGGAATGGCACGGGGTTTATTTTCCTAGTCTTCTTATAGGAAGGAGGATGTTCTTGTATCCTTGGAATTTTATTTTTCGCGTTATTCTAGTTTTTGAGAAAACGGGCAATAGTTTACCCGCTGTTCCGAATTTTCGTTAACTCCGAATCCGTTTATATTTTAGATGGGAACTTTATATATCGGCTTGAGTTGGGTTATGACTTTAGAATATTTTTAAGAGTTAGGAATGAAAAATACAGTCGGGGAAAAATGTTTCGCGATAATTTTTGGAAATCGTTTAAGGCGAACGTTTAGTTTCTAAATTTTCTAGTTTCGCGAGTTTGGTCCGTAAGCGTAATGCGACTCGTCTGTGAGGCGTGAGTGCTCATGAGAGAAAGAAAATATCTTAAGAGGATAGACTTGGATCGATCCAATGGTTAGGGTTTAATCTTGCTTTAGTGGCACTATTTGATCCTATGGCTAGGAATGATCATGATGCCTTTACATAGGATGACTTTGGTCATTGTTTTGTACTTAGAAAATATCACAAAAGCTCTCTTCTCTTCCTCTCATAAACCGCCTCTCCTCTCTCAACTCACCCTCACCATTGAAATTTTCATTTCTCATCCATTCAAGCTAGGATTTGTCTCTTTGGATCTAGGAACTTGCAAGGAAATCACTCCTCTTAAGGTAACTCATCTTCTCCATGATTTTGTTTAGCTAAAAGTCATGATTCCTAGAGTATTTTAGAGATTTGTCATGACTTGTTCTTGAGTAAATTTTTCTAGAATAAGTTTTGGGTGTTTGTGGTTCTAGGGAAGTGTTTAGGAGTAGTTTATAAGCTTGTTTAAGCTTGGCACATGTTGGTTTCCATGGTGATTAAGAATTTCATGAAATCTTTTGTTAGGGTTTGGAAAATTGATTTGAAATGCTCATAACTTTGAAAACTTGTGTTGTGCTTTTATTTTTGGTGTTGTCTATGAGCATTGTAGGGAAATGGATGTTAGGAAATGGCTTTGATTTTGTGAAACAAGGAAAAATATTTTTGTGTGTGTTCTTGAGGACTTTATGAACAAATTTTTGGAAATTCTTGTTTTGACCCTCAAAATGAATTGGTTGATCATTTCCATAGGCTTGTGAACTAATAGAGGCTTGCTATGTATTGGCATTGGAAAAATTTTGGGTGTGGTTCACATTTTCAAAACTTTTGGTCATGTGAAATTTTCGAAAAGTGTGGGAGAGGTTTCAAAATTGGTTAGGGCTTTGGGGGAGGCACAATTGTGGCCTAGGGCGAATTACCATGCAAAAAGTTTTGGGTAAAAATGGTTTTGGTGTTGTATGTGTCTCAAAGAACCAAAAAATTGAATTTTTCGTAATTAGAGGCTTTGCCCGGAAAATTTTTTGGGGCTTGGATTAGTGACTCGGGGGTATTATGGGATATTACCATGCCCTCGGAAGCGAAACATTTTGAGCGGAAGTGCCATTTGGTTTTTGATGGCCGAACCTCAAGGTGTGTGGGGGGGGGGGGGGGATTTGTGAAATTTTTCTAAGTCCACAATTTTGGGAAAAATGATCATGCTTTGATGAAATGATCATAGGTGGGTCAAAGTATGATTATAGGATTGTATTTGGAAAGAAAAACTTGAAACTTGCGACGCAAGAAAAACTCGATTATTTTGTCGAGATATTTTCGTAAAATTTTTAGGTTGTTTTCAAGTGTTTTGGTAGTGTGTGAAAGTGTCCTTTGAAGTTTAAAACCATAGAGAGCAATGGTATGCTTTGAAAACGAAAATGTGTTTGTTTTGTGAAAAATAGTGTATTTAACTTCGGGAATTTTTAATCACTATGGGGAGGACTCGAATATAATATCCGAGAGTGTTAGGAAGTGCCTTAGACACCTCTAGACCTTTGTTGATAGGTTTAGTTTCGTTAAGATATTTTGGGAGAAACTTATGCATTGTTCGCTCGTTATTTTTAGGAAACGCGAAACGGTAGATAGTGTGAAACGTTGTAGTTTTTGGTTGGAAGCATTGCCGAGGTAAGGGCACCTTTTTATTTCCGTCAATAGCATTAGGGTATGCTTGTGGTTATGCTTGTTGTGGTTCCATGCTTGTGTGCTTGGTTGTTTTCGATGTTATTTGTCTTACGTATACGTGGGAAATATATGTGTTGACATGTGGTTATGAATATGTGTATGTTTGTTGCATTAGTATATGTAGGGACGTATGCTCATGCAAACATTGTCGGTATTTGATCTGTGTGATTGTACCGGGTGACACTTCCGCCTTTAACGGAGACGGTATTTGATCTGGGTGATTTGTACCGCCGTTAACGGAGCCGGTATTTGATCTGGGTGATTGTACTCCGGAGTATCCACCAATTGAGTTGGCATTTGATCTGTGTGATTGTGCCGGGTGTAATCCACCTTTTTCCGGAATTCATGCATGTTACGATCCTGTGACGGGGTGTTACCGTGGCGATCCTGTGACGGGGTGTTACTTGTGACGGAATTCATTAGAGGTTTGCATTAGGCTATGTGTGCACTTTATTTATTCTTCTTGGTGTGAGGATGTGATAATTGTTTACTGCTTTCTATTCTGGTATGTGTATTCGGTATTTTATTACTAGTTTCCAGTTGGTGACCCTTATTTTGCATGCCATATCGCGGGCTCCTCCCACCCCCAGACGATGGAGCGCCATCTGAGACCGTAGGCCGTGTGGACGGCGAGGACTTCGTAGATTATGCCGGAGAGTAGATGTTAGCACTTGTTAGGCTACATTTTTGGTAGGCTTAGGGCCTAGGTTATATTTTGGGATGACTGTATGTCTTATACATTTATACTCAGACATGTTTAGTGCCTTTTGGCCTTGTGATATATTCGGTTCATAACTCGTGTCTTTTGGTTGATGAACTTAATGTATCTGTTGTATGTAAATTATTCAGGTACACACTTTGCTTCAAGGAAGCCCTGTAATATAATGTGTTGATGTTATATTTATTTTCTATTGAATGACGAATTGCCGAGATAGCTGCGGGCGTTCACGCGCGCCATTTTATTTAAGCGTGTTGATTAAAAAAAAAAATAATACCCCTTTTTATGCTTTGAAAAACGGGGTGTTACATTTTGGTATCAGAGCTCGGCATTAGATCTTCAAAGGGAAAGTGTGTACTTGAGTTAACAGTCTGAGGTCAGTCATATTAGAGTTAGAGTCGGGTTTAGTGAGCATAAGTGCTTGGGTTCTTATGTGTTTGTTGTCTTGAGTCAAGCATGGGTTAAATGCTTAGGTAATTGATTGTTTCTCAACCGAAACAATGTTCCCTATAGTGCTTCAGTGAGTAGGACAGTTAGCCCTTAGAGCTTTGGTCGAACTGGGTCGACGAGTGTCTTCGAATTTTCTTAGAGGCAGCGGTCCGAGGAGGATGGATTTGAGGAGAATAAGAAATGCAAGGGATTCTTGGAAGTTAGATTATTGATTAGAAGTGCATTGGACGTGGTCACTCGGAGATGTTGAGTGTGGACGAGTGGACATCATTCTTGTAAAGGATTTCAAGTAAGGACTTGATTCGGGGAACTTTTTGAAGAAAATATTGGATGTTTGCTACGGTGAGTTCGGGATGAGACTTGATGAAGTCATTTGGTTGTCAAGAAGATGCAGCCAATGAGGGATGGTGGAACAGACAACAATGTCAATTGGAATTAATTACGATGATTGGGTAATCATCGGGGCGAGCCGTATTTGAGTTAAAGTGGATGTTGCGCGTCAAGAGTGAACGAACCTGGTGGTGTTAGATGACAGTTATACATCGATGGGTACCTTAAAGGTTTAAGTTGAGTGTGTGAGATAGGTTGAATTCGAAAATGAGATTATTAAGGATGAATCTCGTGATAATTGAGGGTATGAGACTAAATATCACGTCGATGAGTGACAATCTATACATAGTTCGGGAGATAGTAAGTATAGGTGTTGATGTAAGAGAAATATATAGGTAATCATTGGTTAGATAACTATAGATTTCGAGAGATGTTTTGGTAAGAATGAGGAGTTCAATTTTGGAAAGTGAATTTATGTCGATGGTATGGGATACTAGAGGTGTATGGTATGGAAATACTTAGAGAATTGTAGCAGTGTAAGCTATAATTGTTGATTATTGGCAGGTAGACCCTAAGAGAAAGTAAACATCTTGAGTAGTTTGAAGGGGTTAGTCAAGATTTGAGTAGAGATCCTGTGTGATTGGACATTTAAGTTAATGATGTCGATCGACCAAAAGGGTTGAAGGACCAAGTAGTATCTTGAATTTATGACATCATTGGTGTTGAGGTAGACAAGTTTTAAATAATTCAAGTTTTGGACGAGAATTTTTGGAAATTTTCTAGAAATATCGTGTATTATTAGAAAGAGAGTTTGTTAATAAGAGTACTAAGACAATGGGAGCGATAGTTGGAAGGAAATTTTGGTTTAATTTTGAGATGTAATGGAGAAAGTTAGATGGTGTGGTAAGTATTTTAAATCTCTTGAGGATTAGATTCAAGAGATTGATTTCGGTATTAAACGTACTAAGGAGGAAATCATAGCGAAGGGTTGTGTTTTGGTAGTTGTTCTGGAGAAGTCAAGCATTAAGATTTGAGACACGTATTCAATCGCTGGATGAATGAGTAATATGTGTCGATTCGGAGGTAAATTATAGTGACATGACGAAGATAAGATTAGAGATAATTATGCATAGAGAAATACGTAATAGGAACTTGATGGATTAATTAATTGGAGTTTTGTAGATATTATAACATCGACAAGATAATCGCAAAGGAATGGTTAACGTTGTGCGTTAGCAAGGAAGCGAGAAGGTGATACAAGTTGTAAGGGGAGACTGACAACCTCATTGGTTAATTTGGAAATTTAAGTAGGGAAAGGAGTACAGTCGGAATAAGGATGGTGAGTTTAGTAAGTGGAAAGCATGTTGGAGAATTCCACATAAGAATTTAGAAGTCGAGGTTAAGTGCGAAGTGTCATTTATGGAAGGAATGAAGCGAAATAGTTAGTCGTTGGGAAGAAATGTTAAGAATAAGTGATGGAAAAGCACATGAGAATGTGGATTATAATAATTAAGGATACTTGGAAGGGATTACCTCACATATAATTTGGAAAATTATGATTGTGCGTGTATATTAAGGATTCGAAAGCGTCACCTGAATGGATGTCATGGTGAGGTGTGTGTTGTATGTGGAAAAAAAACATTATTAAAGTTAGGTGAAGATGGTCTAAACCACCATCATGATTGTCGGCTATCTATTGACAAATTGAGGAACTGATCATCCTTGATCTCTTGTTAATAATAGACAGCATCATGTTGACTGGAATCGACTAGTTTTACTAGCTTTGGTGTAGAGAGTTTGCGGTGTTTCTTTTTGGAGGGTAGCAGTCACCACTCCGTGTGGGCCTAGTTGAATTGGCTATGTTGTGGAGGCTTAAGAGGTGACTTTAGAAATTTCGTGTGTCGACCTAGGATCTTTGAGGAACTAGAGGTTGTGAACCTTCGTAGTGAGGTTAGATTTTGAGTGGGGAACTCGTTGTGTGATGTTTAGCTTTGTGTCTAGAGTTTGGAACCAGTGCGACTATGTAGAGGGTTGCGTTTTGTGCACGGTCGTGTCAGTGTGGTGGTGATAGCATCTGTGTGGCTTCACCTAGTGTTAGCATCTGTGTGGCTACACCTATTCCTACGAGATTTTGTTGTGTAGGTGATAGTAATAACTAGATGGGTTATTGCTCTTACCTTTAGTTTCGAGGACGAAACTTCTTTTTGGTGGGTAGTAATGTAAGACCCATAATCCTGTAGGTTCTGGTCCTGGCGCAACGCGCGCAGGCTTGGTTTGTGAGGGTTGACCTTTGTTGACTTTTTAGGGATTTTTGCACCCGGAACCTATTTTGCTTAGTTTTTCGCGTAGATTTCGATTCCGAAGTTTGTTTGTTGAGCTAAGGAATGATTTTTAGGTTCTTCGATTGAAAGACCATGGGTTGTGGATAGGTTAATTAGGGTTCGAAGGTTATTAGTTCGAGTATCGTCGTTATAACGACATAGTTTGCTGAGATCGTGCCTGTTTTGTGCTCGAGTGTCGGAATGGCACGGGGTTTATTTTCCTAGTCTTCTTATAGGAAGGAGGATGTTCTTGTATCCTTGGAATTTTATTTTTCGCGTTATTCTAGTTTTTGAGAAAACGGGCAATAGTTTACCCGCTATTCCGAATTTTCGTTAACTCCGAATCCGTTTATATTTTAGATGGGAACTTTATATATCGGCTTGAGTTGGGTTATGACTTTAGAATATTTTTAAGAGTTAGGAATGAAAAATACAGTCGGGGAAAAATGTTTCGCGATAATTTTTGGAAATCGTTTAAGGCGAACGTTTAGTTTCTAAATTTTCTAGTTTCGCGAGTTTGGTCCGTAAGCGTAATGCGACTCGTCTGTGAGGCGTGAGTTCTCATGAGAGAAAGAAAATATCTTAAGAGGATAGACTTGGATCGATCCAATGGTTAGGGTTTAATCTTGCTTTAGTGGCACTATTTGATCCTATGGCTAGGAATGATCATGATGCCTTTACATAGGATGACTTTGGTCATTGTTTTGTACTTAGAAAATATCACAAAAGCTCTCTTCTCTTCCTCTCATAAACCGCCTCTCCTCTCTCAACTCACCCTCACCATTGAAATTTTCATTTCTCATCCATTCAAGCTAGGATTTCTCTCTTTGGATCTAGGAACTTGCAAGGAAATCACTCCTCTTAAGGTAACTCATCTTCTCCATGATTTTGTTTAGCTAAAAGTCATGATTCCTAGAGTATTTTAGAGATTTGTCATGACTTGTTCTTGAGTAAATTTTTCTAGAATAAGTTTTGGGTGTTTGTGGTTCTAGGGAAGTGTTTAGGAGTAGTTTATAAGCTTGTTTAAGCTTGGCACATGTTGGTTTCCATGGTGATTAAGAATTTCATGAAATCTTTTGTTAGGGTTTGGAAAATTGATTTGAAATGCTCATAACTTTGAAAACTTGTGTTGTGCTTTTATTTTTGGTGTTGTCTATGAGCATTGTAGGGAAATGGATGTTAGGAAATGGCTTTGATTTTGTGAAACAAGGAAAAATATTTTTGTGTGTGTTCTTGAGGACTTTATGAACAAATTTTTGGAAATTCTTGTTTTGACCCTCAAAATGAATTGGTTGATCATTTCCATAGGCTTGTGAACTAATAGAGGCTTGCTATGTATTGGCATTGGAAAAATTTTGGGTGTGGTTCACATTTTCAAAACTTTTGGTCATGTGAAATTTTCGAAAAGTGTGGGAGAGGTTTCAAAATTGGTTAGGGCTTTGGGGGAGGCACAATTGTGGCCTAGGGCGAATTACCATGCAAAAAGTTTTGGGTAAAAATGGTTTTGGTGTTGTATGTGTCTCAAAGAACCAAAAAATTGAATTTTTCGTAATTAGAGGCTTTGCCCGGAAAATTTTTTGGGGCTTGGATTAGTGACTCGGGGGTATTATGGGATATTACCATGCCCTCGGAAGCGAAACATTTTGAGCGGAAGTGCCATTTGGTTTTTGATGGCCGAACCTCAAGGTGTGTGGGGGGGGGGGGGGGATTTGTGAAATTTTTCTAAGTCCACAATTTTGGGAAAAATGATCATGCTTTGATGAAATGATCATAGGTGGGTCAAAGTATGATTATAGGATTGTATTTGGAAAGAAAAACTTGAAACTTGCGACGCAAGAAAAACTCGATTATTTTGTCGAGATATTTTCGTAAAATTTTTAGGTTGTTTTCAAGTGTTTTGGTAGTGTGTGAAAGTGTCCTTTGAAGTTTAAAACCATAGAGAGCAATGGTATGCTTTGAAAACGAAAATGTGTTTGTTTTGTGAAAAATAGTGTATTTAACTTCGGGAATTTTTAATCACTATGGGGAGGACTCGAATATAATATCCGAGAGTGTTAGGAAGTGCCTTAGACACCTCTAGACCTTTGTTGATAGGTTTAGTTTCGTTAAGATATTTTGGGAGAAACTTATGCATTGTTCGCTCGTTATTTTTAGGAAACGCGAAACGGTAGATAGTGTGAAACGTTGTAGTTTTTGGTTGGAAGCATTGCCGAGGTAAGGGCACCTTTTTATTTCCGTCAATAGCATTAGGGTATGCTTGTGGTTATGCTTGTTGTGGTTCCATGCTTGTGTGCTTGGTTGTTTTCGATGTTATTTGTCTTACGTATATGTGGGAAATATATGTGTTGACATGTGGTTATGAATATGTGTATGTTTGTTGCATTAGTATATGTAGGGACGTATGCTCATGCAAACATTGTCGGTATTTGATCTGTGTGATTGTACCGGGTGATACTTCCGCCTTTAACGGAGACGGTATTTGATCTGGGTGATTGTACCGCCGTTAACGGAGCCGGTATTTGATCTGGGTGATTGTACTCCGGAGTATCCACCAATTGAGTTGGCATTTGATCTGTGTGATTGTGCCGGGTGTAATCCACCTTTTTCCGGAATTCATGCATGTAACGATCCTGTGACGGGGTGTTACCGTGGCGATCCTGTGACGGGGTGCCACACTCATTCATTAGAGGTTTGCATTAGGCTATGTGTGCACTTTATTTATTCTTCTTGGTGTGAGGATGTGATAAGTGTTTACCGCTTTCTATTCTGGTATGTGTATTCGGTATTTTATTACTAGTTTCCAGTTGGTGACCCTTATTTTGCATGCCATATCGCGGGCTCCTCCCACCCCCAGACGATGGAGCGCCATCTGAGACCGTAGGCCGTGTGGACGGCGAGGACTTCGTAGATTATGCCGGAGAGTAGATGTTAGCACTTGTTAGGCTACATTTTTGGTAGGCTTAGGACCTAGGTTATATTTTGGGATGATTGTATGTCTTATACATTTATACTCAGACATGTTTAGTGCCTTTTGGCCTTGTGATATATTCGGTTCATAACTCGTGTCTTTTGGTTGATGAACTTAATGTATCCGTTGTATGTAAATTTTTCAGGTACACACTTTGCTTCGAGGAAGCCCTGTAATATAATGTGTTGATGTTATATTTATTTTCTATTGAATGACGAATTGCCGAGATAGCTGCGGGCGTTCACGCGCGCCATTTTATTTAAGCGTGTTGATTAAAAAAAAAAATAATACCCCTTTTTATGCTTTGAAAAACAGGGTGTTACAGAAGATAGCATAAAACTAATTAGCTGGCGAATACATTAGCCAATATGGTTGTTCCTTGATCTCTAGTTTTGTTTTTCTTATTATCCGAGTGCTTTTAGGCATATATTGTTAACAGATGTTTTTAATTTGGTTCTAATATTGTTAAACTGATTGCGAGTCCTTGAGAAAGACCAAGGTTAACCACCTTGTACTACTATTATTTTGAATTTATTTTGATCACGGAACGACAGTGATCACAATACAAATAATGGTTTAACAAGTATAATTATAAAAAACTCTTGTAGATGCAACAATAATATTTTAGAAGAAATGCGTGTGTATTAAAAAAAAATAATGAAATGTATTAAGAGAACTCTCAAAATCATAAAACTTTATTTAAATTAACAGGAGAGACTAAAAGAATAACATCTTTTGAATTTTGAGAAACTGAGTTCAAGCAAAAAAAACTTAATATGACTTAAACATATAAACACAATAATTGGTAGAACTAAAATCTTATTTAAATCGTATTCATTTATTGTATAAATTGTTTTGATGCCTAGAATTTGGGTTTCTATACAGTCGGTCCTCTAACGCGCCCATAACCTGTCCAATTATTGTGACTCGGCGGTTCGGCTGATATTGGAGCATAATCTATGGAGAAAAATCCAGAATCCAAATTATCTTCCACTTCTTTTATCTTAAACATTTCAGCATGTACTTCACTATGTTCTTGAGCTTTGTTGGCATCTTCGCTACTTTGGTTGCTTCTTTCTTTTAATACTCTTGCTGCATAAAAAAATAAATAAACTTAATACAAACTAATTAACAAGGAAATAACAAATTTTAAATTTTCGAAATCCAATGTTCTAATATTTTTTTAGCTATGGAAATTTGAAGCAAAAAATACCTCTAACTTGAATATGGATTGAGAAGAAGCAGAAGAACACAAAAATCACAAGAAAGCATTTGTTTTGTGTAGCAACCATCTTAATACAATTAATATAGACTTGCACGTTCTAGCTCTATGATTTTTTTTCCTCTTGTCTTGAATATACTATATGGATATGCTAACTTTAGGTCATATATATATACACACACGCATTTTGGCAGCATCTTAGCTACCTAGTTAATTGGTGATTTTACTAAAAATGAGAATAACATAAAATTTATGTAACTGGTAATATTACATTGAAATATTCAATGTTATAGCAATACATTGAGAATCATAGTAATATTACATCGAATATGTACACAAAAAAGAATTATACATTGAAATATTATTGTTTTACAAGGATACATTGAATATTATTTTTATTATTATTATTATTATAATTGTTACTATTTATTAGTTGGAAAATATTTATTACATTTAAATAGCCGTCGATATTTATCTATTTTTGACTTCTCTCATACTAGTGTTAGCATGGATAAAATTGCAAAATTTATAAGGCGACCACATAAAGTCACCGCATATGTTTGTAAGCTATCCCAGCTGGACACTCCGGTTTCCGAATTATATGTGTGGCTGATCCTCTACACATGGGGGGTCCTACTACAATTAAACTCTAATATTCTTTTATATAAGCATTCATACACAAATTTCAATGTATGATATATGCGCCTCCAATTTAGCATTTTTTTACCTCATTCAAATATTGACTTGAGCGTCGGAGTGTTAACATTTTAGCATGTACTTTTCCCCTCCAAACGGAGGAATCACACCAATCATCATCAACCGTGAGCTCTACCAGCTGAACTTTCACCATTGAGACTATCATTTTTTAACGCCTCAGTTCAGTAACACAATTTTTTTTTGTGTTATGAGAGTTGAGTGTTTTAAAAGTATTGAGCTCAATTCTTGCTCATAATATGTTGGGAAATTACTAATATAACTCAGGTATTTTTATTATTGATGGGGGATCTGCAAGTGCACAGAATCGCAACTAAGTAATAAAGTGATAAGTTATCGTTCTCCACATGGATTGTGCCAGAATTACTAGTTTCGCTTAGGAACAGTTTTGCATTCGCTTTGTTGTTTAGAGATAGTTGTGCGGGTAAAAGTGAAACATAGTGTTAGGGCCCTTGTTGGTTATACAATAGCGTTAGAACTTTTAGGGAGAGTTTGTCATCCATTTGAGTCTCACAAGACGCGAAAGATTAATCTCTGAAGTTGCGTGCGGAGGATATTCATTTTACACTTAAAAAAATATTGGTTTTTGTATCCCTATAGACCGTAGGAGATCACTTGTTAAGAAGATTCGTCGTATGTTGAAGTTAGATTGGGAAGATAGCATAAAACTAATTAGCTGGCGAATACATTAGCCAATATGGTTGTTCCTTGATCTCTAGTTTTGTTTTTCTTATTATCCGAGTGCTTTTAGGCATATATTGTTAACAGATGTTTTTAATTTGGTTCTAATATTGTTAAACTGATTGCGAGTCCTTGAGAAAGACCAAGGTTAACCACCTTGTACTACTATTATTTTGAATTTATTTTGATCACGGAACGACAGTGATCACAATACAAATAATGGTTTAACAAGTATAATTATAAAAAAACTCTTGTAGATGCAACAATAATATTTTAGAAGAAATGCGTGTGTATTAAAAAAAATAATGAAATGTATTAAGAGAACTCTCAAAATCATAAAACTTTATTTAAATTAACGGGAGAGACTAAAAGAATAACATCTTTTGAATTTTGAGAAACTGAGTTCAAGCAAAAAAAACTTAATATGACTTAAACATATAAACACAATAATTGGTAGAACTAAAATCTTATTTAAATCGTATTCATTTATTGTATAAATTGTTTTGATGCCTAGAATTTGGGTTTCTATACAGTCGGTCCTCTAACGCGCCCATAACCTGTCCAATTATTGTGACTCGGCGGTTCGGCTGATATTGGAGCATAATCTATGGAGAAAAATCCAGAATCCAAATTATCTTCCACTTCTTTTATCTTAAACATTTCAGCATGTACTTCACTATGTTCTTGAGCTTTGTTGGCATCTTCGCTACTTTGGTTGCTTCTTTCTTTTAATACTCTTGCTGCATAAAAAAATAAATAAACTTAATACCAACTAATTAACAAGGAAATAACAAATTTTAAATTTTCGAAATCCAATGTTCTAATATTTTTTTAGCTATGGTAATTTGAAGCAAAAAATACCTCTAACTTGAATATGGATTGAGAAGAAGCAGAAGAACACAAAAATCACAAGAAAGCATTTGTTTTGTGTAGCAACCATCTTAATACAATTATTATAGACTTGCACGTTCTAGCTCTATGATTTTTTTTCCTCTTGTCTTGAATATACTATATGGATATGCTAACTTTAGGTCATATATATATATATATACACACACGCATTTTGGCAGCATCTTAGCTACCTAGTTAATTGGTGATTTTACTAAAAATGAGAATAACATAAAATTTATGTAACTGGTAATATTACATTGAAATATTCAATGTTATAGCAATACATTGAGAATCATAGTAATATTACATCGAATATGTACACAAAAAAGAATTATACATTGAAATATTATTGTTTTACAAGGATACATTGAATATTATTTTTATTATTATTATAATTGTTACTATTTATTGGTTGGAAAATATTTATTACATTTAAATAGCCGTCGATATTTATCTATTTTTGACTTCTCTCATACTAGTGTTAGCATGGATAAAATTGCAAAATTTATAAGGCGACCACATAAAGTCACCGCATATGTTTGGAAGCTATCCCAGCTGGACACTCCGGTTTCCGAATTATATGTGTGGCTGATCCTCTACACATGGGGGGCCCTACTACAATTAAACTCTAATATTCTTTTATATAAGCATTCATACACAAATTTCAATGTATGATATATGCGCCTCCATTTTAGCATTTTTTTACCTCATTCAAATATTGACTTGAGCGTCGGAGTGTTAACATTTTAGCAGGTACTTTTCCCCTCCAAACGGAGGAATCACACCAATCATCATCAACCGTGAGCTCTACCAGCTGAACTTTCACCATTGAGACTATCATTTTTTAACGCCTCAGTTCAGTAACACAATTTTTTTTTGTGTTATGAGAGTTGAGTGTTTTAAAAGTATTGAGCTCAATTCTTGCTCATAATATGTTGGGAAATTACTAATATAACTCAGGTATTTTTATTATTGATGGTGGATCTGCAAGTGCACAGAATCGCAACCAAGTAATAAAGTGATAAGTTATCGTTCTCCACATGGATTGTGCCAGAATTACTAGATTCGCTTAGGAATAGTTTTGCATTCGCTTTGTTGTTTAGAGATAGTTGTGCGGGTAAAAGTGAAACATAGTGTTAGGGCCTTGTTGGTTATATAATAGCGTTAGAACTTTTAGGGAGAGTTTGTCATCCATTTGAGTCTCACAAGACGCGAAAGATTAATCTCTGAAGTTGCGTGCGGAGGATATTCAGTTTACACTTAAAAAAATATTGGTTTTTGTATCCAAACAGACCGTAGGAGATCACTTGTTAAGAAGATTCGTCGTATGTTGAAGTTAGATTGGGAAGATAGCATAAATCTAATTAGCTGGCGAATACATTAGCCAATATGGTTGTTCCTTGATCTCTAGTTTTGTTTTTCTTATTATCCGAGTGCTTTTAGGCATATATTGTTAACAGATGTTTTTAATTTGGTTCTAATATTGTTAAACTGATTGCGAGTCCTTGAGAACGACCAAGGTTAACCACCTTGTACTACTATTTTTTTGAATTTATTTTGATCACGGAACAACAGTGATCACAATACAAATAATGGTTTAACAAGTATAATTATAAAAAACTCTTGTAGATGCAACAATAATATTTTAGAAGAAATGCGTGTGTATTAAAAAAATAATGAAATGTATTAAGAGAACTCTCAAAATCATAAAACTTGATTTAAATTAACGGGAGAGACTAAATGAATAAAATCTTTTGAATTTTGAGAAACTGAGTTCAAGCAAAAAAAACTTAATATGACTTAAACATATAAACACAATAATTGGTAGAACTAAAATCTTATTTAAATCGTATTCATTTATTGTATAAATTGTTTTGATGCCTAGAATTTGGGTTTCTGTGCAGTCGGTCCTCTAACGCGCCCATAACCTGCCCAATTATTGTGACTCGGCGGTTCGGCTGATATTGGAGCATAATCTATGGAGAAAAATCCAGAATCCAAATTATCTTCCCCTTCTTTTATCTTAAACATTTCAGCATGTACTTCACTATGTTCTTGAGCTTTGTTGGCATCTTCGCTACTTTGGTTGCTTCTTTCTTTTAATACTCTTGCTGCATAAAAAAATAAATAAACTTAATACAAACTAATTAACAAGGAAATAACAAATTTTAAATTTTCGAAATCCAATGTTCTAATATTTTTTTAGCTATGGTAATTTGAAGCAAAAAATACCTCTAACTTGAATATGGATTGAGAAGAAGCAGAAGAACACAAAAATCACAAGAAAGCATTTGTTTTGTGTAGCAACCATCTTAATACAATTATTATAGACTTGCACGTTCTAGCTCTATGATTTTTTTTCCTCTTGTCTTGAATATACTATATGGATATGCTAACTTTAGGTCATATATATATATATATATACACACACGCATTTTGGCAGCATCTTAGCTACCTAGTTAATTGGTGATTTTACTAAAAATGAGAATAACATAAAATTTATGTAACTGGTAATATTACATTGAAATATTCAATGTTATAGCAATACATTGAGAATCATAGTAATATTACATCGAATATGTACACAAAAAAGAATTATACATTGAAATATTATTGTTTTACAAGGATACATTGAATATTATTTTTATTATTATTATAATTGTTACTATTTATTGGTTGGAAAATATTTATTACATTTAAATAGCCGTCGATATTTATCTATTTTTGACTTCTCTCATACTAGTGTTAGCATGGATAAAATTGCAAAATTTATAAGGCGACCACATAAAGTCACCGCATATGTTTGGAAGCTATCCCAGCTGGACACTCCGGTTTCCGAATTATATGTGTGGCTGATCCTCTACACATGGGGGGCCCTACTACAATTAAACTCTAATATTCTTTTATATAAGCATTCATACACAAATTTCAATGTATGATATATGCGCCTCCAATTTAGCATTTTTTTACCTCATTCAAATATTGACTTGAGCGTCGGAGTGTTAACATTTTAGCAGGTACTTTTCCCCTCCAAACGGAGGAATCACACCAATCATCATCAACCGTGAGCTCTACCAGCTGAACTTTCACCATTGAGACTATCATTTTTTAACGCCTCAGTTCAGTAACACAATTTTTTTTTGTGTTATGAGAGTTGAGTGTTTTAAAAGTATTGAGCTCAATTCTTGCTCATAATATGTTGGGAAATTACTAATATAACTCAGGTATTTTTATTATTGATGGTGGATCTGCAAGTGCACAGAATCGCAACCAAGTAATAAAGTGATAAGTTATCGTTCTCCACATGGATTGTGCCAGAATTACTAGATTCGCTTAGGAATAGTTTTGCATTCGCTTTGTTGTTTAGAGATAGTTGTGCGGGTAAAAGTGAAACATAGTGTTAGGGCCTTGTTGGTTATATAATAGCGTTAGAACTTTTAGGGAGAGTTTGTCATCCATTTGAGTCTCACAAGACGCGAAAGATTAATCTCTGAAGTTGCGTGCGGAGGATATTCAGTTTACACTTAAAAAAATATTGGTTTTTGTATCCAAACAGACCGTAGGAGATCACTTGTTAAGAAGATTCGTCGTATGTTGAAGTTAGATTGGGAAGATAGCATAAATCTAATTAGCTGGCGAATACATTAGCCAATATGGTTGTTCCTTGATCTCTAGTTTTGTTTTTCTTATTATCCGAGTGCTTTTAGGCATATATTGTTAACAGATGTTTTTAATTTGGTTCTAATATTGTTAAACTGATTGCGAGTCCTTGAGAACGACCAAGGTTAACCACCTTGTACTACTATTTTTTTGAATTTATTTTGATCACGGAACAACAGTGATCACAATACAAATAATGGTTTAACAAGTATAATTATAAAAAACTCTTGTAGATGCAACAATAATATTTTAGAAGAAATGCGTGTGTATTAAAAAAATAATGAAATGTATTAAGAGAACTCTCAAAATCATAAAACTTGATTTAAATTAACGGGAGAGACTAAATGAATAAAATCTTTTGAATTTTGAGAAACTGAGTTCAAGCAAAAAAAACTTAATATGACTTAAACATATAAACACAATAATTGGTAGAACTAAAATCTTATTTAAATCGTATTCATTTATTGTATAAATTGTTTTGATGCCTAGAATTTGGGTTTCTGTGCAGTCGGTCCTCTAACGCGCCCATAACCTGCCCAATTATTGTGACTCGGCGGTTCGGCTGATATTGGAGCATAATCTATGGAGAAAAATCCAGAATCCAAATTATCTTCCCCTTCTTTTATCTTAAACATTTCAGCATGTACTTCACTATGTTCTTGAGCTTTGTTGGCATCTTCGCTACTTTGGTTGCTTCGTTCTTTTAATACTCTTGCTGCATAAAAAAATAAATAAACTTAATACAAACTAATTAACAAGGAAATAACAAATTTTAAATTTTCGAAATCCAATGTTCTAATATTTTTTTAGCTATGGAAATTTGAAGCAAAAAATACCTCTAACTTGAGTATGGATTGAGAAGAAGCAGAAGAACACAAAAATCACAAGAAAGCATTTGTTTTGTGTAGCAACCATCTTAAAACAATTAATATAGACTTGCACGTTCTAGCTCTATGATTTTTTTTCCTCTTGTCTTGAATATACTATATGGATATGCTAACTTTACGTCATATATATATATACACACACGCATTTTGACAGCATCTTAGCTACCTAGTTAATTGGTGATTTTACTAAAAATCAGAATAACATAAAATTTATGTAACTGGTAATATTACATTGAAATATTCAATGTTATAGCAATACATTGAGAATCATAGTAATATTACATCGAATATGTACACAAAAAAGAATTATACATTGAAATATTATTGTTTTACAAGGATACATTGAATATTATTTTTATTATTATTATTATAATTGTTACTATTTATTAGTTGGAAAATATTTATTACATTTAAATAGCCGTCGATATTTATCTATTTTTGACTTCTCTCATACTAGTGTTAGCATGGATAAAATTGCAAAATTTATAAGGCGACCACATAAAGTCACCGCATATGTTTGTAAGCTATCCCAGCTGGACACTCCGGATTATATGTGTGGCTGATCCTCTAAACATGGGGGGCCCTACTACAATAAAACTCTAAAATTCTTTTATATAAGCATTCATACACAAATTTCAATGTATGATATATGCGCCTCCAATTTAGCATTTCTTTACCTCATTCAAATATTGACTTGAGCGTCGGAGTGTTAACATTTTAGCAGGTACTTTTCCCCTCCAAACGGAGGAATCACACCAATCATCATCAACCGTGAGCTCTACCAGCTGAACTTTCACCATTGAGACTATCATTTTTTAACGCCTCAGTTCAGTAACACAATTTTTTTTTGTGTTTTGAGAGTTGAGTGTTTTAAAAGTATTGAGCTCAATTCTTGCTCATAATATGTTGGGAAATTACTAATATAACTCAGGTATTTTTATTATTGATCGTGGATCTGCAAGTGCACAGAATCGCAACCAAGTAATAAAGTGATAAGTTATCGTTCTCCACATGGATTGTGCCAGAATTACTAGTTTCGCTTAGGAATAGTTTTGCATTCGCTTTGTTGTTTAGAGATAGTTGTGCTGGTAAAAGTGAAACATAGTGTTAGGGCCTTGTTGGTTATATAATAGCGTTAGAACTTTTAGGGAGAGTTTGTCATCCATTTGAGTCTCACAAGACGCGAAAGATTAATCTCTGAAGTTGCGTGCGGAGGATATTCAGTTTACACTTAAAAAAATATTGGTTTTTGTATCCAAACAGACCGTAGGAGATCACTTGTTAAGAAGATTCGTCGTATGTTGAAGTTAGATTGGGAAGATAGCATAAATCTAATTAGCTGGCGAATACATTAGCCAATATGGTTGTTCCTTGATCTCTAGTTTTGTTTTTCTTATTATCCGAGTGCTTTTAGGCATATATTGTTAACAGATGTTTTTAATTTGGTTCTAATATTGTTAAACTGATTGCGAGTCCTTGAGAACGACCAAGGTTAACCACCTTGTACTACTATTTTTTTGAATTTATTTTGATCACGGAACAACAGTGATCACAATACAAATAATGGTTTAACAAGTATAATTATAAAAAACTCTTGTAGATGCAACAATAATATTTTAGAAGAAATGCGTGTGTATTAAAAAAATAATGAAATGTATTAAGAGAACTCTCAAAATCATAAAACTTGATTTAAATTAACGGGAGAGACTAAATGAATAAAATCTTTTGAATTTTGAGAAACTGAGTTCAAGCAAAAAAAACTTAATATGACTTAAACATATAAACACAATAATTGGTAGAACTAAAATCTTATTTAAATCGTATTCATTTATTGTATAAATTGTTTTGATGCCTAGAATTTGGGTTTCTGTGCAGTCGGTCCTCTAACGCGCCCATAACCTGCCCAATTATTGTGACTCGGCGGTTCGGCTGATATTGGAGCATAATCTATGGAGAAAAATCCAGAATCCAAATTATCTTCCCCTTCTTTTATCTTAAACATTTCAGCATGTACTTCACTATGTTCTTGAGCTTTGTTGGCATCTTCGCTACTTTGGTTGCTTCGTTCTTTTAATACTCTTGCTGCATAAAAAAATAAATAAACTTAATACAAACTAATTAACAAGGAAATAACAAATTTTAAATTTTCGAAATCCAATGTTCTAATATTTTTTTAGCTATGGAAATTTGAAGCAAAAAATACCTCTAACTTGAGTATGGATTGAGAAGAAGCAGAAGAACACAAAAATCACAAGAAAGCATTTGTTTTGTGTAGCAACCATCTTAAAACAATTAATATAGACTTGCACGTTCTAGCTCTATGATTTTTTCACCTCTTGTCTTGAATATACTATATGGATATGCTAACTTTACGTCATATATATATATATACACACACGCATTTTGACAGCATCTTAGCTACCTAGTTAATTGGTGATTTTACTAAAAATCAGAATAACATAAAATTTATGTAACTGGTAATATTACATTGAAATATTCAATGTTATAGCAATACATTAAGAATCATAGTAATATTACATCGAATATGTACACAAAAAAGAATTATACATTGAAATATTATTGTTTTACAAGGATACATTGAATATTATTTTTATTATTATTATTATAATTGTTACTATTTATTAGTTGGAAAATATTTATTACATTTAAATAGCCGTTGATATTTATCTATTTTTGACTTCTCTCATACTAGTGTTAGCATGGATAAAATTGCAAAATTTATAAGGCGACCACATAAAGTCACCGCATATGTTTGTAAGCTATCCCAGCTGGACACTCCGGATTATATGTGTGGCTGATCCTCTAAACATGGGGGGCCCTACTACAATAAAACTCTAAAATTCTTTTATATAAGCATTCATACACAAATTTCAATGTATGATATATGCGCCTCCAATTTAGCATTTCTTTACCTCATTCAAATATTGACTTGAGCGTCGGAGTGTTAACATTTTAGCAGGTACTTTTCCCCTCCAAACGGAGGAATCACACCAATCATCATCAACCGTGAGCTCTACCAGCTGAACTTTCACCATTGAGACTATCATTTTTTAACGCCTCAGTTCAGTAACACAATTTTTTTTTGTGTTATGAGAGTTGAGTGTTTTAAAAGTATTGAGCTCAATTCTTGCTCATAATATGTTGGGAAATTACTAATATAACTCAGGTATTTTTATTATTGATGGTGGATCTGCAAGTGCACAGAATCGCAACCAAGTAATAAAGTGATAAGTTATCGTTCTCCACATGGATTGTGCCAGAATTACTAGTTTCGCTTAGGAATAGTTTTGCATTCGCTTTGTTGTTTAGAGATAGTTGTGCGGGTAAAAGTGAAACATAGTGTTAGGGCCTTGTTGGTTATATAATAGCGTTAGAACTTTTAGGGAGAGTTTGTCATCCATTTGAGTCTCACAAGACGCGAAAGATTAATCTCTGAAGTTGCGTGCGGAGGATATTCAGTTTACACTTAAAAAAATATTGGTTTTTGTATCCAAACAGACCGTAGGAGATCACTTGTTAAGAAGATTCGTCGTATGTTGAAGTTAGATTGGGAAGATAGCATAAATCTAATTAGCTGGCGAATACATTAGCCAATATGGTTGTTCCTTGATCTCTAGTTTTGTTTTTCTTATTATCCGAGTGCTTTTAGGCATATATTGTTAACAGATGTTTTTAATTTGGTTCTAATATTGTTAAACTGATTGCGAGTCCTTGAGAACGACCAAGGTTAACCACCTTGTACTACTATTTTTTTGAATTTATTTTGATCACGGAACAACAGTGATCACAATACAAATAATGGTTTAACAAGTATAATTATAAAAAACTCTTGTAGATGCAACAATAATATTTTAGAAGAAATGCGTGTGTATTAAAAAAATAATGAAATGTATTAAGAGAACTCTCAAAATCATAAAACTTGATTTAAATTAACGGGAGAGACTAAATGAATAAAATCTTTTGAATTTTGAGAAACTGAGTTCAAGCAAAAAAAACTTAATATGACTTAAACATATAAACACAATAATTGGTAGAACTAAAATCTTATTTAAATCGTATTCATTTATTGTATAAATTGTTTTGATGCCTAGAATTTGGGTTTCTGTGCAGTCGGTCCTCTAACGCGCCCATAACCTGCCCAATTATTGTGACTCGGCGGTTCGGCTGATATTGGAGCATAATCTATGGAGAAAAATCCAGAATCCAAATTATCTTCCCCTTCTTTTATCTTAAACATTTCAGCATGTACTTCACTATGTTCTTGAGCTTTGTTGGCATCTTCGCTACTTTGGTTGCTTCGTTCTTTTAATACTCTTGCTGCATAAAAAAATAAATAAACTTAATACAAACTAATTAACAAGGAAATAACAAATTTTAAATTTTCGAAATCCAATGTTCTAATATTTTTTTAGCTATGGAAATTTGAAGCAAAAAATACCTCTAACTTGAGTATGGATTGAGAAGAAGCAGAAGAACACAAAAATCACAAGAAAGCATTTGTTTTGTGTAGCAACCATCTTAAAACAATTAATATAGACTTGCACGTTCTAGCTCTATGATTTTTTTTCCTCTTGTCTTGAATATACTATATGGATATGCTAACTTTACGTCATATATATATATATATACACACACGCATTTTGACAGCATCTTAGCTACCTAGTTAATTGGTGATTTTACTAAAAATCAGAATAACATAAAATTTATGTAACTGGTAATATTACATTGAAATATTCAATGTTATAGCAATACATTGAGAATCATAGTAATATTACATCGAATATGTACACAAAAAAGAATTATACATTGAAATATTATTGTTTTACAAGGATACATTGAATATTATTTTTATTATTATTATTATAATTGTTACTATTTATTAGTTGGAAAATATTTATTACATTTAAATAGCCGTCGATATTTATCTATTTTTGACTTCTCTCATACTAGTGTTAGCATGGATAAAATTGCAAAATTTATAAGGCGACCACATAAAGTCACCGCATATGTTTGTAAGCTATCCCAGCTGGACACTCCGGATTATATGTGTGGCTGATCCTCTAAACATGGGGGGCCCTACTACAATAAAACTCTAAAATTCTTTTATATAAGCATTCATACACAAATTTCAATGTATGATATATGCGCCTCCAATTTAGCATTTCTTTACCTCATTCAAATATTGACTTGAGCGTCGGAGTGTTAACATTTTAGCAGGTACTTTTCCCCTCCAAACGGAGGAATCACACCAATCATCATCACCCATGAGCTCTACCGGCTGAACTTTCACCATTGAGACTATCATTTTTTAACGCCTCAGTTCACTAACACGATTTTTTTTTGTGTTATGAGAGTTGAGTGTTTTAAAAGTATTGAGCTCAATTCTTGCTCATAATATATTGGGAAATTACTAATATAACTCAGGTATTTTTATTATTGATGGTGGATCTGCAAGTGCACAGAATCGCAACTAAGTAAAAAAGTGATAAGTTATCGCTCTCCACATGGATTGTGCCAGAATTACTAGTTTCGCTTAGGAATAGTTTTGCATTCGCTTTGTTGTTTAGAGATAGTTGTGCGGGTAAAAGTGAAACATAGTGTTAGGGCCTTGTTGGTTATACAATAGTGTTAGAACTTTTAAGGAGAGTTTGTCATCCATTTGAGTCTCACAAGACGCGAAAGATTAATCTCTGAAGCTGCGTGCGGAGGATTTTCAGTTTACACTTAAAAAAATATTGGTTTTTGTATCCCTATAGACCGTAGGAGATCACTTGTTAAGAAGATTCGCCGTATGTTGAAGTTAGATTGGGAAGATAGCATAAAACTAATTAGCTGGCGAATACATTAGCCAATATGGTTGTTCCTTGATCTCTAGTTTTGTTTTTTTTATTATCCGAGTGCTTTTAGGCATATATTGTTAACAGATGTTTGCAACCTCTAGCTTTATTTAAGTATAATTTTTTTTTTTTGAGCTTAGACCCTTTTTTTTTATTTCAGTATAATTTTGGCAGCATCTATAGCTACCTAGTTAACCGGTGATTTTACTAAAAATGAGAATAAGGGTGTGTTTGGTAAGGCCAATAAGCTAGCTTATAGCTTATTGGCCTAGCTTATAAGCTTGTTAGAGGTGTTTGGTAACAAGCTTCTCTAATTAGCTTATAGCGTTTTTTGAGATGCTATTTCAAGTAGCGTTTGAGCTTATAGCTTATGGCTTTTTACATTTTGTTCCAATTTTACCCAAAATATATTATTTTTAATAATTTTTATTTTTTTTTCAAAAAAATTAACTACCCAAGTTTAGGAACAATAACTGCATTTGGTCTTGTTGAATTTTATTTTCAACGGAATACTTTTGTAGCATATTAATATTTATTTATTTCTTTTTACATATCTACTATTTTAAATAAGGCGATATAATTTTCCATTAAAAAATTAAAAAAAAATCTGATAATAAAGTTAAACAATTTTAGTTAAAAAATTTCAATTAAATTCATATACCACATTTATAATTTTCAAACTTTAATTTTAAATAAACTAAATATTTAAAATAAATTATACTTAAAAATGTTTATAAATATTAATTTTAAAAATAAAATTAAAGATGTACTTTTCTGTCATTTTATATTTATCAGTAACTTGAAAAGTTAATTTTACCAAACACTCCAATTTAAATTTATCAGCTTTTCAGCTATCAGCTATCAGCTAGTTTTTCTGCTATCAGCTAGCTTATCAGCTATAAGCTAGCTTAGGGGTGCTCAAATCCAAACCAATCCAAATAAAAACCGAAAACCGATCCAAAAAAACCGAAAACCGTAAAAAACCGAAGTTTTTTGGATGTGTTTGGATGTTCTTTTGTGAAAACCGCTGGATCGGATCGGATTTCGGATTGATTTCTTAAAACCGATCCAAACCGAACCAAACCGCATACATATATTTTAATATTTATTTATCTTTTTATTAGTATAAATATATATATTGAATTAACTTTTTTTTCATTTTAAATTTTGTTAATTAATTTAATCTATTTTAAATTTTGTTAATACTATATGTTAGTTTAATTTAATCTTTTTTTTTACTTTTTATATGTTTCGAATATAATTGGTAATTGTCATTCCAAAATATTAATTTTCAATATATTATATGTTATATTTTACATCAAACTTAATATTTATTTTGTCAAAAATGTCAAACTATTATTTTGTAGCATTTTTTATAATATTTATATTTATTAAAAAAATTACAATTTATAATTTGGATATCCAAAAACCGATCCAAATTAAACCGCATAATATTGGATCGGATTGGATCGGATTTTTTTTATTTGTCATCCAAAACCGAACCAAACCGCAAATGAATTTATTTTCGGATCGGATGAGTTTTTGCCTCAAAACCGATCCAAACCGAACCGCGAGCACCCCTAAGCTAGCTTATAGCTTAATTTTACCAACAGAGCCTAACATAAATCTATATAATTGGTAGTATTACATTGAAATATTCAGTGCTATAGCAATACATTAAGAATCATAGTGTTATAGCAATATGATCAGTGCACTTTTTAATCAGTCTGTGCTATGGCAATTTTACGACTTCTCCTGCTAACTTAGTGTTTTTATCATGTTTTGTGTTTAGAGTCTAGTTTTGCTATTATTTAAGATTTGCTATTTATTTTCGTAATAAACAGTAATTCGACACCTTCTCATTGTGCAGACTATAAATTGAGCTAGGAATATCGGAATAAAGCGCGGTCAGTTGCGTTGGAAAGATAAGACAAAGAGCTACAAATTTTGTGTTAAAGTCCAAAGCCAATTCAGAGCGCAAATGAGTCATATTTACTCGTTAATGTTTCATACTTACAAAGATTTAATTATTTTCAGCATAACTTATATTTTTCGGCCCAAATTGTTTTGTGGCCCATTTTACTTGATGTATAAAACCAAAAATATGACCTAGGTCAGGACTACTCTATCTTTCACGAAAAAAACAAAATAACCCTAGCAGCCACTGCCTCATGGAGAACTAAACTTTATTTTTGATCCGTTGGTGTAAGGAATCTTGTTCTTGATTCTTGAGGTTCGGTTTTAACATCAATTCATATGTTTATGCTTATCATATATCAATTTTTGTGTCTCTCTTTTATGTATGAGTTTGGTACAATTGATGCTTAATTATTTTGTTTCATATTCATATATTCACTATCGAGACTATTCGAATTCATTTATCGCTTGTTTAAATTAATTTGAATAGAAAATTGATATATGCTTTTTCGCTTGTAAAAAGGGCTGAATGAATTATTGTTATGATCTTATATGTGTTATCGGTGACGCTTGATCATCCCCAGAGTTAATTGAACACGTTGATGCTTAATCAACGATTCTTTATAGAATTGATTTTCGTTTGTTAAATTAGTTCTATAATCAGCAAAGCATAAACTAAACGAACAATCTTACGAGAACCTAGGAAAGATGATAAACAAGATTTCCTAAAACCAATGGATTGATTACCCTTATATTGATTAAATTCGTCATCTCTGTAACTGTTTTCATAAATCGAAAACCCCCAATTTCACAGTTTTTAATTTTGTTCTTGAAGGTGTGAAAACACAAGAAGGGGGGGTTGAATTGTGTTTTAGTCAAGTTTAAACCTTTTTCAAGTTCTTAACTTAACTACAACAGCAGCGGATAAATAACACAATAAAACAAGTTAAGAGAGAGAGAGAGAGAGATCACACAAGCAATTTATACTGGTTCCTCTCACAAAACGAGAGTAGTCCAGTCCCCTTGCACTTCCAAGGGATTTCACTATAATCACACAAGATTACACCTGCTCAAGCACACAAGCAAGAGACTTCACAACAATGCTCAAGCACACAAGCTTAAGACTTCACACTTAAGCACACAAGCTTAAGTTTCCTCAAGTAATAGTAAAGTATATGAAAATATACAAATGCTCTTAGATGAACCTAAAGAGAGCAAATACAAAGAGTACAGAGTATTTGACTAAAGTGCAAAAACACTTGATAAGAGGTTCAGAGCTTGTATACAGAATTCAGAGTTTGTTCAGCGCACGTTCAATCCTTAATAATTGTTGTTTTTATAATGCAGCTGATCCTTCTAGTATATATACCACCAGAAAAGAGTCGTTGCAAAAAGAACCGTTGGAGTTGATAATCTTTTGTCTTCAAGCAGTCTGTCTTGATGCAGTTTGTTTGTATCTAAACTGAGTAAGAGTTTCAGATACTTTGACTACTGCAGAGTGGACTTTCCTTATTCAGCTAACAGGTCTGAAGACCCACGTTCTCAAGTTAGGACAGACAAAACGAGAGTAGCTGAACTGATCAGGCTTGAAAGGTCCTTTTCTTCATTGGTAGAAGAGTTGACTTGCAAAGGGAATCTTTACAGCTTTCAAAGAAATCTTCAGAGGTTGATGAAACTTTAGTCACTCAAGAAGTTCTGAAGACTTCATCATCTGAAGGTTGTAACTTCTGAAGTCCAACATCTTCTGAGCGCTTGTGAACTTCTGAATTCACATCCTCTGAGCTTCATTCAGAGCTTATATCTGCGCACTTAAAATAAATTTTTAGTCCTTCCAATTGTTTATTAATACTTTGTTATCATCAAAACCTTTATAGATTTAGGGGCTAACATTTTTAAATCAATTTTGTTCCAACAATCTCCCCCTTTTTGATGATGACAAACATAAGTATTAATTGACAATTGTTGTTAAATTAACTTATCATGTTTCTCTTAGGTTTGTGAGGTTTGCAAGCTCCCCCTAAGATTGATACTCCTTAAAGCCAAAGCTTTAAGTTTTATCCATGATATTTTAATTTAGTATAAGATTAAGATAATTTGAAATAAAACAAATTTCATATCTTTCTTCAGAGTGAGAGGTTTGCAAGCTCTCCCCCTAAGTCTCATAAGGCTAAGTTAAAATTGCACTCTTAACTTATCCTTACTTATGAAATTTATTTCAGTTTCAACTAACTTAGTCTCCGCATTGAAATACGTAAGACCACTTAAAAGTAACAACTTATAACTTAACGGATAAAAGCGAGATAAAAGGCGTGGTTTCAGTTTTGAAACTTATCACTTATCAATTAATGCGTAACTACTCCCCCTTTTGTCATTATCAAAAAGTAAAAAAAATTTATATAACCAAGACAGACAAAGAAGAAGAGTGGTTGTTACAAAGGTGAATTTATTTCAAAGACAAAAAAAAAAAAAAACAACGCGCTTAAAAGTTTATAAAAAGGTGAACGAGTTAACATGCCTTCTTCACGTAAAAACAAGAATAAACGAGTAAATCAAGAGAGATTAGGAAGAATGAGAAGGTTTAGTTCACGCATCGCAGAGTTGCGGAGAAAGAAAGAAGACGAAAAACGCGAAGAAGATGAGAAAGATAAAGAAGACAGCAAGAAACCACAAGAGGCTGAGATTATAATCATCTCATCAGATTCTGAGGCTGAAGAGAATGAAGATGATGCTGACTATGTTGAGTTCTTGGCTAGCTATGTTCCAGAAGAAGAACAAGAAGAAGAAGAAGAAGAAGAAGAGCAAAACCCAGATCCCATAGAGATTTCATCAGAGGATGCTGAGGAGAAATCTGAGATTTCTTCTGAGTATTATCCATCTGATTAGGATTAGGTTGTCTTTTTCTTTTTCTTTGTACCAATGTACTCAACATGGTTAGATCGTTTTAAAAGCATCTTGTGTTCTTATGGTCTTATTTATCAAAGAAAATTAGCACAAAAAAAATAAAAAAAAACACATAACTAAGTGAAAATCCAAAAAGAAATTGTTCAGACAAAAAAAAAAATGAATAACAGGTTCAGAAGAAAAAAAATAATCAAGCAAAACATAAACAAAACATAAAGAAAATGTGCATAGAATCCTAGGGTTTCTTAAGGAAAGCTAAGAGTTGGTCAAATTTGTCATTCAGCGATCCCACATTGGAAACTAAGCCATCCACTTTGGATTCCAGGTTGAGGTGAGCTGTCCTTTGCCTTTCTAAACCTTCTTGTTGCTCCCTCAGAGCTTCTTGAAAGATCTGCAACTGATCAACAACCACAGGAGCTTGATCTTGATCTTCAACCAAAGGAGCCTTGCCTTTATCAGATGATTCACCTTCCTCTGGGTAATCGATCATCAGAACATCATCCTGATTCAGTACATCCAGTACATCCTCTTCTGGGGCATCCTCTTGATGTAGCTCATTGGCCAACTGGGCAACTCTAGCAGCAGCTTCTTCCAGACGTTCCTTCTCAACCCTGTGAGCTTCAAGACTCTGAAAGAGCTTGGAATCAATCCAGCAAACCTTGAAAGCAGATAAACGCTGTTCAGCAGCAGCAATGGCTTCAAGTTTGGCACGCTCAAATTTCTCATGACTATAAGAAGTCAATCTCTTCAACTCAGCCCTTGCCAAACTGTCCTTCATAAAGCTTATAACATCCAGATCTCTTCTTCCAACGACAGCCTTAATCTCTTCAGCAGCATCATCCAAAGCATTGCAAATCCTTGCCTTAATGCTTGACACTTCTAGGTCCACATCAGAAGGACATACTAAAAACCTGTCCTTTAACAGAGATAGTCTAACCAAGTCATCATGAAACTGAGTGGATAGATTACTAAAAGGGTTAGATGATGAGGGTGAAGGATTGGGAATGGTAGAGAGGTTTGGTGTTTCAGTAGCAGGGTTGTCAATAATAACAACTTCTGCCTCTGAAGGCTTGGGGGCACAAGTATGAATACGCTCAGGAGAAGTATATTCAGCACTTGGTTGAGGTTGAGGTTCAGGAAATGGTTCAGAAGTTGGTTCAGGGTTTGATTGTTCAGGAGATTTAAGTTGGGATGATGGTTCAGCAGGTTTAATTGGAGATGGTTGTTTTGTGGGAGAGGTTGGTTCAGTGATTGGAATATGTGATTTTGGTTCAGATGATGGAATGGTAGGTGTTTCTTTTTGTGATTGGGGTTGAGGTGAATTTGGTTTAGGAGGTGATGAAGATTTGTGGGTAAAGGTTTGATTATTGAGAGGGTCTGGACTAAGATGTTTTTCTAGTTCAGACAGAGGGTTATCAGAGGTTGGAATGATAGTGGGTTCAGGAAGAATAGTCCTAAGGGGTTTTGTATAACCTATCCCAATTTCAGCTTCATTAAAGACAAACTTAGAAGACTTACCTTTAGAAACAGGAACTTGTCTTCTACGAAGTTTGGCAGCAATAGTCTCTTCATCTGATTCAGTTTCATCTTCAGACTCAGATTCTTCAGATGAACTGTCTACCTCAACAACAATAGGCTCTTTGGAAGATTCCTCAGCAGCCTTGTTTGCAACTTCCTCATGTTTCTTCTTGGTTCTCTGTTCAGCATCAGCTTGCTCCACCTTAATCCTCTTCTGAGCCAAGAGATCTGGCTTAGGTTGATCAGCTTGAGAAACAACCTTTCTCTTAGGTCTCCTTGTAGGATTATACATATTTGCAGGAGCAGGAGGAATCATACTCCTATCAACAATGAATCCTTCTTTTCTGAGCACTTCCAAATAGTCCTGAATGATGTGCTCAGCATCAGCTTCTGAAATAACTGAATATCCATCCACATACAAACGATCTTCAAGACGAGCAGATAATTCTTGTGGAGGTGGAACTAGCTTTGTAGAAATAAGACGCATCTTGGTAAGGAAACTGGCATGTAGAATTTCAGGCGAGAACTTCTTCTCCACCAGTTCTGGATGAAATTTCTTTAAGTTCTGAACAACATGACCTTGATGCAGAAGGTCTGATAGCAGCCTGGGATAAACTATGGTTGTTTTCCTCTGAGATTTGCTAGCAAAGATTGCTTCACATATCCTTTCAAAAAAGTAGTCTCCAAGATTCACCTTCTTTCCTGTCAGAAGGAAATACAGCAGATGACGATGAGTCCAGGAGATTGTATCAGTCCCACCAACCCTTGGACTGATAGCTGCTAAGATGATCTTGAAAAGAACTCTGCATTCATCAGTCAGTCCTTTGACTTTGCCTTTCAATGAAAAATCAGTGCAGATGAGATGCAGAAGATCATCTCTGTATCTGGTATCCTTCTCAAATGCATCTAACTCTATCCCAGAGTTAGGCAAACCAAGTAAAGCATTGAAGTGAATAGGCGAGAATGCCATATTCATCCCACAGATATTAGACCTAATCTGTATACCAGTGAATTCCAACAGACCCATTTCCTTCCTAGTTTTTCCTTTCAGACTAGGATTCCTCTCAATTGCAGCAATTTCTTCCTTCTTAGCTTCATGCTTGTCAAAAACCTTAGCTTTCATCCAGAATTTCTTCAGCAAATCTGGATATATAGGACCATTAAGCATGTCGAAGTACTTATCCCATCCCTGAGTGATAAAGTACTTTTTAACGTCAAACCCATTGGCTTGTAGACCGTCGAAATCAACCATCTTCTCTGAAAGAAAAGTGAGTTCAGATTCTGGAAACTCCATCTCGTTCCCAACGATCTGAAGATTTTTGAACATAAACGGTGGAATCTTTGTTGACGAAGAAGATGAAGCACCAGCCATTGTTGGAGATTAGGGTAGGGTTTGGAACTAATGAGAGAGAAAGAAAGTTTGTTGAAGGTTTAGAGAGAAAAGAAAGTGTGGGTTGTGAAAGTGAGAAGTGTGCAAGTGTATTGTGTAAGTTTTATTTAAATGTACACAGTTAACACAAAAATAGCAAATTTGGGAAGTTACGCTAATTGACAGAAAGTTGAATACCAAAAATCATCATTAACCACCCACTACCTGACACACGTAGACCACGTGCAGAAATTTACTCGGTAACTGCTATTTTAATGGACAACTGTTCAGCAGAGAATACTAAACGTTTCCCACTTAAAATAGTTCAGAGCCTCTGAGATATTTAAAATTCTCTATCAGAGTTAAGTACTTCAGAGCTTGTGTTTCAGATGTTCTGAGACATAAGTTCTGATATACATAACCTCTTACACTTTAATTGCCAAAAAAAATTTCATTCAGAGATTGAAAACATGTTCAGATGTTTCTTTATAAAATCAAATCTTTCAACAGGTAAGGCTTTAGTAAATATGTCAGCCCATTGATTTTCAGTATCAACAAACTTAATATCTATAATGCCTCTCTGAACATAATCTCTGATAAAATGGTGTTTGATTTCAATATGTTTGGCTCTAGAGTGTAGGATAGGATTTTTAGATAAATGAATGGCTGCAGTATTATCACAATATAAAGGAATATTGTTACTGCTTACCTGATAATCTTCTAACTGATATTTTAACCAGAGTAGTTGTGTGCAACACTTAGCTGCTGAAATGTATTCTGCTTCTGCTGTAGACAAAGCTATAGTAGTTTGTCTTTTACTAGCCCAGGAGATAAGGTTTTCACCAACAAATTGACAATTGCCACTTGTGGATTTTCTTTCAATTTTATCTCCAGCATAGTCAGCATCACAGAATCCATTTAGCACATAATCATTGGATTTCTTATAGAGAAGTCCAAGATTGGTTGTTCCTTTCAGATACCTAAAGATTCTCTTTACAGCTGTAAGATGAGACTCTCTAGGATCTGACTGGAATCTTGCACATAAGCAAACACTGAATAAAATATCTGGTCTAGAGGCTGTCAGATAGAGTAAGGAACCAATCATACCTCTGTAGACCTTTTGATCTACTTTTCCTTCATCATCTGACTTGCTCATGTTGGTAGTTGAATGCATAGGAGTGTTCATTATCTTGCAGTCATCTAGGTTGAATTTCTTCAGAAGTTCTTTGGTGTATTTTGATTGATGAACATAAGTTCCTTCCTTCTTCTGATTGATTTGAATTCCAAGAAAGAATTTCAATTCTCCCATCATGCTCATTTCAAATTCATCCTGCATTATCTTAGAAAAATTCTTGCACAAGGAAGCATTAGTTGAACCAAAGATAATATCATCAACATAAATTTGAATGATTAAAATGTCTTCTTTGGTTGTTTTTCTAAAGAGTGTGCAGTCAACCTTTCCTTTCTCAAAACCCTTTTCAAGAAGGAAATTACTGAGTCTGTCATACCAAGCTCTTGGAGCTTGTTTCAGACCATACAGTGATTTCTTCAATTTAAAAACATGTTCTGGGTTTGAGACATCTTCAAAACCAGGAGGTTGCTTAACATACACTTCTTCAGAAATAAAACCATTTAGGAAGGCACTTTTAACATCCATCTGATACAAGGTTATTCCATGATTAACAGCATAAGATAGAAGTAATCTGATTGCTTCAAGTCTAGCAACTGGTGCAAAGGTTTCAGTATAGTCAATCCCCTCTTGTTGACTATAACCTTGTGCAACCAATCTAGCCTTGTTTCTTACCACTTCACCTTGTTCATTCAGCTTGTTTCTGAATACCCATTTTGTTCCAATAATGTTCTTGTGTGAAGGTTTGGGCACTAGAGTCCATACATCATTCCTTTGAAATTGATTCAGCTCTTCTTGCATTGCTACAATCCAAGCATCATCTTTCAGAGCTTCATCAATCTTTGAAGGTTCCATCATTGAGATAAGACCAACTAAAGATTCCTCATTTCTTAGTTGAGATCTTGTCTTCCTTGGACTATCCTTGTTGCCTAAGATCAGTTCCTCTGGATGTGATGATTTGTATTTGAAGGTATTTCTTGGGGGCTCATCATCTTCAGACTCATCAACATCAGGTTCAGCAGTTGCTTCAGTTCTTTGTTGTTCAGAGTCTGTAGGAACTGTTATGTTCAGAGGTTCTTCAGAGAATGGATGTTCTGAGTAGTTTGGAATATCTGAATATTGATCCTCTGATACCTGAAATCTAGACAGACCTTCCACAAGCTCTGACACTTGATCAGGCTCTTTGTCATCAAATTTGACATGCATAGTTTCTTCCACAGTGTGTGTTTCAGAAATATACAGTCTGTATGCTTTTGAGCATTCAGAGTATCCTATAAAGATACCCTTATAACCTCTAGCATCAAATTTCTTTAGATGGACTTTGTTGTTTAAGATATAACATGTACATCCAAACTGATGAAAATAAGAAATATCAGGTTTTCTTCCTTTGAACAATTCATAAGCAGTTTTGTTCAATTTAGATCTAATATAGATTCTATTTTGAACATAACATGCTGTGTTTACAGCTTCTGCCCATAAAAATTTCGCTACATTAGTTTCATGCATCATGGTTCTGGCCATTTCTTGCAGAGTTCTATTCTTCCTTTCTACAACCCCATTTTGTTGAGGAGTTCTAGGAGAAGAGAATTCATGCAAGATGCCATATTTTTCACAAAAGTTTTCAAAAGTTTCATTTTCAAATTCTCCACCATGATCACTTCTAACTTTTAAAATAGTGTAGCCTTTTTCATTTTGAATTTGTTTGCAGAAGATGCTAAACTCATCATAAGCTTCATCTTTTGTTCTTAAGAATTTTACCCAAGTCCATCTACTGTAATCATCAACAATTACTAATCCATACTTCTTTCCATTGATAGAGGCAGTGTGAACTGGCCCAAAAAGATCAATGTGAAGAAGTTCCAATGGTCTTGAAGTAGAAACAATGTTTTTAGATTTAAAAGATGATTTTGTAATTTTTCCTTTTTGACAAGAACCACAAAGTGTGATTGAGTGATATTTGATTTTTGGTAAACCTCTGACAAGATCAAGCTTACTAAGCTTAGAGATTAACCTCCAGTTAGCATGGCCTAACCTCTTATGCCAGATCCATTTTTCTTCACTCAGGGTCAAAAGACACAACACTTTTTGTTCATTCAAATCAGAAAGATTAATTTTATAAACATTGTTCTTTCTCAGACCTTTGAATATAATGGAGTTATCAGATTGTTTAGATACAGTACATGATTCCTTATTAAAGACAACTACATAACCATTGTCGCAAAATTGACTTATGCTCAATAAGTTATGTTTGAGTCCATCTACTAACCAAACATCATTAATAGATAGGGAAGAATTACCTACTGTACCTGTACCTATTATCTTTCCTTTTTGATTGCCTCCAAAGCCAACAGATCCTCCTTCTTTCATAGTCAGCTTAGAAAATAGTTGTTTGTCACCAGTCATATGCCTTGAACATCCACTATCCAGATACCATGAGTGTTTCATGATACTTCTTTGAGTGGCAGGCTGTATGAGAAACAACTTTAATCATTGCGGTAGAACTCTTCATCACAGTTAATGATAAAGTCATCCCAGTATTCTTCCTCTTCTTTTTTTAAGTTCTGATTGTTAACTTGAGAACTTGTCAGCCATTTGTCTAGGACATAAGCCCTTCTTCCTTTGCATAGGACTTGTTTCCATACTCTAGGTAGGACATATCCTTTCCTAGTTGGTAAATCTGAATGATACATTATTTCAGCTTTTGGTACCCATCTTCTGGGTCCACGCTTGTTAGTCCAAACATGCTTACTATGTTGTCTAGTGTTGGAGAAAGATCTTGGTTTAGAATAATAACCTTTTTGAAACCTTTTCTTTTGAAATCTGTCATAATTCCAGGATTTGGATTGTTTATGATTCCAGGGTTTGTATTTATCATCAATCCCATGTTCTGATTGATTATATCTACTGACTCTAGAATCATAAATAATCTGAGTCCTGTACTTCATCTGAGATTTAGAATTTTTTCTTTTAAAAACTTCTGATCTTTTAGATTGACTAACTTCAGGTACTGAAGTTCCTTTGGATCCAGAATTTGAAGTCTCAGATGTTGAAGCTTTCAGAACATCTGAACTAATGTTTTCAGGTTCTGAACAACTTCTATCTTCTGAACTTTTCTTTCCAGATCCTGAGGCACTTGGTTCCTCTGAGCTGTCAACTTCTAAATCACTCAGATCATCTTTGTCATTTTCAACAATACCAGGATTCTTTCCCTCTTCACTTGGTGGAACAACATAATAAACCCAAGATTTTCCAACCTTTTTGGCAAAGGTCTTCAGCTTTGAATATGTTCTACCATATTCATAGCCAAGTCCTTCTCCTCTATGTCTCAAAACATTATAAATTCTACTAGCAGCTTTGCTCTTCCCAAGGTTGAGATGCACAAACTGTTGAAGAGCTATTTCCTGCTCATCAATAGGTTTGTGACAAACAGCACAACCCTTTTCAAAGTCATTTACTCTATTCAGAGTTTCTTGATATAGACCTTGAAAATGTTCTGCTTGTTCAGTCAGGGTGTTAAGTTTTTCTTGTAAAACTTTTTGTTTACTTAACACTCTGAGATGTTTCTCAATGACCTTGTTAAGTGCAGTTATAAGTTGAGATTTAGAACAATCAGAAAATACCTCATCTTTTACTTCAGAATCTGATTCTGATTCTGATTCATCTTCTGAGTCTGCATCTGAGTCAGCTGAAGCCATCAGGGCTAGATTTGCCTCTTCTTCTTCCTCAACTTCTTCCTCAGATGATAGCTCTTCAAAAGTAGCCATCAGACTCTTTTTCAATTTGCTCTTAAATTGTTGCTTCTTTGAGCTGTATCTTTTGCTTTTGTCTTTAGCAGACATTTCTGGACAATCAGCAATAAAGTGTCCTGGCTTCTTACAGTTGAAGCAGTTCTTCTGATCATCCTTTTTGCTGACAAAATTTCTGGAGCTGTTACCTCTGAAATTTCTTTTGTTAAATCTGTTCCATTGCTGAAACTTGGTGAATAAAGCAAATTCATCTACACCCATTTCCTCCTCTTGACCATCTGCAGAAGATTCTTCTTCAATGTCAAGAAGCTGAGTCTTAAGAGCTTTAGAAGGAGTCCTAGTTGACTGTAAAGCCACAGACTTGGACTTCTTCTTAGCTTCTGAATCAGCATTCAGAACCATCTCATGGCTTCTGAGATTGCTTATCAGAGCCTCAAGACTCAGAGTCTTGAGATTTTGAGCTTCCTCTATTGCAGTGACCTTAGGTCTCCAAGCAATAGGAAGACTTCTCAGAATCTTCTGAACATGGTCATAGGTGGAATAACTTCTCTTAAGAGCTTTAAGACCAGATACAAGGATTTGAAACCTTGTAAACATAGTCTCAATGTTTTCATCTTGTTGCATAGTGAATAGTTCATATTGCCTTATCAAGAGACTAGCCTTAGCCTCTTGAACCTTTTCATTACCATCATAGGTAGCACACATAGAGTCAAAGATAGATTTAGCAGTAGACTTGTTCTCTATTCTGACATAATCCTCATGTCTAATAGCACCAACCACAATGTCCTTTACTCTATGATGCTTAGTGTAGGTTTTTAAGTTAGCTGGTGTGAGTAACTTTCTATGCTCAATGGACAATCTTCCATGTTCATTTAAGTTTTCAAAAGTTACTCCCAGCTCAACCAAATCCCACAACTCATGATCAATAGCAGTAATATTGTTATACAGTCTTTCCTTCCACCACTCAAATAATGATGCATCACCATTGAATATAGGGGCTTTTCTATTGCCACTATGTTCATGTGATTCATTACTTAAGTAGTCAAAACCAAAGGCATTTCTTGGACCACCACCAGCACCACTGGCCTCACCGGCTTCACTGGTAGTTCTAGTACTACTATCGTCTCCTCCAGACATAGTGTTCTCACAAGATCTTTACTGTCTCACTGTTAAGTGAAAGTAACAGACCAGAGCTCTAGATACCAATTGAAGGTGTGAAAACACAAGAAGGGGGGGGTTGAATTGTGTTTTAGTCAAGTTTAAACCTTTTTCAAGTTCTTAACTTAACTACAACAGCAGCGGATAAATAACACAATAAAACAAGTTAAGAGAGAGAGAGAGAGAGAGATCACACAAGCAATTTATACTGGTTCCTCTCACAAAACGAGAGTAGTCCAGTCCCCTTGCACTTCCAAGGGATTTCACTATAATCACACAAGATTACACCTGCTCAAGCACACAAGCAAGAGACTTCACAACAATGCTCAAGCACACAAGCTTAAGACTTCACACTTAAGCACACAAGCTTAAGTTTCCTCAAGTAATAGTAAAGTATATGAAAATATACAAATGCTCTTAGATGAACCTAAAGAGAGCAAATACAAAGAGTACAGAGTATTTGACTAAAGTGCAAAAACACTTGATAAGAGGTTCAGAGCTTGTATACAGAATTCAGAGTTTGTTCAGCGCACGTTCAATCCTTAATAATTGTTGTTTTTATAATGCAGCTGATCCTTCTAGTATATATACCACCAGAAAAGAGTCGTTGCAAAAAGAACCGTTGGAGTTGATAATCTTTTGTCTTCAAGCAGTCTGTCTTGATGCAGTTTGTTTGTATCTAAACTGAGTAAGAGTTTCAGATACTTTGACTACTGCAGAGTGGACTTTCCTTATTCAGCTAACAGGTCTGAAGACCCACGTTCTCAAGTTAGGACAGACAAAACGAGAGTAGCTGAACTGATCAGGCTTGAAAGGTCCTTTTCTTCATTGGTAGAAGAGTTGACTTGCAAAGGGAATCTTTACAGCTTTCAAAGAAATCTTCAGAGGTTGATGAAACTTTAGTCACTCAAGAAGTTCTGAAGACTTCATCATCTGAAGGTTGTAACTTCTGAAGTCCAACATCTTCTGAGCGCTTGTGAACTTCTGAATTCACATCCTCTGAGCTTCATTCAGAGCTTATATCTGCGCACTTAAAATAAATTTTTAGTCCTTCCAATTGTTTATTAATACTTTGTTATCATCAAAACCTTTATAGATTTACGGGCTAACATTTTTAAATCAATTTTGTTCCAACAGTTCTAATATTGTTAAACTGATTGCGAGTCCTTGAGAACGACCAAGGTTAATCACCTTGTACTACTATTATTTTGAATTTATTTTGATCACGGAACGACGGTGATCACAATACAAATAATGGTTTAACAAGTATAATTATAAAAAAAAACTCATGTAGATGCAACAATAATATTTTAGAAGAAATACGTGTGTATTAAAAAAAAATAATGAAATGTATTAAGAGAACTCTCAAAATTATAAAACTTGATTTAAATTGACGGGAGAGACTAAAAGAATAACATCTTTTGAATTTTGAGAAACCGAGTTCAAGCAAAAAAAACTTAATATGACTTAAACATATAAACACAATAACTGGTAGAACTAAAATCTTATTTAAATCGTATTCATTTATTGTATAAATTGTTTTGATGCCTAGAATTTGGGTTTCTATGCAGTCGGTCCTCTAACGCGCCCATAACCTGCCCAATTATTGTGACTCGGCGGTTCGGCTGATATTGGAGCATAATCTATGGAGAAAAATCCAGAATCCAAATTATCTTCCCCTTCTTTTATCTTAAACATATCAGCATGTACTTCACTATGTTCTTGTGCATTGTTGGCATCTTCGCTACTTTGGTTGCTTCATTCTTTTAATACTCTTGCTGCATAAAAAAATAAATAAACTTAATACAAACTAATTAACAAGGAAATAACAACAATTAAATATTCGAAATCCAATGTTCTAATATTTTTTTAGCTATGGACATTTGAAGCAAAAAATACCTCTAACTTGAATATGGATTGAGAAGAAGTAGAGGAACACAAAAATCACAAGAAAGCATTTGTTTTGTGTAGCAACCATCTTAAAACAATATAGACTTGCACGTTCTAGCTCTATGATATTTTTTCCTCTTGTCTTGAATATACTATATGGATATGCTAACTTTAGGTCATATATATATATATATATATATATATATATATATATATATATATATATATATACGTACACGCATTTTGGCAGCATCTTAGCTACCTAGTTAATTGGTGATTTTACTAAAAATGAGAATAACATAAAATTTATGTAACTGGTAATATTACATTGAAATATTCAATGTTATAGCAATACATTGAGAATTATAGTAATATTACATCGAATATGTACACAAAAAAGAATTATACATTGAAATATTATTGTTTTACAAGGATACATTGAATATTATTTTTATTATTATTATTATTATTGTTACTATTTAATAGTTGGAAAATATTTATTACATTTAAATATCCGTCGATATTTATCTATTTTTGACTTCTCTCATACTAGTGTTAGCATGGATAAAATTGCAAAATTTATAAGGCGACCACATAAAGTCACCGCATATGTTTGTAAGCTATCCCAGCTGGACACTCCGGATTATATGTGTGGCTGATCCTCTACACATGGGGGGGCCCTACTACAATTAAACTCTAATATTCTTTTATATAAGCATTCATACACAAATTTCAATGTATGATATATGCGCCTCCAATTTAGCATTTCTTTACCTCATTCAAATATTGACTTGAGCGTCGGAGTGTTAACATTTTAGCAGGTACTTTTCCCCTCCAAACGGAGGAATCACACCAATGATCATCAACCGTGAGCTCTACCAGCTGAACTTTCACCATTGAGACTATCATTTTTTAACGCCTCAGTTCACTAACACAATTTTTTTGTGTTATGAGAGTTGAGTGTTTTAAAAGTATTGAGCTCAATTCTTGCTCATAATATATTGGGAAATTACTAATATAACTCAGGTATTTTTATTATTGATGGTGACTTTGCAAGTGCACAGAATCGCAACCAAGTAATAAAGTGATAAGTTATCGTTCTTCACAGGGATTGTGCCAGAATTACTAGTTTCAGTTAGGAATAGTTTTGCATTCGCTTTGTTGTTTAGAGATAGTTGTGCGGGTAAAAGTGAAATATAGTGTTAAGGCCTTGTTGGTTATACAATAACGTTAGAACTTTTAGGGAGAGTTTGTCATCCATTTGAGTCTCACAAGACGCGAAAGATTAATCTCTGAAGTTGCGTGCGAAGGATATTCAGTTTACACTTAAAAAAATATTGGTTTTTGTATCCCTATAGACCGTAGGAGATCACTTGTTAAGAAGATTCGTCGTATGTTGAAGTTAGATTGGGAAGATAGCATAAAACTAATTAGCTGGCAAATACATTAGCCAATATGGTTGTTCCTTGATCTCTAGTTTTGTTTTTCTTATTATCCGAGTGCTTTTAGGCATATATTGTTAACAGATGTTTGCAACCTCTAGCTTTATTTCAGTATAATTTTTCTTTTTGAGCTTAGACCCTTATTTTTCTTTATTTCAGTATAATTTTGGCAGCATCTATAGCTACCTAGTTAACCGGTGATTTTACTAAAAATGAGAATAACATAAATCTATATAATTGGTAGTATTACATTGAAATATTCAGTGTTATAGCAATACATTAAGAATCATAGTGTTATAGAAATACAAATAATGGTTTAACAAGTTTAATTATAAAAAACTCCTGTAGATGCAACAATAATATTTTAGAAGAAATGTGTGTGTATTAAAAAAATAATGAAATGTATTAAGAGAACTCTCAAAATCATAAAACTTGATTTAAATTGACGAGAGAGACTAAAAGAATAACATCTTTTGAATTTTGAGAAACTGAGTCCAAGCAAAAAAAAACTTAATATGACTTAAACATAAAAACACAATAATTGGTAGAACTAAAATCTTATTTAAATCGTATTTATATTATTGTATAAATTGTTTTGATGCCTAGAATTTGGGGTTCTATGCAGTCGGTCCTCTAACGCGCCCATAACCTGCCTAATTATTGTGACTCAGCGGTTCGGCTGATATTGGAGCATAATCTATGGAGAAAAATCCATAATCCAAATTATCTTCCCCTTCTTTTATCTTAAACATTTTAGCATGTACTTCACTATGTTCTTGAGCTTTGTTGGCATCTTCGTTACTTTGGTTGCTTCTTTCTTTTAATACTCTTGCTGCATAAAAAAATAAATAAATGTAATACAAACTAAAAGGAAATAACAACAATTAAATATTCGAAATCCAATGTTCTAATATTTTTTTAGCTATGGACATTTGAATCAAAAAATACCTCTAACTTGAATATAGATTGAGAAGAACAGAGTAACACAAAAATCACAAGAAAACTTTTGTTTTTTGTAACCATCTTAAAACAATATAGACTTGCATGTTCTAGCTCTATGATTTTTTTTCCTCTTATCTTTAATATACTATATGGATATGCTAACTTTAGGTCATATATATATATATATATATATATATATATATATATATATATATATATATATATATATATATATATATATATATATATATATATATATATATATATATATATATACACACACACATTTTGGCAGCATCTATAGCTACCTAGTTAATTGGTGATTTTACTAAAGTGCACAGAATTGCAACCAAGTAATAAAGTGATAAGTTATCGTTCTCCACAGGGATTGTGCCAAAATTACTAGTTGTTTAGAGATAGTTGTGCGGGTAAAAGTGAATTGCAGGAAAGTAAATGACTGAAAAATAAAGTAAAGGTGTGTGTGTGTCCATGCGGGGTGGTTAAGTGTTTTCGAATTCCTCCCTTACTCCTACTTGGTGGTTAATTCTCTTGTTCCCCTCTATCAGGATTAGTCTTATAAAATAGGTTTAGAAGCACTCGTTCCCTATTTCTATTAAAAATTGGTCAGAGCCTAATTTAGGTTGCCTTACTCTGCTTAAATATCCTCACCCCAGTCGGTTTCACTTTTTCGTTTAAACTTAGGTATCCTTACCCTTAAGGCTCAATGTGTCGCAAGATGTCATGTGTGCCTCAAACTAGTCCTAACTCTGACTTTAGGTTGAATTTATCATTTTGACTAAGCTTTAATCATATACTAAGACCTCAGATACTGAATTTAATGGTCTCATGTTGGACCTTAGCACACTGTCCTTCGTTCGGGATAATTAGTTTCGTTTCCTATCCGATATCCACTAAGGGCCCGTTTAGTGCGCATGATAGGATAGTGACAGGATAGGATATACAACAGGATAGTGATAGGATAGGATATCAGCAGGATAACAGTTATCCTCAGTTATCCTATCCTGTGTTTGGTGCACACAGGATAACAAACATGATAACTATTATATCATATTTTTAATACATATTTGTTCATACCAATATGATAAGATACATAACATATTTAAATGACAAAATTACCCTCGTAAAACAATTGTTATTTGTTAAAAATTATATTGTAATACTTTGAATTTTATAAATATAAATATAAATAAGTAATTGTACAAAAAGAAAAAGTAATCAAATAACTTTAAATTTTAAATACAAATCATGAGAAAATAAACAAATTAAGTTTTTTATATGAATCATGATCAAATTAATAACTCAATTATACATGTTAGATAAGCTAAATAAATATATGATATATGTAAATAATAAAACTACCATTGCAAAAGAATTATATTTAAGTTGTTATTAAATTTAAATTAATATTCTTATTTTGCAATTTTTTAATAATTATTTTAATTTAAAATATTGTAATTTTAGGAGAATTTTGATTTTTTAGATTATATAAATTACAAAATTACCCTTGTGAGAAAATCACATATATATTTAAAAATTAATTATTTTATTATTAATTTACTATCAAATTATTTTATTAATTTTCAATTTTTTATTTTAAAATATATTTTATAGAATAAATCAACGATTTTTTTTTCTTATCATATCCTGCTGGTAACCCAGCTCAAATTCAGGATAAGGATTTTAACTAGAGAAACAGGATAGGATAAGCTTCAGGATTAACTTATCATATCCTGTTGTGTCACCAAACACTGGATTGAGACAGGATATGATATAGTTATCCTATCCTGTCTCTTATCCTGTGCACCAAACGGGCCCTAATTTCCTTAGAGTTTATTCTAATGTGATCAGTATTAAAATAAAGAATAAAAACCGAACGATAAAAGAGTGTCAATAGGAACAATTGAATTTATACCCAAATTATACAAAACCAAGCATTCGTAAGGGAGTTCCTCGACTCCCTTAAAAAGGTAGCTCGGTTGATAACTTGGTAATATCCTGCTTCTACATACTGAGGATGCGGGTTCTATCCTCAAAGCTGCATTTTTCTTGCATTTTGTCCTTTTTCTTTTAAAAAAATCATTTTTAATTTTCATGGTTTGAACCCACACCTTTAGGGACCCAAACATTGTTTCGAACCACTAAAGCAAATATATATTTTAATAAAATATGGATTTTGTGTCAAAAAAAAAGTATTGATTTAAATTTTTTGACAAAATTATTTTGCAGATCCTTTATCTTTTTTTTGTAATACTTTGATCATTTATCATTTTTTTATAACACTTTAATCCGTTATCTTATTCTTTTTATAACACTTTGGTCCTATTTTGCCTAAAAAAAATTATGATCAAATTTTTACTTATTTCGCGGCCCACCCTAAATTTTTTTTCCCGATTCCGCCACTCATCGTACGCAGAAAGGGCTTGGCGTTTTAATTACCAATGAATTATTTTATACACATTCTCTTCAGTTCAACATCAGTTCAAAATTACCAATGGATTATTTTATACACATTCTCATATTGTAGATGATGTGCTACATCGCTAAATCATTTAGTTGAAATATGGTGCTATTTATTTATAGGACCTATATCTTATGCTCTCCGCACATTAATTGAATAATTGTTATCATCCCTTATATCTTGAACTCTTTGAAGAATAATATGAGTTAACTTGGTTTGTGTCTAAAAAAAATCATTTTCTATACCTCGATGAGTTTATCAAACTTATCTTTAACTTATTCTTTGAAAGTAATTGATCTTTTGATGAGGAGAAACATAATCTTAGAATGATAGGATCGTCTATTCAAGTATCGAAAATTCTATGATCACCAATAAAATTCTTCTATGATTTTGTATCAAAAATAGCGTACAATGTATTATAAAATTTCAGTACAAATTGTCCATATATTATACCAAAAATTGTGAACTATTTAATTGTGAATCGGTGGTTTCCTTGATGCTGGAGTATAATCCATGGAAAAAACTTCAGAATCTCCTTTTTCTTCCCCTTCTTTTAGCTTAAACATGTCAACATGTACTTCCTTATGTTGGGCTTTGTTGGCATCTTCACCACTTTGGTTGCTTCTTTCTTTTAATACTCTTGCTGCATAACAAAAAAAAAAATATGTAAGAAAATTTAATTAACCAAATAAAAAAAAAAATGGAGTATAGTATTTTGAATCTAATGTTGTAATATTTTTTAAATATAGATATTTGAAGCAAAAGTACCTCTAACTTGAATATGAATTGAGAAGAAGCAAATGAGAAAAATAATCACAAGAATGTGTTTGTTTTGTGTAGCAACCATCTTGAAATAATATTTAGACTTGTACTCTTTGATTTGCTCTTTTTTTCTTCTTATGAATATACCATATGTATATGCTAATTTAGGTCCTATATATATAAAGATATATTTTGGCACCTTCTGGCTACCTAAGTTAACTGTTTTGTATTATTGGTATATTGGGTATGTACATTTAATAACCATATGGTGATAAATTGTACATGGCCCTAATGGTCTATAAGGGTCAACATCATGTTTTGTCTAGTTTTGAAATCGATTGACATCTATATTTTTATGAAATGATAAACAAAAATTCATGATTAATTTACATATGAATTAATGTCAGCCTATAATGTATATCCTACGTGTATTTGAGCCATCTTATTTCCCTATCATCATTATTTGCTTCCAATTAATCAAATAACTTAATATAATATATGATTAATAATGTTCCCTAACTGTTTCATGCATGTATTTGTCAGTGATGATGTTTGTCCCTATATTCAACAAAGACTAAGGATTTTATCTTCTCAATCTGTTCAATTACTTGAGAGAAACTCTTCTTTAGGACTCTGTCAGTCTTAAAGATTAATATGAAGAGAAAAAATTAAACCATTATAATCCTTGTTTAGGACTCTTGTTTAGGAATTTTTATGTTCAATTTGTAGGGTGAGCTGTTTTGAGTAACTCAACCCTACAAAACCGACTTATAAGGAGAATATTGTATCTCTATTTATATACACTATACTCAGATCATCTCATATCCGACGTGAGACTTCTTAATCGCAGTTATAAAATTATAACTAGTAGTATTTTATTTAATAATTTCACCTTTTTTTTTTAAGCTCCATGAAATTGAAATTAGATTCAATAAATAAAATCAGTTGAAAATGTCGCTTATTTTGTGGTCACTAGACAATGACATCCACGATTCATGTCGATGTATATTGCCAAAACTTGAGAAAAAATGCATCAAATTTTGAGTTGGGGCCATTGGATATGTGCCTGAATGTGAAGACAAGGTAATACCTTCAAGCACTGCAACATAGGTGCGGGGCCATATGTCAGGCCTGTAACATGTTTACCCTGCCTCCTCTTGTCAATGTCTACATTTTCAACCTGAAAATATATAGAAACATTGTCATTCAAAGTTTAATCAAACACTCTCATCTCATCCAACCATTATTTGTTGTACATTTTCTTATGTATTAGATGTTTTCACAGAAGATAGGTTAAGAGAAATTAAATTGTGCATATAAACTAGTACATAGCTCACAATATTGATATTGTTAAACTAGTCATTTTTATTCGGTTTGAATATGAAATATGATCTTACCTGATTAGAACGGACGTGATTGATTGGTGGTGCTCCTCTTCAGTATGGTGGTGGGGAAAAGGGGGTTGTACTTGCAGACACTCTGATGCTCAACTGAGTTTATACCTGAAGTAAAAGGTTTTAAAGATAGAATGTTACCTAAAAATGGTTTATATGGTTCTCAGGGCAGATCAGGCCATAAATGTGAAGACGAATACGTCGTTCTCGCCAGTAATATTTGTCTGGATACCTGCTAAAACGTCATGATTGACTGTAAATGTCAATCATTTCGATGTCGGCTGTGATAGAAGGACTGACTTTTGTGACCGTTGATTAGGAGGGCACGACATCGGGCCAATGTCATATTGGGCCGAGCTCGAGGCGAAAGTGGGTCGAACTCACTATGAGTTGAACTTAGACCTAGTTTAGAACAAGATCTTACACTTACATATGTGTTTCATGTGGTACTTGTCACTTCAAATCGATGCATAAACGCTTTTACATAATGTTTTTAATTTTTTATAATAAACTGATATTTTAACAACTAGTATTCGGACTCGTGCAAAGTATGGGCAAAAATGAGGGTCATGTACAAACTAAAAAAAGTTATGTACAGTTATATTATACTATATACATATCATAAATTACTTTTATATACGTACTTATGCCACAAGTTATGTCCACATAAGACCCATAATAACTAAATAGTGTTATTGCTATCAATAGCCAACATATTTGTCCTAATTCACATGTCAACAATGTCCCTTGTGTTCTTGATTTTAATTGTACACTTTACATACATTGATACATTTGTCGTCTATCAACCAGCCTATACGGCAATGGCACATTTCAAAATAAAATTGAATCTTATACTACAAATATAGAGATTCAAATTCCTTAAAAATCACATTTCATTCTAATTAGTGTTCATTTAAATCATCAAATATTCACCTATAGTTGAAATTGTAGCCTGTATTTTCTTTCAATTCTTTCCAAGTTTATCGGTTATTTATGATCCAAAAGGCAAAAGTGATAACTCAATTGCTTTTGTTGGTTTTTTCCCCTGGAGTTAGCTAGATTGCACACATAAGAGATTTGATTAATTAATCATGGAAGCTAGGTGCAAAACTTTAATAGATGAAGGGGGAAAACCCGACACTGGTGATACTGAGATAATTTATAGATAAGACGAGACAAGTGGACTATGTTTAAGAATAGGACAATAGACAATTAATGTATGTGTGTATCACATGGGATGGGTGGTGATCACCAATTTGGTAGGCCTACTTTGTCACTTACAAATTGCCCTTGAACCCACATAATTTTAAAGGGCTAATAAAGTCTATGCTAATGTAGAAATGACCTAGATAATGAAGATTTAGCCACAATATATATATATATATATAGTAGATTTGGCAAAATCAAATGAACAAATTATTTGGATTAGGTGATAAGTGCTTGCTTATTCACTAGTACAATGTTTGTCCTAGTAAATGGAAATTCAACAACTAAATACAATGGAAAAGAGATTCAGATAAGGAGATTCTTTCGCTTTATTTATATATATTTTTTTTTAATTGAAGTGGAAGGATTATTGGGTTAGTTTAAAAAAGCGGTAGAGGTTGAGAGTTTTAAAAGCTTTAAAATAAATGAATTTTTGTACTATAATTTACTATACTTTGTGAATGACATCAATCACAAATTTCCTTGAAAAGGGAAATTGGGAGAATTTATGGAGTATCAAGTTAATATTGAGAAGTTTTTGAATTAGTTTCTAGACTAAAAGTGAATTTCTTTAAGGGCAAATTTATTGATTTTAATCTAGAGGAATTTTTCTTTGAATTGGCATCAAATTTTCATTCATGGTTTTGTGGGTTAAGTTCCTTTTCTTTTGTTGGGGGCTAATGGTGGGAGCCAATTCTAGAAGTACATCAACATGGAAACCAAATTTGAATTCTTTGAAAAAGAGATTACCTTGGTAGAAAGGTAGGTATTTTCCTATATAAGAAGGGTGATTTTAATTAATTTGATTAAGTAGCCTACCATTAGTGGCAGCCCTGAGAGTAGACGGGGTGGGTTACCGCCGAGGGTCCTATTTTTATGAGATACCAATTCTTTTATGTGTTTTAAATTGTATTCAATCGATTATTATGAATGAAGATGTCATGAGATTGTTTGAGTAAAAAAAGTTAAAAGGGGCATCATTTTATTACTTCATCCGGTGCACTCAAAGTTTTATTTTACTTTTTTTTTATAAGCACCAAGAAAAGTAATAAATGAAATCACTCAAATTCAAAGAAGATTTCCATGCAGTGGAGGTTTTGAGAGTAAGAAGATCAATTGAGTAAGTTGGGATAACTAGCCAGGTTAAGAAAAATGGAGATGCACAATAGAACCAAATTCAATTTCACTTTTTAGGATTTGGTGCAATTGCCGAATGTCATGCATCCAAAGTGTTTGAATATTTTCCTTTGGAATCAGTAGCTTCAGCCTGCTGCTATGTGTTGTGGTCTTTGCCAATCCAAATACATTATTATTCTAGTATTTGTTCTCCGTACAATGCACGGATGTTATTACTAGTGCGCACATACATATAAGCACTTCGTTAAAAATTTGGTGTCAAAATAAAGTTCGAATAAATATGGACAATTGGATTAATTGAAATAAGCAGATAAAAGGTTGCACATACTCAGTAGAAGAAGTGTAATAATAATGACTTATTCATCATTTCATGAATTATTTCATGGAAATTAAACTAGCTATACATGAACAAAATTATAGTATACAGTATACTAGTAGTAGTATCTCACAATGGAAACGTTCAGCATGAACAAATGCATTTCTTATTTATGCAGGTACCATGGAGTAAATTGTCTTTGTCCCTGCAATAATAGTCACATACGAGGCTGCTAAATATAAAACCAACGCATTGATCACCGGTGAACCATTCACTCTGTTTTTCACAAGCCTCATTTTGCACCACTGCTTCTTCTTAAATTTCCAGCAACAAAAATTTTAGTTCATGGTGGCTTCTAATATTCCACTTTTTTTTTTTTTTTTAGAATTACCTAAGATTCCATTTTGTTTATTAATTAAGTTTATATAATTATTCATATTTTTATTATTAATTTTCAAAAAAATTATTAAACATTTTTCAAAAAATCACATATAAATGTTGATGGTGGGTTGGGTCGAATTAATCCATTGAGTTACTCCTTTAAAAAGTGAGGTTTACTTTTGCCACTTTGCTGATTCTGGGATGCGTTTTACGAAATTACCAATATACTTCTGTCTGCTACTTAAGTAGCGGATTATATGTAAGAGGGTGTTTTTTTCTCAAAAAACTCATTTTTATAACGTCAGTTACTTAAATAGAGGATATTATAAATTTTTATAGCGTCAGTTACTTAAGTAGCAGACGTTATAAAAATGAGATTTTTGAGAAAAAAATAATCAACCAAAATTTTTATAACGTCCTCTACTTAAGTAGCGGATGTTATAAAAATGAGAAATTTTGAGGGAAAAACACTCTGCCAGGATCTTTATAACGTCCACTACTGAAGCAGCGGAAGGGTAAAATGGAAAACGCGTAGGACGCGCGAGTAACCGGTAGGGTGACAAAAGTAATTATCTTAAAAAGTATGGGCTAATGGGTCGGCCCATTTGACCCAACCCATTTTAAAAACTCTATGCTTATGAGTGAGTCTGAAAAATCATGGTTTTTATTTTTGAAAACATTATTTTTTAAAAATTTATTCTTTATTTAAAATAGTGGATATCGGGAAATGGTTTTTTACAAAAAAAAAACTTCATTGACGGTATAATTAAAAACAATCTTTAAACTGTAATCATATAAAAATCAAACTCTAAATTTAATTGTAGCTTTCATACATTGTATTTTCTAATAAACAAAATTATATATCAAAATACTTTTTTTTTTTATATTCATATATCAAAATACTTTAATTGAGATAAAAATGAAAAAAGATAGAAAATATAGACTTACCAGCAATTACGAGAATAATGAAGAAGAAGCACAAGCCAACAAATATTTTCATCTCCATTATTGGTCTTTTACTTTTGTCTCCTAAATATATTGTAACTTGTTATGTGATATTCCAATGGGGATAGGTGTTGATATTTGAAGTTGAAGAACTTAGAAGAGTATTTTAACCCTCAATCAACATGAAAAGTCACCATGAGTTGGATGTGACCCGGATGTGACCCCTTAGCCAATGTTTGAATATAGTACTTCAATACCACTTTGCAACGCACATTGGTCGTAACCTTTGAGAAGCTACAACATGCAGCTTTGAATTGGACGCAAGTTTGAAGTTCCATGATGCAAATTTTAAAAGACCCTACATCATTTAGAATTTAGTAACATTCGAAAAATATTGCTAAGCCTATGTTTGGTTTGGCGGCAGATGGCAAAAAACACACGTTAAGCAAGTTTAGACGTGATTTCATCTTACTATTTTGATGTTTGGGTTTATAGGGAAAAATTGATTCTAGGCTCCAAACTTGCGTTTAATAGAAGCAGGAATTACTAGCTTCTATGTTTGAGCAAATCGATTTTGCAAATTCAGTATCACCAAAAAGTGTATATTCCCCATTACCCCTTATACCCGTTTTAGCTTAAAACATTGTAATTAGAGAATTTTTTGTAATTAACCTCAATATAATTCAATATCATCACATTTTATTGTAATTAACCCCAATATATATTTTTATAAATTTTAAGCTAAATTATATTTTTGGTTTTTAAGTTAATTTTAAGTTTTACTTTAGTCTCTTTAATTATTATTTTTTATTTGGCCCCTTAAATTACAAACGCTAGATATATATAATTTGGTCCTTTAAATTATTTTTATTTCATTTTGGTCCCTTAAACTATGAATGTTCAATACTTTGGTCTCCAAAATTACGTTTGTAATTTAAGGAACTAAAATGAATAAAAAAAATTGAGGAACCAAAATAAAACTTAAAATTAACTTAAAAGACAAAATTGTAATTTAGCCCGATAATTTTATTTTCATATAAATAAAATTCCATTAATTAAATTAAATGACAAATTTTTTTATAAAAAAAGAAGAACATTATGATAGTTTCTATTTTACTTATTTTATTTTTTTGACAAATTCTTCTAGATTGCCAATTTTTTTTACTAACTACTGTATGTATAAAAAAAATTAACATAATATCGAGAGAAAAAATTACAGGATATATTATCTATGTGAAATATTTATTTAAGAGTATGCTTTTATTTAAATATTATATTTAACTAAGTAATTTTAGTAATTTTGTTTTATGTTTTACGAAAACACATATTAAAACCCAATTTGGTAATCATGCATCCAAAAGCAATTTTAATTCAAATCATCCAAACAACATCAAATATTGAGAATCACTTTTACATTAATATATCTAAACATAAATCATTATACTCAACTCATTTTTAACCAAAATCAATTCTGTCAAACTCAATTCTACCAAACTCAATTCTAGTCACCGCTAAACCAAACACACACTATATCTTTGTCAAATGTTACCTTGTAGTTTTGTAGCAATTAACAGTTTAAGTAGTAGATAAAGCCTATATAACTCAAATATTTTTTGCTACATATTTGAATATTATCAATAATAACATTTAAAAGATGTTACCAATTTATATTTTGTAACATTTTTAGAATCATCGGTAACATTTAAAAAATGTTTCTAATTTATACACATTTAAAAAAGTGGATTACATACAATTTTATAACTAATTCACTACTGCCATTGCCTATTGAAAGTCTATCCAACTCAATTTTGGACAACACAACAATTCATTATTTTGCACAAGTGGTGAAATTGTCCAATTTCATTTGCTTACATGATAAAAGATATAGTACAGTCAAAATAAAAAATAAAAAAAAGATATATAGTTTTCAAAAAATATAACTGAAAATTTATTGAAGGAGATGATTCAAATCTAGAAATCCTTAAAACTTAGTTTAAAGAGCAATTTCATAGTTTCTTTCATCGTGGCCTACATTAAAATATAGGAAATGTGAGGTAAAAAAAAATGTGACATGGGAGAGGGTGAGAAGTGAGAAAATTGTGTGGCTCGTTATGTTATTATTTGGTTTGGCTTTGAAGAGAAAGAGTCATCTTTAATGGAACCGGATTTCCTCCCGTCAATGTCCACCGCAGGAGGTCCGGTGGACAATTTAACCATTCATTTTCCACATAAAATAAAATATAAAATTACAATGAAAATAAAAGGCTAAGATGTAACTGGAGAGTATAATGTACGGGAGAAAACCCTCTCTCATCTCTAATTAGGGTGAGAAAACACTACGTGAGATTTCACCTAATGATTTTTTCATAAAAAGTATACACATATAATGCGTACAAATTTTAGTGTTGGGAGGTTTAATTTTATAGGGTCAATTGTGTATATTATAGGGACCAAAAACTTATTTATCCCTAAAAATAATTGGCCCATTGGTTCTTTCGTTCTTTTGTCCGCATCATCTTAGCAAATGTGCATCTTCTCCATTTTTCTTCTCTTGTGTTTTTTTCTCTTCTTGTTGGTGGATGCAAAGTTAAAATTTTAGGGCGTTCAAAGTGCAAAGTATAAAAAAGTATATGTTCAAATTTTTAAGTTTAGGGGGTTCAATTGAACCTCTCACTACAATGTAGCTTCATCCCTATGAATGAGCTTAATTCAGTTGATAGAAACATAGTATTTTATAAAATTATAGCCACGACTTAAAAAAAAAGTTCTCCCTAATCTTAAATAATATGTATATCATTTGGGTTGGTGCGGTAGTATTGACTTGGGTGGGAGTATGTCTCTTTGGTTCAAGGTAAATGGAGGGGAGGTGAGAGAATTTTTTCAATTAAACATGTTTGGTTCATTTATCAAAAAAAAAAAACATGTTTGATTCAATTTTTAGGAGGGGAGAGGAGGTGAGTCAAATCTCTCGTAAACTTAATTTTTGCTTCCCTCCAAATTGGGGGGATTTGGAGGGGAGGAGAGACAAGTTATGATATTACAATTTTAATTATTTTGACATATTTATCCTCATATTTATTTTAAAATACCAAAATTATTCTCACTTGTATTTTTTTTATGTTGCTAACTTCCTAATTTTGGATGGCTTCCTACATATATTATTTTTGTTATCTATATTCTTTTTAAGACATATTCCCATACATTTTTTCTTATAAAAATTTCCATACAGTTTTTTTTACGTCGATATTAAGATTTTGGACAAAACTTACATGTATTTTCATACATGCATTTCTTACTTTTCCACTCACAAAGAGGTGGTTATTTGTGTTTTTTCATTTTCAAAAAAATAAAAGAAAATTATTTTTTAATAAAAAAAACTACCTCTTTGTGAGAGGAAAAGTAAGAAATGCATGTATCGAAATGCATGTAAGTTTTGTCCTAATTTTCATTTTTTTTTTTCTTTGCTCTTTCTCATCCTTGACGTTAATACTCTTTTTTTAAATATTTTTTTGTTTTGTTTTAAACTTTATTTAGTTATATTGAGTTCCATAATACTCTTGCCTTTTCCTTTTTGTCTATTATATATATTAACAAATTAATTTAAATTTTTGTGTAGAATTTAATTTTATATATTATTTATTAAGTTGGATCAATCATTGAGATCAGAAAAGTTATTTTCAATAAGTAATTTGATTGTGAAGTTTTTGAGACCATTGAGTTTTTATATTTAATTATTTATAAAGCGAATAATTTTAAAACTATGAAACTCTTGTAATATTATAAGAATAAAAAAGTAATTTAGTTTTATCATCATTCCCCTCCCCTTCCCTCGTGAACCAAACACATTTGCATAAAAAATTCCTTCGGTCCCCTCCCTTCTCATATTTTGAACCAAACATATAAATAATTAAAAGATCTCTTAAGATTTCAAACAGATCTTTTAAGATTTCAAGTTCGATTCTCTGAATAAATTGGATCAAATGATACCTTAGATGAATTTTTTAACCGATGTATTACTTGGAAAAAAAGTGGAGAGGGAGTGCACTTTTGCAAGGACAAGTTATTAATTTGACTAAAAGTTGGCTCATAGATCTGGAAAGTGATTTATTGTGATTTAATAACTAGAGATGATGGAGTAGTCTAAGCCTTAGCATCCGTGAGCCTGCCTTTGCTTCAAAAGATGAAATTCCTATTTATGTGTAGGTATGCAGTAAGTTGTGATTAGGATCCTTCAATGAAGGTTGCCATGTGTCTCCTCCAGTCCTTATTATAAGAGGAATTTTATTTTTTAGGTTCATTATAAAATTAATGTATCCATACTATAATATTGTCCAGATATATTGGTTTTACAATAAATTTAAAAGTAAAACTCCTCTTATAATAAAGACTGAACGGAGTATGTTTTATATTTTTGTGTGATGACTTATCCAAAAAAGTTGTTTTTTTAACAGGTGCACATCTGCAAAATTAGATCACACATCAAAATGAAAACAACCATAATTAAGAATCTCACTAAAGAGACCCATTGGTTTAATTTAACGTGCATTTAATAGTTTGATGGTCTATCATTTTCCTACACACTAAACATAGACATAGTAATGTATAATCAATGACATTTTTTGTTAAATAAAAAAAATTGCATAGAGTTTAAATTCTTTTGGTATACATAGTGTTTAGTTGGGAACACAAATGCATTTTAAAATAACATTTTTTTTTTAGTGATTTTAAAATAACATTTTATTAATATAAAAATATGACATGACATAATATAATTGGTCCCTAACTAAATTTTAAGATAATAAAATGTTTACCGGTCATTTTTTGTTAAAAAATATATGTGTACTCCTTCCGGCCTTAATTATAAGCAAATTTACAATTTTTAGATTTATTGGATAACTAATGTATAAGTGATCTAAAAAGTATAAATTTGCTTATAATTAAGACCAGAATGTGTATCCACTATTTAAATTTAAATTGGTGAAAATTGCGCTAGGAGAGTCACCACAAATGAGAATATCCGATAATTTTTTTTTTTTGTTTTTATCACCAGTATCTGGTCCACTAAATCTTCTAAACTGGTCTAAGAGTTAGTTTTGACATCAGGTGATTTCAGTCTCTCCGAATTGTAATTGTGAGAATCAAACTGTGGTCGTTCCTGTCCCTCGTCAAAGTAACGAAACAGTAAAAAAAGGAATGCTAGTAGTAAATTGAAAGAAGATGAATGAAATCAAGTGCAATAAAATCTCCACATTTATTAGTGTAGCCCTAAAAAGGAGCATTAATAATTAATCACTTTTTTTAATTAGCAATTTAGCATAAATGAGTTAGTAATTAATTATTACCTAATTGAGAAATGCAGGCTATGTGAAGTTGACTAGTATTCTTTTATGACATGCCGTTTACTATGCGTCTTTCTCCGCAACTTACATTTCTTCGATCACTGAATCTGGACGTTACAGAACCACCTTTCAAACTCCACTTTAAATCCCAAAACTAAACCCCAAATTCAGTTTCAACCCAAACAAACTTTTCAATCTTCTTCTTCTTCTTCGTTCTTCAATTTCTCGTCAACTCACACTCCTTCACATCAACGCGTTCCTCTAAACACTCTGCATCGTTTAGTTCTTTCGCGTGTTACAGGTTTGTTTATCCGATTCGTGAAACTTTTCTGTTAATTCGTTTGTTTTTGTGTATAATATGCTAGATTTGTGTGAATTAGGGATTTGTATTGTTTCTTAAGTCTTAATTGTGTAGTCTTTGATTAGGGATCGTGGATCTGAGTTTAGGATTGTGTTTACTTTTTGGTCAAGTTATTTCTTCTTCTTTTGGAATAATTGTAACTTCGTGATTTCGGTTAATTTGAAGTTCAAATCTGCTGTTATTTATTTTGTATAATTGAAAGGAGTAATGGATCTGATGAGAATTGTTAATTGTGCTATTATGATTTCATTTTGCTGGATATCGGTATTTATTGATTAGATTTTGGTTGTAATTAATTGCAGTTAATTTCAATGTCGATGTTCGGATCAAAAGAGTTAAGGATTATCTGTTAAGATTTTGATACTCAGTGTATCTAACTTTATCATGTGCGGAGAATATAAGGATGAATCCGCCCTAGCTCTACTGCAGTTGTTAAACATCTGAGTGGAGATGAGTAAGAGTGGAAAATATGACATATTTCGTGTATGTTTGGAATCGAGTTGAGTTTAATAAAATCACAGTGAAACCATGATTTTGTTGAATCTCCAAAGTATAGCTTTTTCCAAAATCGTCCAATGTTGGTTTCGTCAAACTCCCGGTCAATCCAAACATCCACTTGATATAAATCAATGTGATCTAATTGGTTATGGTAGTTATTTCCCACTCCCTTGACAATTAAGGGGGAAAAATGATCTGTAGTTTTAGATAATTGTTTTTTAAAAAATAAAAATAAATCGTCTGATGAGTGCGAATAAGGATTTCATATTTATAGTAATATTTGTGCTTCTTTTGATTATTTATTTTCCATACAGATAAAACTGTGCACGCATTTAAACTTGTGCTGCAGACCAGTGAGAAATCCTGTTTGTATATTGGAAGCTATAGTTCAATATGTCATCTGCAAGCAAGGGTGATAGGAAGGCTTCCCTTGATGCAGCATCATGGTTGTTTAACGTAGTTACGTCTGTGGCAATAATCCTTGTGAATAAAGCCCTGATGGCCACATATGGTTTTAGTTTTGGTAAGGCCTTGTCTGTCACAACTTTCCCCATTTTCGTACCTTCTTTTGAATCATTGGTTGGTTATTCATTTAATTTAAAAATGTCGGTTTTTTATCCATGTATTGTTTGGATATAAACTACTAATTGTGTGCTTTCCTTTTTGGTAAGATACATGCATGTACACAAAATGAGGTTTTTATTGTAATATACTTGATGTTTCATGTGTATATTATTCGGTCAGATTTTGCAATTTTTAATAGCTTGGCTTGGATTACTCTTGAGGTACTGATTCTGCTGTGCATACTCTCTAGTGATCTGATGGACTAGAAATTTGATATGCATAGTGGTGTAGAAAATATCCTATAAAGTATGGTATATGATAAAGTGGTTGGTGGAAAACTACTATATAGACTTTCAATAGTATACTCCTCAATTTAATTTCATTCTCTCTATACAAATGATACCACTACTTTTAAAATGTGTTGCCGATTGTACTCTATCTGGATGTTATTGGTGGTGCTTGGTATCAACTATTAGCTTTTCCAGGGATTTGAAAAATGCATCCATTATTTTTTTATAGTTGTTGAATACAACAGGGAAAATTAGCATCAACTATGATTGTAACTCCTAAGCAATAAGCAATACTATATTTTAGTAAAAAAGAGTTTTATAAAGAATATCTGACAAGAAGGTGTGCAAAGATTACATGCCAATGTTGTACTGTTCACACAAACTATTTGGATTTGTGATGTTTCAATCCAAAAATCCGAGCAAAATATGCAAAAAAAAAAACCAAACCAAAACGTTTGTTGTGAAATCCGAGATAGGCATTTAGAGTTTCCACTAGGTTAGCTGTTTTAATCAACTTGTGGGTGGGTTGGATTTTGACTTTGCCTGCAGAAGTAATATTGTTTAATTTATATGTCCCACAGCCTCTGCAGTTTTAAAATACTGAGAATAGTATGGGATGATCAGTTAAAAATCTCTTCTATAACTACCCAACCAAAGAATACTGTGGTTTATGGTTTCTTCTAATGTTGACCTGTAATGCTACGAATTGCTTCTGAACCACAGTGCTAGATTCCTGACATATAATGTTATTATGCAGCCACAACTTTAACTGGAATGCATTTTGCGACAACAACTTTGTTGACGGTCATTCTTAAATCACTGGGATATATCCAGACTTCTCATCTTCCAAAATCTGATATCATCAAATTTGTGTTGTTTGCAAATTGCTCCATTGTTGGCATGAATGTGAGTTTAATGTGGAACTCTGTTGGTTTTTATCAGGTAAAATTTGGGCTTTTGGTTTAGTATCAAATTTTAAACTTTGTGCGAAAAGATAAGCATTTATAATTAATTCTTCCCTTTGAAATGAAATTGTCAGATTGCTAAGCTGACTATGATTCCAGTATCTTGCCTCCTGGAAGTTGTCTTGGACAATGTGCGATATTCAAGGGACACAAAGCTTAGTATTATCTTGGTTTTGGCTGGTGTTGCGGTCTGTACAGTCACCGATGTCAGTGTCAATGCAAAGGGTTTCATAGCTGCTGTGATAGCAGTTTGTAGCACAGCTCTGCAGCAGTATGTAAGTAACACACTGGCACTATATCAAACCTGAATCTTAGTTGGGAGATAGAAACTGATTAATTTAGTCCATAAAAAAAATAGAAACTGATTAATTTGATTTACATCTCCAAGGCTGTTCAAGATTAGTATATAAATATTCATTCTAGGTTCATGATGCTTGTAAGAATTAATCATTCATTTAGAAAATAATCATCTTGTTATAGATTTAAAAATGATAAACTGGGAAGCCTGCAACAAATTTTCCTTGTTTTTCTGCATTTTAATCATAACCGGTCTTTGATAAATGTTTATTATATTTCTAAGTTCTAACTCTTCCTCTTTTGTTCGGGTTTCTCATGATCTAGGTTTCGTTGGACTGATATTTTATGTTACATTTGTGCAGTATGTACATTATCTTCAGAGGAAATATTCTATTGGATCATTTAACTTGTTGGGCCACACTGCACCAGCACAGGCAGCAAGCTTACTTCTAGTAGGCCCCTTTATGGATTATTGGTTGACAAACAAACGGGTTGATGCATATGACTATGGTTTGACATCCGTTGTAAGTTTCTCTATCAACTATTTTTTTATTTTATTTTCAGTTATGGAGGGAGATAATAAGAGACTTGTGAAGTTTATTTATACCTGGTTTAGACTTGTATATTAAAATAACTTGTAAACTTAGGGACTAGTCCTGTATGGCGTGTGCTTGCGTGGAAAAATTCCTATGTGATACAAAATTTCACTTACATAGCTTATTATTTAACTTGGTGTGCAATTTAATTCCTAAATTCAGTGTCGGGTTGCTAAATAATATTGAGGAAAGATCCATAGGTTTGCTATGGCCTACTTTAAGCTTAGCTGATTCACACTACTTCACAGCCAACTCGTTTTTAAATTTGTAAGTCGTGTAAGCATTGCTTGCAGCCTAAAATTATAAATGGCACTTCAAATTCAAATCTCCAAATTTGCTGGTTGACTAGTAAAAGAGTCTGTAAATAGCATTTGAAGTAGAAGGTGTTGTAACAGATCCAATTAACTTCCATTCATGCACATCAAAAAAAAAAAATTATCTAGAAATGTGAAACTGCCTTTTAAGTCTTTTTGCAGAGGTGGAGCTTCATTTTTCACAAATGTATTCTTTAGTATCTTCTTCCAAAATGTTTAGAGTAAAGAAAGTAGTCCTGATAAGTGGACATAATTATTTATGTATTTTATATAAACTTGCACTTCTTGGGACCAATCTAGCCTCATTTAAATACCTAATGTTAAGTACTTCACATTTTTATATGACCAATCTAGCCTAAAAAAAATTGTATTTTATGAGCATTATTTTATGACCAATCTTGACTTTTATCTCTACACTAGTGTCATGCATAGCTCTTATTTAATTCTCAAACGCTCTGTATACTTGACAATTTGTACTAATGATAACTAGTTACTCATAATATATACTAAATTTGTGTGGGCCAGTCCCTGGCATTCCTTAGAGAACCATATCTGGTTCTAGTAATAATCCTCTAATCTCTATCATTTTGGACTTGGGTCCTATCCTTGGCCATAGGATAAACACTGTCATTTTTTAGAAACACAATTTATTCTTTGTAGAGACAAACTGTTTACTGTGCATGGACTTATACTCTGCAATCTGCACGTTTTTGCTTGTTTCTTACTCTCTGAAAATGACACTGACATTCACCTTAGGAAAAAAGAGAGATGATCCAAATATGCATACTAGTACACTTTCATGTCAACTTTAAAATTTGTATACAGTGTATACCTTCTGTCATCAAAACAACCATGATTACTGTTTTGACTACATGTTCATTATTATTAAACTGATCTGCTCCTGGTGTCTGCAGTTGTTCATCATTCTGTCTTGCACCATTGCAGTAGGGACAAATCTCAGCCAGTTCATCTGCATTGGTAGGTTTACGGCTGTATCATTCCAAGTCCTTGGCCATATGAAGACTATTCTAGTCCTATTCATGGGATTCATTTTCTTTGGAAAAGAGGGCCTCAATCTACATGTTGTTCTAGGCATGACAATTGCAATAGCAGGAATGGTTTGGTACGGTAATGCTTCTTCTAAGCCAGGGGGAAAAGAGCGTCGTAGCTTTTCCATTCCTACCACTAAGACACAAGATTATGCTGCACTACCGGTGTCCTCTGAATCAGTTGAGAAGGTATAAAAAATATTAAGGCTCACAAGAAAGGAAGTGATTAAACTTTTGGTGAAGTGCATAGGAAAATCATGCGCCCTTTTGGCGAGCGATTCATTTTCTTTATACCTTAGAGGGAATTCCCAATTATTTATAGATCATATTGACATATCTCTGCCTTTGTGTTAAAGAATTGTTTGGGAGGGAGGGAGGATGACAACTCTTTTTTTAGAAGAGGGATCTGAATTATGTTCCAATTTTTTTTATAATAGAAAATGCTACTGTTATTGTTACTTTTTATAGTAAAGAATTATTGCATTTTTGTCTTCATGGCTGGCACTTGTCAACTTTTTTCTTCTGATGACTGACTGCATTGTTCTGGTTTCAAATGTAGGAATCTTTGCTGGTAAGTGACCAATAATTACTATAGTGTAAAATAAGTAGTGGTGGTTAGAGTCCTCCTTAGAATAGAAAGAATTGTTTTTCTCTCCCCAAAAAACTCTAACCAATGGCCTTTAGGTAAAAATTTATTACAAGAATTATAACATTAAATGTTATCAAAATAGTAAAAATTGTAATTTCTTGTATATAATTTTTATGTATTAATTTTTTAATCAAAAAGAGTACCAGTTAAGAGATAATAAAAATGCAACTTAACTATCTATAACTCAATTGACAATGTTTATATTACTAGACTGAATGTGTTTAGTCGGGTTCGAATCTGGTTGGCACAGTATGTCAATTTCAGTACTATTGTCACTTTGTTTACAAATAAAATAAAATGTAAACTAAGTTTTCATGAAGATTGCTGTGCTGAAACAGGCTACCCCATGACAACAAAGAGAGTCCAGTCTTACAGGGGATAAGCAAATAGGATGTGGGCTATACTGCTCAAGCCATTGGCAATGAATGTGGACCTAGTTTCATCCTATCGGATTTCTTTAGGTATGTGAAATTTTAGAATGAGATATGCACCCACTCCAAAAATGGAAAAACTAGTCCAGTGAATAATTATGAACTAACTATTCATCTCACCCGGTGGGAAATGTGGGAAATTTTATCAATATTTACTTAAATTTCTTTAGTTTATTTTTTGTTTTGTTTTCATCATAGTATCCGGCTCACTAGACTGTCCAATCTAGTTCGACGGTCAGTTTTGACATCAAATGTTTTTTCCCCTCTTTCGATCGTAGTTGCGGGGATCGAAGTTTAGCGTCAATCACCACTGAACCAATTAACTATTGATTAAATTTATTTAGTTTAATTAGACATGAGATACAATATCATTTTTATCGGATAAATTAATTTTCTAAATTTTTATAAATTATTTTTTATAAATGTTTGTATTTAGATACTTTTAACTTATTTTCATACTAATTTAAATGATATTTAAAATAATTTTTTCTTAAATATTTGGTTTAGCTTAATATTTTTTATATATGGACGAAATACGGTTATTTAAACCAAAATGTGTATTTATTATAAAATAAGAAAAAATATAAATTAGTTTTTCTTTTAAGAAAAATAAAAATTCGATCAAGTTGTATTGTACTCCATGGATGGCCTCATGGCCAGAGCTCAGAAGAAGAAAAAAAGAGCAGAGTAAATGCTTAACGTTTTGTTAGGTGAGCTAAAGGGTAACGTAATACTGAATAATTGAGGTTCCTTTCTGGAAGGATTTTGTAGGATTCACTTGCCATGGTCGATGGTCCCAACAACAGCTAGATCTGCAAACGTAACACTTTACTTTTAAGACAATGGGCAAGCAGGACCTGTATTAAAAGCCTGAGACATGGGGAATGATGCATTCATGCACAACAGTAAAAATTAAGTAAAAATTTGACATTTAAGGCCTCACGTAAGGGTACCAACATAACACTTCTGTTGCACCTTCAACCCAGCACCTGGTTCTGTCCCTACTCCAAAATTTTAGTACATTGTTTTTCTCTTCAAGGTTAAAATATCTACTATACAATTTACCACTACTGCTACTCCACATTTATACAATATGTATATCACATGGCTTGCTGGTTTTTTTGTCCATGAGTTGGAGTCAAGTCACTACCTTCAATTTACAATATTTTTACACACATTGTGTATCAACTACTTGTAATTCACTCTTGTGGTAATGACTTGTTGGTTTTGATTGAGGTATGGAGTGTTTTGCATCTTTAGCATCAACTATTCCCTTCGTCTAATAAGTAGTGTCATATTTGTAAAATATATGGTAAAAAATGTGATATATCTACCAACCGAGCGAAATTCATGAAACCTAATTTTCAATCTTTTTTTTTTTTTATGATAATGAGGGCCGAAGCCCGAAAGAAGGAAAATTACACAGGAATCAAATTAGGGGCAGTTATCTCCAATACATCAGCTAACAACAATTTTCTAATCTCAGATGGACAGTCATCATAATAAGTAATTTCTTTATCCAACATACAGCCAATAGAAACCAAGGCATCTGCACATTGATTAGATTCTCAGTACGGATGTACAATATTAACTTCCCGATCCGACCCAAAGCCATCATACTCCGAATATTCCTTACCAACACATAGCTCTCATCGGACTCTACAGGATGCTCTTTGTTATAACATGAACCACCGTGACGGAGTCAATATTGAGCTCGACATCCATGAAATCCAACCTCCTTACATAAGATAAACCTTCAAACACACAATTCTGTAACAAAAACACTACAATTCCCCACTCCTTTTTGCTAAGCCACTCCCTTTTCAATCTAGATTATAATACTAATTATTATTGTATACAACTATATTTAATTTAGTCGCAAAAAAAACTATATTTAATAATAAAAAATTGTAATAAAAAATTCATTTGTAGTTTTTTTTATATGGAATAATCAATTGTTGAGGAGATTTTTTTGTTATTTTTTCTAAAAAAAATATTTTGTTCTTCCCATTGTTAACATTTATTTTAATAAACTTACAACAACTCAATCTTCTAAAAAAAACAACTTTTCACATATTTTTCATGGTCAATTTCTTCAGGAAATTTTTTCTTGTTTTAGTATGACGTTTTATAGAAGTTTTATCTCGTAAATTGTGCATTCAATGTTTTAATGAAGTGGAAAGTTATTCTATCTCATAATTAACTTTATCATTTGTTTTCTTTTTTAGTATGCTTAACTAGTGCCCCAGGGGCACTGTTTAGCATGACTTTTTTTTATTATTAATTAAAAGGAACTATTTTTATCAAATAATTTATTGATTAGACTCACTAAATTTAGAGAATCCTGAGTTACACTTTAGAGAGGGAATTTTCTAGTTATTGTACTCGTACGTCCACTAAAAATTTAAAATAAAAAATTAGTCCTATGGTATATTGACTTTTGTTTGATTTATGATAAAAGATTGTCCTATGATATATGATGGAGATATGGTTGTTGAGGACAATATAGAGGAATCCCTGTGGCGAATCCGTTAAGGTTGCAGAATCAGATGATCACCAATGAAAAGCCTATTATATGTTTGCTGGGCTTATCTATGTCGGTAACATTACTGATGGCTGATGGCTCTTGGTTGAAAGATAATTCCTGCAATATTTCTATGTCCAAATACATACTACCTACTGCTACTATATACCTACTTCAATATTATGTAAATGGGGTTTATGTTGGGGTTGATTTGATGGTGAAGATTTGAGACCGTAAAATGTACTCATTTTTAAGTTTTGTCGAATTTTAATCTTTCTCACTATTTTGTTCCGAACACGTTGTGCTAAAAACGTCAAATACAAGTAACACAATTGAGAAAGTCTCCCAAAGTAACCACAAAAAACCTTACATATTCAAATTTAAGCACGCTGAAGAATTAACCCGTCAATGATTAAGATCAAATGAGATTCATTTTTTTTTTCCGAGCCTCCAGCCATCACCAAGACAAGACTTTAATTTTATCAATCAAAGTCTCACTAGATACCACATACACGATCGTTATGCACTTTTCAAATGGACCAATAAGCAATTCAAACAGGATTAAAAATCAAACTAACATCCCTCCCAAATAAATGAGTGTCACTAAACTGGGTTGCATGATGAACTGCTCCAATGGGAATAACCAAAGCAATGTCAAGTCAACGCAACACCTCGTACCAAATAGCACCAAAAGAACCACGTTCAAAAAACAAGTGATTTGCAGTTTCAATTTTGCCGCAACCAACTTGTACACAATTCAACTTCCGTATTTAGAACATGTCTCAACAAATTATCCTTTGTCGGTAATCGATTACTAAGCAACCGTCAAAAGATGAGAAATTTAAATAGGTACAAGTTTGTTCCAGAATCCAGATCACTTCCTTACTAGTCATTGATTCCACCGGATTCAGATAACTCAAACAATGATAAACTCCACTAATCAAATATTTAGGGTTAAATAAATTTTTGGTTCCTATAAATATTTTTAAAAAATCGTTTTCATTTCCTATAAAAAATTTTAGCAAACTTTGCTTTCTAAAATATTTTTTGTCACGATTTTTGGTCGTGTTTTCAAGTCAACTAATGGTACTCTTAACATTTTCGAACGATTTTTTATATTTATGTTTACGATATTATAAAAATCTTTCTCACAAAAAAAAATAACAATAGATCAATTAAATATGAATTTTTATGTGCTAAAAAAATTAAAAATTCATATTTAATTTATCTATTTTTTAAAAAATAACTTTTTACAAGAGCAGTTTCTATAATTTATATGACCACAAAAAATAACTCAACATTTTGAAGTATACATATGAGTCGACTTAAAAGCAAGGACTAAAAACAAAATTTGAGATATTTATAGGGACCAAAAACTTATTAAATATATTTTGATTCATATTTTTAAATGAAAAATGTGAAAATATTATTTTATCAAAAAATTATTTTATTATTCTTTATTTCTGTCAATGTTTTTACTTGGTTGAATCTTTGGAGTCGTGTCTTATCTTTAACTTAGTCTAACTCCACTGACAATTTTTCCGCTCTTTAGATAACTATTATCTCTGTGAGAACGTGATCCTTTTTTGTATTATTATGGTTGTTAAAAAAATGTTGAATGGGTTTAATTGAACCAAACCATTCTATAATAAGTTTATGAATCAAATGTGTTTCTCAAATAGCTTGATAGCGGAACTAAACTACAATTAATTGAAATCAAGTTGAAAGAAACGATTGGCACAACACTTTTTATTTTGAACTTCATTTTATAATCCATCTCACGATTCCAATATCCATGAATCCTAACCTTCAAACCACATTCACTCATTCATAAACCCTAAACTCCAAATCAGCGAATCACATTCACGAACCCTAAACCCCACATCACATTAAGTTTCATAATTGACGGTTCCTCATTATATAGAACACAATTATGATGTAGTTAGTATTTTAACAAGATGAGGTGACGTGATTTTTCTAAATTAATTTTTTTTTTTACTAGACTTTTGGGTTTGATCAAATTCAATATCACGTCCATCAATTCAATACATCTATTGAGCTATATTATATAAGCACCACACTACAATCTTTTATAAGATATGTTACATTTGTAATCTCTTTCACCCAACTCAAACTTATACCGACTTAATCTCATTTGTATATCCTCTTTCATCGTTGTCATCTCCATCTCGAATTCCGACTTTCACCTCCATTAATTACTTCGACCAGTCCAGTCATCAACACCGAATCCTTCTCATACTCTAAATTCTGTTCAAAACAAATATTTTATTCCATCTATATCCACTTCTTTAAGATTCGATTGAATTATCTTGAACACTATTGATTTAGCTATACAACGTTAAAACACAAAAAATTGATGATACATAAAGAAAAACTTCCGAGAAATGTGCTCATAATATGTCAAAATTTAGGTTCTAATACAGCTACTACGGGTCCCATAATTGAATTTATCTGTGGATAAGAAACCAAGCCATCATATATGGCCTAACAATTCGGTGGAAAATGGAAATTATTAGATGGTCTTGTAATTATACTTTGTATTTGTACATTTATCTATCCTCCTATTTTCTTCACACACTCTACTACCAATTTCCAACTTTGCATTAAGACTTGTATTATAATTTACTACAACTTGCTTTGAAACATGATAGGTTAATTATTCCAATCAACAATGTCAAAAAGTGCAAATTTCCAAAATAAAAATTTTTGTATCAATAACATATTTCTTCCATAACCTTCATCTATGTTTCAAATGATTGAGTTGATCCAATCTATGCATATGCGGGGGTGCAGAAAGCATTTGGTCAGCTCAGAATCTCATTATAGAAAGGAAGGAAAAAAAAAACACTCAAATATTCCTAAATTAAATCATATGTCATAGTAGTTGCTAGTTGAAGTATTAATCTTGTACTATAGCCAAAGTTAATTGAAAAACCATCCTCTCTGGCATTTACATGTTCATTGCCAAAATAATTGAGTAGGGTCACTCTCAAAAAAAGGTTATAACTCGTGTGGCATTGATTTTCATTCTCATTTCTCTTTTTTTCTTTTGTACTTTGATATTATTTGATGCAATGAAAAAAAAAATACCAAAATGATGGTAAGACCCACCTACAACCCTTTCTCTCCTCCTTCCATATCTATCTTTAGCTTATGATAAAAGCACTTGATTATATAATCAATTAATTAATCATGAAACTTTCATTAACATCCCTTTTTATTTATTCAACTTTATTATAAGAATTTAGACACTCTCAAATTCAAATCTCTTCAAATGTGCACGCTTCTTATTAGTCCTTTTTTGGTCCGCACAAATTCTAGTGAACTACTCGATTCTTTTATCAATGCTTTTTGCACCCCCCCACTGCCCCTCTTTCATTCAATGTTCTTCTTCTTCTTCTATCTTGATGCACTTAACTTCTACTAACAAAAATGTACATGACCCCACCTAGTCATTTCATGTGGGACCCATTTAACTCTTCAATTATTTTATGCGCGTGCTTGTGCACGTGTGGTGTCCTCTCTATCTCTATCTATCATTCTCATACATTCATCATTTGATCCTTTTTTTCCTTCCTCTTAATTAAAATTGGCTTGGTCCAACACTCATTATCTTATAGAAAAATTAATTAAGATGATAAAATACAATCATTGTGTAATTATAATTCTTGGTTAATTAATTTCACTATAAAATACTCATACTCCATCATTCTCGGATCATAAATTAATTTATCCTTTTTTCTTTTGACGGAAATTAATTTATCCCTGAATATAAGATTTTTAGACAAATTTTAAATATATTTATTACTTTTTAGAATGTATCTCTTAATAATTCTATAATTTTATATTAAAATACAAAAAAAAATATTTAATGTGTTTAACGTACAATATAATTTAATAATAGTCACATGTATAATTCAAATAAATATATTACTCTAATATTTTTTTTAATACTCTATGTTCCAATATATAAAACCTCTTTCACAAAAGTCTAAAAATTAACAAGAAATAGTTTTTGTATTTAATTTATCAATAATATACCCTTTTTTTAAAAAAAATTACCCTTCAATTATTTTTTATTTTTATTTTGGTGAATGTTACCCTTCAACTATTAAGATATATAAATAGCGATATTTTACTTCTCTTCAATTAATTATGGATATTTTTATAAAAATTTAATTAAAACCCCTTAAACTTTGAAAAATATATCATAAAATTAGACAACAAAATTTTGCAAAAAATTCTATATTGAGATGAAGATACTGGTAGTATTTTTATTTTTATTTTTCAAATAGTTTAGTGGCTAAAATTTTACTTTTAAGATGAAACAGTGGAGTATCAGTGTTTCAACTCTCATCTTGTATTTTACATTTAATGTTCATACAACTGAATTATGCTCACAGGAATCTAGTACTCCTTCTGTCCCAAAATATAATAGCTATTTTGACTAAATGATACTATTCATTTATCTTGTTTTGACCATATTTTTTTAATAATATATAGATATAAATATTAGCTTATAAAACTTTGTTTGATTTGTTTTGATGAGTATTTTCAAAAGGGTTATGCTAACCGGTGCCCCCGGGGCATTAGTTAAGGAAGCCAAAAAAGGAAATTTTTAAATTGAAAATAATACTTTTTAGACTTTCAATTCGAGGCGTTGACTGCACAAAGTTCAATGTCATATTACTACATATTTGCTTCCTTAAACAGTGCCTCGGGAGCACAGGGGCACTGTTTAGCATTTTCCTTTTAAAAATATCAAGTTTTTATAATTTTTACTAATACAGAATTAAAGATATTAATAATCAAAACTGTGTGTTGGTATATATGCATTAATCAAACTAACTCTTATATTTTGGGACGGATGAAGTACTATTTTTTATATATAAATTATATATGGGTCATGCTAAACAGCCCCCGGGACACTTATTAAAAATACCAAAAAAGAAAATAAAAAATAAAATTAATATTAAAAAATAAATTTTTATACTTTTAAAATATTAATTACACGTATTTCAAAATAAAATTTCTATTTTAATATGATTAAAAATGTCTCGAAGCATTGTTTAACATTTTTCATCATATATTTAGAAATAACAGTGAGAAGTTGGCCAACGTGTCGGTGACTGAGCAGTCAAAGAAATCTATCGTTGGTGAATGAACTGAGTTACTACGACACTTACACTACTACCTGGTTACGTAATCACTTGCACTTGACAACACCACGTGTTCATCGCAGCTTGAGGTCCCTACACTGCATAATAGTAAATGATCTTTATTTTCTCCTATTTTTTGGATTTTTTCATTACTTAATTTTTTATTTTAATGAATACTACTACTACTGGTATACACTATACAGTATTTTCTTTAGTATATTTGAGTAATTAAAAATAAATAAATCTGATTAATATTTCTTTCTTCATTTAAAAAAAAAAAAAAAAATATATATATATATATATATATATATATATATATACTTTTTGGATATTCGGGAAGAAAAGAGCGTTGACAAGTCCCAACCAAGTTTGGTTGTGGCTCTTATCAGTCATATTTTTAGGAGGGTGGAAAACATTGTGGAGTAATCTTTTGAATGTGAAGATGAAGATGAAAATGAAAATGCTTCCACAATGCTTTCCTCTCGTCGGAGGAAGGTGTTGTTAAAAGAGTTAAGTATGAAATTCGGGAAGCAGTGTTTAATACTGGTTCAACCAACGACTATGTCGTCAATTATACAAATGCAGATGTATAAATATTTTGATCTCTTTTATTTTATCACATTATTTGTAGGTATGAATATGTCATTTTATGTTATTTACTTGAATATTATGAATTTATTCAAATGTTCATCTTTTTTATTTTTAGCAAGGTTAAACTTATGTTTGTATATGATGTGCTCTACTAATATATACTTCTCTGGCCTCTTTTTTAAGTTAAAATTCCATTTAACACACTTATTAAGGAGTAGCTTTTTTGTTTTAATTTCATGTTATATTTATATTGAAATTCCTAAAATGACCTTATAATTTGCATTGGAACTCTATAATGTTAAAAAAATAGAATAATTAATGAGAGTATTTTTGGAAGAATAACATTAAATAAAGTTGAATTTGAGATCAAAAAAAAAAAAGTTGATTTTGACATCTTTTGCTTATATTTAATACCAAATTTTTTTGTTGACTTTTACTTATAAATAGGTCAAGTGAATATAGTTTTACTTTAGTTAAAAAAAAGCACTTGTTAACCGCATGATTAACCAAATTTTTGCATGACATCAAGTACTTTATAGTGAATTGTGTGGGGAGAAAAAATAATCTATTTATACTAAATTAAACTAATATTTACACATCCTTAATCACATATTGGATTGAATTAAATATTTATATTTTTCTTGTAAAGTAGTATGATGACCGGAAATTTAACTTTCTTAAAATGAATAAGTGGATGATTGGAGTTCGAATTTCGACCCATATATATATAATACTAGTATAACTTACCCGTGCAATTGCACGGATTAATGTTCAATGAAAAATATAAATTATTAAAATTTTAATATTTTTTTAATTCAAAGAGAATAACAAAAAATAAAGTTTTGTTTTTAAAAAATAAAGATTATGTTTTTTTTAATTCAAAAAGTTTGAAAATAAATATTTAAAATTTTTATTTCGGAAATAAACTTTATTTCGGAGTAAATCTTTATTTTGGGAGAAAAATAAGAAAAATCATTTTTTTTTTAATTTTGGGAGGAAATTTTTTTTTGTTGGAAAGTTTTTTAAAATCATTTGTATGAAAAAAAATTAATTTTTTTTGTAGGAATTTTTTAAAAAAATTTTGGCGAAAAAAAACAGATTTTTTTTTTATTTTGTAGGAAAAAAATTATTTTTTTTTTTAAAAAAAAATTATCTGACGTGGAATTTAAAAAATAAATATAAATGATTTTTTCCACATGTACAAGCCACGTCAACAGGTTTGCATAGTCACTTGTCCTGCTGTACACCCAGGGGGCGAAATGAGGGAATCTATTTTTTGCAAGGGGGTAAACAGAAAAAAAATCTATGCAGGGGGGTAAATGAAAATTTGCTTATTTTGCAGGGGGGTAAATGATCATTTACCCTTTTTTTTATTTAATGTAATTTATTTAGATATGAAAAATAATACAAATTTTACATATTTTAAAGGGGAGGGTGTATATTAATCTTCCACTCCCCGTTCCCAACTCACATGTTATTTTTTCTCTCATAGACATCTGCATCAGTTTCTGTAAGGATCTCATCAACATATTAAAAAAATTGAATAAAAAAATTTATTCTTCGTCTTTAAATATGCTCTTTAGATCCAATAGAAAAAACATATAGGCCATAGAGATGAGAAATGATAAAAAAAAAACTAAATAAGAGAAAATAATATGTAAAAAAAAATAATTCACAAATTGGTTGAAAAACAATCCTAGATGAGGGTGATGAGAAAAAAGAGATGAAAGAAAGCTGAGAGCAAAAATATTTTTAGTCAATTTTGGCAATGTTTCTAAAATTTTGTTTTATCATCAAATCATATTCCTTGAGTGTAGCTATCTTATATACCAAAGTTTGACATAATATTTTTGGTGCAATAATTAATTCGTAATTAACACACGATTAATATAAAGACTTCTATAGAAAGCTAGAAATTAATATACAAACTTCTTGAGAAAGTCAAATCTCATAAAATATGAAAATTTCAATAAATTAATGATAGTATTGCAAGACCAAAAATAAATTAATGTATTTAAATAAAAATAAACAAATTGATGAAGAGAAAGTTTCATTTTTGTTTAGTACCAAATTGTAAAAAAAAAAGTAAACTAATTCAAAGTCCAATGAATTTCTTTTAATTAACCTAATTTTAATACCTAAAACTATGCATCATTAAACATAATTATTTGGATTTTATTTTAATATTTTTAACTATACAAATAACTAATTCAAAGTCCACTGATTGTAAAAAAAAAACTATACAAATAACTAATATGAATTCAAAAACTAAAATAATACGTAAGAAAACTACATAGTGAGGTACATATAAAATTTCATATATAAATAATGATGAACATAACACTATTGAAAAAATACATCATTTGATCACTCTGTTGATTCATTCATTAAGAGAATACATCATTGATATTTCAAGTTGTATCCAACTCATAATTATTGATAAAGCAAGATAAGAAAAAAAGAGACTCCAAGTTTGATCTCAATTCAATCCATTTTGTCAGAATGTGATGCATTTCTTATTGTCTTTCAATGATTTCTGTGTCACAAATAATAAATTGGATTAATAAATAAAAATAAAAATATAAAGACCAAAATAAAATAATCTAAATAGTAAAAAAAAACAATATAAGAAAAATCGAACAAAGAAAAAATAATAAAGAAATTTTTAAAAAGTGACAATAGACAAAAAAAATTGTGAGTATTGAGAGAGATGAAATGTATAACAATATATAAAGGGGATAGGGGAGTTTGAGTTGACTTTTTCTTTGGTCTATTTTGCCCTTCACTACATATGAGTAATTTTGTCTTTAATGTGAAATTAAATTCATTAAAGTCAAATATATTGATTCCATTTTCAATTTAAAAAACGTATTAGTAAATATATTTGTAAATAAGGCATATTCCATTCCATTATATTATAAATTGATGCACATGAATATAACTCAAATATTCCATTTTTTTAAGATAATAAAATATGAAGAATTGGCTTGTTAAAAAAAATGAAGAATTATATTTTAAAATAAATTTCAAATTTTAATTTTTATTAATAAATTGAATGTGAATAATTTTTTTATCAAACTAATGCTTATATTTTAATAAAAATATATTAGTTTTTTAGCATAATTCTTTTTATCACATAATAAGAATTTGTTTTCGTATGTTAAAAAAATTGGGGTCTTGTTTAAAAAAAAATTGGGGTCTTACCATTTTAGAATATTAGTACTATAAGTTGTTTGATTGCCTCCTAATCTCCTAATAATAATGTATTGAATTCTTACCAAAATAAATAATGTTTTGAATTGTTTCCAAATATAGAATATAAATTGACTCCTCATTTATTTTCATATGTATATAATATAAAAATAATTTGTTTTAAAACTACTCATTTATGTTAAAGGTAATTTAGACAAATGCACTCAAATAATAATACAGTTTTTTTTATTAATCAAATAATAATACACTTAAAAAATAAGAATTGAAAATATTGTAGATATTTTTCAAACGAAAAAAAAAACTCAACATCTAATGTTGTTCAAATTAATTTATAAGAATAAGAAATTTCTATATATAGTTATAATTTTTAAATTTGATTTTTGTGATTAAACCCGATTAATATATCAATAATTGTCTTTCTGATTTTGATTTTTGTGATTTAAACCTGATTAATATAGTAATGGTTGCCTTTTTAAATTAACCAAAGGTCAAATAAATAAAATTAGAGAAATGTTCTAATAAGTCGCCACATAGGAGATTAGTAAATAGTAGAGTGACACCTAATCAAGTGATCAAATAGAGAATGACACATAAGAAAAGTACTATGAGAGAGAAACTCTCAAACATATAAATAATAGATTCCTACCAGGCACGGATGTACATAGAGTAAAATCGGGGCAGCTGACCCCACATGTTTAATTTCTTTTTAACCGATAATCAAATATTTTAATCTTATGCCCCCACTGGAAATATAGTGATGCCCCCATATTACGAGCTTCATCACTATATTAGCACATTCCATATAGACCTTTTGTTGAATTTTTACGAAAGCACTAGTAAACACAAACTTATTTTATACCTTTGTATATATTAAATATATAATTTTTTTTGTGTCAATTTGGGTGGGTTAATTTAGCTTCTTAAAAAAAAAATAATAATTTTTTTTGAAGAATTTAAATATATAATATATAAATTAGTGTTATATTATAAAAAGTTATTGGTTTTACAATATTCGTATGCTTATATACTTTATTTTTTAGGATACTAATAATGAAGTATTTATGATTCTTTTCCTTATATATTCTTGTTATTGTATGTCAATTCACCATTTTTATTTTGTAAAAATTGCAAAATGAGGTCATTTTTAGTAATTCAAGCAACACTAATAGCTATTTTAAATTACTATTCTATTATAGGTTGAATTCAGCACTTTAAAATTATACGACTAAACTTTTACTACCGAACTAAGATTTCAAATGTAAATATTTTAATTTGCCTAACTACTCCACTAATAATTACTCCCTCCGATCCTTTTTATAAGAAACACTTTGGAATTTTTATTTGGTATTTTTTATAAGAAACACTTTGACACAATTCCATTTGTACCCTTATTAAATACAATCAAATAATTCATTATAATGCTAGTGCATTAATTAGAGAGGCCTATTTCTTATGCTAGTCAAATGTTAGTTTTGGAATATAACATAAAATGTTAGAATCATTAATGAAAAAATTTACCTTCCTTGGTTTGTGTGATTTTGTCAAAGTGTTTCTTATAATAAGGACCAGAGGGAGTATTAATAAGGGTATTTTAGTAATTTATATTAATTGACTTTGAACTGATTGTTCATATGAGAATATTCTTTCAACGTGATGGTGATGTCAGGTTTGTACTGAAATTGAGGAATAACTGTATGGTAGTGTCCTCCATGTGCAAGAAATGAGTCACAAATATATCTTGTGTGTCATTTATCCAATTCTTAATAACATGTATTAGAGTCATACACCTTCACTCGTGATCAAGTCTTTATAGTGCTCGAGCTTTAGCTAGTCCAGAACAACTTTGACCTCACATATCAAAATTTCTAGATCCGTCACTGATTCCTACTAACTGAGCTAATCTCACGAGACATATTTATATGTGATTACTCGTATAACATTCAATAAACAATACTATAAATGATTGAGAAAAAACAATACTATACATGTATTATACGGTGTCAACTATACAATATCGCTTACTTGTGCCCATATAGTGGAACTTTAATTTTGTATAGCATTCAATAAACAATACTACAACACATGTATTATACGGTGTCAACTATACGGTATGGCTTATGCCCAAATATTGGAACATTAATTTTGTATAGTATTCAATAAACAACACTATACATGTATTAATCATACGGTGTTAACTATACTCTATCGAATTATAAAAAAAAATTACTCTCTTCCTCCTTAATTATAAACAAAAGTTATTTTTTAGATTTATTGAGTAATTGATGAATCTGAACTATAATATAGTTAAGCTTCATCAGTTACTCAATGAATCTAAAAAATAATTTTTGTTTATAACGATAGAAGGAGTATACGATATCGATTACTTGTGACCAAATAATGGAACTTTAATTATGTGTATAGCATTTGATAAACAATACTTGTACAGTACATGTATTATACCGGTATGGTGTCAACTACACTATACGGTATCGCTTACTTGTGCCCAATAGTGAAACTTTTGTATTTTGTTCCTTACTTTCATAAAACTAGCCAAACCTTTCTTCCCCATTTCCAGTGCCCATTTATTCAAGCTAATAAATATTGGACCCCATTTGTGAAATCATGCTCTTTTGGACCTATTAGATTACTTAGAAAATGAATAAATTTTTGTTTATGGATTTATCTACCGTTCATTTTTTGCTGAGAGAAAAAAGTGAGCGGTGACAAATTAACAATCACGTCACCCACACTCATAACAAACCTTTTTTTTTCCTTTCAAAAGTCACTTACTTACAAACATATGAGATTTTAATTTAAATTCTTAACAACAATTTTTTTTTTTAACTAAAAGTATCCTCCGCGCATAAATGTAGAGACTAATTTCTTTGAGGTAATTGAAATTCATTTAAGAAGTTGACCTCTCCCAACAAATGTTTCTCCATATACACACTGGTTGGAGATCGAACTCAGTATCAAATAATTAAGGGACTCAAGTATTTACCACTTATGTCACATTATGTTGGTTAATAAAAAATTCTACCAAACAGATGAGATTTTAATTTAAATTCTTAGCAGCAATTCTTTTTATAAACCGAAAGTATCATTTACGCACAACTGCATAGACTAATTCCCTCGAGATAACTGAGATTCATTAAGGGGTTGACCTCTCTCGATAAATATTTGTCCATACGCATCGGTCGAAGATCAAACTCAGATCAAATAATTAAGGGACTCAAGTATCTACCACATGTGTCATATTATGTCGGTTAACAACAATTTTTTTTGTACAAACAATTTCTGTAGTCCCTTTTAATAGAAAATCTAAGAAGATAAATAAATTCTCTACTTTCTCTACTTATTAGTGCCACGTCACAAGAATGCACACGTGGGTCAAAAGTGCTTGGAAGTAAGACATAGACTTGCGGTGTGTGAAGTGATCCTTTCTATTATTCTCAGTTCTCACCAATTTCTATTTAATGAGAGGAGATAAATTTTGGTGTTGTTATTCACTTTTTCATTTTCGATTCATGACGAGAGAAGCTGAGGTATACCCAACACTTGTTTGTTACAATTTTTTTTTAAAAAAAAGTGGTATTTAAAGTATGTCATCTTGTTGTAGCAAGTGTGAGATGAGAAGTCTCATAGGTTGAAAATGTGAAGCTTGAATATTTTATAAGTGATATGACCCATAATTTTAGCATCTTATTTTAGGTAAAAATGTGGTGTTCAATTCACTTGTAGAGTTGTTCTTAAAATCCAATGTGTCCTCGGCTGCCCCTTCGTGACTCAACACATCTTTTTGTTATAATTTTTGGGATTAAATATATTTATAGTCCTGGCTAATGATCACCTTGTTTGTCTTCATGTTGTGAAGTCTATAGCCCTTTGACATGGAACTATAGCCAATAAAGACACATCTTTCACTTGTTTCTTCCAACTTTGTCCTCTTTTGTTTAGGAATTTGAGCATAGCAAACACACCCAAAAACTTTAAGGTGGTTCACCGAAGGTCAGGAGGTGTTCTTCCACTTCAAGCTTCAAATGTAGTCTTATTCCATACAGCCTTTGTTGGACATCTATTCAACAAATACACAGCAGTATTAACAGCTTCGGGCCAAAAGGTTTTAAGTAAACCTTTCTCAAACAGCATAGACTTTGCCATCTCCATCACAGTTTGGTTCTTTCTTTCAGATACACCATTTTGCTGAGGTGTATAGCCAACAGTGAGCTATCTTTCAGCCCCTTCATCTTCACAAAATTTGTGAAATTCATTTGAGGTGTACTCATTCCCTTGTCACTTCTCAATACTTTTATAAACCTACCACTTTGTTTCTCAACAAAAGCTTTAAACTTCTTAAAAATTTCAAAAACTTCAGATTTTTGTCTCATAAAATACACCCATGTCATGCGGATAAAATCATCAATAAACAAGATAAAGTACCTATTTTTGGCATGAGACAAAATATTCATAGGGCCACACACATTTGTGTGTACAAGTTCCAACACTTGTTTAGCTCTTCATGCTCCTCCCTTTGGAAATGGTTGGTGGTGGTGCTTGCCAAGCATACATCCTTCATACACACCAGATTTTTCTTCAATTATTGGCAGCCAATACACCATCTTCTTTTGATAAAGCAACTTGAAACTATTGTAGTTCAAGTGCCCAAGTCTTTTGTGCCACAAACAAGAGTCATTATCTTCTCTAGCCATCATGCTGAAATTTTTCTCATAATTAAGAGAAAGTGGAAAACTTCTATTGCTGGTCATTTTTACAACAACAACATTTCTTCTCTTTGAATCAAAAATTCTGCACTCAAGATTCTCAAAATTTAGAGAATAGTCATGCTTCAAAAGTTATCCAATGCTTAACAAGTTCTCATCTAATTCTGATACATAAAGAGTGTCATGAATAACTTTGCTTCCTTGCTTTGTTGTAACTCCAATGCTGCCTTTGCCTTTTACTTCAACATGTTCTCCATCAGAGGAGGCTCGCATGCATGTGCGAGGTGCGACGGCATAGGGCCTCAAAATTTTGAGGGCCTCAACTCAAAATTTTGAGGTCCTATAATATTACTTATATATTATTTATACCTATAAAATATCAGATGTATAATAATAGATTAATTTTTAGGCCCTAAAATAATAGTTATATATTGTTAATGTTCATAAATATCATGAGTATCAATATATTATAGTTATCTATACTCGTAAATATAGTTCTAGTCCATTTTAATTTTTGCATAAAATTTAATCTTAGATTATGATGTTTCTTTTTGACGTTATATTCAAAGATAATTATTTTGTATTTCTTGTTCCATTTAATTTAATGTAAGATTTAATATTGATAATTTATATGTCTACAAGAATGTTTTTTTTTTTATATTATATGCAATTTAAATCGATAATTTTTTTAATTTTTTTTTATTAAGGGGCCACTTTTATATTTTGCACAGAGCCTCCTAAAACTCGGAGACGCCCCTGTTCTCCATTGCCCAATTTAACTTTTGAGCCAAATGAAGAATCAATGTTGATAAAAGCTTCTTTCTTTCTGGTCTTATGATTGCTACAATCGCTGTCCAAATACCACACATTTTTATCTTCTTGAAATGTTTTTTGACAAACAAAGAACAAATTACCTTCATCATTTTCTCTTTTTGCAAATGAAGCATGCTGCTGATTGCCAAAATGACAATCTTTTTTAATGTGTCCGAATCTCCTGCAATTGTGACATTGTGATTTGCCCTTGTTCCAACAATTCTTCTCTGCATGAGTGTTACTTTTACGAATGTTGCACCACATATTTGATGCTCCTTCATGCCATCTTCCACCATTCGCGCCTCTTCCTCTACATCAGCCTCTTCTAAATCTGCCACCTCTAGAAGACTCACCTCTATTTTGTGTTTGAGGCTTATTTTCACCATTGTTGGGCTGAATGTTGAGTTTAGATTGAAAGACACTCTCAACTGATTTTTCAGAACGTCGTAACAACCTTTGCTCATAAGATCTCAAAGACCCCATCAACCCTTGAACAAACATAGTTGATAGGTCCTTAGTTTCTTCTATAACAGCCACCATATGATCAAATCTTTCTGTCAAACTAATTAGAATTTTATCAACAATTCTGCGATCATCTATTGTATCTCTATGTGACTTCATTTGATTCACAAATTCAAAGAGTCTATTGAAGTATTCATTCAAACTCTCATTCTCCTTCATTCTTTCATTTTCATACTCACTCTTAAGAGATTGAAGTTTCACAGTTCGCACCTTTGAGTCTCCTTCAAACTCTTATTGTAGAATAGTCCATGCTTCATTTGATGTTTTTGCTCTCATAATCCTTGGGAAAATGGATAGAGAGACTCCTCTTTGAATCATCCCGAGAACACCAACATATGTGATCTTCTTTAATTCTTCAAGCCAGGTGCTTGATTCTTCATCCTTTTCATTTGCTTTATGTGCTGGTTCTTCATATCCGTTTTGGACGAACTCCAAAACATCCAAAGAGGTGAATAGAATCTCCATTTTAACAGCCCAAAAATCATAGTTCTATCCTTCAAACAAAGGAACTTTAACATTGCTATAAATTGCGGAAGGGTTGGTTGTGGAAGCCATATTTTTTGTTGTTTTTGCTGTAGCTGAGAGGATCTGCAGCTCTGATACCACTCTGTTGGTGGTATCCTAGAGGTGGTATATTATAACCTATATTGTTGCAGAATATAGAGTAAGAAAATATTTTTGGGGCTAAATATTCATGTATTTTTCTTATATCAAATGCATCTCATACACATGAATATATATAGCATGAGTAGTGATGGTTAGAACTATCAAAGAGTCACCACTACTAAGTGTTTAATCCATAATTGAACACTCCACTAAGCACTAAGTGCTTCCACTAATAACAATGACAATTCACTCATGTAACTCTTCACTTACATTAACTCTTCACTTACATTAGATAATTTCCACTACTTTATCATATTCCACTAACATAAAATCAAATTAGCACATTAACTAACACTTTTGATGTTCTGCCTTACTCTAACGATATTATATTTATGCTTCAGGTGTTCGCAATTGCGAAGGAGGTTCACCTGTGATGACAGAGTTGCACAATCGATTATGCAAATCAGGGTTTAACACAATTGGAAACATGGATATAAGTTGATCACATTCGATGCGAATGATGGTTGCACATATGAAACATTAATAAATACACAATCTTTGGCAGTGTGAACAAAGGAAGAAACTCCAATTGACAATCACACGTCTATGCAGGATTACAGGTGCAATTTTGGTAGCTAGCATTCCAAGTTAAATCTCTAAATTTCTAATGTGAATTTAGGAAAAATAAAAGATATCATATCTAATCTGACTTCTAATGACTTACTAATTATGTATTATTTTTTCAATATACTGTTAAAAGTTAGATGAAATACGTGTTGTTGAATATATATATATATATATATATATATATATATATATATATATATATATATATATATATATAATACATGTATTCTATACAAATCAAGTGAAATTGAATTCCCTTCTCTTTAAAAAATCGGTCGCAATCCACCACCACCGAAAGAGCCCATTTTTTCGCCTACAAATCAAAAATAGCAATCACAACGTAGATCCGATTTTGTGGTGGTGTGACCAATCTTGTTGGTTTCGTGACATCGCCATTTAACCTGGATGAGTCTTCACCATATATAAGGGTTGTTTCTCGACCGGTGCCACCGTAGGTGGCTTCTTCTTTTGCTAAGCTCAATTTCGTTGCTTGGGTTTTAGAGAGAGAGGGGAGGAGGTCCACCGTTTTGGTGTCTATGGTTCTCTCTTGCTTTGCTATGTTGTGGTTTTTTGCGGGTCACTTCTTGAAACAATGTTTGCAGTAAATGGTTATTCTACATATTCGTCACTTTCAGATCCAGTTTTACGGGTTTGTGTGGTTCAACGATGGTGTTTTTTTGTTTGTTTCATACGGTTGTTGTATTGTTTGATTGTCGTTCTCATTCTAGATTCTCATATTGTTTCAGATCTGTTAAGATTTGTTGGTTTCGATGTTTCGGGTTCACCTCCAGTGTGTTGATTTCGTCTTAATATCTAAACCAATCCTCGTGATTGATTTCAGAATGACTGTGATATGCCTTTAACTGACTCAATTTGACGCAAGACGAATTGACCTGTAAGAGTCTTGAATTCTTGTGATGATTTATTGCATGGGGCTATTGGTATATGAATTGGTCTGTGTTAGCGGTCAATTTATTCACCGTCTTGAGATACGAAGGCTCATAAACACTTTTTTTGCTATCTAGTTTCGCTACCATACACAAGTTCGCCGAGTAGTGTTTATGGTGTGGGCGTGTTCGCTTCAGTTTATGAGAAAATTGCTTACAAAAATACAATTTTTGTCAGTAAAAACTTATGAATTAATACAAAAGGTTTATTTATTTGCATAAATTATTTTCATAAACTAAAAATTAAGTCAAATTCAAGCGGACCATATATCTTAGAAAATATGATTTTTTTTTTTATAAATTAAGAGCATCCAGATATCAAGATAAAGGTAGACATCCCAATTATGTTGTCACCCCTACCCGTCCCCATCCTCTATCTATAACTGATATTAAATTAAGAGGTTTTCTAACCTGTGCAAAATTACACAGGATAAGGAGGTGATATTAATGCACCACTTTATGGGTTTTCCAAATTGTATTAATGAGATCTTTTTTTTCCTTCTCTCCTCTATTAAATTGATATTTTTTTTTTCTGCTCTCTCTTCTCCGACATGTTATACACCTTTATAAGAAACTGTCATTCTCTTCCGTAAAAAAAAAAGAAGAAGAAATTGTCTTTCTCTTCTATTTTTTCTTAACGGCAAACAACTGCATAGACTGCATCATTTAGTTTCATCTTAACGTCGACAATTCCGTTACATAACAGTGAAAATCAAATGGGAACAACAATACCGGACAGAAGGTTGTAAATCTCGAAACGATTTCCACATATGATGACTTTAATCTTCACTGTATTTCAATTTCTCTTTCTCCTTTGTATATTTGACTTGTTCTTGTTGTTCTCTTTGGTGATGATTTGTGTGATAGTGTTCATGGTAGTTAAAGAATGGGGGACGGTGATTTTGTTGTAATTTTGAAGAATAAGAAGTTGGGGTGATTTTGCGAGAGAGAGAGAGAGAGAGAGAGAGAGAGGGTGTGGAGGAAGGGTTGCAGAACAGATCATAAAAGTGAGAGCAGAAAAAAGAATATCAATTTAATAGAGGAGAGAAGAAAACAAAAGGCCTCATTAATACAATTTGGAGAACCCACAAAGTGGTGCATTAATATCACCTTCTTATCCTGTGCAATGTTGTTAGAAAAACTCTTAAATTAAAAAGAGAAAAAGAAAAAGAAAATACAATGGGGGATTAGGCCTTACCCCAAATATACATAAAAGAGAAAATCTGATATTTAGTAATATTAATCTGTGATATAATTTAATAATTACTATTATTTTAAAATAAGTTTATATTTAGGAATAAATATTTTACTTCTAAGTAATATTATAAACAGAGAAGAAAAGTATATAATAATTAAATTAGTTATTTACTTATAAAACTGATCTCAATTTTTACCCCAAATGATTTTGCATGTTTTTTGTGTTTTAATGACACTATTAGCTGTGCTACTCCATTAATTTTTCTATTTTTGAATAAGTTTTCTAATTTCTAATTTAAAACTACAATTTTCTTTGAAGGGGTATTACATTTTTAGTATTTCATAATATAAGCAAGAGTGCTAAAAAGTATCCTGTGTAAAGGTTAAAAAAATAAAAATGATACTAATATAATTAAAAGTAATGTAATCAATGTATGCATTAAAATTTTAAAAGAAATAATTTTTTCTGCTTTAACCAAAAAAAGTTTGGAAAATAGGAAATATAGAATCATCTTTTTATTTGTACATTTAATTTTTTTTTTCTATTATTAAATATGCAATTTCTAAATTTTTCCTCAACCTTGCAAATATCTTTTCAATTTATGGCAAAATTTGTCTTCTTAGAGATTTCATATATAGTCGATTTTTTCCGAGAGTTGGATGTCATTTGAAGAATGTAGATCTCAAATTATTACTAACCTTTGGTCATATGTAGAAGAATTTTAATATGATTATTAAGATTTGAGTTTTAGTTTGTTAACACTATATTGTCGACTAAACTATCATATATATATATATATATATATATATATATATATATATATATATATATATATATATATATATATATATATATATATATATATATATTAAACCAAAAGTATTCTCTGATCTCTTGAGGTAACTGAGATTCATTTATGAGATCCATTTAAAGGGTTGACCTCTTCCAACAAATATTGGCTTAATTACTATTTTGGTCCCTTAAAGAAATTTCTGGTTTCACTTTGGTCCCTTAATGAATAAATGTTCCATCTGAGTCCCTTAATGATATATCTGTTAGTGAAAAAGGTCTTTTCCGTTAACTTTTAACAGAATTTATATGGTGGACTAACATTGTAGGCGGTCCACCATATACCTCAATAAATCTTTTAATTTTAACCATTTGATCTTATTTTTAAAAAAGAGGCCATTTGATTTTTGCATGTCCATGGGATCTAATGGTGCACCATCACCAACTAAGTTATTTTTCTATTTCTTCATCTTCTTCCACCTATTCATCTTCATGTTCTTCATAAATTCATCAAACTAACCCAGATTTTTTTTACCCAAAATTTCAAGTTTACTCAAAATCTCAAATCTTCAAATAAAAATCCTAAATTTCTAAAATCCCACATCTCTACATCAACTTTCAACCTCCAACAAAATTCAAGAAATTCTTAAACACATACAAAATCGTTCAACCTCCAACCCATTATGTGTGGCTCATCAAACATCCCACCTTATTGTTAAGGGAAGAATTTTGATGTTACTCTATCTGTTCAAACAAACTCATCAAATATTCCACCTCGTTGTCAGGTAGAAAATTAATTCTTCAACCTCCAACCCATTAATCTATCAATCCACTAATGGATTACAGATAGAGCGGTGATGGCAATGTGGTAGCTCAAGTTTTGGCATCGTATTTCAAGCTCAGCAGAGGGTGGTGTTGATGTTGTTGTCGTCTCTAATTCGTTGGAGGATTTTGTGTGAAGGTGTGCTTAAGGATTTGGGATTTTGTAGGAGGGTTGATGTGGAGATATGAGATTTTGGAAATTTAGGATTTTTGTTTCAAGATTTAGGATTTGTGAGAAGTTAAAATTTTAGAAAGTTTAGAAAATTTTTAAAAAATTCTGTGTTTATTTGAAGTTGATACAAAATCTGAAAGTGATTGATGAATTTATGAACAATTTGAAGATGAATGGGTGGAAGAGATGAAGAAATAGAAAAATAATTTAGTTGGTGATGGTGTACCATTAGATTTGATAGACATGCAAAATTCAATGGTCTCTTTTTTTCAAATAAGATCAAATGGTTAAGATTAAAAAATATATTTTGGTATATGGTGGACCACATTCAATGTTGGTCCACCTAATACATTTGTGGTTGATAAATTAACGGAAAGGACCAATTTGACAAACGGAAATGTCTTTAAGGGACCAATCCGAACCTTTTTTTCTTTAAGGGACCATTGTGAAACTTAAAATGTCTTTAAGGGACCAATTAACTAATTAAGCCACAAATATTTTTCCATACACACCTAGCGGCAGAGGCGTCTTGCACACATGTACGGGGTGTGCGACGACATTGGGCCTCAAAATTTTGAGGGTCTCAACTCAAAATTTTGAGGTCCTATAATATTACTTATGTATTATTTATACCTATAAAATATCAGATGTATATTAATAGATTAATTTTTAGGCCCTAAAATAATAGTTATATATTGTTAATTTCATAAAATATCATATGAGTATCAATAGATTAGTTATCTATACTCGTAAATATAGTTCTAGTCCATTTTAATCTTTGCATAAAATTTAATGTTAGATTAGGATGTTCTTTTTGACGTTATATACAAAGATAATTATTTTGTATTTCTTATTCATTTAATTTAATGCAATTGATTTAATATTGATAATTTATATGTTTACAAGAATAATTTTTTTATTTATATTATATGCAATTTAAATCGATAATTTTTTTTAAAAAAAATTTTTTTTTTTTTATTAAGAAACCACTTTTATATTTTGCACATAGCCTCCTAAAACTCGGAGACGCCCCTACCTGTTGGAGATGTAACCCATGACTAAATGGTTAATGTGTCAAATATCCACTACTTTTTTTTAACTATAAATATCTACTGCTTACAAAACTTACATGCATTTCCATACATGCATTTCTTACTTTTCCACTCACAAAGAGGTGATTATTTGTGTTTTCTCATTTTGAAAAAATAAAAGAAAATTATTTTTTAATAAAAAAAACTACCTCTTTATGAGAGGAAAAATAAGAAATGCATGTATGAAAATGCATGTAAGTTTTGTCCTATATTTTATTTTAAAAAAAATTTAACTATTAAACTAGTACACTTAACAACAAAATACCACTAAAATTTAAACATACTTTTTTTTTGACATAAAATTTAAACATACTTATACGATCTCAAATTGGAATCAAAATAAATACATTCAATTCAACTTAACGATATTAATATTGTTAATTGACTTAAGAATTACGACATTACTAACTCATTATTTTATAGTAAATAGCAGACACAAAGAAAGCAAAATAAATTTAAAAATAGAAATATATCAAGAGTTAATCATCAATTAAACAAAGAAAGAAATACAGAAGTGTCACATGGCATGTGAGTAAACACACACAGCTGTGTCCATCCATCCATACCTCAACATGATAAATACCCTTGTTACCATCCTTACTCCGACTTTTGACTCTCCTTGTACCCTTCCTTCACTCTCTCTTTCATCATCATGTCCCAACCTTCTTCTTCTTCTTCTTCTCTTCCAACCCTCCCTCTCTAATGGCACCACCCCAATACTAACTAGTACAATACCTCATCATCACCAACATCATCATATCCTAAACTCAAATATATCAACTTAAGCTTTCTATCCAGTAAAAATGAAACCCCCATACATCACCAACACTCTCTTACTCCTTCTTTCACTATTCCTCCTCCACTTATCACCATGCACCTCTTCTCAAAAAGACCCAACTTCTCAACTTCTCAACTTCAAACAATCTCTCCCAAACCCATCACTTCTCCATGATTGGCTACCAAACAATAACCCATGTTCATTCACAGGTATCACCTGCAACCAAACCACCATAACTTCCATACACCTTACTTTCATCCCTCTCAACATCAACCTCACCCTTATCGCCACCCATCTTCTCACCATCGACCACCTTCAAACCCTCACTCTCAAATCCACAAACCTCACTGCCTCATCTCCCATTTCACTCTCTCATTCAAAGTGCACTCCTTCACTCACTACCATAGATCTCTCACTAAACACTCTCTCTTCATCTTTCTCCGACTGGTCTTTTCTTTCTTCATGTTCATCTCTTACATCTCTTAACCTCTCCAAAAACGGTATCACTTTTGATTCTCCTAAATTCAGTTTCAGTTCATCTCTCCGGTTACTTGACCTTTCCGGTAACAAGATTTTCGGACCCGGTTTCTTCCCATGGTTAATCAATCATGAGTTAGAGTTTTTATCTCTTGCAGGAAACAAAATCACCGGCGAAGTCGACTTCTCCGGTTACACTTCTCTTAAGTATTTGAACCTTTCTGCAAATAATTTCAGTGTTTCTATTCCTTTGTTCGGTGAATGTTCTTCTCTTCAATCTCTAGACCTTTCTACAAACAAGTTCTTCGGCGACATTACCAGAACTCTTTCTCCTTGTAAGCATCTTCTTCATCTCAACGTTTCCGATAACCAGTTCACTGGTCCGGTTCCTTTTATTCCCTCCGGTTCGATAAAGTTTCTCTACCTTGCGAAAAACCACTTCGCCGGAAAAATTCCGGCGCATCTTGCTGACCACTGCTCTACTCTCGTGGAACTGGATCTTTCTTCTAACAACCTCACTGGTCCAATTCCACGCGAGTTTGGCGCGTGTAGTTTGTTGACGTCGTTCGACATATCGAACAACATGTTCTCCGGGGAGCTTCCGATGGAAGTTATAACGGAGATGAGTAGTTTGAAAGAACTTGCGGTGGCGTCTAATGAATTTTCCGGTGAGTTTCCAGTGTCGTTGTCGAAGTTAACGGATTTAGAATCGTTAGATCTGAGTTCTAATAACTTCACCGGAACAGTTCCTAATTGGATTTGTGAAGGGGAAATTGGGAATAATTTGAAGGGAATTTACCTGCAAAATAACCGTTTCACGGGTTTTATTCCACCAACGTTGAGTAACTGTTCTAACCTTGTTGCACTTGATTTAAGCTTCAATTATTTCACGGGAACAATTCCTCCAAGTTTAGGTTCCCTTACGAAGCTTCGTGATTTGATTTTGTGGTTGAATCAGCTTCATGGTGAAATTCCTCAAGAGCTTCAAAATATGGAGAGTTTGGAGAATTTGATACTTGATTTCAATGACTTGACTGGAAGCATTCCTGATGGGCTAATGAATTGCACAAAGTTGAATTGGATCTCGCTTTCGAACAACAGGCTTAGCGGGGTGATTCCGAGGTCGATTGGGAAGCTTTCTAATCTTGCTATTTTGAAGCTGAGCAATAACACCTTGTCTGGCGAGATCCCGCCGGCGCTTGGAGATTGTCCTAGCTTGTTATGGTTGGATCTGAATACAAATTTACTTACAGGAATAATACCTCCTGAAATGTTCAAGCAAGCCGGAAAAATTGCGATTAACTACATTAGCAGCAAGCCATATGTATACATTAAGAATGATGGTAGTAGAGGGTGTAATGGAGCTGGAAGCTTGCTGGAATTTGCAGGGATAAGTCAGCTGAAATTGAATAGAATTTCGACGAGGAACCCTTGCAATTTCACTAGGGTTTACAAAGGTAGCATTCAGCCAGTGTTTACCCTTAATGGTTCAATGATCTTTTTTGATATTTCACACAACAATTTGTCTGGTCCTATTCCTAAGGAAATTGGTGAAATGCAATTTCTCTTCATTTTGCATATGAGTCATAATCACTTATCTGGTAGCATTCCTCAAGAGCTTGGTAAGATGAAGAATCTCAACATTCTTGATCTTTCATACAATGAGCTAGAGGGTCAAATTCCAGAAACCATGACACGGCTTTCATTGCTCACTGAATTGTACTTGTCCAACAATTTTCTCTCCGGATCGATTCCAATGGCTGGTCAATTCGATACGTTTCAGATTGGTAGTTTTCAGAACAACTCTGCTCTCTGCGGTGGTCCTCTTCCTGCATGTGGGACGATTGCAGCGGGTGCGAATTCACAGCATAAGTCTCATAGGAGACAGGCGTCACTTGCAGGGAGTGTGGCAATGGGATTGCTTTTCGCTCTTTTCTGTATTTTCGGTTTGATCTTAATTGCTGTTGAGACAAGAAAGAGGAGGAAGAAAAAGGAGGCTGCTATTGATGGCTACATTGACAATTCTCATTCGGGTAATGGCAATAATTCTGGCTGGAAACTGACCAGTGCCCGCGAAGCTCTCAGCATAAACCTCTCAACGTTTGAAAAGCCCCTTCGAAAGCTTACTTTTGCGGATCTTCTAGAGGCAACCAATGGCTTTCACAATGATAGTCTCATTGGTTCAGGTGGTTTCGGTGACGTGTATAAAGCTCAGTTGAAGGATGGAAGTGTTGTGGCCATCAAGAAGCTGATACATGTAAGTGGACAAGGGGACAGAGAATTCACAGCTGAAATGGAAACCATTGGAAAAATCAAGCACAGAAACCTTGTTCCTCTTCTGGGATACTGCAAAGTTGGAGAAGAAAGACTGTTGGTTTATGAGTACATGAAATATGGAAGTCTAGAAGATGTCCTCCACGACCCGAAGAAAGCTGGAATCAAGATGAATTGGTCAGTGAGGAGGAAGATTGCAATTGGGGCTGCAAGGGGATTGGCTTTTCTTCATCATAGTTGTATCCCCCATATCATTCACAGGGACATGAAATCAAGCAATGTGTTGCTTGATGAAAATTTGGAAGCAAGGGTCTCTGATTTTGGAATGGCTAGACTTATGAGTGCCATGGACACCCATCTGAGCGTAAGCACGTTGGCTGGAACGCCGGGTTACGTCCCTCCAGAATACTATCAGAGCTTTAGATGCTCCACTAAAGGTGATGTTTACAGTTATGGTGTAGTTTTGCTGGAGTTGCTGACGGGGAGAAGACCAACGGATTCAGCTGATTTTGGCGATAACAATCTTGTTGGATGGGTTAAACAACATGCCAAACTTAAAATAAGTGATGTTTTTGATCAAGAGCTTATGAAAGAAGACCCCAATATGGAGATTGAGCTTTTGCAGCATTTAAAGGTAGCTTGTGCTTGTTTGGATGATAGACCTTGGAGGAGACCTACAATGATTCAAGTCTTGGCAATGTTCAAGGAAATACAAGCCGGTTCTGGTGGTATGGATTCTCAGTCTACTATAGCCGCAGAAGATGAAGGTTTCAATGCCATTGAAATGGTTGAGATGAGCATTAAAGAAGTCCCTGAATTAAGCAAACACTAGAGACAACAAATTCCAGAAGATTCTTAAAAGAGAAAGACAAGAAAGGAGGAAGAAGGTGATGCTTTTCAGCTAAGCTTCCCAAAAGTTTTTTCTTTCTTCTTTGCCGCTTCAAAAGTTATCATTTCAGATATTATAAGAGGAAACGGTTTGAAGGGTTTGCCTTACCTGGGTCTTTGATCAATGATCATGTATGTAATCTTGTTATTTTTATACATAAAAGTTGTTTTAACTTGTATATAAACAGCTTCAGTTGTTGTTGCCAAAAAACAGCTTCAGTTGTTACCATCTATGTTTGTTAGAAATTTTAAAGTACTTCTCAATTATCATTCAGATATCTTCACCCTTAAAAGGTTTTATTGATGGCGACTAATTGGAATTTTTGGCCTTTTTCTAGGGTGTTTGATTTGTTTTCCCTCCATTTGATCATCGCACCGACACTTTAGATTGAAAGTGTGTTTTCGGTCATTTAATCATCGCACCGACACTTTCGATCATCCTTAAAAGTGATGGCGACTAATTGGAATTTTTGACCTTTCTCTAGGCCGTTTAATTTGCTTTCTGTCCATTTGATTATCACACCGACACTTTAGATTGAAAGTGTGTTTTCCGTCCATTTTATCATCGCACCGACACGTTCGATCATCCTTAAAAGTGATGGCGACTAATTGGAACTTTTGGCCTTTCCCTAGGCCGTTTAATTTGCTTTCCGTCCATTTGATCATCGCACCGACACTTTAGATTGAAAGTGTGTTTTCCGTCCATTTTATCATCGCACCGACACGTTCGATCATCCTTAAAAGTGATGGCGACTAATTGGAACTTTTGGCCTTTCCCTAGGCCGTTTAATTTGCTTTCCGTCCATTTTATCATCGCACCGACACTTTAGATTGAAAATGTGTTTTCCATCCATTTTATCATCGAACCGACACTTTCGATCATCCTTAAAAGATTCTATTGATGGCGACAAATATGGTTACATTCAATTATTCATTTTTTCGAAATATCAATGATGTTAACGTGTCAATACTGTATTTAGTGTATGTGTCGGTGTTTCATAGCCCACAATTTCGATTTTGACCCACTTATTTTTAGCTGTTAAAATATGTATTGAAAATGTTGTAAGATCAATCATCTTTATCTTGATTAAGAAATTTATACCCTACTTATTTTTTACCTTTACGTGCTAGATTTTAAAGAGCCTTATGGTAGAGTATTACTCTACCTATGATAGTAATTTACTCTACTTATTGGTTTTCTTTAGCTAGGTAAGTATATAGCATTTTTGGCCTAATTGAGAGAACATACATATGAGTAGTCAACACGGTGGGTGTAGTGTTTTACTTTACCATTCGTTCATCATGTGGATTTTTCCTGTTAAAAACAAAAGGAACAGTTAATACACTTAAATTTAGACCAAATATAAGGTATCACTATCTGTCCCTTTCTGTTGAGCGTGCACGTTTGTTGGACCAATATAAAATTAAACGCTTGTTAACCCCTTTGCTTTACTTTACAGGTTGAGTGAAAATTTCAATAGATGAATCAAATTGCTCACACTGCATTTCCCAATACATATTTCTGTGCGTGTATCGCGAGTGAGGACCATTTGAAAGAAATGTAAAGTACATTTTTCAAATAGAATGATTAATTTAGAAGGTTAATTACGTGTCTCCGTGAGGTAAGCTCAGTTGGTAGAGACATTATATTTTATATAGACTGGAGTTTGAACTCTAGCCAGTTGTCCACTTATTTATGTGAATGTCTAGTCAACAAAGATGCTGAATTCGAGTTTAGTATATATTTACTCCGTCCCAAAATATAAGCAAAAATAAGTCAAAAAATTTGACGTATTTGGTTAAAAATTTGGACCAAATACATTCACTTTTGTTGACCACTTTTTACTTATATTTTGGAACGGAGGGAGTATTAGGTTTATAGAATGTGTCAGACACAATAGTTGGCGCCCCTCGTCTCGTGGAGGTGGCTATAGTGCCTTCTTAATAGGATAGAAGTTGAGTCCGCTCCCCCGTATGTTCGGCCCACATGGCCTATAATATCGGATCCGCCTACGAGTCTATGACATAGTCTGTCCCTATCCGTTCATGGGCGAGTAGTCCACCTTTATTGGACCTCTCGCCATATGGGCGTGGCGGACCCAATGATCTAAGAAAACTCGTCCAGTACAATAAATATTTTAAAAAGTCAAATAATAATAATAAGAAGAAAATGAGATATTAAGATGATTTTGTAAAAGAATTGAATTAGTTCTTTCATAATTGTTTTTTTTTTTTTGGGTACATTGTTCTTTCATAAATTTAAATTTTATGATTAGTAAGATTGTGACCAGGTGCCCTATAGGAAAAGAAGCAGATAGATGTCAATTGCAAAATATTGGAGAAATGGACCAACCTTGACCTATGAAAAAAGAGTGTTATGGTAAATTATTGTCACAGTATTCAGCATGATTAATAATTTGTTTGGACCACAAATATAAACAGTTTTAGAACTTCAACTTTCCCCACGGATAGAAAATTTAGTTGGACCATTCCTTTTTACCAAAAAAAAGTCCTCAATCTCATAATTGCAATCCTTTTTATATGAAACTTAGCTAGTGTATTTTCATAATAATCATCAAGAATCTTCACCCCCATGAGTGATTGCTCATTAATTTGTGATTAACAAAAAAGGAGTAAATGAGTCCATTTTGTCTTTTCTCTATGGATCGTGCTTTGCACGTGATCTGGATCATAGATGTGGTAAATTATTATTTTCTCTTGTGACTGGGACAATGTGCCCCTCTGTGGTCACGTATAATAATGTTGTAAACCTTACGCCAAAACTATCGGTAATAAAAAATGGTACTACTAGATTATGGATTAGAAGGAGACAAATTGCCCGTACTACTAAAGTTTTTATTTATCTATATAATCTATATAAGAAAATTAATTGTTCTGCAAAACTCTCAATTTGATAATTAAACTAAAAGTACACAAGTAACCAAATCATCTAAGTCATATGACATTTTGTGAGTCAAAGGGAAATATATCATTTAGATTGGACCAAGTCATCTAAGCCAACCACATGAAAAAGATCCTTCAAGTTATAAAAGAACCACATTACAGTGACATCACTGGTTGTGACTTTTTTTTTTTCCTTCTTTCAATTTTGGTTCCCAATATATAACACTAAATTTCAAATTCAATTTTTTTTCATCTCTTCACTTATTCAAAATTCTATTATATCTTCTACACAAATTTTCATTTCATTTCATTTCCTCTTTCTTCACATCTTCTTTCTTTGTTTCCATTCTTTCTTTCTCTACTCTTGTTAAACTACATTTTTGTTCTAATAGTTTAATTATGTTGTGTTTTGCAGAAAAATTAAAAAATATTTTTTTCCATCTAACAAACAACAACAATATGAAGAACTTCATCAAAATTCACACACAAATTACATCAAGATCACGCGGATGCAAAAAAAACTTTCATAATTCTTTTTCAAATTACATGTAACATATTTTTCTATTTACAAATATAGTCAGTAAAAAACCACTATGTAAAATATTTTTAAAAAATTGGCCATTCTTACTAATGTAAATTTTAACTGATATAAATTTTAACTATGATATATGGGACAAATTATTACCGATAAAAATTCTAAAATAATTATTATATGTGAGATAATTTCTTACTAATAAAAACTTCAAAAAAACTATTACACGGAGTAAATTTTAACTGATATATAAATTTAACTATCATATATATACATGATAAATTATCACTGATAAACAATTCAAAATAATTATCATATGTGACACAAGTTCTTACTAATAAAAATTTTAACAAAAAACTATTTTACAAGGGGTAAATCCTAACTGATATATAAATTTTAACTATCATATACTGGATAAATTATTACTGATAAAAAATTCAAAATAATTATCATATGTGACACAAGTTCTTACTAATAAAAATTATCACTGATAAAAATTATCTCGGATAAATTATCACTGATAAAAATTCAAAATAATTATCATGTGACACAAGTTCTTACTAATAAAAATTTCAAAAAAAAAAAAACTGGATAAATTATCACCGATAAAAAATACAAAATAATTATCATATGTGAGACAAGTTTTTACTAATAATTTTTTTTAAAAAAAAACTATTTTACACTGGATAAATTCTAACTGGTATATAAATATGTTCTATGTAATTATTTCTTTCAATTTAAATATTTATAATTGCAACTAATTTTGATTGTCAAACTATAACTTAAAAAAATATAGTCGTAATGTTACGACCTGTGCAATTCTACTTTTGTGTGTATATATATCCATGAAAAAAATACATGCATATGAATATATGATATTTCCAATTCCTTACAACGTAAACTCTGAAAAAGAGTTTGTGAGAAGAGAAATACTTGGCTATATAAGCACAAATAAATCAGGTTGCTAACTGGCTTGCGAGTCACGCTCTTATTATATCTACGGGTATTTATACTCTAAGGCTCAATTTGGCCCTACTTTTTTTTATATTTTTTTTCTTCTCCTTAAAAGTAGTAAATAAGTAAAAAATTATGTTTGACCCAACTTCTTCTTATTTTCAACTTCTTTACTTTATTTCTCTAATTCTTTTAAGGAGAAGTAGAAAATAAGTAGGGTAAAACGGGACATCACCCTCTGCCTAATTGTATTAACCTTTTATGGTAGGATAGTGTTGGTGTTCATTTTAATCGTAGAATTCCTTTGTAACATAGCTCAACGGCGTTGTGTAAAAATAAAAATAAAAATGGTGAACTTAATTTAGTATTATTTATTATTTATTTGGAGCATAGTAAACTGACATCTCACCTAGTATTAAATACACACCATAACCATCCCTTACAAGTCCTTTCAGAGCTAAGACTAAATTATTCATTATTCATATAATTAATGTTATTTTCTTTCTTCTTTCTAATTAATAATTTAATTCTAATATTAATTTATTTTGTGTTCATTTCTTGTCCTTTTTGTTCCACTGGTTTGGGTTACAACTCTGATCGCGTTGGCAACACTATAGTCCTATAATCTGTCATTAGATTCCACCTTAGATTAATTACATATGTTGTTGTCGTTAGGAAAGTACATACGATGGTACGTACCGTTAGGTTAATTGACATCCCATCCCATTAGTGCTTTTTTTTTGTTGATATATTCCCCTTGAAAATAGAAATAATCTTCTACTCCCATGTTTTATTTCAGTGCCCCAATAAGGTTAATTATATTTTTTTCTTCTAATTTTTCCTTCTTCTTTTAAATAATAAAAAAATAATTTAATTATTTTTCCATTATTGTTGCTTCACCCAACTACTCCTACTTAAAAGCAAAAGGAATAAAAAACAAAACGCAGCCATAAATATCAATGAGGGAAAGTGGGTTGGAAAATCCAAATAACGGAACATTGTGATTTTGTTTACGGAATTGACCATGGTGCAGTGTTAGTTGGAATTTGGAAATAATTCAGGTGTAGCATTATTGAAAGTGTTACAACAAGTAGTACATTTTTGTGAATAGCAGGTGTTATAACTGATTGATTCATAACGGTGTCGTTGTTTGAATTAAGGCAAGTGTGAATTATGTAGCTTTTGAGATTTCACACGAAGTTCTTTGAATTATTAATTTTAATTTTTGACAAGAAGAAAGAAAAAAATCTTAGTTGGGCTTTTTGTTGGGAATTAATATTCGTGTGGTTCGCACATTCCCAGCCACAACTATCAGAATATGACACCCGCATGCTCAGTGACACGTGGGCCAATAGGTCACAAGGTTCTGTCGGAAACGATACCCTACTCATATTAGACAGGGTCCTTCTTGAATTGATAGGATTAGGAAAGTCTAAAATGGACCAGGATTTGGTGCTTTAATTAATACGTACATGCAGTAATACATAGTATTTTTTTAAGGAAAATGCTAAACAGTGCCCCCGGGGCACTGGTTAAGGATGCAAAAATAGTAATTTTGCATTGAAGTTTGTGCAGTCAACTCATCAAAAGTTTAAAAAGTGCTCTTTTCTTTTCAAAACTTTCTATTTTTGGTTTCCTTAACCAGTGCCCCGGGGGCACCGGTTAGCATGACCCTTTTTTTAATTTCAACCATTAATTTCAACCAGTAATACGTACATGCAGTAATACGTACTAGTATTTTTTAAGTAAAAAAAAATAGTATATTGATGGGAAAAAATTAATGCTTCAATGATATTCTAAAGTGACAACTATTTCACAGAGAATTAAGTTCTTTTTGGTAAAAAAAAAATATGTTGATAAATTAGCTTATAGCAAATAAGTTAACTGATTGAATTTGTAAGTATGAAATGATATAAAAAAAATGTTTAATTAATATTTACTTTTTTCAGATAAGATGACATGAGTAAAATTGGAAGAAAAAATAATAAGTTATAAGCTCATAAACAACTTGAAATAACGTTTGAAAAATAAGCTATAAACTAGTAAAATAAGTTATAAGCTCGTTTTGAAAAACGTTTACCAAACAGATCTTTTTTTTGTCATATGAGCTTATAAGCTATAAGCTCAAAATTTGGCCTTATCAAACAGAACCGTAGTTTATTTTCTCCCACTTAACATTGTGTTGTCGATTGCAATCCATGAAACACATACATCTCTATGATTAGGCGTGTTGCAGTGTCCGAAACGCGTCGATGTTCGACACCCGTATTATTGAAAAGTGTAATTCATCTTGAATTAGTTAGTTAGTTGTTGAATAAAAGTTAGTTAGAACTAACTTGAGTTAGTTAGTTTGTTAAGAAACTAACTAGGTTAGTTGATAGTTAGTTAGGCCAAGTTGGTTAAGCTTACTTGTTGTACAAGCTAACCATATAAATACACTAGTGTGTATTCATCGTAAAATACCTTTTTGGCCCATTAAGGATGAATAAAAATTTTTATTTTTCCCTAAGTTTTTCATAATCTTCTTTCACCAAAATCATCAAGAACAGTTTTCATCTTGTTCATCACAGTTTTGCAAACTGTGTTCATGCTCATGCTCAAGCCTGCGCGCTTATGAGCTTGCCTGCGTTATGTGCTTGCTTGTGCCTACAATCTGAGCCTGTTGAGCCTGCAATCAGAACCTGCTGAACCAAGTCTTGTGTTCTGCTGCGCCAACAATTGGTATCAGAGTCTGGTTCAATCACATGGAAACAAGAGTGAATTGTGAAGGAATCAATTGGAAAAACACTAAGTGAGCTGTGTATATTGATTTCTTGAAGATTCAAGATGAATACTCAAGGTTTTGGTACAAACATTCTGATTCTTGATGGGAAGAATTAGGATAGATGGAGTGCAGTGATGAAATCGTTATTTGGAGCTCAAGAGTGTCTTGAGGTAGTTCTAAATGGATACGATGAGTTGGTAGCAAATCCAACAAAGAAAATAAGAAGAAAGACTGTAAGGCTTTGTTCTATATTCAGCAAAATTGCGATGCACAACATTTTGAAAAGATTTCAAAATCTACTAAGTCCAAAGAAGCTTGGGATATACTTGAGGGTTACCATGATGGTGGTACCAAGGTTAAAAAGGTGAAATTGCAGGCGTTTAGAAGGCAATACGAATCTATGGTGATGGACGAGGATCAAAAAGTAAGTGATTTCTTCTCAAAACTACTTGCTCTTGTGCATCAAATGCAAAATTGAGGAATGGTAGTAGAGAAAGTGCTAAGATCCTTAACTCCAAACTTTGATAATGTAGTAATAGCTATAGAGTATGTGAAAGATACAACTACTATGAAAATTGAGGAATTGCAAAGTGCTCTGGAAGCACATGAGATCAAAGTACTTAGTAGAGGTTCAGAAAAGGTGAATCAACAAGCCCTGCAAGCTCAAACCAACAAGAAAGATGATAGTAGCAAGAATTATAAAAAGAAAGGGAAAGATAAAGCAAAGTGGCTTAAAGATCAGAGTTCAAGAACTGATGACAAAGCTGAATCTTCTAAAGGAGGAGGTTTTGTCAAAGGTAAAAACAAGAAAAAGAACTTTGATAAAAGCAAGGTGAAATGCTACAATTGTGAGAAGCCTGGTCATTTTGCAGATGAGTGTTGGTACAAGAAGGATCAACAAGAGGCTAATGTAGCAGAAGAAAGTGATGTCAAGTCAGTCTTGATGATGGCTACTATAGGAGATGAAAGTGATAAAAATGAAGAATGGTTTCTTGACTCAGGGTGCTCAAACCATATGACACCACATAGAGAATAGTTAACCAATTTTGATGCAAGCAAGAGGTCTAGTATAAAGCTAGCTGATGGCAGAAAACTTGCTGCTGAAGGTATTGGTAACATAGTGATCAAAAGTACGAAGGGAGGCAAAGTAATCATCTCTGAAGTGTTATATGTCCCTGGTATGAACTGCAATCTTCTCAGTTTAGGTCAATTGGTGCAAAGAGGGTTCTCTGTGAGCATGGAGGACAATGCACTGAAGCTGTTTGACAAAATGAAGAACTTGATCTTGATGTGCAGCTTGTCAAACAACAGGACCTACAAGTGTAAAATCTCAAGTGTAGATATGATGTGCATGTCTACCACAGTGATTGATGAGATTGAAGCACTTTGGCACAAAAGGTATAAACACTTGAACTATAGAAGCCTCAGTGATTTAAATTCTAAGGAATTGGTGTATGGTTTGCCTAAGTTCAAGACAAAGAAGTCTATATGTGAGATATGTGTGAAGAGTAAGCACAGAAGAAAACCTTTTGTAGCTGAGATGCCTAAAAGAGCTAGTGCTGTATTGCAAGTTATTCATAGTGACATCTGTGGTCCATTTGAAGTTGTTTCATTAGGGGGAAGCAAGTATTTCATTACATTTGTTGATGAATACAGTAGAATGATCTGGTTATACACTTTGAAGTTAAAAAGTGAAGCTTTAGAAGTGCTTAAGAAATTTAAAGTCTTAATTGAAAAAGAAAGTGAAAAATCAATTAAGATCTTGAGAACTAATGGTGGTGGAGAGTATACCTTAAGAGAATTTGAGAACTTCTGTATAAATCAAGGCATCACACATGAAGTTACTGCTCCATATACACCATAGCACAATGGACTAGCAGAAAGAAGGAACAGAACATTGTTAGATATGGCAAGAAGCATGATTAAGCAGAAGAATTTGCCACACAAGTTCTGGGGTGAGGCTGTGCTCACAGCAGCTTATATTCTGAATGAATGTCCTACAAAGAGACTGAAAGTTGTGCCAGAAGAAGCTTGGTGTGGGAGGAAACCAAGTGTGAAACATCTCAAAATATTTGGTTCACTATGTTATAAGCATGTGCCAGATGCTAGAAGGACTAAACTTGAAGATAAAAGTGAAATAATGATACTTATAGGGTATCATCCAACTGGTGCCTACAAGCTATACAATCCAGTTACTCAGAAGGTTCACATTAGCAGAGATGTAATTGTGAATGAAGAAGAGAAATGGAAATGGGAGAAAGAACCAGTGTATAGCAGTGAATTACAATCAACCTTTATCTATCTAAGTTCAAGTGATGAATCTGATGGAGGTGAAGAATGTGAACCAGCTACTTACATTACTCAGAATCAAGGTACAGAAAGTGATGGTAATATGAATCTCTTAAGTGATGATGATGATGATAGAATTCATATGATTGCAAGAATTCAAAGAACCAAACGTGTACCAGCTAGATTGAATGACTGTGAAGTTACTCAAGACAATGCAGTGAATGATGAGGGTGATCTCATTCACTTTGCATTACTAGCTGATTCTGAACCATTGAATTACAGAGATGCTTTGAAAAGCAATGTGTGGAAGAAGGCTATGGAAGAAGAGCTTAAGTCAATTGAGAAAAATCAGACTTGGAAGCTAGTTGCCTTGCCAGACAAGAAAAAGAGAATTGATGTGAAATGGGTGTTCAAAGTGAAATTGAACCCCGATGGCACAATTTCAAAGCATAAAGCAAGGTTAGTTGCTAGAGGGTTATTATAGAAGCATGAGATTGACTACAATGAGGTTTTTGCACCAGTTGCTAGAATTGAAACTCTGAGGTTGGTTGTAGCATTGACTTGTAAGAACAAATGGAGCCTGTACCATCTGGATGTGAAGTCAGCATTCTTGAATGGTCCACTAGATGAGGAGGTGTATGTGTCACAGCCTCCAGGTTTTGAAGTGAAAGGGAAAGAAGCAATGATGTATAAGCTGTATAAGGCTCTATATGGCTTAAAGCAGGCACCTCGAGCATGGAACAAGAGGATTGATGACTTTCTGATTCAGATAGGGTTCAAAAAATGTGCAGCTGAGTTTGGTGTATATGTACATTGTCCTAAAGATGAATAAATTGTCATAATCTGCTTGTATGTTGATGATTTGCTCATAACTGGAAGTAAGAATGCAGAAATTGCAAAAGTGAAAGATAAGCTCAAAAGTGAATTTGAAATGTCTGATCTTGGTGAACTTTCATTCTTTGTGGGAATGGAATTTATGAGAAGAGAGGATGGTATAGTAATGCACCAGCAGAAGTACATTGGTGAATTACTTGAAAAATTTGAAATGGAAAGCTGCAATTCATTGTCAAATCCATCAGAGACAAACACAAAGTTTGATGAATGCATAGATGAAGAGAAGGTTGATCCAACTGTGTTCAGACAAATAGTTGGCTCATTGAGGTATGTGTGTAATAGTAAGCCTGATATCTGCTATGCAGTGAGTGTTATTAGCAGATTCATGCATGATCCAAGGAAGCCTCACATGATAGCTGCTAAGAGAATCCTCAAATACCTTAAAGGTACTTTGGAACTTGACTTGCTGTTCCCTATTGGTACAAGCAGTGCAGGGAGTACTTTGATAGGGTATTCTGATAGTGATTGATGTGGAGACATAACTGATAGGAGGAGTACATCAGGTTATGTTTTCAAGTTCAACAATGCTGCAATATCTTGGTGTACAAAGAAACAAGCTGTGACTGCACTCTCATCATGTGAAGCTGAGTATATAGCAGGCACATTTGCAGCATGTCAAGTAATTTGGTTGAATTCAGTAATGAAAGAGATCAAATGTGAACCAGTGAAGCCTTTAATCCTTAGGATTGATAACAAGTCTGCTATAAGTCTTGCTAAAAATCCAATCTCACATGGCAGGAGCAAGCACACTGCTACCAGATTTCACTTCATCAGAGAACAAGTGACAAATGGTATGATTGAGGTGCAATATTGTCCAACAGAAGTACAACTTGCAGATGGTTTTACCAAAGCAGTAAAACTTGACAGGTTTGAGTTCTTGAGGAGGAGTTTAGGTTTGGTTGCTTGTAATTCAAGTATGAATTAAGGAGGAGTATTGAAAAGTGTAATTCATCTTGAATTAGTTAGTTAGTTGTTGAATAAAAGTTAGTTAGAACTAACTTGAGTTAGTTAGTTTGTTAAGAAACTAACTAGGTTAGTTGATAGTTAGTTAGGCCAAGTTGGTTAAGCTTACTTGTTGTACAAGCTAACCATATAAATACACTAGTGTGTATTCATTGTAAAATACCTTTTTGGTCCATTAAGGATGAATAAAAATTTCTATTTTTCCCTAAGTTTGTCATAATCTTCTTTCACCAAAATCATCAAGAACAGTTTTCATCTTGTTCATCACAGTTTTGCAAACTGTGTTCATGCTCATGCTCAAGCTTGTGCGCTTATGAGCTTGCCTGCGTTCTGTGCTTGCTTGTGTCTGCAATCTGAGCCTGCTGAGCCTGTTGAGCCTGCAATCAGAACCTGCTGAACCAAGTCTTGTGTTCTGCTGCGCCAACACGTATGACACACGTCACAGTTCAGACATGTGTCTAATTTTTTTCTCCTTTACACCGACACTCCTTGGATCGGTGGTGGACATCTATAAGACACTCGTATAACTCGTGTCAGATAAGTATCCCAAAAGAATTTTTTTGTACTCTCCTTAAACACATATTAGGCATATCCACAAGGGTGAAAGATGTTTTGAAACAACAATGCTGATCAATAATGGATAAAATACTTTACATTTTGATTATAATATTTTTTGCTTTTGACATTAAAAGACTTGTATCATTTCATTAATAATAATAATAATATCATAGATACATGTCGGTATATTGCTAAAGATATGAAAACCAGCTAATGATGAAGTCACCTAAGCTAACTTATGTGCAACTTTATTTGTTTGTCTCTTAATAAACTTAACATGAGAGTTCACAAAGCTTGTTGCTAACATAATCCTACAATCATTTAAAATAGCTACAAGGTCGGAGTTATAGGTTCTTTTGCTATAAAGACTATTCACCACCCTCTTACAATCAATATCGAAATCGATGTCACGATGTTGCAATTCATCTGTCCATTTGAGCGCACGTAAGAGTTCAATAGTTTCTCCAATCTTCACAAGAAGAATAGACTTTATCCATTTAGTTCTAACAATCACAAACTTTTCTTGATCGTCTCCAATACAGTACTAATTTCCACCTTATTTAGAGTAGATGAAAATGAAGTGTCGATGTTGTCAGGGACGGATCCAAAAATTAATTGAACGAGGGGCTGACCATTATTTCTAATAAATATTACATAAAATTTAATTGTAATTTATATGAATAGGGATCAAATTATACCGATATAAAATTATTTTACACTGATTTATTTATCAGAATTAATTTACACTATAAATATACATACAAATTAATAATAATTATATATAAAAAACAACTTTGAAAATATAATATATACACCATTAAGAGTGGGAGGGAGGGGCCGAAGCCCACCCTTGCCACCCCTTCATTCCGTCCCTTTGTATTACTAAAATGCCAACATAGAGATGTCAATGATACATTGTGATACCTTTACACTAAGTTTTTTGCTTACAAAATGTGTAAAGGGATGGAAGGACCATGGTACCCTACATATGGGACTTGAGGTGGATATCATACATGAAAGGGGCAGCGTATGGGGGCAAGTGGGCCACATGAAATAATTGTAATTTTGGAGCTCTTTTTCACTTACGTGCATAAGATAAGTCCCTCCCTTCATTCATCTATTGTTGCATTCTGTCCAGCCCACGTGTGACCTCTAATTGGGCCCCACTTCCTTTCCTGATAAAGGTCACCTTGCTAATTGTAAGCTAAAATCTAACGGCCACCATTGGTCCTTTATTTTTTGAAAATATATTTCTATTCACAATTGTAGTAATTATAGAGTATTGTGGAATTGGTAAGGTCAATTTTTTATCTTATGACTAATCTCATTATTGTCTTATTAAAAAAAAACCTTACATATAGGATTGGATCTGTGTATATACTTTTTTTTTTTTTGACTTAGTATATATATATATATATATATATATATATATATATATATAGTAGTTGGTTCTTTAAGTATGTATACAGTCCGATTTTTTATTAAAAAACAATCACTATTTTAAAACATGACTCCTATATAACCCATGTATCTGCTATAGTAGCCGAAAAATCAAATTTGAAAATGAAAGTTCGAATACTCATACGTGGAATGTAACCGACCAATACAAATCAACAGAAATTGTGTCTATGAATTATATGTTGTTTTTTATGAAAGGTGATAAACTATCTTTGATATACTTCTCTCTATTGGTGTTTTTTTTTTTTTAAGTTATATTATTGTCTTTTTTTTTTTTTTTCTTTTGTCATCCGGTGCGATAAAATTCATGCTATTGTGAGAAAGGATTTGGTGTCAAAGATAAAAATAAATGGTTGAAGAAGGGTAAAAAATAGGTATCGTGACCCGTATATATATTATCTTCATTCATGCAAGTTTTATGCTTCTCTTCATTTGTCCAAATCATGTGATTATTTGTTACCATTGTTTGGTAATATTCAGTTTTTTGCAGATGGGTGACCATAATTCTTCTTATTCTTCATAATTTTTGTTTTAATATCTTTTTTTTCTGAGAGAGACAAAGGAGGAACTCGCATAAAGGGGGCTGAAGTTCTTTAACTGGTATGTGTGTGTAATTAGTCACTGACAACCAGAAACCTCTATTTTCTTTTCTCACACATGATAGACAGATAAAACATGCATATATAATCTTAACTCAAGGTGTGAGACAGATTATCGATTTTATTGTTGTTCTGTTAGATGATGATTTGATGCCGACGCCGAGAATGACCATTGATGAGTTGGTTGAATCACCTAATGTATTTATAGATTTGTAAAAATATATTCTAAATAATTAGGATATTTTTATTTGTGGGCTAATTAAGTGAAAACTTTTCAGCCATTTTTATAATACCTATATTGTTTCAGTTTATGCAAATAATATTTCGACGTTATAATATAAAACATTGTATAAGACCCGTGCATCGCACTGGTATGCATCTAGTATTTTTAATCTATGTCTAATGATCAATTGTGACGAATATTAAAAGAAGAAGGGAGTATAAAAAGTGTTCTTTCCATCCTAAAATTTTCTCTTTTAGGTTCTTAATTTAATTAACATGTGCATTTAAGATTTTTTTTTTGTTTTACGATGTTAAGCAATGAGTACCTAAGACCTCATGCATACTACCCAAATTCTCCACCACTAAACCAGACCTAGTGACTTATGTGCATTTAAGACTTAAAACACTTATTAGTACGATTCATATGTTAAATATGAAAAAGATGATTATATTTGAAAACTCAATTTGAATGGGAGAAATAAATTGTTAATTGATTCAGTGGTAATTGATGCTGAACTTGGTAGGGAGGATCACGGTTCGATCCCTCACAACTGCGATCGGAAGTAACTGAAACCACTTGATGCCAGAACTGACGCCCGAACTAGATTAAACTGGTGGTGAAAGGCTAAAAAAAAATAATGGAAGAAATTATTTTATATCCCATTATTTTACGGAGATTATTAATCACTTTAAATCACCGTAGAAAAATTGTAACTAAAAAAGGGAAGATATATACAGTACTAGTCGCATAATAGGAAATGTTAGGTGAGGGATGATGAGTAGAAAACATAGGAGTAAGTTTTTTTTTGAATGAGAAATAATTTATGGAAAATGCTAAAATGTACTAATAAGTTTTTGGAAAATGCTAAAATGTGCCCTAATGACACATGATGAGTAACTTAATATAGAAATACTCATCTCAAAAGTTATGTATTTTACTTTTCAAAAGTCAAAGTGTTGGTATTTTTCAATAGAATAATATTATTACTTTTGGGTTCCTTAACATGTGCCCTTAGGGCACACATTAGCAACACCCATAATTTATTATCAATAATCAAATATCTGCACAAGATGAACAGAGACCCGTAAAAAAAGGGTTAAAAAACAAAGACATCTTATATAAACGGAATACAAATAAAAATATCAAAACAAATACTACTACCTAATAAAAGTCTACTTCCAATATCATTCTTTGAAAAAACATAGGAGTAAGTAATTTACTGAAAAAAGTTTTGGGGCCAGAGTAGTGAACACAACTGAATTTATTATTAGAACTAGAATTAATAATTCCATAATTCATGCTTGGGGTTCCTCATTCACCGAACATGATTCAGCATAAAACCTTTGGCTTGTCTACTAAAATTAGAAAAGTTGTTAGATTCAAATCTGGGCCAGGCCATGCACAACGCGTTCAAACGCAAATTTATTAATTTAATTAATTCTAAACTACTCCTTGCTCTACTACTACCTTTCAAAATAATTGAGACGTTAAATGTTTCTAATAAATTAATTAATGTTCCCATCCCAATCCCTTATTGTATTGACATATGAAACTATAATTAGACACACATTAACGTTTACAATACATTGAGTCAGCTCAGATCTCAGTGGCATTGTCAATTTCCTCTCCATTCCAAAGAAATTAAGAACCATAAGTGATTCCGTGTGTGTATGGTACACGTTATCAAAGTCTTTGTGCTAGGGTACCATCAAAATTGTACATGCATGAGCATGAGTATGACCCCCCAAATTAATTGTTTGTAATAAAAAAATATAATGTCACACACAAGTGCCATATACTTGGGTTAGGAAAAAATGTATATATGAAATTTTAAATTAGGAATATTCTTTGGCATTATGTTATATAAGTACTCTTTAGACAAAATTTAAATTTACTTCAAAATAAGTAGGGTACCAAATATATAAAACTAGAGGCCACCAAAGTGTTACATTTATTTTTTTATGTTAATTAATTATTTTTAAATTTAGTCTTCAATGTATCTCATCCGTATATAATTTTATGAGAGAAGATCCTTTCCCGTACTGGACTGTGTCCAGTTTGATCTCTGCCCTTGATTATTTCTATGTCGAATAGAATGGATGGGTGTGATTGGACTGGACAGAAAATTTACGGGAGACAATCCAAACTAATTATTTTTTTTTGTGCATAGAATTTATATTCTTAAAATGAATAACTGTGAGATTCAGAGTTCAAACTTCAACTTTGACATATATAATATATATCTAAATCACTTCTAAATATCTATAGAGACGCATACTAGTTATTCATTTTGTTTATCTATGATGAAACCTTAAATTATGATATTTAAAAATGGATGGACGGAGCTAGGGTACCTTGAAATAAGGGTTTGAACATGCAGTACACGAGGGACCACGTGGGGGTCTCCGATGGCACCGCTGTGTGCGTTGAAGGAACCCTTGCTTAGTTTTTTAGGATTTTCAACCAATTTTTCAAGGTCGACCCTTCTTTTTACGTTTTTGTTTTACCTATAAAAAACTAATAATTTAATTTTATCCATGCCATGCGCATTCTTTCCAAAGTTAAGTGATTTTAATATTTGTAATTGGGCTTAGTATAAAATGTTTAGGATAAACTTGGACATTAGTATAGGGACTCACGTGCTCCTCTTATTCTTAAACAACGTGCTCCTTTTTCTTCCAATTTTTTAATCACGTATGTTTAGTCTCCAATTACTATCTTTAATTTTTGCTTTGGGTCAATGAAAATGAGGTATTCATGGTACATTTGGTTTAAGAATCGAAGCTAATGTCCGTGGGTACTTCGAAAAGAAGGTTGGATCGCATATAATGCCCAAAATTATGGATTCCGTATGTGTCAACTTGTTCGTGTGCATATATAATTTCATAAATAAACTTTCTAGTACTATTTTAAAATGTGTATCTCAATGTTTATAAAAAAAAAATGGTGTCCATATGCATTCACAAAAACTATGATGAATAGTTATAATTTGTATGCATGCTTGCAGTATACTATGTAGTTACAATTGTGATGCATAAAAACTCGTAGAAACGGTTCACAATGAATATGTTAGAATTATGGTGATTCATCGCAATTTTAAAAATTACAGTAGATCACCGTCATGCTAACATATTCATCGTAATATTCATCGTATGCACTTACAAGAAAAACATTTTAGGTAATTTTTTTTTTTTGGGGAGAAGTTTGTATCCCTAATTTTTGTGAAACTATCTTATGTGTGTGCCAGTAGTCCAGTTTATACTTACTACACTTTTAAATATATGTGGCCCGCCAGATATTGACAAACTCCTACAATACTCCTTTTTCTTTGGGTGCTTGGTTACAATTTTTATTGATAAAATAAAATATGAAAATATTGTCACTTATGAGTTACTATGACATATGATACAGGTGTTTGTTTTTTTTTAGTTTTTTCATTTTTTGTCGTGCGTGTTGAGTTGTCAAAAACCATTGGCTTAAAAATATAGTAGATTATTATTTTTGTTTAAAATTTAGATATAAAAAGAATAGTTTTTATGAATGATTTATATAGGTTTAATTCATTTGTTTGTATCAGGCTTCTGCCTATAATGATAAAAATACAAAAGTTTTTGTCAATCTTGTTCTCCCCTAATTTTTTATTTAATATTTAAATATGTTTTTCCTACAATATTTGATCATATAAGAAATAGATAGTGTAGTTCTCTGACTTCCCTTTTAACAATTACTAGTACTTGGGGTTACTTTCCAAACCTCCAAAATTTTAAAAAAAAAACTAGACATGGCCTTACAATCTTAGTAATATAATTTATCTAAAAATGTACTTTCATATGCATAAAATTTAAGTTTTTGCAACATGTATCTCGAAAGTAATTTATCAATTAGAAAAAATCTCCGAAGTAATTTAGGAGGGTGGGAAAAGATTTTCGCTTATTAGAACTTACCAGCCCATAGCCCAAAAATAAAGTCTCATATTCCAATACGAAGAAGAAAAATTTGGACCATGCATCTATTTGTTATCGATAAATTCTTTTCGCCCCTCCACACATATTTTCTCATACTTTAATTTTTCTTTTCTGCCCTTGCAAAAAAATTTCGGAAGCAAATTGGGAGCAGCTTTCCAACCTTTTACTTCACATTTCCAATCATGTAACACACGCACATTGGGAATATTTAGCTACTATAATTATAGAAGCAATAACCGTAAGCAAACTCGAATAATTGGAAAATATTGAAGAGCCAGCTATATACGAATAATTATAGTTTCTATATTTCTAGAGAAAGAGAGTTAATATATTATCTATTTGTAGTTGTGATATGTATGAGAATGATGCATAATTATTTTATGTATTGGAGGAGTAACAAGTACTCCCTCCGATCTTATATATAAGAAAAAATTTACTTTTTAAATTCATTAAAAATCTAATGTATTTAGACTATATTATGGATCAAATATATTAGATTTTTAATGAATCTAAAAAGTGAATTTTCTCTTATGTATAAGACCAGGAGTATCTACTTAGTATGTGTTTGGTTCTGCGGTGAACAGAATTGATTTTGACAGAATTGAGTTTGACAGAGTTGATTTTGATAGAATTGAGTTTGACATAATTGATTTATGTTTGGATATATTCATACAAAAATGAGTTGAACAAAGAATTTGAATGTAAAAATCAATTTTAGAATCAGAAGTTACGATTTCTAACTTCAAGTAGATCAATTCTTGAGGCAGAATCAATTCTAGAATCTGAAAATTTTGAGCGTGACTAAATATAGAATCTGAAAATTTTGATAAAATGAATAAAAAAACAAAAACAGGAGGATGATGAAGTGATCAACCCAATTCCAAAGGGGTTATTGATTCCTCGTCTTTGTTGGGTGGTATTTCTATTATACAAGAAGGAACCCATCAATCAATATAATTGCTAATGGAAGACCCGGAGCATATTTTAGTACCTTAGGAATCAATTTTGCTTAAATTATCATCACTCTTAAAAGGCTTTTCTGCATAAAAGTTTACGTTATGATTCAAAACATTATGCATCTCTTTGCTGTTTTCGTTTTTGATTTATTTCTTCGGATTTCCAGATTCTATATTTAGCTACGGATAAATTGTGGCTAACACTTTACCAAAAATCTTTTTTATAATTGTTTCGGTTTGCAACTTTTTTACTAGAAAACTTTTCTAAGCCATTCCGAAATTTTCCAATTTAGCCACGGTTAAACTTCGAAACTCAAATGTATGGGTGAACTAAAATAATAAAAGGGTATAATGGGAATATTGAGTTGTTTGTAGGGGTAAAAGATTAAATGTAGGGGTAAGAAAAAACATTTCTAAGATTATATTTTTCGGCCCACTTCTATTATGTTGAATTCTTTCCAGAATTTCTCTCTTCCCACCACCATATTTCTTTTCTACCCCCATTTCTCCATTTTTGTCCTTGTTTCGGAACACTTTTTAGAAGTTTTATGAATTTTTTCTGGTCCAAATTCGAGAAAAATTTGGAAAACGCGTTCCGAAATATTTATTCAAGGACAAAAATGAAAAAAACGAAAAGTATAACAGAAATACAGGGGGTTTGGAGAGAAATCTTCTTCTTTCGAGCGGCCTAAAATGCAATTGTTAAGAGTCCCACATCGGTTGAGAGATGGCTTGACTAAGTGTTTATATACTAGAGGCAATCCTCACCTTACAAGCCGGTTTTGTAAGGATGAGTTAGGATATATACTCATCACTCCATATAAATAAATTTAAATTGTAATACAAAACGCATATTTAAATCATATCATTAAATAAAAAACAAATTCAAAAAATATTCTAACCAAAATTTTAAATATAAGTTATTTTGAAAATGAGAGGAGAGGATAGAAAGGAGTGAAAATTGACAATGAAATCAAAACATATGCATAATTTCCTAGCTAGATACATTGTCTATTTTAACTCATTTCTCTCCACTTATTCCATTTTCATATCTCTTCTACATAACACACCTCAATGATTAAAAAAAAAACAAAACATATGTAAATACTATTATGTTTGGTTTGTAGTAGCTAACTACCAAAAGAAATTAGTGAGTTCAGAGTGAGTTTGTGAGTCTTCAAGTTCATTTGATGGAGAGTGAGCATGTCTTCCTTCATATGTGGTTATCACCATTCTTGGATCTTCAGCCAATCGTTCGACGCGTTTCTTTACTCGACAATTATCTTGTGTGCAACGGTAGTAGCTTCTACATAATGTACCCAAAACATATAATGAGATATAGAAGAAGGATGCATAAGACCAAGAAAATGAGATTATATGACATAGAATAGTTAAAACATTCATGTAATCATTGTCTTCAAGTTTTCTATCATGTTTTAATATTGCCATTCATCATTCATTTTAGTATTGATTAGTGAAGATCCCCTCACTTTTAGCTCCCCCAACCCCAAACAAATGTTGAAATATATACTCCCTCGTGCCTTATTTATAAGCAAAAATTATTTTTTAGATTCATTGAACTGTTAATGTATATAACTTAGATATAGACTAGATACATCAGTTGTTCAATGAATCTAAAAAATAACTTTTGCTTATAAATAAGACCGGAGGGAGTATATCAGCATTGAGTAAGAAGTCAGACATACATGCAAAGATGTTGAACTTGAACAATACATAAATGAATTGATTTATAAAACAAATCTAAAATTTTAGGTGAATATGTAACGTCAAAATCATTCGTATGTTGCTTCTTCGCGGTCCAAAAGCAAAATTGCAAGTAAAAGGTAACCATAAAAAGGCTCATCATACATGATACACGTTCATTAATAATGAGTGTAAAGGAGAAACATCTAATTTCTATACGTCTGGGATACGCTTTACATAATTTTAATAGGCCTCATTTTCTCTGCACATAATTGGAGAAATGAATGTTGTATTGTGTCTATACAGTGTTGATACAGTTTGTATTCCAATAGAAATATTATTTTAACAGAAATTTCTAAACAAAAACACGACAAACTTACGTATTTGTGCCATTTTTTCAATACTTTTTTGCACACTTCAAGAATTGTGCATAGAGAGAGCAAAATACCGAGTTCATCTTTTTGTCCATAGAAATATGTTCATATAACATAATTCATTCCGATATCATTGCTTATTATACTATAACATATGCTTGTTTAATAAATACAAATTAACATACGAAAGTCTTAAAGTTTCCACATTGTAACATTTGAGAGTCCTAGCTTTCAACATTGGCAAATTTACATATCCCCTCTCTTACAAAAAAACCTCTTTCATAATTTTTTCCTCATATATATAAGACATAAAGTGAAATCTAGCTTTAATATAGTCAATGATTGTAGTCATGTCCCTCTTAAGCCCCAAAATCAGTAGTGAGCCATATCCATATACTAGTATACAATACAATTTTGATATAAAAGAATAAACAATAATGAGAAGAAGTACTAAAGGAGTGGAGAGAGAACATAAAGCCAAACAAGAGAAGAATGTACCAAAAAATGTGATTTAAATGTACCAAAAAAAAAAAAAACAACAAAGAGAGAAAGAATATATATACCTTGGATGCTGAGTGTTCTTGACCACTTTCTGTCCGTACTTCCTCCATTTGTAACCATCATCCAGCACATCCACATCACTCATAGTCTTGAAGCAAAACCTAGGCTCCCTCACCTTCCTTCTTCCCTTCATTTTCTTCATTTTTATGGTAGAAGAAACCCCTATATGATGATTATGATGATGATGATGATCATCTCCTCCACTACTTCTTTTACTCATCAAACAATCACTTACTTGATCTCCCCATGCCCTAAATTCAAAAATGCAACAATAAGACATTTCTTTACAAAGTCTAATTAAAAAAAAATCAAATTAATTAAAAAAAATTATATAAGGAACAAATTAGGAATTTAAATCAATAACTCAATACAAAAGATCTGGCACAAGGACCACAATCTATTTTTTTATAGGCAATTTAATTGTTAGTAGCAGAGGTCCCCTCAGATTAGTCACTTATAGGGTCGGTTACCGAATTTTCAAAAAAAAAAAAAATTGTTAGTAGCATAGATCAAACTCTAAACCTCAATACTATATTTCAGCGTCTCAACTCATACTACTGAGATACTCATTTCGGGACACACCAAGATCTATATTTAATAAATTAAAAGGAATATTCTCTCACCATGAATTTCCTCTTGATCTATTCAAGGAAAGGAGTTGGCCTGCTCCTCCAAAACAAGAAGTAAGATCATTGAGATCTTCGAATTGTCGCGGTTTTTGAACAGCTGTTGCAAGTAGTGTTTGAGCAAAATTTGCAGCTTCAGGAGAAAGTGATGAAGAAGGAGTTATTGCACTAATACCTTTCAAAGATTGATCATGGCAATTACCCAAAGGAGGTAAGGTCATGTTGGAAGGGAAAGGAATATTGAACCCGGTTTGCATATGGATCTCATGATCTTGCTCTTGATCAAACAAGCTATGGTGGTTAACAATATTTGTTGTTGACATCACTAATATGAATATGATTCTAAATTTCTAATATTAATAATCTTGCTCTTGATCTCTTCTTCTTCTCTCTAACCTTTGTGATCCAATATAATCTCTAACCAAAGTTGGAGAGAGTATATATGAAAAAGAGAAGATATAGATAAGAGACAAGTGGTAGCTATAGTGTAGGGTTCTCTTTTGAAGAAACAAAGTGAGAGAGTTTGTTTTTGAACTTTGGTTGAGGTTACACCCATTAACTTGTAGCTATAGTTAGTATATCTTATAACGTCGCTTCGCTTCTCAACCAACTTTCCCTTTTCAATTTGCTTTTCTATCTTCAAATGTTATATATGGGTAATGGGTTCGAATTCACCCGAGTGACTAGTAGTCTCAGATCGACTAGAAATGAAAGAAATGTTTTATATATACATGAAAAATGACATATATTATTAATGCCTTAAAAATTTTGGATAAGTTAAAAATATGGTGTTAAAATCATTTAATTTATTCTTGGTCATATAAATGCACTTAAGCGTTTTTTTTTTATGAGATTTTTTTTTATAAATTAAGTGTTTTTTTTTTTATGAGATTTTGTTATCTAATAGATTAGGTTTTTTTTTTTTTTTTTTTTTTTTTTTTTTGCATTAGTCTCTTAAGAGCTTAATTATAACAATTGATGTTTTCGTTAGAATTTGGGCAACAATGAAAATAATTAGTTACGAATGTCTCATATGAATGAAAAAAATATTCAATATAATATTTAAATCATAATCTTTCATTCTAGACTAATCTATTTAATCGGCTTTTCTCATTAACTTTAAGTTACAACAATGTCCTTCCTCGATAGTGGAGGTTTACTATAGCAATGAAGTCAACAATACAAGACAAAAGGTTAATTGAAAGCTTGCTCTTTTTCTACTCTCCTCTCTGCAATTGCCCTTAAGAATATATGAAACTTACATGCAAAAGCTCATCACTATATAGATAATAATTATAACATGGGCAAAAGTGAAACCTGTTGAGTGCACAATAATAGACCAAAGGATACTTAATCAACTATATATAAGTGAAAATTATCATTCATCAATTCGCCATTGATCCTCTAAAAAAAATTGAAAAAGAGAGGAGCTGGCAATCATTCATTTTGTAGGGTTACCTTTAATATTACTATCATGTTACAATAAAAAGATTAACTCTTTAGGGGCACAATGTGTAAAAGAGAAAAATATCACAAGACAATGATGATGAATCTTGGTGCAAATCTCTAGCAAAAAAAAAAAAATCTTGGGTCCAAATCTATCATATTCCTCTGCATCAGCTGGGAAGTTATGATTATTATGATAGATGAATGAGGCCCTATTTGACTTTTGCATCAAAAAAGCTTATTGCCTTTTTCATATGCTTTTTGTTATTTAATTTCCCAAAACTTGAACTAACCCACCCACATATATACATACACCTACCTTTTTCATTTCTTTTCAAAAATTCCCTCAGATCACCAACCTTATAATATTGTCATCATCTGTTGAATTAATTGTATAACATTTGTGTTTAGCTTAATATTTTGTATGCCCAAAAAGCATGTGGACCAATGTGGCCATTGAAAGCATATAGTTTCTCTAAAAGTTTAGAAAAATGTCTCTTTTTGTGCTTTATCTAGTGGTTTAACTAAGCCTTACATGATTATATATATAATTTCATTTTGTAGAATCCAATTAGTTAGATTCAAATGATTAATAAGTTCTATCAAAGAATTTTTAAATGAAATTCAAAAAATGAATTGTTTGAGATAACTTATATTCAAATTTTAAATGAAATAATTTTTAATTATGTTTTACTTACTTTTTAACCAAATTTCAGATTATCAGGATCCATTTCCCTTAGAAGTTGGAGTGAAAAAAATATTCATTTTGTAGAAATTAAAAACAATGAAGTAAAGAGTTGCTATGATTAACTAATTTATACAGTGAAGCAAATAATATACGAATTTATAACTTGTACGTAGTTGGATCAAATATCATAATTACGCTGATTTAAGAGGGAAAAAAAGGAAAGATAAACTTGAGATCTAGATACTACGACTTCAAAGAAACTCATATGTTTTTTTTTATAAGCAAATGAATATTATAATAAGAAAAGTACTGTGGGTACTTCAACCATTACAAAGAAACGCATATGTGATATGTCTCAAAAATTTGTTCCAACAAAGATTAGAACAATTAATGAGAATTTAATGGGATTTTAGTTGAAGTGACAAAATATTATTAAAACTCACACACAGTTGCAAAATTTAAAGTTTAAACTCGAGTAAAAGTATTCAGCTTAATAATATCAACATTGTAAATTGCACTCAAACTTATGGATTTCTTTAGCAGTACTAAATCATTGAGAGTTTTTTTTTTTAACTAAAATCAATGATAGATTGTTGAAAATTGTATATGAAATAATTTATACCCACATTCAATTTATTTGTAATAAAATAAAACTGCTCTTCGGTTGATTTTCAAATAAATAAGCAAAAATGTTTCAAATGCTTTTCATATACATAACAATTTGACAACACAAACATCCTGTTGGTATACAACTAGAACGAACTAGCACTAGCACAAGAAGAAATAAATTGTATGCAAATATTTTTGCTGACGTGAGGCTAACGTCTTGATGATGTCATAAATTGGCTCCTGCTTATACTATAAGATCAGTATATATTTGACACCCTTTTTAAATGTAACATAAAAGAAAAAGCAAAAACCCTTTTTATTAGTTAATTTGCGTATAGATGTTAAATGTTCATGCTTATTTTCACTTTTTGATTTTTTTAATCCCTAAGTTAGAGAAATTGTACCATAAAAAATAAAGGGCATGCAGTGGCAAACATGCATCATTTCTTCTGTGCCACTGCTTATAGGTTGCAATAATGGCATTCGAACTAACATTTTTTTCTTATAAAATGTCGATATGTTAGACACTGGATATTTTTATTCAATTTAAACTTGTTGCAAATTTGCCTTGAAAACGTGAAAAAACAACACTAGTCTGCTGTTTTCCGCCCCGGGCGGAAAAACCTGTGTTCCAGGCGGAAATTTGAAGCAGAATAAGGGGGGCTCTCTGTTTTGCCGCCCCATGCGGAAATCTTGGTGTTTCAGGCGGAAATTTCCGCCCCAGGCGGAAAAAGCTGCGCCTCGGGCGGAAATCACTGCAGGGTATTTAAAGGGTCACGTTTTCTGTTTTTTGAGAGGAAGTTTTGAGGGTTTCTTTCACCAAAACGGCGGCTAGGGTTAAGAGGGTTACTCTTGGTTCATCTCTAGGTTTTGGGTGTTGATTCTTTCATCTTGTAATCACTTATCATTGAAATCTCTTGGTCACGGGAAGAGATTTGGGAAAAGGGTAGAATTAGGGTTGAAGTCTAATTCTTGCAACTCTTTTGTATTGAATCTCGTTGTAATCAAGCTTTTCATTGATAGTGGAACGGAGGGTGGCTCTCTCCCCCAGAGTAGGTCGGTTTTGACTGAACTGGGTAAACAATTGCTTCGTGTTCTTTACAGTTTTATTACTTATCTTTTGTTCGTGATTATTATTGCTATTTCCACGTTTTGATTGCTTATTCGATTTGCTCCACACATCAAGATTATTGGTGTGATTTTTAAAGAATTCACAACAATTGGCGCCCACCGTGGGGCAAAGGATCAAACGAATTAAGTATCATGGGTTCTAAGTGGGAGATTGAGAAGTTCACCGGTAAAAATGACTTCGGTTTATGGAAGGTGAAGGTACGGGCAATATTAACACAACAAAAGTGTGTTGAAGCATTGTTGGGCATATCGAATATGCCAAATACTCTCTCGAACGCAGAAAAGAGCGAGATGAATGATAAGGCTTTGAGTGTCATTATCTTGTGCCTCGCGGATAATGTGTTGAGGGAAGTAGCTAAAGAAAAAACTGCGGCGGCTATGTGGACCAAGCTGGATGCGTTGTATATGACGAAGTCTTTGGCACATAAGCAGTGTTTGAAAGAACGGTTATTTTTCTTTCGAATGGTGGAGAACAAGCCTGTGGTGGAGCAACTTTCAGAGTTCAACAAGATCATTGACGACTTGGCGAACATTGACGTGAATTTGGAAGACGAGGACAAGGCCTTTCATTTGTTGTGTGCTTTACCCAAATCACTTGAAAATCTCAAGGATGCGTTGCTTTATGGCAAAGAAGGTACTATCACATTGGATGAAGTTCAATCAGCTTTGAGGACCAAGGAGTTGACAAAGTTGAGAGACTTGAGGGTTGATGATAGTGCGGAAGGGTTAAATGTGATGAGGGATAGAAGTGAGAACGACGGTAGAGGAAAGGGGAAGAAATATGGGTCCAAGTCTAGGCCAAAAGGTGATAATGGTGGCAGGTTCAGATGCTTCTATTGTCAGGATCCGGGTCACTTCAAGAAGGACTGTCCTCAGAGAAGGGGCAGCGGTAGTTCGTCAGCTCACGTTGCCGTTGATGAGGAGGAAGGCTATGAGAGTGCGGGAGCACTCATAGTCACCAGTTAACACTCATAGCTTGCTGATCAGCCTGGAGAGGCGGTGGAATAATACTCAACATCAGCCTGGAGAGGCGGTGGAATATTACTCAACATCAGCCTGGAGAGGCGGTGGAATAATACTCAACATCAGCCTGGAGAGGCGGTGGAATAATACTCAACATCAGCCTGGAGAGGCGGTGGAATAATACTCAACATCAGCCTGGAGAGGCGGTGGAATAATACTCAACATCAGCCTGGAGAGGCGGTGGTAAGAATACTCAGTTACAAGGTGGAAGACATAGTGGATATACCGGTTTAAGGCTTTGGTGGAGGAATCTCGGTTTGAGGTGGAGGTACACCAAAGTGGTATGGCTATGAAGACCTTGTGTGGAAGCAACGGTGATCAAGCTTGGTAACTTGTTAGACTGCTGGAGGTAGTTGGACACAAGGAGAGTTTGAGGTTGCAGCTTGTGAAACCACCTAAAAATTCCAAGGTTGGTTGGAGGCAAGCATATCTTCAAGAGTACGGAAAGCTACAATCCGGGGTTTGAAGAGGGTATGGTTTATCTTGTGTATTGTCCTAAAAATCCAAGGGCAATTGGAGGCAAGCATTTTTCGGGAGTACAGAGAGGTAGACTCCGGGGGCCGAAGAGGGTATGGTGTAAACAAGTGGAGAGAGCAGCACGGTGGTTGATGGGAAGTTGGCATCACCATCGTTTTAAAGGCAAGGTGGAGATTGTTGCAAATTTGCCTTGAAAACGTGAAAAAACAACACTAGTCTGCTGTTTTCCGCCCCGGGCGGAAAAACCTGTGTTCCAGGCGGAAATTTGAAGCAGAATAAGGGGGGCTCTCTGTTTTGCCGCCCCAGGCGGAAATCTTGGTGTTTCAGGCGGAAATTTCCGCCCCAGGCGGAAAAAGCTGCGCCTCGGGCGGAAATCACTGCAGGGTATTTAAAGGGTCACGTTTTCTGTTTTTTGAGAGGAAGTTTTGAGGGTTTCTTTCACCAAAACGGCGGCTAGGGTTAAGAGGGTTACTCTTGGTTCATCTCTAGGTTTTGGGTGTTGATTCTTTCATCTTGTAATCACTTATCATTGAAATCTCTTGGTCACGGGAAGAGATTTGGGAAAAGGGTAGAATTAGGGTTGAAGTCTAATTCTTGCAACTCTTTTGTATTGAATCTCGTTGTAATCAAGCTTTTCATTGATAGTGGAACGGAGGGTGGCTCTCTCCCCCAGAGTAGGTCGGTTTTGACTGAACTGGGTAAACAATTGCTTCGTGTTCTTTACAGTTTTATTACTTATCTTTTGTTCGTGATTATTATTGCTATTTCCACGTTTTGATTGCTTATTCGATTTGCTCCACACATCAAGATTATTGGTGTGATTTTTAAAGAATTCACAACAAAACTTAAGATTTTGTAATTGTATATATTTATCCAACAACTATTGAGAATAACTTCTGTCGCAATCGATGTGAAATTTCTTAACAAATCATCTTGCGATCAACACTATTGGGCTTGAGGCGTGAATATAAATGATGGATGACCCGATAAGAAACCTGATAACAAGCGGTCCAACGGATCGTGGAGGCGGCCCTTACATATAAACACATATTTAGACCATCGTAACCGGTATGAGACTTCTTAATACTTCAAATTATCGAGAGGAAGAGTAGAAAAACCAATATATATATTATATGTTTTGAGATTTTCAATATAGCTTTTGTTTTCCTATTGAAGATATAGATATTTGATAAAAATGCATGGTTCAAATTACTTGAGTACACATGTGGATAATTTTCAGGTGTATTTTGCCATCAACAGATATTCCACTGAGCTCAATTTGATGAAGGTATTTAATCTTTGGATTGTAATATGAATCAACAGACAATCCATTGAGTAAAACTGTTAAAAAGAATTATACTAACAAATAATTTCAAAATTATATACAGACACAGTAAAATAAAAATAGAAATGATGTGTGAAGAATAATTTTATGGAAAGGAATGATTATGATTACCCCACGGCCTTCCCGGTCGGTGTCTGTATGCAATAGTTTGTCTCAATCTTGTCTCTCCCTATCTATGCTATATATTCTCTAAGAAACAAACAGTAATATTTGGCAGAGACAACCCATATATACCCTACTACAGTAATATACATACCCTATAACATGTTCTTGTGAGTTGTGACAACACAATACTGTGTGTATCCTACCTCTCTGATAATTTAATCATGCCTTTTTATTCTATAGTAGTACGTACTTACTCTCCAACTCCATGAATGAACTCAGCACTTCTTGAATATGTATCCTAGCTCAACTTTGAATATGGAGATATCCATAATCATGACTATAGTTTTCAGATCAATCACACCATGTGTATTTTTTTTAGTAGCTTAATTAATGGCCAATATGTTTCACATTTTAAAGTTAATATATAAGAAGATCAGAAATATCGCATTATATATGTACAGACTAGAGCTCGAATTTCGAACAACTCATTTATTTATTTTAGTCACTAAACTATTTGACGAAAAAAAAAATTGTATTTAATTTTAGTTTCTGCATATTACAATGTTTATATCAATTGAACTATGTCAAATTCAATATATATTATTCAAATGATAGTTAAATGTTCACATATAAGTCTAATGCCACATTTATCGAGCCAATATCGGCCGGACTATATAAACAACCAATTACAATGGGATAAGACTCGTTTCTAATCTGTGTCACTCATCTCAAGTTTTTATACTAACTTGAATGTCGACGTGTTTGCAAATATACTTCATCGTTTTGGCCTCCATCTCCATTCTCCATTAAGTCATTTAAATATTTCTTCATCATTGTGAATCCTCCTCAAACTTTAAACTTCTGTTTGGAATACTATTAAAATAAAAGAAAGTGTGTTGGAGTGTATTTGTTAAAGAGTGTTGCTAGTATTATTCTTAAAATAAACTAATTAATGATTAACAAGAGATTTGATTACTTGATGTCAAAATAATTATGTTGAAACAGAATCAAACTTAGTATTAATTATTTCAATAATTTGTTAAAAGGATACCCTATAACTATACTAGAACTGTATACATTCCCTCCTGGCTACTAAAAGAATAAAGTATCACATCTCAGCGAATAATGGTCGTGTCGTGTGTGTAAAAGTGTCTGTGTGAAAATGACTGTTCAAATACTAACAATTACCAAAGCTGCATGTGATGGGCTGGTTGGTTAGATGATAGCCTGACATTCTTGCACGCTCCAGGCTCCACATTTCCGGCCTTATTGTTCCGGTGTTAATGGGAAATTTCGCCAGACGCGGTTGTAGATGTAAATTGTCCAATTTAAATCGATGGATGATATTATTTGACTATGTGAATAATTTAGACCATGTGATTTAAAATTAATGACTGCGATTAATAACTGTGATAAACTGTGTTATTCTGCTACTATAACAAATCCAGGTACAAGTTAATGAGATTGAAAATCCACCAGAAACAATTCAGTGTCAATCTCAACCACGAAGTATACAAATTCTCTTTGATATATTTTGACTGCGATCAGTAAAAATACAAAAGATCTCAGTTCTACTATGTTACTTCCCTTCTTCCATTAAAATCTCTCCCTTCTATCTTTTCTGTTGAACCAAACAACCTAAAATTGTTAATCTTAAACGGCATTTTCAAACTAATTTGGTTTTGTTTGTGCAATTTCTTAGCATACAACCAGGGTCAGCCTAAGTGTAAGACAACCGAAACAAACACTTTAGAGCCACACAGAAGAAAAAGATTTACTAAGAAAAAATGTCTCTAGAAGTCATAGACTCGTTAATCTACGGTAGAAAAAAAAAATCTGGGAGAAAAATATAAAACCTCCAAAAAAATATGATAAAACTCATACCAATTTTTCATGAGGTATTCTTCTATAGGCACAAAGGTAATATGCACAAACTTAGGCACGCACACATCAATTAAAAAAATTAAAATAAAAATAAAAATGTCACATCAATCAATATTAATTTAATTATTTTATCTTTAATTTTTAATCTTGATTGTTAGTGTGTCTAAACTAAATTTATTTAGGATTGTGCCATAGTAGAATTTCCCATTTTTCATTTCTTTAAGAATTTAACCAACTGTAATATTTGGATTTTATCTTAAATCAACAAGGTCTCATAAAAATTAAATATATTGACTTTATTATCGATCGAAATAGAAGTGTTAAATAAACTTTATTATGATAAATTTAATAAATAATTTTGTTTCAAAAAATTATTTTATTAATATATTATTATTTTTAAATAAAAAAACATTATTTAATATTATATCGGTCTGTTTACAATCATATTTACATAGTATGGTTTTCACCATCAGTTTAATCTGGTTCGGAGGTCAGTTCTGACATCAAGTGGTTCCAGCCCTCTTCCGATCGCATCCTCCTCCCGATTGCAGTTGTGAAAGTATGAAAATAATTTTTGACATTTGTGGGAATGAAAATAAAAAAAAAATGCTGGCAAAATGGCAGTCCTACTGTGAGTTATTATTGTTAGACTTAAATCACTAAATTAGGATTAAACACATATACATGTTCAACATATTATGACATATACTTTAGTGCGGAAACAAAATAGTCATAGAAACATGTATAAAATTATAGGATCGACAAGATGATCTTTAGGAATACCTGGATCCATGATGAAAAGTTCTTTTGCAGTGATCCTGAAACACAAAGAGATGGTGGCTAGATTGGTTCTTCCTCAACCGGTACCCTGATGCCTTGATTCTCTTCAGATGGGGGAGAAGAGAGTGTTTGCTTTTGTACGGTGTATTGGGGACCATAGCCTTATATAGGGTGATGGCCCATTAGGGTTCCCATTATCCCGAAATGGGCCATCCTGACATCCACCCATTTGAGCCCATATCTAACTAATTAAATAATTAATTAATCAATTCTAAATAGAAATCTAATAGCCTTTTAACTTTATTTGATCACTTAATCAATTTAGGCTCTTAATTGATAAATAGCTAATATAATTAATATAAATATATATGCCCACATAATAATTATTGGAATATAATAATTAAATAATATAAAATATTCCAACAATCTCCCACTTGGGCAATATATGTTAATAATTATATCATAGTTCTTTAGGCGCGCATCCGAATGTTATTTATCTTTAGATTTCAACTTTACAATCTGGTCCACCTCATACATCAACAATGGGACCACCGCGGCTGTCGTCACTGACATATAACGTGACGGAACCCCGATGACCACCACATCAATGTATTTGATGACATAGATCGATATGGATGAGTGGCATGGAAATTTCATGCAATGTGATATCTAAATCATGCCTATTTCCAACTGGTCCAACTGAAGTCTTTATTGAGATCAAACTGAAGTTCCTTAGGTGCAATTCAAAATAAAAATATTTGCACATAACCAAAAACTTAATATTGTTATAACAATAATATCTTATAATAAGTTTTATTTCTGCAGAAAATCAAACATAACATAATGTTTGTACCAAAATTGAAACCAAAATATATAGAACATAATACAAATAAGGAAAAGACTCCCACTAATCTAAGGCAATCTCAAAACCAAGACCCATGCGAGCAACATGCCCATGAAAAGCCTTAGGCGTTAAACCTTTGGTTAGTGGATCAGCTAGCATTAAGTCTGTCCCTATATGTTCTATCAAAAGTTGTTTCTCCTGAACTCTCTCTTTCACAACAAGATACTTGATGTCGATAAATTTCGACTTTGTGGAACTCATATTGTTGTTGGAGTAGAGCACAGCTGCACTATTGTCACAATAAATCTTCAATGGCCTCTCGATGCTCTCAATGATGCGTAGGCCTGTGACAAAGTTCCGCAGCCAATTCGCATGATTTGATGCCTCAAAGCAAGCCACAAACCCTGCCGCCATGGTAGAGGGAGCCACTAAAGACTGTTTGGCAGACTTCCAAGAAATGGCTCCTCCAGCCAAGAGGAAGATGTAACCAGATGTGGAACGTTTACTATCCGGGCATCCCGCATAATCAGAGTCAGAATACCCAATGATCTCCAAATTATCTGACTTCCGATAAGTGAGTACGAAGTCTCTAGTTCTCTTCAGGTAGCGCAATACACGCTTTACTGCTATCTAGTGCTGCATACCAGGGTTGCTCAAATATCTGCCAAGAACTCCTACAATGAATGCTAAGTCGGGACGAGTACAAACTTGAGCATACATAAGACTCCCCACAGCCGAAGCGTAAGGAATTTTATGCATCTCTTTCTTTTCAAGATCCGTAGTGGGGCACTGATTAAGACTAAATTTGTCTCCTCTAGCAACGGGTGTGTCTCCTGGTTTACTGTCTTTCATGGAGAATCTATCCAAAACTGTATCAATATAGCTCCTTTGTGACAATCCCAAAATACCTTGAGAGCGATCTCTAAGTATTCGAATTCCTAAGACAAAGGAGGCGTCCCCAAGATCTTTCATCTCAAAATTCTTTGTGAGAAATCTCTTGGTTTCATGCAATAAGCCTATATTGTTGCTTGCCAAAAGGATATCATCTACATATAATACCAAGAAAACGAATTTACTCCCACTGAACTTTTGGTATATGCAATCATCAACAGGATTAGCCTCAAAACCAAAGGAGGATATAACTTGATGAAATTTGTAATACCATTGACGGGAAGCCTGTTTAAGGCCATAGATGGATTTCTTAAGTTTGCAAACCATAGACTTTGGGTCTCCTGACACAAAATTTTCTGGCTGCACCATATGTATTGTTTCATCAATGTTTCCATTTAGAAACGCAGTCTTTACATCCATCTGATGCAGCTCTAAATCAAAATGAGCTACTAATGCCATTATAATTCTAAGAGAGTCTTTCGAAGAAACCGGAGAGAAAGTCTCTTTATAATCAATGCCTTCCTTCTGAGTAAAACCTTTGGCGACAAGACGAGCTTTATATCTCTCAATGTTACCCTTTGAATCCCTTTTGGTTTTAAATATCCATTTACAACCAATGGGTTTCTTTCCTTCGGGTAATTTAACGAGATCCCAAACATCATTGTCAGTCATCGATTTCATCTCATCCTTCATGGCATCAATCCACTTAAGAGAGTTTGAACTTCGCATAGCTTGACTAAAGTTAATGGGATCATCCTCAGTCAAACCAATGTCATCCTCATGTTCTTGAAGAAATATAACATAATCATCCGAAATTGGACACTTCCTCTCTCTAGTGGATCTTCTTAATGGCAGCCCTTGAGGTTGTTGAGTTTGAACTATAGGTGGTGCTTGAGGAAGAAACTCAGCGTTGTCTTGTTTTTGAGGGATGTTAGGAATAACATCATTGTTAATTTCTGGATCTGTTTCTGGAACAACAATAGGTACAAAGACTTGATCATTGTCAGTAACAGTTTCTTCATCAAAGACAACACTCCTTATGTTTCCTTCCCCTCCAAACTCTACATCCTCAAGGAATCTTGCATTTCCCGTTTCAAAAATTGTTCTAGTGATGGGGTTATAAAACTTATACCCGTAAGAGCGTTCGGCATACCCTATAAAATAGCAGCTAATTGTCTTTGCGTCCAACTTACCTTCATGAGGCCTATAGGGTCTCGCTTCAGCTGGACATCCCCAAATGTGCAAGTGCCTAATGCTGGGCTTTTTCCCAGTCCATAGCTCATAAGGGGTCTTAGCTACTGCTTTACTAGGTACTCTATTAAGGATATAAACTGCGGTCTTTAATGCCTCTCCCCAAAATGACTCTGGTAGAGAAGAATGACTAATCATACTCCTTACCATATCCTTAAGAGTCCGGTTTCGTCGTTCTGCAACTCCATTCATGCTGGGTTTTCCCGGCATTGTGTATTGCGGAACAATTCCACACTCATCGAGGAAAAGCGCGAAGGGCCCTGGACGTTGTTCCCCTGATCCATCATACCGACCATAGTATTCACCACCACGGTCAGACTTGATAGCCTTAATTTTCTTTCCAAGTTGAAGTTCGACTTCAGCTTTGAATGACTTGAACACGTCCATAGATTGAGATTTCTCATGAATCAAATAAAGGTAGCCGTACCTCGAGTAATCGTCTATGAACGTAATAAAATACCGTTGTCCATTCCAAGAACCTGAAGGGAAAGGACCACATATATCGGTATGAATTAGTTCTAAGACATCCTTAGCTCTTTCGGCATGAAAATTCCTTTTGTTTGTTTGCTTACCCTTGATACACTGAATGCAGACTTGAAAGTCCGACAAGTCAAGGGATCCAAGAATACCGTCTGACATAAGCCGCTGAATTCTCTGTTTAGAGATATGACCTAATCGCTTATGCCATAAAGTGGCAGAATTCTCATTTAATTTTCGTTTCGTACCATGTGACTCTACTTGCATTATTTTGTTATAAGGACATTCAATATCAAGCATATAAAGATTATCATTCAAAGAACCGTAACCAACAACATTTGAATCATATGAGAGACTAAATTTATTATTTCCAAATGAACAAGTATAACCAGATTTGTCCAAAATAGAAATAGAAATTAAGTTCCGTCTAATAGACGGAGCAACAAAAGTCTCAACCAAATCCAAATGAAAACCGGTCTTTAACAGTAATCTAAAAGTCCCAATAGCCTCAACTGCAACTTTATTGCCATCGCCCACATAGATGAATCTTTCAGCATCACTTGGCGGACGGCTCCACAGGCAGCCTTGCATGGACATACTAATGTGAGTAGTAGCACCAGAATCTACCCACCAAGTATCCTTAGGTACAGAAACTAAATTAATTTCAGAACAAACAAAAGTGAGAAAATTACCCTTCTTTTCACGCCATGAGGCGTACTTGGAACAATCTTTCTTCATGTGTCCAGCCTTCTTGCAGAAGAAACATGTGGACTCCTTAGATTGTTCCCTTGTTTTCTTGTTCTGGAAAAAATTTCCCGCAGTTTTCTTTAGCCTCTTAAAGTTAGTCCCACTTAGCACAGAGATAGAGTTGGTTTGAGCAGTGAAATTAGGAGCGGTGGCAGCAGCAACTGGATCGAAAAGAGAACAATAAACATATAATAACATTAGTAGGCATGTCATCAAATAACCATATGGACATGCACAATAGTCTTTATATGCAAATTAAATAAGACCCAAACAAGATACCAAGCACACCATTAATTCCCAATCTTTGATTGCAAGAATTAACTGTAAACGGTACTCTCACGCAATGATCAAATATTGGTAATAAGTCCTGTCAGATAATGTGCGTCTTTGACACCAACCATTACCCACATGGAGAAAAAAAAACTTAATAATTACCACATATTTATCATCACAGGTATGCAATTGTTCGGCCAAACTGTGTCTTCCTTTTGGCCGACTTAAACAGCTCGCATGAACAATTACATACTACATCTTTTATAATTTCAATTGAATCAAATTTACGCAACAGAGATTACTTTTGCAACATGTTGTTTCAACCAACTCAACTAAAATTATTAGACATTTTAATTTAATAAATTAAATGGGAAGGTCTTAAAATTCACATAAACATTACCTACAAATGTAATGTCAAAATTGTATGTTATCTATTTATTTAATAACCGCATGACTATTAAACTAAGAACCTAAACACAAAACTGTGTTTATTTCAAGCACAAACCAGCACGCTGGTTGCACTCATGGGGTATGAGATAAGTAACTAATTTCTTTCATAAAAGTGCACACTAATTGTGCTCTAGTGCACATAAGTGTACACGGTGGGAAAGAACAGAAGGATACAAATCCAATTGATTTTACTTTATAATAATAGTGAAATTGAAATGAATCCAAATAACCACTGATATAGTTTCTCAAAATAACAAATACCAATGAATCAAAATTAGCCACTGTTGAATTTAATCAAATGAAAGAAACATCATCAGTTAAGGTTAATTGAAATTAAATAAGCACATAAAATTATGCTCAACAAACATAAGCAGTACGTAGGGGAAGGAAAGGTACTGTACAAACACATTGAATTTATTTTCGTCTGTAGCAAAGTTAAAATAAATCCAAGAATAACCATTTACATAATTAAATATGAATGACGATGGCAAGCAAATTGTTACTTATTAAAGTGAACCAAGCACACTAATTGTGCTCAAAGTGTACTGCTACGTGGTAAGAAAAATAATACTCGTTACTATTCATTGTTCACAATAAAATTTAATTGAGTACAAAATAGCCATCGGAACCATGGTTTCTCAAAATAATAAGTACCATTAAATAAAAATTGGCCACTGAAGTTGAATTTAATTAAATGAGAGAAATATGATCGGTCAAAACTAATTAAATGGACAGAAAATGATTCATATAAGACAATTATTGAATACCAATGAATCAAAACAAAATTAAGGTGACCTGATTTTGACAATTAAAGACCATAATTGACAATAATTCATTTGTATCTTTACGGAAAGAAATTGATAACAAAATAGTAACTGATACTCATATTTGGAAACCAAATCAAATATGTTAATTTGTTTTTTTAAAAAAAAATTATAACCAAGTGAAACAAATTAAACTTATATCAATTTATCATTTATTTTCTGAAAATAAATCAACTGCAGAAGACCACCGGTTGATAAAAAATAAAAGAAACTTTGGCACCGATTCACCAAAATATTTAAAATTGTCACTTTTCCACAGTATCAATTGAAAAAACAAGTTAAAGCAGTAACACACATAACACAGTATTGAACAACAATACTGGATCAACTTGATTTGTAAAACAATAAAATAATTTAAATTTAAACAAGATACGTGTACTGTAGCTACAAAGGATTTATCCAGAGAACCAAACAAGAATATGTAAATGTATATATGCACATAGATAAGTATCATATCATATATATACCAAAATTTAAAGACTGTCAAGACCACAGGGAAAATTGCAATTCACAACCTATGAAAAAAAAACTCTGGATCCATGAGTGACAACATACACATATTTACAAAACACCACTTAATCATATATAAGAAAACGGCAAAATAAAATAAATAAAAAACATAACCATAATCATATTTTATTTTGCAGAAAACTATACGGCCATGTTTATCCAAACAAAAAACAACACCAACCGAAAAAAAAAACAATATAGTTAATCCTTTCAAAATTGACAGTACACGTGAAACCGCAAAATAAAATAGTTAAACACAACCTCATGTATATTTTATTCTGCAGATTATAAACGAAACAGAAATGCAATCATATGCTCATATACACACAGTCAATCGATATAACATTAAACCAAATATGATTGAAAATATAGATATTCATAAGGATCAAGCATGTCCTGCTCTGATACCAATTGTTAGACTTAAATCACTAAATTAGGATTAAACACATATACATGTTCAACATATTATGACATATACTTTAGTGCGGAAACAAAATAGTCATAGAAACATGTATAAAATTATAGGATCGACAAGATGATCTTTAGGAATACCTGGATCCATGATGAAAAGTTCTTTTGCAGTGATCCTGAAACACAAAGAGATGGTGGCTAGATTGGTTCTTCCTCAACCGGTACCCTGATGCCTTGATTCTCTTCAGATGGGGGAGAAGAGAGTGTTTGCTTTTGTACGGTGTATTGGGGACCATAGCCTTATATAGGGTGATGGCCCATTAGGGTTCCCATTATCCCGAAATGGGCCATCCTGACATCCACCCATTTGAGCCCATATCTAACTAATTAAATAATTAATTAATCAATTCTAAATAGAAATCTAATAGCCTTTTAACTTTATTTGATCACTTAATCAATTTAGGCTCTTAATTGATAAATAGCTAATATAATTAATATAAATATATATGCCCACATAATAATTATTGGAATATAATAATTAAATAATATAAAATATTCCAACAATTATATGGCAAAATCGGAACAATTAAGTGCCCAACAAGTTGGGATGCAAGTGGCACATAAGTGGCAAGAATGGACGGTGGTTCAAGGCTCACTAGAAGAGCAACAATAGCAGGTACTGCAGCGCACAGCAGGGCGTGATTCAAAGTATTGGTCTATTCTATAATTAGTCGCTCTGATTTTTAGCTGATTTTTTATTTTATTGATAACAATTTGATTAATGAAATGAATTAAATTTATTGTTGTAAAAAAGACATTAATGTAAAAAAAAAAAAGTATTTTAATTAAATTCGGTCTTGTCAAATAAAAAACAGTAACTTATAATGGCAAAGATAAGTAATGTACAAACCTTCAGGTGTTTAGAATTTTGAATCAAACAAATCTCAAAAAACAAAGACTTTGAGGCTATGTCAAAAAAGAAAATACGGTAAAAATAAAGATTTTAAGAGGTAACAATACTTCGTGATGGTAGGGCCCAATTTTCTCCTAACCTTCAAATACCTAAAGAAGAGGACGACTAGAAAATTTTAGAGTGTAAGGTGGTTTTTGTGTATAAATTTTCAAGTTTTTTTCCCACAGTTTTGACGCTGTTTTATATCAGTTGTTCGATCTAAAATTTACGATCTGTAATCAACGATTAAGATTGGAAATTGTGTGAAAACAATATGAAAATTTATTGCAGGAGATCTGCATCCATGTCTATAAGGATTTTCTTTGTAGCAAAAATATTTTTTTGGCAACACAATTTGTTTATATGAATATATGTTTATATTTTATGAATATAATGACTTGAAATTATGAATAATTTACTTTAAATACACAAAATTGATCATAAATAAATTATATATTTTATCATATTGTACATATACTTAAAAGATAATGAAGCATAGCCATAATAATCTCTGCATATAAGTGATTATAGTGCTTTTTGTTGGTCATTGTATTATTTTTGGTTTAGATTTAGTCTTACGGTCCTACGAGCTTAGTTGAATTGACAGAGACGTTGAACATATATGCAGGGGTCGTAATTCGAATCCTGATCATACCATCGTATTCAAATTTCTAGATGAGAATGTTAAAACAAGTAATTGCATAACTACAATTCAAATAAAGGTTAAGCTAACATGAACAAGTGGTTATGTGGTGTACGATGCACAAGTTTTGGATAATATTATAACGAATACGAATTTTACAAAATCGACTGTTGAATTGAAAGATTATATCATATAGATTATTGAGACCCATCAAAATTAACGGTATTTAATAAAACTCACAAATCGTTAATTTTGACGAATCTCAATAACATGTCAAATAATTTTCAATTTTTCTAAAAATTTCTATGCATCATCTGATATAATGTTTCAATCCAACGGTCGATTTTGTAAAATTCGTATGAGTTACAATGTTATTTGTAGGCTTAATTAGTAAAATGGTCCCTTAAAGACATTTTTGGTTTCAGATTGGTCCCTTAAAGAAAAAAAGGCCCAAATAGGTCCCTTAAAGAAAAAAAAGTCCGAATAGGTCCCTTAAAGACATCTCCGTTAATCAGTTTAGTCCTATTGATTAACGGAGATGTCTTTAAGGGACCTATTCGGACTTTTTTTTCTTTAAGGGACCTATTTGGACCTTTTTTTCTTTAAGGGACCAATCTGAAATCAAAAATGTCTTTAAGGGACCATTTTACTAATTAAGCCTTATTTGTAAAATGACACTAACCAAAGTTTTTACTCGAAAAAAAAGAGCGTCTTTCTATCTCAAAACGGCGTCGACCGCCGGCGACTAAGTCTCCGGCCAGTACAATACCATGACTTCTACCGCAACCACCACTCTCTTCATCTATTCCCAATTCCAATCAAAATTCCCCAAACCACTTCTTCTTCCACCAATTCATATCTGCAACAAACCCCTATCACTTTCACTTCACTCATCCAAATTTCGTTCCACTCATTTATCACTCTGCACTTGTTCTCGCACCCCATTCACACCCTCAACAATTTTCTCACCTCAAACAACTTTTTCCAACTTCATTTCACAAAAGATAGCATTTTTTCTTATTGGGTCGTTTATTTTCATGGGTTGTTGTTTCAACCGAAGAATCGCTTTTGCAGTTTCAGTACCTTCTGTTGATTCTGCTGAAATTTTGAAAGAGAAGGAGAAGAAAACTGTAGAAGGGAAAAGCAATGAGGATGAAATGAATGAGAGAGTTTTGGAGAATGATCCAAGAAATGTTGAGGCTGTTAAAGTGGTTGTGTATGGGAAACTTAGGAGAGGGAAATGTAAGGAAGCTGAGAAATTTATGAAGAAGTTGATTGATTTGGAACCAAATGAAGTTGAGTGGAGGCTTTTGCTTGCATTGTGTTATGAAACAATGGGGTATTTGAGTAAAGCTAAAAGAGTGTATTCAGAAATCTTGGAGACTAGGCCTCTTCTTGTTAGAGCTTTGCATGTAATGTTTCTTAATCTATATATCTCTTTTTGTTTTGATTGAATTTTTTCATGTTGTTGGCGCATATGAAGCACGGACACTGACACGTTGACACCGATAATAATTTGAGAAAATGAGATAATTTGGTCTAATATAAGTATTGGTGTCGTGTCGGTGTCCGACACCGGGGCACGCCTATAAGTTAGTTACAAAAAAGGAGTGTCTGTGCTTCATTTTCTGCTGAAAGTTTGAATATTGATTGTGATTAAAAAGGTGGATGGAGGGGAATGTTTTGTTTAGGTTTAATGTAGATAATGAGGGATCAGAAACTTAGAATTGTTAGATTGACTTATATGAACTTATCTACTGACATAAGCACTTGTGGTGTTTCAGATAACTTATGAAAAAACTTATAACATGTCCATAAGTTGTTTTCAACTTATTTCCATAAGCTATCTAGAATAGTTTATGAAAACAACTTATAGGTTACATGAAAATTATTTGACTTTATTTTATCTTTTGTTACAGAAATAGGATATACATAAGTACTTATATGATAACCGCAGCCGCATATAATATAAACACTTAGTTAAGTTGTTTACCCACACATACTGTCTTGCCGGTAATCATGCTTATTAGAAGTGCTTATCTAAAAACATTGTTATGGTGCAAAAGAGATAAGTCCTCGGTTATTCTTTATGGAAATATAATAATGATTGCACGTTAACATGCTAGTTCATTTGATATCGTCCCTGATTGTAAACTTATCTACTGACATAAGCACTTGTGGTGTTTCAGATAACTTATGAAAAAACTTATAACATGTCCATAAGTTGTTTTCAACTTATTTCCATAAGCTATCTAGAATAGTTTATGAAAACAATTTATAGGTTACATGAAAATTATTTGACTTTATTTTATCTTTTGTTACAGAAATAGGATATACATAAGTACTTATATGATAACCGCAGCCGCATATAATATAAACACTTAGTTAAGTTGTTTACCCACACATACTGTCTTGCTGGTAATCATGCTTATTAGAAGTGCTTATCTAAAAACATTGTTATGGTGCAAAAGAGATAAGTCCTCGGTTATTCTTTATGGAAATATAATAATGATTGCACGTTAACATGCTAGTTCATTTGATATCGTCCCTGAGTTCGTAAATTTGTATTTCATGGTGTTCATTCCTTAATAGTATAGAAAACAGATATGAGTTCTGTATATTGTTTCAGAGTGAGGTTGTGCTTGTGTACATTAATATCGACATCCAAAAGCCTTGTAAATTGGGATGAGGCCTGTGATTGTAAATTTATATGATGTTATATTCTGATTTACACACTGTAATTTTTAAAATACCTCTAAACTAAAATCACTGATGGGATAATATATGTAAATCTTCAGTTTCATTCCCCAAACAATTGTCAACTTCGTCACGTTCCTCCTTTCTCAGTTTAACCCCAAAAGGAAAATTTTTTAGTTTCATATTTTATATCGTAAAAGGACTAAGTATTAGGCATGCGATAATCAATCAATATGCAGAATATTATACATGGGCTGTTTCACTGGATGGATATGAGTCATTGCGCCTTGTTTCCACTAAGCTTGTTTATTTCTTGTTTTAACAAGCTTCTTGTCTTATTTTTGTACTATACTGTCCATACATAGTATTGAAGTATTTTTTTGCTTTGGCCTTGTTAATTGTTATTCGTTCTTTAGGTAGGATTTGATCATACCAGTTGAAAAAAATCTTTCATTTTAATTTAGATTCAGATTTGAAGACCTACTGGATTCTTCTTTGACGGCATTTTGTGGTGACATTAAACAAATTATTTCTATTATCATACCATATATCATGAACTCAAGTTACTAAGGCACATCATTTGTTTGTTGTGCTTGAGATGTGTAATACTCTGTTGTTTACAGGGTCTGGCTACGGTGATGAACAAAAACAACGAGGGTCCTGCTGCTGTGTTTGAAATGCTGAACAAGGCTCTAGAGTTAGCTATTAATGAAAACAAAGTTACAGAGGAAAGAAATATAAGAATCTTAACTGCACAAATGCTTGTTGTACAGGTGAAGTGCTGATCCATCACCCAAGAATGTGGCTGTTTTAATTTGTCTATTAAGGGTCTGTTTGGATTGACTTATTTGAGTTTATCTATTTGCATAAGCACTGTTGAGACTAATTGAGACAACTTATGGAAACAAATTATGACATTGCCATAAGCTGTTTTCAGCTTATTTCCTTAAACGCTCCATGATAGCTTATGAAATCAGCTTATGCGAAAACAATTTGACTTTTTTTATCTTTTGTTATGAAAATATTTTATACACAAGGACTTATATAATAAACGCTTATACTGTAAAGTGTAAGTACTTAACTAAGTTGTTTAGCCAAACACAGCCTAAGTTTTGAGGGTAATTAGTTGGAAAGCATATCATTTGTGTGCTTTGCAGGGTAACTTGGAGGAGGGCCTAAAAAGATGTCAAGATTTGATCGATCAAAATCCCCGCGATTTTAGACCTTATCTTTGCCAGGTGAGTTTGTCTGCAAATCATGCATACAATTATACTCCCTAACTTCAATATTTGTTCTTATTGATGATAATGCCATAGTTTTCTGATATAGTGCTGTGAGATTACTCACGGAATGAAGATATTTCGATCAATTCATGAAATTATTGTATTGATTTATTAAAAAAAATGTTATAGGGAATAATATACAGTCTTCTGGATAAAAAGGAGGAAGCTGCACAGCAGTTTGAAACATATGAAGCTCTTGTGCCTAAAGAGTTTCCACAAAGGGGATTTCTTGATGATATCACCTTAGCAGCAAAAGGAACATCCCGAGTACAGTTTCAGAGGGAACTCGGAAATCAATTTTCTGACCAAAAAATAGGAAAATAATTAGTAATGCAATGCAGTAGCTCACTCTTGTAAAAGCAAAAGGTTAGACTACTTTAATGATATAATAGAATGTGTAACATGATTTTGTTTTTTCAGCCCTTGTAGTGCATTTCAAATTTTCAAATATGATAATTTATCTTGGCACAACCTTTTGAATCATTCTAATTTGTTCTGTTGATTGAGAAATGTTTGAAAACTAATTTTTATATTAAAGAAATACCAACAACACAGTATCTAACGCCCTTTGTTACCCAAGAACACATGGATGAGATGGTGAGAGTCTCTTCCAACTTAACAGATCTTAGGTTCGAATTCAGCCCTGAGAATACAGTAGTGGTTAAATCTTTTGAGTGAGAGCTTTGTCGCCTATTGTGATCCTACCCGGCTCTTGAGGGGAAGCTTTGCCGCCTATTGTGGCCCCTTCTCTTAATTGCTGCTATATTTAAGATAAACAATGTATTGTGAAACCAACATGGTGTAGCATAACGGATATATGTTTAGGTCCATTAAACGTGCTTTGTAATATTCATTAAAAAAAAATGCTTTGTAATATTCATTAAAAAAAAGTGCTTTGTAAACATTTTGATGTATTATGAATTATGTCCTATAAGAAAACTGGTTATGATAAAAAAAAATTAAAAAATCATATTGGTTACTCTAATCAATTTGAATTTATATACTATACATTTGGCCCAAAATAAAAGTCTAAACTATACATTAATTTATTTATCAAAACCGGGGAAAAAAGTAACCAAAGGATATATATGCCTAGAAGTAATATAATTTAGTTTTTTTTTTTCTTGTTAATTTAACCGTTCATTTCCTGTATATTATAATGAATGAAAACTACAGTTAGAAAATAAACGAGTTAAACGACTATCCAACTTTTAGAATAGTACACTAAACTTAGACATTGTAACTAATGATACATCTAAGCATAAACCATATTGGCTTAAAATGTTGTAATTCTAGTTGTAATAAATTATTTTCGTTATATACTTAACATTTTATTAATATATAAACCTCATGAATTCAATTGTTACAATCAATAAATTACCACTTCTACAATTTGGCTTGAAACTCAACACCAATGGCTCGAGTTCAATTCTCCATAGGAGCAATTTGTTTCATACTTGTCCTAGCTTATGGCACCCTAAAATGTGTCCAAGGAGCAGAATCTATACCAGGTCTTGGTATCAATTGGGGTGCTCTTGCATCACACCCTATGAGTCCTAGCATTGTTGCAAATATGTTGAGAGACAATGGAATTAAGAAGGTAAAACTTTTTGATGCAGATTCTTGGATCGTTAAGGCTTTTTCTGGTATGGACATTGAAGTCATGGTCGGAATTCCTAATGATCAACTGAGTAAATTTGCTAGCAGTAGTTCGGATGCAGAAGATTGGGTAAAAATAAATGTCACCAAACATCTTCATAATGGGGGTGTGAATATCAGGTGTGTGTGTGTGTGTGCTCGTGCGCATGCATGTATAATGTTATTTTCCTATACAATAGACACCACAGTTATATATTTTTGCATTGATGACATCATAACAATATAATAAATTTATTTATTTTATTTATAGAAAAATTAGAGAAGGAAAAAAAAATTAATAATAATGATATTTATTTTGTTTGAAAAAATATTTGAGTTTTGTTTCTTGTGTTATTGCAGATACGTATCAGTTGGAAATGAACCATTCTTGAAAAGTTATGGCTCTGCATATGTGCAGACAACATTCCCGGCTATGCAAAATATTCAAAAAGCTCTTGATAAGGCTGGGCATGGAGACATAGTAAAGGTGACTACAGCTTTGAATGCAGATGTTTATGCGTCTAATTCAAACAAACCATCAGATGGAGATTTTCGAGATGACATTCGTGATGTTATTAAACAAATACTTGAATTTCTACACGAAAGGAATTCGCCATTTCTCGTCAACATATACCCTTTCCTAAGTCTATATCAAAGTGAAGGTTTTCCAGAAGATTTTGCATTCTTTGATAACCAAAGCATGACAATTAGTGACAATAATACACAATATAGCAATGTGTTTGATGCAAATTTAGATACTCTTGTTTGGGCATTAAAAAAGGCCGGTTATGGAGACCTTAAAATTGTTGTTGGTGAAATTGGTTGGCCAACTGATGGTAACAAACATGCTAATGCTAACAATGCAAAAAGATTTTACCAAGGATTTCTTAAAAACATGGCTAGCAAAAAAGGAACTCCGATGCTCCCCGGACCAATGGATGCTTATCTATTTTCTCTTTTTGATGAGGATTTAAAGAGTATTGCACCTGGTTTTTTCGAACGTCATTGGGGAATTTTTCGCTACGATGGAAAGGCGAAGTTTCCTATAGATTTTTCTGGTAACGGAGAAGAAAAATGGCCACAAGAAGCAAAAGGTGTTAAGTACCAAGAACATAAATGGTGTGTCCTAAGCGCAGATGTTAAGAATTATTCTTTGGTGCCAGGGGCATTAGACTATGCTTGTGCTGGTGCTGACTGTACAAGTTTAGGATATGGTTGTACTTGTGATAATTTGGGATTAGCTGGTAATGCATCTTATGCTTTTAACCAATTTTTTCAAGCAAGAGATCAAAGTGTTGAGGCATGTGATTTTAATGGAATGGGTAGTATTGTAACAGAGGATCCATCAAAGGGAACATGCTTATTCCCTATAGAAATTGAGAGCAGCGGAGTTATAGTAACATCAATGCGTATGGTGACAATCCTTTTAATTGGATTGTCATTATTTTTTATAACATTGTGAATTTAATAAAATTTATGTTGATGGTATATATATCATTGGAGCATGATTGATTAATAATGTAGATATGCCATGTTTGTGTATTTGGTGGGATTTTTAACCTTGTTGTAATTTCTTTTGGTTAGTTGTCTCAATTTATAAGACTGTTTTGGCAAAAATATATGAATTAATAAAAGTACTTTTTTGCATTAAATTTGTCAATATGTACACCATTTTTTTAAAATTACTCTTCAATTATTAAGAGATAGAAACATTGATCTTTTATTTCTATTCATTTAATTAGGGGTATTTTTGTGAAAATTTAATTACTTCATCTTGAACTTTAAAAAGGGTCTTATAAAATGAAACAACAAATTTTCGCAAAAGGTCTTATACTCTTATATATTGGGATGAAGGTAGTATTAAAGATTAGGTGTAAGACCTCGTGTGCATAGTTTAGTTGGTAAGGACATTGCATATAACTAGTCACCATGCCCGTACGTTTGCACGGGTCAAAAATTGTAGATCAATTCTATTATATCTATTTTGACTAATAAACAAAATAATTCATACGCGTATAAATCAAAAATATTTATTGTCTAATTTATTTCCACCAACTTACATAAATATGAAAGTACAAACAATCCTATAAATTACGAAAAATTTCTTTATAAACGACATTTGAAGTGGTATTTGTAAGATTGCTGTTATCATCAACGATTAAAATCTTCCAACCATTTATCGATGTGACTCTTGACACAGCAACATATAACTGACCATGCGAAAATACCCATAGCAATTCTCCATGCCGCCACCAATCTATTCCACTTGCCACTAATTTTATAATGCTTGTATGGAAAAGAACCACATATGAGAATACAATTTCATATGTTCCCACGGTCATCAACAATCTCAATTCTCAAGTGTAGTCATTTTCTTCTTAAAAGCTTTCTCACCAAACTCTTCATACGGTACCATTTAAGAAAATAAAAACATAAAATTTGTGTGAGTAAATATATTTATGTAACACATTGTATCATAAAATACATTGTTATAAAACTTACCAAAAACTCTGTTGTAATGTTATAAGCAGTTAATTTTTTCTCGAAAGTGGTGTCATCAACACCAATTTCATGAGTATACAGTAGATCTGTATCTTCTGATAGACCATCTACGAAGTCAGACTCAACACGTGATTTGTCTATTTTGAATTTCATAGGAGGTTCAAATTTTGGTAGATCTATAACTGCACGAAACCTATCGCATAAAATTATACCAAATTGTAACCCAAGCCCCCGTAGGTCCAATATTTTAAAAATCTTTTAAAGCATACCAGCCATGTATTAAATATATATTGTTGTTAATTTTTTTGACTAATACTTCAAATTCCCAAACGGATCAACCAATTTTGCAAAACGGTAAATTTCATCTCGAAAATCAACAGAAAACATTTTCAGAAGCATCACTGCACCCTATAAAAATAACGCACAATAAAATTTAGAATCGAACAACATTGAGAATTATAGTAAAAAAATTCTAATAAAAAATTAAGAACTGTAGTAACTTCGGTTACGCAAAACTCAACGCAGTAGGTCCGAAATCTAACTTGTAATTCATTAACCAACTTCTTCTGACCGGATAAAGGATTGAGATTCAAAGGACCTGTTTTAATATATATATTAAAAAATAAAGCTAGCAAATTTTTTTAAAACAATATCGATTTCATAAATAAAGATGATAAATCACGACACAGAATGAAAATTGATACACACCTCTGAGTAAATTAAGTGCAAGTGTGACAAAATTGATAACATGAGCCATTGAAATGTGAAAAGATTTTTTTTTTTACGTAAATATTGTAAAAGTTGTTAGTACGAGTGATATTCATTGATAATATATATAACTGTGATGCACAAAGAATTTTTACATCAATATTTTTTTTCCCGGTTTGATTCTAATTGTGACTATAAATATGGGCTAAAATGATTTGATTACAATATACTTCAAATTGTTTCAATCATCATTAATGTCTAATTATTATTTGAAAAATAATAGCTATAGTATAAATGGAAATTGAAAATATGGTTTTGCATAAACACAATTTAGCGTATAATCAAACTTAAAAGGTGAAAACAAGTCACTGCCAAACAAACTTGACAAAGGAATCAACACATGTAGAACGTTGGATTATTTTTTTTTTTAAATTAGGTTAAGAAACTTCCTAATAAATAATTTTTTTTGCTTAAAAAAAAAAGAAATCAATAGTTTTTTTCTTCAAGATTTGTGTTTTTCTTTTGTGGCTGATAAAAATATAAATTTACATAGGTTTTTTTTTTAAAAATCGATAATGTCTAATTTCATGTAAAAAAAAAAAACTAACTTTTTTTTTGAAATCGATAATGTCTAATTTCATATACAAAAAAATAAACTATAATAATTTTTAACAGCTAAAAATTTTAATTTTAATTTTTTATTTTCATATATGCATACTAAATACATATTCCAATATCAAAAAAATAAATTTGAGTTAAATAAAATTTATTTCATGGTGGTTAACTGATATATGAAATATTTCCTATTTGAGTATATATAAATAAATTAATACGGCAAGATTTATTATCAATTGTAAAGTTTCGATATGGTTAACACCTTTTGGACATAATCTCAATCACAAATGGTTTACATATCATAGTGGTTGAAAGACTTTATTCATAGTAAATGACCCCGGGTTTGATTCCCACTGACAACACATTTCTTTTATTGTTTTTATAAATTAGATAGTGAAAAAGTTCCCTCCAAAACTGCATATGCAAATTAGGGTTAACCTAATTGCATATTATAACCATTATATACAACTAGAACTTTGACTCATGTGATGCATGAGTCTAATTAGGTGTAATATGTAAAATAAAAAATAAAATATAAAAATTCTAAGAGCATTTTCAATAAGAGTAGTATAGGGAATTCATGGACTAATTATTCTATATTTGTTTATGTGCTTATTTCATATTTTATATATCTTTAAATAATTTTGGAACCCCATCGTTTTGTTTACTTATTAAAAAAAATTGGTGATAACTAAAGGTTAAAAAATTGATGATAATTGTCGTATGAAATCTTTCCTATGAAAGTTGATGGAGCTTAACGCTTTGTGGACATAATTTAAATCACAATTGGTCTGCTAGTGCATATTGTATCAATTGATCATCGGTTAATATTAAATCTGCAATGTTAAAATCAAAATAATAAATGTGATTAGTGACATGACTATGGTTGTGTTTGGTTGTATTGCAAAAAAAATTGATTTAGCAGAATTGAGTTTGATAATAATTTTCTAAATTACACGTGATAATAACTTTCTAAATTTCATATGATAATTATTCTCTAAATTTATGATCCGGTAGAAAAAAAATCATTGATCAGGAAAGACATAAAAATATTTCGTGATGAATAATATAGTCAACAATAATTTTGATATGGTATACTTTTAAAATTGATGGTGCTTATCAATTATTGCACATAATTTTAATCACAATTGATATATTTGTCATAATGGTTGGAAATATTGCCTTGCACTGAAGTGTTGCGGGTTCGAATAATGGTCAAGACAAAATTGTATTATTTTTTAATAAAAATTGCAAGATAAAATGGAGGGAAAACAGGAAAAACAAATTAGGGTTTAGAATTTGCTTGTGTATACAAGCTTATAATATAAAAGATGTCACTTGGGTCCACTTAATTATATGCACTATAGTGTTAACTTAGCTGTATGTATTATTTATATAAGTTATTTTGATCATATTTTTTTATTAATATATAAAGACAAATATTATCATATAAGATTTGTTAAATTTGTCTCGATTAATATTTTTAGAATATCAATTTTCATAATTTTTAATAATGCATAATTAAATATAAGTCTATTTATATACTATACATTTGGCCCAAAAGAAAAGTCTAAACTATACATTAATTTATCAAAACCGGGGAAAAAAGTAACCAAAGGATATATATGCCTAGAAGTAATATAATTTAGTTTTTTTTTTCTTTGTTAATTTAACCGTTCATTTCCTGTATATTATAATGAATGAAAACTACAATTAGAAAATAAACAACGAGTTAAACGACTATCCGACTTTTAGAATAGTACACTAAACTTAGACATTGTAACTAATGATACATCTAAGCATAAACCATATTGGCTTAAAATGTTGTAATTCTAGTTGTAATAAATTATTTTCGTTATATACTTAACATTTTATTAATATATAAACCTCATGAATTCAATTGTTACAATCAATAAATTACCACTTCTACAATTTGGCTTGAAACTCAACACCAATGGCTCGAGTTCAATTCTCCATGGGAGCAATTTGTTTCATACTTGTCCTAGCTTATGGCACCCTAAAATGTGTCCAAGGAGCAGAATCTATACCAGGTCTTGGTATCAATTGGGGTGCTCTTGCATCACACCCTATGAGTCCTAGCATTGTTGCAAATATGTTGAGAGATAATGGAATTAAGAAGGTAAAACTTTTTGATGCAGATTCTTGGATCGTTAAGGCTTTTTCTGGTATGGACATTGAAGTCATGGTCGGAATTCCTAATGATCAACTGAGTAAATTTGCTAGCAGTAGTTCGGATGCAGAAGATTGGGTAAAAATAAATGTCACCAAACATCTTCATAATGGGGGTGTGAATATCAGGTGTGTGTGTGTGTGCTCGTGCGCATGCATGTATAATGTTATTTTCCTATACAATAGACACCACAGTTATATATTTTTGCATTGATGACATCATAACAATATAATAAATTTATTTATTTTATTTATAGAAAAATTAGAGAAGGAAAAAAAAATTAATAATAATGATATTTATTTTGTTTGAAAAAATATTTGAGTTTTGTTTCTTGTGTTATTGCAGATACGTATCAGTTGGAAATGAACCATTCTTGAAAAGTTATGGCTCTGCATATGTGCAGAAAACATTCCCGGCTATGCAAAATATTCAAAAAGCTCTTGATAAGGCTGGGCATGGAGACATAGTAAAGGTGACTACAGCTTTGAATGCAGATGTTTATGCGTCTAATTCAAACAAACCATCAGATGGAGATTTTCGAGATGACATTCGTGATGTTATTAAACAAATACTTGAATTTCTACACGAAAGGAATTCGCCATTTCTCGTCAACATATACCCTTTCCTAAGTCTATATCAAAGTGAAGGTTTTCCAGAAGATTTTGCATTCTTTGATAACCAAAGCATGACAATTAGTGACAATAATACACAATATAGCAATGTGTTTGATGCAAATTTAGATACTCTTGTTTGGGCATTAAAAAAGGCCGGTTATGGAGACCTTAAAATTGTTGTTGGTGAAATTGGTTGGCCAACTGATGGTAACAAACATGCTAATGCTAACAATGCAAAAAGATTTTACCAAGGATTTCTTAAAAACATGGCTAGCAAAAAAGGAACTCCGATGCTCCCCGGACCAATGGATGCTTATCTATTTTCTCTTTTTGATGAGGATTTAAAGAGTATTGCACCTGGTTTTTTCGAACGTCATTGGGGAATTTTTCGCTACGATGGAAAGGCGAAGTTTCCTATAGATTTTTCTGGTAACGGAGAAGAAAAATGGCCACAAGAAGCAAAAGGTGTTAAGTACCAAGAACATAAATGGTGTGTCCTAAGCGCAGATGTTAAGAATTATTCTTTGGTGCCAGGGGCATTAGACTATGCTTGTGCTGGTGCTGACTGTACAAGTTTAGGATATGGTTGTACTTGTGATAATTTGGGATTAGCTGGTAATGCATCTTATGCTTTTAACCAATTTTTTCAAGCAAGAGATCAAAGTGTTGAGGCATGTGATTTTAATGGAATGGGTAGTATTGTAACAGAGGATCCATCAAAGGGAACATGCTTATTCCCTATAGAAATTGAGAGCAGCGGAGTTATAGTAACATCAATGCGTATGGTGACAATCCTTTTAATTGGATTGTCATTATTTTTTATAACATTGTGAATTTAATAAAATTTATGTTGATGGTATATATATCATTGGAGCATGATTGATTAATAATGTAGATATGCCATGTTTGTGTATTTGGTGGGATTTTTAACCTTGTTGTAATTTCTTTTGGTTAGTTGTCTCAATTTATAAGACTGTTTTGGCAAAAATATATGAATTAATAAAAGTACTTTTTTGCATTAAATTTGTCAATATGTACACCATTTTTTTAAAATTACTCTTCAATTATTAAGAGATAGAAACATTGATCTTTTATTTCTATTCATTTAATTAGGGGTATTTTTGTGAAAATTTAATTACTTCATCTTGAACTTTAAAAAGGGTCTTATAAAATGAAACAACAAATTTTCGCAAAAGGTCTTATACTCTTATATATTGGGATGAAGGTAGTATTAAAGATTAGGTGTAAGACCTCGTGTGCATAGTTTAGTTGGTAAGGACATTGCATATAACTAGTCACCATGCCCGTACGTTTGCACGGGTCAAAAATTGTAGATCAATTCTATTATATCTATTTTGACTAATAAACAAAATAATTCATACGCGTATAAATCAAAAATATTTATTGTCTAATTTATTTCCACCAACTTACATAAATATGAAAGTACAAACAATCCTATAAATTACGAAAAATTTCTTTATAAACGACATTTGAAGTGGTATTTGTAAGATTGCTGTTATCATCAACGATTAAAATCTTCCAACCATTTATCGATGTGACTCTTGACACAGCAACATATAACTGACCATGCGAAAATACCCATAGCAATTCTCCATGCCGCCACCAATCTATTCCACTTGCCACTAATTTTATAATGCTTGTATGGAAAAGAACCACATATGAGAATACAATTTCATATGTTCTCACGGTCATCAACAATCTCAATTCTCAAGTGTAGTCATTTTCTTCTTAAAAGCTTTCTCACCAAACTCTTCATACGGTACCATATAAGAAAATAAAAACATAAAATTTGTGTGAGTAAATATATTTATGTAACACATTGTATCATAAAATACATTGTTATAAAACTTACCAAAAACTCTGTTGTAATGTTATAAGCAGTTAATTTTTTCTCGAAAGTGGTGTCATCAACACCAATTTCATGAGTATAGACAGTAGATCTGTATCTTCTGATAGACCATCTACGAAGTCAGACTCAACACGTGATTTGTCTATTTTGAATTTCATAGGAGGTTCAAATTTTGGTAGATCTATAACTGCACGAAACCTATCGCATAAAATTATACCAAATTGTAACCCAAGCCCCCGTAGATCCAATATTTTAAAAATCTTTTAAAGCATACCAGCCATGTGTTAAATATATATTGTTGTTAATTTTTTTGACTAATACTTCAAATTCCCAAACGGATCAACCAATTTTGCAAAACGGTAAATTTCATCTCGAAAATCAACAGAAAACATTTTCAGAAGCATCACTGCACCCTATAAAAATAACGCACAATAAAATTTAGAATCGAACAACATTGAGAATTATAGTAAAAAAATTCTAATAAAAAATTAAGAACTGTAGTAACTTCGGTTACGCAAAACTCAACGCAGTAGGTCCGAAATCTAACTTGTAATTCATTAACCAACTTCTTCTGACCGGATAAAGGATTGAGATTCAAAGGACCTGTTTTAATATATATATTAAAAAATAAAGCTAGCAAATTTTTTTAAAACAATATCGATTTCATAAATAAAGATGATAAATCACGACACAGAATGAAAATTGATACACACCTCTGAGTAAATTAAGTGCAAGTGTGACAAAATTGTTAACATGAGCCATTGAAATGTGAAAAGATTTTTTTTTTACGTAAATATTGTAAAAGTTGTTAGTACGAGTGATATTCATTGATAATATATATAACTGTGATGCACAAAGAATTTTTACATCAATATTTTTTTTCCCGGTTTGATTCTAATTGTGACTATAAATATGGGCTAAAATGATTTGATTACAATATACTTCAAATTGTTTCAATCATCATTAATGTCTAATTATTATTTGAAAAATAATAGCTATAGTATAAATGGAAATTGAAAATATGGTTTTGCATAAACACAATTTAGCGTATAATCAAACTTAAAAGGTGAAAACAAGTCACTGCCAAACAAACTTGACAAAGGAATCAACACATGTAGAACGTTAAATTCAGAGGAACAGGGTGAACTATTATATTTACAGCAGCTGCTGATGGATGTGGATGTGATGCAGGATAAGTCAGATCAGTGGAGATGGACGCCGGACAATAAGGGGATGTTTTCAGTTAAATCTGTCTATTCTCTACTGCAAAATGGTAGAACTGCGCGGGAATTGAACACAAATGTATTAACATCTTTGCAGGGGATGTGGAATAACGATATCCCATCAAAAGTTGGTGTTTTTGGTTGGCGATTACTTATTGAAAAATTACCTACAAGAGCAGCTCTTGCTTATCGAGGTATTTTAACTAATTCTCATGATTTATCTTGTGTATTTTGTTTCAAGGAATTAGAGGACTGCAAACATCTCTTTTTCAATTGTAACTTGATGCAACAAGTGTGGAAAAGTATCTACCAATGGGTAGGCTGTGCGTATCATCATTATGAGGAAGGATGGAAGCATTTTAATTTCTTTGGTGATATTGTTAAATCGAAAAAGGGATCGAAAGTGAAACATTTGATATGGCTAGCAACCACTTGGTGTACTTGGAGGGTACGGAATAACATCATTTTCAGGGGTACTATATTTGATTGTAATCAGTTGGTAGATCAAATTAAGTTCATTTCGTGGTTTTGGTTTATTGGTCGGTCGGGTAGAGATTGCTCCTATTCGTACTATGACTGGTGTGTTAATCCTTTAGAATGTATTCTTAGCATTTGAGGAATTTCATTGTATTGTAAGGATTTGAGTACTTCTTGTACTCCTTATTAATACAATTTTTTGCTTATCAAAAAAAACACATGTAGAACGTTGGATTATTTTTTTTTTTAAATTAGGTTAAGAAACTTCCTAATAAATAATTTTTTTTGCTTAAAAAAAAAAGAAATCAATAGTTTTTTTCTTCAAGATTTGTGTTTTTCTTTTGTGGCTGATAAAAATATAAATTTACATAGGTTTTTTTTTTAAAAATCGATAATGTCTAATTTCATGTAAAAAAAAAAAACTAACTTTTTTTTTGAAATCGATAATGTCTAATTTCATATACAAAAAAATAAACTATAATAATTTTTAACAGCTAAAAATTTTAATTTTAATTTTTTATTTTCATATATGCATACTAAATACATATTCCAATATCAAAAAAATAAATTTGAGTTAAATAAAATTTATTTCATGGTGGTTAACTGATATATGAAATATTTCCTATTTGAGTATATATAAATAAATTAATACGGCAAGATTTATTATCAATTGTAAAGTTTCGATATGGTTAACACCTTTTGGACGTAATCTCAATCACAAATGGTTTACATATCATAGTGGTTGAAAGACTTTATTCATAGTAAATGACCCCGGGTTTGATTCCCACTGACAACACATTTCTTTTATTGTTTTTATAAATTAGATAGTGAAAAAGTTCCCTCCAAAACTGCATATGCAAATTAGGGTTAACCTAATTGCATATTATAACCATTATATACAACTAGAATTTTGACCCATGCGATGCATGGGTCTAATTAGGTGTAATATGTAAAATAAAAAATAAAATATAAAAATTCTAAGAGCATTTTCAATAAGAGTAGTATAGGGAATTCATGGACTAATTATTCTATATTTGTTTATGTGCTTATTTCATATTTTATATATCTTTAAATAATTTTGGAACCACATCGTTTTGTTTACTTATTAAAAAAAATTGGTGATAACTAAAGGTTAAAAAATTGATGATAACTGTCGTATAAAATCTTTCCTATGAAAGTTGATGGAGCTTAACGCTTTGTGGACATAATTTAAATCACAATTGGTCTGCTAGTGCATATTGTATCAATTGATCATCGGTTAATATTAAATCTGCAATGTTAAAATATGGTTAAATTTCAACGGAGTCAATTTTCTTTAATCGTTTGTTTTGCGATGACGACTATTAATAAGTGTTAAGGACAATCTCTTATGCATGTTGGGAGATATCTTCCGTCACCAGTGTTTTTACATGGTCAGTTGTATGTTGCGATTTCAAGAGTTACCTCTAGAAATGATTAAAAATATTGATTATTGACGAAGACGGTGAAGATACGACGAATAAGACTTCCAATGTAGCCTATAAAAAAGTATTTCGTAATATACCATAATTTTTGTTTTTGTACGAATGTTTTATTGTTTTTCTAAATTTATTGTTAAACTAATTTTTAATGTTACAATTATTATATATTTTTTTATTAATATTAGGATAATTAGATTGATACACCGCACGAATCGAAGTTCTAATTAAATCGTAAATGAGTACATATATACAAATAAAACAAGTCTGTTACCATTAGCAAACTTAATTTTATTAATTAAAACAATAGATCTTATCATTAAATCAAATTTTGATGCGCAAGTTTATATAAAAGACTTGTGTCATCTAATAATAGTGTAAGATTATCTTACATTTGCACCCTAAACAGCCATGAAAGTGATATTCTTATGGATATTATTTGGGAGTATCAGTGTCCACAATCAACAGTGTCATAAACGTCCGATGAGCTGGACCTAATATTACGTCATCAGAATGACGTCACCTTCACGTCTCAGATGTTGACACGTGTCACTGGCGGAGCCTTCGTTGCATCCTCCACGAAAATGTTTGGAAGGATCATTCTCCTTTATAACATGTAAAAAGAGCAAGCATATATTAGAATTAAAAAACTAAAGTATTTTTTCATTATTATTACATATATTTATTTAATTTATTTAAATATATATATATCAAGTGGATGCACCATGAAATTTTCTACTAATACTAATAGCAATTAGCTATGAAGCTGTCATAAAAGACCAAATTAAATTCTGTGGGGATTTTTGAAGTAGTTATCTATCTTTATCTTAATTATTTGCAAAAAAATGGATATTAGCTATTTTGGAAACCCTAATGCTTCAAACCCTTATCATCACTATAATAAGAATAATAATATAGCTCCTTCTTCTTCATCTGATTTCATTAACTTTTCTGATTATCTTGTGCTTGATGATGTTGTTTTTGTTGATAACAATAATAATATTAATAATCAAGAGTATTACTCATCATGGTCACAAAGTTCAGAAACTGAACAATCATCAGATAAGGCAGCTTCTAGTTCCACCACCACCACCACCGCCGATGTTGTCATTAATCAAGGATTAATCAGTGATGAAACCTCTATCAACAACAATAACACGACCACGACGATGCAAGTGCTTTTTATTTTCTTGATCTGTATTTTTGTTTTTCATTAAACAGAAATGGTTAATTACAACTAATAATACTACTAATGTATTAATTATATTTTGTGGAATGTTTGGTTTGACAGAAAGCGCAAAACTGGAGGGATTAAAGAAAATACAGTAGAAGTGAGCCCAAGAATCACGTTTAGAACGCGATCGCAGCTTGAGATTATGGATGATGGATACAAATGGAGGAAGTATGGAAAGAAGTCAGTCAAGAATAGTCCAAACCCAAGGTAATTTATTAATTATATATACATCACTTAACCATTCGTCTTAATCTTAGTTACATGTCATGATGAGTGTAAGTCTTTTAAAGATTATGTAAATTGAAAATAAATCAATGTTTGAGCACTTACATACACTTTAGTCATCCAATAAAAAACATGTACACGAAGCATGAATTATAGCCGTCAGATGAGAAATCAAGACCTGAGATTGTCTAATGCGTGTAACTGCGTGAAGTAGAATTTAGATCCATAGGATAGTGGCTGATGGTGGGTGGGTCTGATTAATTTGTTGTATGATCAGCAGCATATAAATGTATGGCGGCTGATATAGTTGATGGAGGGGACATGAACTATATAGATCCCAATAATTTATAGCTTTAATATTATATAGTAATGTATGGATTAATTAATTAATTAATTCTTGGCTGCTTAATTATAATTAGTAAAACAAATGGTGTAGAATTAATAAACCCTACTTGTTGAGCTACTGGCTCTCATTTGTTTGTCCTTTAGAATCCAGAAAAAGTAGTAGCAAGCAAGTTGATGTTTCAATTTGATGCAGTTAAAGACAAATAATTATTCTTTCTTTGTCTACATGATCAGTACTCTATGTTTATGTGAGATCATCAGCTAACTCCCACTTGCTAGTCGTCTTCGGCCTCGTGGATTTATAATTGCCACACTTTTGCATTTATTTGTGTTTTGGTTTTGTTCTTGAGGTGGGGTGTACTTCTAGTACCTCTTTATTTTCCTGAACTTTCTCTTGTACTGTTTTCGTTTCTGTATTTATATATAATATATTTGCCATTAAAAAAAAATTGTGTTTTGGTTTTGTTCTTGAGGTGATTGGAAATTAACAACTTAAGTTATTAGGAGCGCCTATAATTAAATTTGATTAGCTTAACTTACAAGTTAAAAAAACTTAACAATAATGAATGAATGAATGGTTTACATACATGCAGGAACTACTACAAGTGTTCAGGTGAAAGATGTGGAGTGAAGAAAAGAGTGGAAAGGGATAGGGAAGACTCAAGCTACGTGCTAACAACTTATGAAGGTGTTCACAATCATGAGTCCCCGTGCACTTCATACTACACTAGTCCAGTGTCTTCTAATTTGGTCTATTCCGATCAATGGACTTCTGCAAACTCATCATCTTCTAATTAATTTGGTCTATAGGTTATATACCATATTATTATATAGTAATTAGTAAGTATATATGTAGCTATAGGCTATAGCTGGCTACTCTTAATAAAAGGTTGGGAATTAGGTTTGATCGAGTTGCCAATTAAGTTGCATCGGCTATTATAGCTCGCCGTGCTATTTTTTTTAATGGCAAAGATATATTAGAAATTACAAAGAGTATAAGAAGTACTCGAAAGCTGAAACGGCGGGGAAAGATGTGCGTGGTATCTGTCCGGTGAATTTTGCGAGCCGTGTTTAGCTAGCTTCAGCTTCTAGCTATTCCTCTTTGTATAGGTCATCTTGCTTTGTTTTTGTGGCTCTTTTGCCACTTACATTCTGTTGCAGACTTACAGTGGTTAACTTGTATATAGTTTTTCCTCTCTTTTTCTGATATATCTTGTGATCAGTTTTTAGCGTGCGTTCAATAAAATTTTGTGGATTCCAAAAAACGAAAATTGGCCGGATAAAATTAATATATGGCAAAATTGTATTTTTGGCTTCTAAGTTTCACAAACTTGCAATTTTAGCCTCATAATTTTTAAAATAGCACTTTTGACAACCCCTTTTGCAAAAGGATGATTTCACTGATTTTGATCAAGTCAGCGCACACGTGACCAGTGACTCATACCACGTCAACATGTCTTGCCACGTGGACAATGACATGATGATGTGGCATGTAAATCACTTGCCATATTTGTGTTAACTTGACCATGGGTCAAAGTCGCAAATTTATGGGATCAAAATCACAAGTTTGTAAAAATTAGGTGACAAAAAGTGCAATTTCGCATTAATATATTTAGATAAAACTTGATCAAATACCTGAATTTGTTTTGACTTATTTTTAGTTATATTTGGTTACAGTGTTAAACAGTAGGAGATATTTTCTTCCGCGCGGGCGCTAAACATCGTAGTCTGATCATTTTCAATGTCATCCAATTTGAAAATGAATGGGGCGCAGAAGATGCACTAATATAGCAAACTCTAAGAGAGAGGATGATGATAATAATAGTGACAAAATGGTTAATCAATCATATGATATGACAAAAGTGTTGACTGATCGAAATGAAATGCTATCAATTAATTGGTGTATTTGTTGGTTGGGTTAGATTGGATTGGAACAAATCATAGCCACTCGGTGATGTTGAATTGAAGCTATAACTTCAGCTTTACTTTGACCTTCTACAATCTTTTGCTATTTCAAAGACAAGAAAGTAAAATATGAAAAACTATAACGTGGAATATCGTCTACCATGAATCAATACTTCAAAATATTCAAGATTTCAATGATGTGTGTGTTTGGTCATGCAGTTAACAAAAATGGATTTTAATGAAGCCTCCAAAACCGGCATAGAGAAAATAAAAGAACGCAATCAACAACACAAGAATATAACGTGGAAACTCTAAATCGGAGAAAAAAACCACGGTCGTTGTCAAAACCGACAACCAGAGAATAAACACTATGTGAAAATTGTTACAACACATAGACTTCACTCTCAATCACCCCATGCCCCAATACACCCACACTCTCCAAAGTAAATATTTGAACTACATCTCAAATACTCTTAAACAAGAGCATAAGAGAAAAGCAAAAAGACACAAATATAAACTTAAAGTGTTTACAAGTGTTACTACTTGGTGTAATTATAAACAAAGAACTTAGGTCCATTATATAGCTTTGATTTCCTCCTTGCTTCACAATTCTAAGCGATGTGGGACTTTCAATAGCTATTTTTTAACCTCATTCTTTTTCTTCATTAGCAATGTGGGACTTACATTGCAATCAATCCCAACAATCTCCACCTTGATTGTAATGGTCTTCAATCTTCATTGTCTACACCGACAATCATTATCTTCTGCTTCCATTGTCTATACCGACAATCATTGTCTTCACCGACAATCATAATTCTCATTGTCTATACCGACAAATTAAATTATCATACTCCACCATAAAGAGTATACTCCACTTGGAACTAAACAATCCCAAGAATTTTCTTCACTTGAAACTAAACAATCCCAAGATTTTTCTTCACTTGGAACCAAGCCATCCCAAGAATTTCATCTCGAAACCTCGCTGAAAATTTATGGTGCAACTTTCATGTTGGCTTTCTCCGGAAGTTCATCAGCCATCGAGATAACCGCGTACCTTGCATCAATGCCAACCAATTCCTGCACGCTATCATCACACACCTTGCATCCATGTCAAACGATTCCCATGTGCCACTTGAACAACTTCAAACTGTTTTGAAACCATCTTCAGACCATTGTTAGGCTCCAACAATTCAAGTTTAGTTACATCACCTAGTAAACCTTGTTTCACTAGTCCAACTAAACTCATGTCACTAACAAGTACCCACCCGAAGATCCACAACTTAACCAAAACATGAGAATCAGCACTAGTAACAGATGCATAACCAATAATAGTAGAACTATCTATGCATCAAAGTTAAAGAAAATACCTCACATCGTATTAAAAGAAACTCACCCATACCTTGAACCTTACAAGCTTTCCCGTCTCCAAGATGAACAACTCCACCTTCAACTAGCTCTATGGATTCAAAAGTATTTCTTCTTCAAACACATGTGATAGGAGCTTCCAAAGTCCATATGACTCAACACTCCACCGATTCTCAACTTCCACTGGCACCTCCGCATCCTCATAATAAGTTGTTGTTTCAGACGTAACCCGAGTATTCTTAGCACCGCCTCTCTAGACTGATGTTGAGTATTATTATCACCGCCTCTCCAGGCTGACCTTGTGTAACCCAGATTGCATCACCACATCCTTGACTTGATTTTCCACAAGCCAAACATCAATTTTCTCTAGTCTAAACTTCACAGCGGAACTCCCTCCTCCTGAATCAAACCAAGAGATCTGATACCAGTTGTTGGGAAAAACCGGCATAGAGAAAATAAAAGAACGCAATCAACAACACAAGAATATAACGTGGAAACTCCAAATCGGAGAAAAAAACCACGGTCGTTGTCAAAACCAACAACCAGAGAATAAACACTATGTGAAAATTGTTACAACACATAGACTTCACTCTCAATCACCCCATGCCCCAATACACCCACACTCTCCAAAGTAAATATTTGAACTACATCTCAAATACTCTTAAACAAGAGCATAAGAGAAAAGCAAAAAGACACAAATATAAACTTAAAGTGTTTACAAGTGTTACTGCTTGGTGTAATTATAAACAAAGAACTTAGGTCCATTATATAGCTTTGATTTCCTCCTTGCTTCACAATTCTAAGCGATGTGGGACTTTCAATAGCTATTTTTTAACCTCATTCTTTTTCTTCATTAGCAATGTGAGACTTACATTGCAATCAATCCCAACAGGCCTCCAATGATTTTCTTCTGCAAGATTGATTTTAGTTAAAAATAATTTGAAATGTAAAATGGTTTTATATCTTGATACACTACTCATATGTATAGGTGATCACAATAAATTTGAATATAAAAATCATGTTTGAAGTCAAAAGTTACAAATTCTAACTTTAGAATTTATTTTAGAGGCAGACACAAATTCTACCAAAAATATTTGAAGTTTGAACACAATAATTTTATACCTCTAGCATCAACCTTGACACCTCCAAAATTGGAATCAAACACAACGACAAACAATGTCTCTTGGAAGTAAAAGTTAATAGTCGTCATTGAATCGAGATGTTGAGTTTAATTGATACTGATTCAATTAAAATAATGGAAAATAAATATGCTCGCATTGAACCACTGATAAAAATATTATTGATGCGAAGTTTCCGTTTAGCATTAATTAATTTCAGTCGGAGAATTTGTGGGGCGTAGAAGATAGATTCTCTCCTTTCCGACTAAATTTTCTTCATATGGAAGAGGCGGGACAAAGCTTGTGACCACTTGCTTAAGAAATTCAAATATTCTATCACTTATTGTTGGTATTTCTCTTCAAATTTTAAAAGATGTATGTGGTTACAAACTACATATTTCAAAAAACATAAGAAAAAAAGTATATTTATATCACTAGTCTAAATATAGACCGAATACATGAACTTTTTTCTTCTTATATTTGTTAGTACAAAAGAAGTGCATATGTACTTATGTAAATATAAGATTGATATAGAAAATTAAAAATAAAAAAGTTGGTAATTTCATATACACTCCTAATTAATTATTATATGTCAACCAAAAAAAATTTTTATATTCACTTTTTAGAGAAGGAAAACCTCATTCGCATGGACAACAATTAAGGGTCCGTTCGAATTGACTTATTTTTTAGCTTATGAGAAACAACTTATGTAAATAAATAAATATTTATGTATTATTATAAACTTTTTAAGGTAGTTTGTGAAAAAAAAGTTTATAAATATATAATTTTTGTTAGTGAAAACTTATGAATTAACATAAAAATTTATTTATTTGCATAAACTATTTTCATAACCTCAAAAATAAGACAAATTCAAATGGACCGTAAGTATTTTTTTTTTAAGACTAACTTAAGTTTATTTGTTAATAATTGAGATTCTTTATTTTTCTTTTGGAATAGATAATATATTTATTTCTCCCTATAAAGTGGGATTGAAGTCTAGCTTCCAACATTAGACTAGCAGCTAGCTAGCAAGTATGGTCAATGGTCCTTTGGAAGTGACCAAATTAATTTTGATGACTAAGAAGCCTTCTTGCAAATAGGTGAGACCGACTGCATTATGCATTTACCCACTATTTTGGATTCTTCTTTTATAAAACTTGAAATCCCAATCCGTTTCCTCAAATAACAAGGTTCCCTACACAAGCGACATTTCTTGTGTATTGGCTAAACAAGGTTCCCTACATGGATAACATATCTATCTCATCCTCTAGTCACTAAATTTCAGGGTCCTGGTGACTTTTCAACTACAGCCAGTGATAATTGATTATTAAGAGAGCTTTAGTTTCATGGTTACCATTCAAAGGTATCTACAACAAGACCAAGAACTAGCTTTAAGTTGACTGCTTAACTTGGTGTTTCCAAACACATTGTAAATGAATGTCCAAAATGGTTTTCTACGGATCCAAATTTGTTTCATTAATAAAAGTATAAAACTATGAAGTTACTTTATTTTGGCTTGTTCAAAAGAAAAATCTCATTTGTTGATTTGAAATCAAATAGTTTGAATTACATATTCATTAAATCGGTTTTAAACAATATCAACCATTAATTGAAATCAGACGGCAATTGCAAGGAATGCAATTTCTATTGTTCGCATCATTCCCTTGGTAGGGTTCTACCTACGTGTGATCTTCCATTGAGATTCTTGAAAACCATATGATATAGTAATAATTATGTTTCGTACTATTTTGTAACAACAAACTTTAGGAATTAAAAACACAAAGTACATGTGAGAGATCAAATTGTGTATTTGTCTACAACAAACTCTTGCAAGAACCGCACATCAGTAAGCAACAAATGAGTTACTTTCTTTATTCAAAACACAAAAGGCTATATCTGCGACAGTTAATTTTATGTGATTAAACTCTTGGCATTTATAAACTCAAATGTATTAGACACTGAATTCAAGAAGAACGTCCTTATTCCTTGGACTCAGCTACAACTTTCACCAGCAGTCATTTAAATTACAACAATTGTGTGGTTTGGTAAAAAGGTCAAAAAATTTCAAGGCACGCCAGATAAAGCGAAAAAATCACCTGACAAAAATTTGCATTGTAGTCTGTAGAATACAATCCCCATACTACGCACTTTTCTGGATTCATTTTCTTTGGTTAACCTACAATTTTCTCAATACCTTCAAATTTAAATACTACCTTCTCAAACTTCACAAAATTTTCATGCAAGAAACGTATTAAATTCTTTACATCAACCTCAGTGATCATGAGAAATAGCCCGGTTGAATGGACATGGACTCCTCACATTGAGCTACGACAGCTTCCTCGGCTATGATCCAACCATTATTGCTATTGGAGTTCACTTGTTTATCTTCACAACAACTCTGAATAAACGAAGACATGAGAACATAACATGCACCAAAAGATGTATTATTCTCTAATATCTACAAAAACTGAAACTTACATCGTACCAGTAAGAGAAAAAGCCTACAAAACATACTACAAGCCTACTTGTCTACAGCTGTGCAATATTCAGGTAAAACATTGACCAATTATTGGTCAAATTTCCATATACATGGCAAAAGATGTATCCTCCTCCGCATCAAAACACAATCAAGATAGAAACCAAGGAGGAATTAAAGAAATTACGGCTAACATGAAGAGATAACAAGGTTGGAAAATCAAGTATGTTGTCAGTAACCAGCACAACCAGTGTTGTTAAATAGCGGCTATAGGGCTATTGCATAGTGGGATTTGAACATATCGCTATTGTTCCGTGTTACAATAGTAGTACAAAATATTGTGAAAAAAAGGTGCTACAGCACTGTTGCATAGCGGAACAGCTATTTTCTGTGATCCGCAATTGACAACACTAAAGTATACAAACCCATAAATCCTCCTTTTCTAATCCCAGTCAACAAAGCAATTGGCCTGATATATCTACCAGGAAAACACTAATTGATACCATTGCCATCAAACAACTTTTTCATCACTAAGCCTAATATTTTCAAATTTGTGAAAGGGCAGGGACTAATTATCTAGATAAATTTACAATTTCAATAAATTATTAGAGGCAGAATACCAACCTCAGGACAAGTATATACGAGAAGGGTCATCCAATCCCAGTTTTCAACCATCTGTCTTTGGTTGTCAGCAAGTGCTTCCTGTAGAAAGTATAGTAATGGGGGCATTAGTTGCATCTCAAATTGCCTTGGTTTGCCACAGAGCCCGCAACTTCCAGGGCTTATGTCATTAGCTACAGCTAAAATTGGCTTGCCACCATGCGAATATCTGCACAAAGGAATAATAACAACAGAACGTTGCAGTTCCTCGAGTTAGGATGGAAGAAAAACACAGGATAGGGAAGGAATGTATTAGAGAAAAAGAAAGATATGATGCTATGGAAAAACATAATTGATAGCATGAATGCGAGGTTGATGTATGTATCAAAATAACCTCGGTCAGTATGCTTTCACTCAACTAAAGGGAGCCACAGAGTGAACTGGATGGAGAAACCAAATTTTCTCCAGCTTTCTTAACTCGTGTGTATTTGTACAATTATATTTACATTACTAAATGTTCATAAAGCCTAGCCCAGGTAAAATTATTGCAACTCCAAATCAGTATGATGATTAGAAAGAAATTATAGGTAAAGTTGAGGAAATTGCTTCTTTGAACAGCTCTCAACAGTTACATCAGAACCATACAATCTTTAATTGAAGGAGGTCTAGTGTTTAATCTCTGCTACTAACAACAAACAAGTTCTCTCTCTCCCCCGAACAAATTAACCATTAACATTTGACTATAAATTAAAAACAAACTCCAATTAAAACTATAAGCCAACCTTATGACCCCGGTGTGACTGCAACACCGGTCTCACATTTTTTCACTTTCTAAGAAGACAATGGACTGTTCTAAATCTTTAATCAGTACTTTCGAAACTGTTTGGATCAAAATATGTGATATCAATGTGTCAGGTGCATTTAGCTCTGTAGTAAGTGTAGGTTCACTCCAAAGCATAATTTCTTACATACCTAAAACACTGCTCAGGATACGCATCCAACCGTTTCTTGAACTTGAGGTATGTTCTATCAGCTGTCAAAGCTTTATCATATTCATATTGTTCCTTTTCCCAGGTTTCTTCTGCTTGCATATTATCCTCAGCAGAATTTCCATTCTCCTTAATAGAAAGTGATGAGTAGCTAGAACATACAGAACTAAGATCCCATGTAGATGGCTCTTCTTGTGTGTATATATAAAAGCAAGGCACCACTGAAAATAACCAATGTTAGCACAAAATCAATAATGTTACAAAGTAAAAATTAATTTACATATTCCAAATCATATTTTCTGCACCTGGAATATCATTATGATTGTTAACATCTTCAGAAGCTGTTGTTGGTTCTGGATACGGAGAAGATGTAGGGAATTTGTGTTGGCGCTTTTTCTTTTGTTTCTTGCTCTTAGATTTAGAATTAGAAGAAGCCAAAGTCCCAGCTTGATAAAGTGCATTGGCCAGTTCTTCAAAACTCATGTCATCATCACTTTCGTCTTCATCATCCCCTGAGTTGGGATTTTGAACTTCGACTTGTTTATGTTGAGAGGTTTCCACGTCAGCAAGTTTCTGAAGTCGAAGAACTCGCCAAGAGGTTGCGCATTTGGGCGAAACACAACCGAAAATGAAAAGAATGCGATGATGATGAGATAGAGGAGCATAAATCTGTGCAACGAGAGAGAGGCTATTGGCACAGGTAGCACAGCAAAGTAAATCAGTATTGATGGCATCCTTGGGAAGGGGCCAGTCCTGTTATTAATATTATTAGAATACAAAAGCAAATCAGTTACAGTTGAAGTTGCAATTACAGAACTAAGGATTCACACACACAAAAGTTGAAGAAATGAATTACAGGGAGGCCTCCGATTTTAGTAGTATAAGGATCAGATGGTTCGCGGTAGTCATCGGCCCATGGCCCCGGCATTCCTAGCAAAACTTTACCCATCATTACTGTTGTGAGGGAGAAAGCTCAATTGAGTGAAACAGTGCTTTGCTTCCTCCTTTTCCTCCAAAGTCGTAGTCAGGTCCAGCGGCCGAACTTGAATAAAAAACTTGGGTTGTCAAAACAAATTTTAATAATGCATAAATCAAAAATATATTAATCAAAAATATATTAATCATAAGCATATTTTTTGTCTCGTTCTCTACAAAAGCACTATCTCAAATAATAAGGTTAACAATTTGCCATTAAATTAAAAATAAAAAAAATAAAAAAAAGGTTAAAGATTCTGTCTTATTGAGATTATTTAGGTATTAACTAAGCAACTGAGCAAAGAGATAGTAATGAAGTACTATATTGAATTTTAATGTGAAAAACATAAAATATAAGATAAGTGAAGAGGAAGACTAACGATGAAGAACGACGCGGCAGAGCAGTAGTATTTGAGGGAAATCAATGGATGCACTGTTCGCATCTGGGTGGGTGCACACTGCACTCACTGCCTCTGTTTGTTAACTTTGTGGGAGTTTGGATGGTAGTCTCAGAGTGTTTACTTCGCAATAGCGACCACGCCGAACAACCGATCAAAAGGACTCGGTTAGATTGGTTTGATTCTACTGTTGTAAAATTTATTTCAATTTTGTTGTTGTAACCCCAAGTTAAACAAAACACAGTTCTGGGCGGCAAGGGACGGCGGCGGCAGCGGAGATGAGAGGAAGAGGGGTTTTCATATCAGTGGAGAAGGGAAGAAGCACTTTTACTTTTATTAAAAAAATTGTAATTTTTAAAAGTTTGATCTCAACCATTAGATTTATTTTTTAAACACGTGTCACACATCCGTGCAATTAATTGGCTACATGGAGGACACACTATGGAGGGTAGGGGTGATCGCGGTGCGGTTTGGTTCGGTTTTGAGTATAAAAGTCATTCTAACCGCGAGATAAAAATGCATGCGGTTCGGTTTGGTTCGGTTGATTTTTAAAAAGTCATCCAAACCAAATCAAACCAAACCAATGCGGTTTGGATCGGTTCGGTTGGTGCGGTTTAAAACATAACGATTGTACCGAACAATTTTAAGCATAAAAAAAAATAAAAAATTGAAGTTCCAAAATAACATTGTAGTACCAACAAAAATTATTTATCCAAAATAACATTATAGTAACTTACAATTTTAAATATATAAAAAAATTGAATTTTCAAAATAACATCACGGTACCGATAAAATTTGTTTATTTAAAATAACATTACAACACCAAAATAAAATTTCAGTACAAAAAATAAAAACAACTTGAAGTTCGATTAATTTGGTCGACTGACTTGGTAATTGGGCATGTATATTGGAATATAAATATATTTTCTTTTACGATATTGGAATATAAATATATAATAGTAACTTAATGCGGTTTTTGCGGTTATCCGCGGTTTTTGCGGTTTTTGCGGTTTGCGGTTCAGTAAGAAAGCCATCCAAATACATCCAAACCAAATGCGGTTTTTGCGGTTTTCGGTTTGGTTTGGTTCGATTTGCGATTTTACTTTTGGATTGGTTCGGATACGATCACCCCTAATGGAGGGAACCTGGCAACCTGCACTCGGTTAGAGTACATTTTCTTTTCAATTTTTTTTAATTGTTTCTTTATTAATTAATTTTTTTTGAAGAAGCAAAATTAGTCTACTCAAATCGGTACCAGAGATAAACACACTTACAGGTTTCAAGTTAGGGTCATGCTAAACAGTGCCCCTGGGGCACTAGTTAAGCATACTAAAAAAGGAAACAAATGATAAAGTTAATGATGAGAGAGAATAACTTTTCACATCATTAAAACATTGAATGCACAATTTACGAGATAAAACTTCTATATTTGTATCCTTAACTAATACTCCTTGTTATTTTTTTTTTTCACTTTTAATTTCTAATTTTTTAGTTGCATTTGCATTTTTTCTCTTTAATTTTTTTGGAACATTTTTTTCTCTTTAATTTAATACAAGACTCTTTACAAAATTTTAGTAAAAAAAAAAGAATTTTTACAAAAAAAATTAAATATTTTTTTACATAAGAAAAGGAATTAAATTATAAAATTAAAGTTGCTCAAAAAAAATTATACTGTAATAGCAAGTCAAACAAGCACCTCTTACATCATATTCTAGCACAGGTTTTAAAGCAAGAGGAAAACTTAAAAGAAAAAGAAAACAAAAACACGTGATAAGAAAATCTTTTTTTACCATTTACTCTCTTGTTATTGAAATAAAAGGTTTAAAAAAATGACAAAAAAAAAAAATCAAAACCATAATACAATTGTATATTCATGACAAATTTGAAGCAATTTTTCTTTTTTTAGAGAAGTCAAAGAAATATGAGGTATTCTTGCTTGGGCACAAGCCTAAATGTTTTATATTTAGGTACATACATAATTTTTTTTAAAAATTAATAGAAATGTTAATGAAGTGATGTTAAATGATGTGACTAATTTTTTTTATATTTAAACATTTTTAATCATGTGTATCCAAATATTTTTTATTTAGGTTTGTGTCTATATTAGAATTCCTCAAGAAATATGCTATAATTGAAATATAATTAGGCACAATGATGTGCTTAACTAATGAGTTTACAAGAGGTTACAAAAGATGCAACAACATCAACATTCAGAAGCTCAATTAAAATCTTAAACAAGGCAATCAATTTAACCACCACATATTCAAATCAGAATTAAAACATATCTTTCTAGTCTTCAACTACTACCACGGTAATCTTTTCACCTTGTCAAACGACATTTCCACCGAAGAATCTTTATCAACAAAAATCCTATTGTTTCTCTCTTTCCAAAGAATCCAACAGCAAGTCAACCAAACTATTTGTAAACCTAGTCGAACCTCTTTACTAAAAACATAAACATTATAAAATTGTGAAGCGTGGCCACCAACAACATGATGTTTTCTCTTTCCCCATCCCATGAATCTTTTATACCCCCAATATTCCAATTTTGCCCTTGTAGAAAAATTCGGTTCGCAGAAACCGAATTTTTTCTAGTGCAAATTCAGAGTAAATTTCGGTTTTTAGAAACCGAAATTTGTTTTCAAGGCAAAAAAAAACTTCGGTTTCTACGAACCGAAGTTTTTTCAAGAGCAAAATTGGAAACTCTGGGGAATAAAAGATTCACTGGGGGTGGGGAGAGAAAACATCTAACAACATTTGATAATGGACTATACACATCTAAACAATGAAGACTTTTATTCCAGAGAAAATGAGAAAAATTACAGCCAAAAAACAAATGGTTGGAAGTTTCAGCGACTCCACACCACCTGCACATAATATCGAATCCAAATGAGTCATTCCTCGACGAATCAAATTATCTTTTGTTGGAAGCCTATTATTGAATAACCTCCAATCAAAAAGAGACACTTTCATGGGAGTAATTTTGTTCCAAATAACGCGATTGTGGGCAGCCACTGCTAACGGAACGATGTGAGTTAACAAATGATAAGCTCCGCTGACCAAATAACCTGCGTTAGGATCAGACAACCATATGCAACTCCTCCTCCCACAAAAGAGACCTGCCGCCATCATTGAGGAAGCAAACAATTTTCGGTATGTGTTTGCGGAATCATTCAGGTGTTTTTCTTTCCACTAAGATTTATTGCATTTTTCCATTCGCTATGGGTCTTCTAAAAGGTCCTTCATTGGATGTCGAGATTGAATTATAGGTCTTCTAAATACCTTTTGAATTTTACAATGATTATTAGATATTGTCTTAAACATTATTTCCTATTTCTCAACTTCAGCGTAAGTTGCCTTAGGCACCAAGTGATTGGTGTAGCTCATTCCCTTGCAAAAGCAGCACTATCCACAATTTGTCCTTGCTTATTTCATCATATTACACTTTGTACTATGCCGTTTGATTGAATTAAAGATACTTAAAAGTGATAAAGAGTTGATAACGAGAGAGAGATGAAATTTTAGAAAGAAAATAGATGAGTTATAAGAAAACTTCTGAGATTGAAAGTATTTCTCATTTCCAGTTAGTAACTTTGTTCCAATCATGCGAATAGACCATCTAAATGTGGATTCTATACATACACTTATTTTATGTCAAATAAATTTTTCTAGGTACAATGTCATCTAGGACAACCTCTAGTAGCACCATCTATTGCCCTTAATCATATCGCATTAAGTAGGAATCCAACTAAACTCTTTGATCCTAGGGAAAACAAGGATGACTAACCACCCTAAAAATTTAAGAATCATGAACTCCTCACACCACTAGAAAAAGTTGAATTAACTACGAAAATTAGCAGCTAATGTGTTTTATTACTGAAAAAAACCATGATGCTCTACAGGTCCGGCGAAACAGTTTTTTTTTTCCCTTCTAATTACTGAAAACAAGTAGTTGTTGAGACTGCAAACTTTACTGGAATCATCACAAATGCTATAATCGAGCTTTTCTATATTCTAATCATCAATTATATTCAAAGTTAGTACATTGAGACATGATATATACAAAGGCGTAGCTAACTCAATATGCTACTTCACCATCTATCCTCCTCACGCAGTGAACAAGTCTAAGATTGTGCTCTTCTTATATGGTGTAATGGAATGGGTTACTACTCAATTCCATCTCTTTGAGTTTTTTGCACTTTTAGACTTCTGTTTTCCTGCCTGAAAGGCCTGCATCTTTTGCTTCTTCCTTGCTTCTTTCTCAGCCTGATATTGCAATTAAATAAATAAGTAATGGAATCTAGTATAATTTATCATAGAAGCTCTTTGATACTATCTACCGCTTCATTCATATCTCTGTTTGAAAGAAGAAGTTTACCTTGGACATCTTAGATTTGGCTTTCAATTTAGGAGCTTTGTCCTCAAGCTCTGCCTGGCGTTCAAGCTCCTTTTCCCTAGCATCAAGATTCTTCTCCAAATAATACTGCAAATTTTCAGATTCATACTTGTTAGAAGCTTATAAGATCATGCAGTATTCATTATATACAAAATAGGATAAGATTATTCCGTAGAATATTACCATTTGATATGTCCATTAAAATTAAATCGATCAATGAAAAAATAGCTTCAGACACAATCACAAATTTGCCATTAACATGATAAATTATACCCTCAAAATTAAGTTACATAAACACATCTAAAACACAATATAAGGCTATCTACATAAACACACATAGATCATCCATTATTCCATGAATCCCTCCAGTGAGGGCATTAGCAACAGTTTGCCCCTTTATGTTCGTAAAAAATTATTTTTGACCCTCTCCAATCAAATCTAAGTTATTTTGCCATTTAGATCCCTCACAGGTGTACTCACTAATCACTATCATTTTTTATACTCACTTTTATTCCCGTCCCTATATCCTTCCACTTGTGTGATGAAAGACTGCAACAAATTGAGCAAAGGATCCAGCAGACTGTTCACTTCATTATTATATTTTACGTTTGAAAGGAAAAAAAAAACTCGATTTAAAATTCAGATATGTTGGTGAAAATGTTAAATCTGTATCACAAAGGAACCAAAATGAAGTGAAGAAATCTGTCAGGGATAAAAAGAGTTACACAATTTTACTCAAATTTTACAGTATGATGGGAGAAATGAGACCAATTACAAACAAGGTCACCTAGAAGAGGGCAATGCAGATAATTAAGAAAAGTGAGAATTGAGTGAAGTCAGGCATCCATTGAATCTAGATAGTATTACACATCAAAATACTGCCAAGAATCCAACTAATAACATGTTTACTAAAACAGATTATATCAAGAATAAAGTTCAGTTACCCTGTTTCAACTAACTCCAAATCTTTAAAAAAAAGTATATTTACACAATCAATGGACTGCAGAAAAGATAGTGGCAGAGAGGGGGAAATCGAATGACTTACATTATAATCTCCAGCATAATCCTGTAAATCGCAATCTTTTACTTCAATCACTCTATTAACTATCTGCTTTATAAAGTACCGATCATGAGATACTGTGATAACAGTGCCCTCATACTCTGATATTGCCTCCTGATAGAAGAATTATGAATCATTATTAGGCTGATGGGTGATAGTGAGCATTAAATGCATAGAAATGTAAAAAAGTAAAAAGGAGGCAGACCTCAAGCATTTCTTTAGAAGGTATATCCAAGTGATTGGTTGGTTCATCCAAAACAAGCAGAGTTGATGGTTTTACCATGAATTTGCAGAAAGCCAATCGTGCCTAGTAAAACAAGACTATTAACTCCAAATAGTTTTGCATAATACGAATTTAGTGAGAAAGAGAGTAGAACACCGTGATGAAACTAGGGAAGCTATCATAGAAGCATGTAAACAGTTTAATTTAAAAATTATATATTTGTGAGGAGTAAAACAGAGGCGCTTATAACACAATGAGTTTGACCCTACCCAGAACCCTGCCATTGCGAGAACTTAATAGCACCATGTTTCCTTCTTTTTTTGGCAGGAATAAATCATGCCTAATGAAATTAAAAGAATTTATATATATATAGGGGAGGGATCAAATTACACCGGTGTAACATTTGAGTAATGTTACACCGCTCAATAACGCTTCAACGAATACAAATTTTACAAAATCCACCGTTGGATTGAAAGTTTATATCATATAGATCATCCATGTTCAATTTTACAAAAATCTAAAATCGTTTGATATGTCATTGAGACCGATCAAGATTAACGTTTTATGTGTTTTTATTGAATACCGTTAAGCTTGATCAATCTCAATAACATATCAAATGATTTTAGATTTTTATAGAATTGAACATGAATGATCTATATGATATAAACTTTCAATCCAACGGTGGATTTTGTAAAATTTGTATTCGTTGAACCGTTATTGAGCCGTGTAACATTACTCTAATGTTACACCGGTGTAATTTGATCCCTCCCCATATATATATATATATATATATATATATATATACTGTACTTGACGGTTGACGCTACAGTACATGAAATGCCCAAAGGATGCACGTATATGAATATCTCCCAAAATTGTCAAATCATTTGCCAAGAGAGGGATAAAAAGAATCCACTACCTCAACGTTCGAAGTTGGATTATGCATCTTAACATCATCATGGCTATTTTAATTATTGTTTCTTAAATTTCTCTAAAGACAGACATTTTAAAGATACTACTCAAGCAACAAACAACCACCTTTCAAAGGAGAGCAAAAAAGGTTTTCAAAATGTCTAGTGCATTTAACAGCAATTTCATCTAATCTGCGGGTAAAGAAGCAACTTTCGGTTAAACCTAATTACATATGAATTACAAACTTGATGTTGAAAAAACAAACCATTCAATCATAGAAATAACACAAATAAGCAAGAATTTGAATGCTCCGATTGTTCACAAATGCTAACTGAATGTCAACTGGAAAAGAAAACACAGATCTAGATATTACCTTCTCACCACCACTCAATAGAGAAACTTTACGATCAAGCATATCAGATTTAAAATTACAACGCCCAAGAAGTCCTTTAATATCGTCACTCCTCCAGTCCTCTGCAGCTTCCTCTACTGTCTGAAGCACTGTCTTTTCCAGATCAAGCGCCTCAGCCTGTTAAATAAATCAAGTCAGCACTAAAATATAAAAGTTTTGAAATGAAGAATTGGAACTGATGGCACCAGTTAGCATTTCCTCAGTTAAAGTTGCGAACCTGATTCTGCTCAAAATAGTTAGGCAATACATTGTGCTCCCCAAGGATAACTTCACCGCCAGTTGGCTTCTCTAAACCCATAATCAATTTTAGTAAAGTACTCTTGCCACATCCATTTGGACCGAGAATGGCAACCTTTTCTCCCCTTTCAAGTGTAAGATTTGCCTTGTTGAAAAGTGTCTGGCACAGAAAAACTTGATCAGATGATGTCTTTTAACATTTTAACATTTTAACACTACTTTTTATATAAAAATATCACGCTAACTCACTTTATCCTCAAATCCAAAATCCAAGTTCCTAACTGTTACAACAGATCTACCACTGCTTCCACGCACAGGGAACCTGATTTTCATTTGTTTCCGTTCAAATGGCTTCTCTATTAGTTCCTCTCCCAGAAGTTTTTCCAATTTCTGTTGTCACATACGAAGGAAATTCTATTAAGCAAATAGCATAAGAAGTGAACAATGAGTCAAAAAATAAATATAAGTGAACAACAAAACATTACAGTAATATTTACAATGTGGAAGGATGCATTGCAATATGCAACTATTTCAGTAATTAACACAACTGTACTGTTTTTAAGTTATTTAAGTGAATATTATTTAAGGTCACTTAAACTTATGGCAATCACAGTGCTAGATAAATAAATTCATGAATCTTGATCCTTGTGATTTTGGGAGAATTGGTTCTTGACCCATTTAATGAGTGCATTTGACTTGTTAACATTTAGTACAAACAATGTTATATCTATCTAAATTAAATAGTTGATCACATATACCTTCTCAGCGGAAGAAGCGCGGCCCGAACTTGCTCCGGCACCTAACCTACTTATCAATTCTCTTGTATGTTCAATTTCTTTCTGCTGCTTCTCCCATGCAGCATACTGTGTTTCAATCCAAGTTGCCTTTGAAAGTATATACTGAGAATAATTTCCCTCAAATGTCCTGGATACACCCATGTCAGTTTCCACAATTTTTGTACATAGTTGATCGAGAAAAGCTCTGTCATGGGAAATGATAACCATCGGCACATCCTGCTTGTTAAGATATTCTTCAAGCCACTCAATGGTGTCAAGATCAAGGTGATTAGTCGGTTCATCTAACAACAACAAATCTGGTTCCTGCAAATTAAAGACACGTTGTCATTCTTATCAGCAATACTTTCACCTTCAAACGCACGTAATCAACATCAAAGATATATATATGCACATCAAGTAACATTCCTTACAAAGTAACATTGGTTATATCACAATTAGAGCATATGGTTAATAATAGGTACAGCCTAAGGTTACCCTTCATTGATCTATTATTTAAATATAAATGAGACGTAAAGATTATCTTCCTAATTATTAACTATATACCTACACTAGAATCACTGTCTCTCAACAAAAATGCAATTTGCAATACCCTATACCTATCACCTGTGTAGCACAGACACTTTCAATTGAAGGTGTGTCGGTCTCCAACACTAACGCATGCATTACATTCATTTATTCGATTTTCTCAAATTAGCATCAGTGTCATTTTTCGGTGTATGTAACTTATATTATAGCCCAATAGTATACCATGTTGTGCAATATACCTGAAGTAGAATCTTGCCAAGACACATCCTCATCTGCCATCCACCACTAAAAGAAGCAACCAACCTATCCGAATCCTCGGTACCAAAACCAAGCTCGGGCATCAATTTACTAATCTTCGAATCAACAACATCCAAATTCACAGCTTGTGCTCGTCTCTGAAGCAAATCAAACTCATCCAAAAGCCTCCCCATCAATTCCAAATCATTAACAGAACCCTCAAGAGCCTTCTGCACTTTCTCCAACCTTCCAGCAACTTCCATTTCCTCTTTAAAAGCACTCATGAACTCCTCCCTCACAGTCCTACTCTGTGACACCTCAAATTCTTGACTCAAAAACGCAATTTTCATATTCGGTTTCGCTTTTATCACATTTCCCGAATCCGGTTCTTCAAGACCAGCAATAATCCTCATTTGAGTCGTTTTCCCCGCACCATTTACACCAACCAAACCAACTTTCTCTCCTTTTTTCACTTCCCAATTAACCTCTTTCAAAACCGTAACACCTTTATAAGTTTTACTTATATTTTCCAACTTCACACCAGACGAAACGCTGGAAGCTCCTGTACTCGATTGTTTATTCTTGCCGCGTCGTTCATCGGTTGAAGTATTGGAAAATAGAGATTCGATATCGTCTTCTGCTATTGGAGTATCGTCGACCGCTGTTACAGCGGATAAACGTGAAGTGTAATTAGGTTTTTTGAGGTAAAGAATCGATTGGGATAAACTAAATTAGTGTTAGTGTTGGGTTTAGGGGTGAGATGAGTGTGAGTTAGGGTGCGTGGTAGACGTCGTGAGTCTAGAATGAATGCTCCGGTGAGGTCGAGGTGGTGGAGTTTACCGGCTAATTCCATTGTGTTTGATGATCGGAATATTTTCGACGGTTAGAGATGAATGTTTAGCTAGAAGAAGAAGAGGTGTGAGGCAGAGAAAGGAGGATGATGAAGCTTCTCTACCCCACCAAAATGTTTGGCAAAATTCTGCGGCTAGTGAATTTAATGGAGTTTTTATTTTTTATTTTTTATTTTTTCTTTCTTTTTCGAATAAATTTCTTTTTTTTTTTATTTTCTTTTACTATTGATTTAATCTGGTTTGTAATCAGTTCTGACATCAAGTGATTTCAGATTCCTCCCGATCGTAATTGCGGGGATTGAATCGTGGTCTTTCCTACCAAATTAAGCGTCAACCATCATTGAACTAACTAACGATTGGTGAATAAATTTCTTTTTATTTTATAATTAGTTTGATTACAATTTTGATTCATATTCTCACTTATTTATGAAATTGATTTTCTCATTCTCATTTAAAATTAACTAGTTTTGATTTTTTTTTCAAATTTTTAAATTAAGAATTTTAACGTGAAATGTTTTAAATGACGTATTGATGATAGGAAATAATCAACAAACTCGAATTGCAGAAAAATCCCTTACCGTAAAAATTTCTATTTAAGTATGATATACCTTTTTGAGCAAAAGTATGATATACCTATTGCATGTTTGAATTTGAGTTGTTTGTCAAATGTCTTTCTATTTATTAAAAAAAAAATATTTCCATATATTTTACCATTTCATTTTTTGGATTTAGCCAATAAATATATTTTGGTTTTAATAAAATCTATATGATAATTACTTTGGGTAAGAATTGAAGTTGAATATTCTTAATCAATTCAACTATAAATTAAGCTTAACACTTGGAGCATCTCTAATGATAATTTTGCAAAAAAATCATCTTTAGTTTTATGCACAGTGATTTTTATAATATCATGTCATACTCATGCAATTGATATATATCCAAAACAACTAATATTTATAGGCAACTTCTAACGTGCATGCACCATATGGTGCACAGTGCACAAGTTAGCGATTTCATTGTATCAAATATGAATTTTACAAAATTTACTGTTGAATTGAAAGTTTATATCATATAGATCATTTATAATTTTTTTTATTTCATACAAAATTATACTCATGTAACTCATACACATTTTATATCAATGATATAAAATAATGCAACTTTTAAGCAACTCATATTTTTATACAAAATAATTTAAGTGTCATGCTAAACAGTGCCTCCGAAGCACTAGTTAAGCATACTAAAAAAAGAAAGAAAGAACAAAATTAATGATGAGAGATAATAACTTTTTACATCTTTAAGGTATTGAATTCACAATTTTCAAGATAAAATTTTCATTTTGATATCTTTAACCAATGCCCATCACTGTTTAGCATTTTCCATAATTTAAATATGCTCACTTAAGCAAGTCATAAAAGGTAGTTGAACAATTTCATTGCTACCTACCCACCCTACCATAGTTCATCCAATGAGAAGAAAAAATAAAAAATAGGCTTAAATGCAGTTTTGTCCCCCTGTTTTGATTAAATCAGAATTTTATCCCCTATTTTAAAACGCGGATTTGTACCCCCTCTGTTTTATAATTTTTTGGATTTTGCCCCCCCTAATATTCTGTTTTCGAGTCACAACTTCAAAGCTTCACACACAACTCAATTTGGATCAATAATTCACCAAACGGATATCAAAATGACCGTAATCGAGTTATCTTTTTACATAATCAAACCCCACTAAATTTGGAGTTACAAAGAGAGATTAATTACCATTTTAGTGAAGGTATGTCCCTCAAAATTCTGCAAAAATCTGCTTTCGAGTCACAACTTCAAAGTTTCGCACACAACTCAATTTGGATCAATAATTCACCAAACGGATACCGAAATGGAATTATGGTCATTTCGGTATCCGTTTGGTGAATTATTGATCCAAATGGAATTATGTGCGAAGCTTTGAAGTTGTGACTCGAAAGCAGATTTTGTGCAGAAATTTTGGGGGACATACCTTCACTAAAACGGTAATTAATCTCTCTTTGTAACTCCAAATTTAGTGGGGTTTGATTCTGTGGAAAGATAACTCGATTACGGTCATTTCGATATCCATTTGGTGAATTATTGATCCAAATTGAGTTGTGTGCGAAGCTTTGAAGTTGTGACTCAAAAACAGAATTTTAGGGGGGGCAAAATCCAAAAAATTATAAAACAGGGGGGGGTAAAAGTCCGCGTTTTAAATCGGGGGGGGGGGGTAAAATTCCGATTTAATCAAAATAGAGGGGACAAAACTGCATTTAAACCTAAAAAATAAATCATTATTCTACGAAACTCTCTTAAATATGTACTTTATAAATGCTCTTAAATAAAGTTTTGTCAAAAAATATTTTCACCAAAAATCGAACTCGATTACTCTCAAACATCATAACGAAAATTCATTAGCTATTTAAGCTCAATATTTTGGTTTACTTATTAGAGTTAATCTTATTTAACAAATAAATGTGTTTTATTTTATGGTAAAAAAAGTGATTAATAACTATCTTTAGTTACCTTCCAATGCTCTGAAAGTCTGAATTTTAATGTTCTTTTTTATTTTAAAATCAGAATATTAAGACAAAATAATAGTACAATATATTATATTATATTATCATAATATAATTTATTGTAAAAAAAATGATCATAGTAAATAGCATAATATAATTCTTGTAAAAATAATGATCATACTGAATAGCATAATATATTACATTATAGGAGTATTATCATAATATAACTCCCGTAAAAAAAATCATAATATAACACAGTAAAATATATAAATTATAAACAGTGTTACTGAAACACTTGTGAAAGTATTAAATTGAATACGCAAATTTTAAAATAAATTTTTTTATTAATATAATTAACTAATGTTTAAGAGACAGTGCTTAGCACTTATCTTATAATTATTATGATTATTAGTTAATATCAATGAGTGAGAAAAAATAAAAGTATGAACCAAAAATATTGATAATATTGAACAATCTTCTTTTTCTCTTACAAAGATAAAATTTAACAATGAAATTTGATATTTATATCATTGAGGAAATTGTAAGCTTTAAATTCGTCTTTTGAAGCATCTTTAAAGAGAGTTTGTTGCTCATTAATACTCTGTTTGAATTGGTGGAATGAGATGGAATGAAGGAGTATATAGTGGTATGGAGACAGGTTCCATTGTTTGGATTTTTTAAAATTGAGTGGAATGGAGTGGTATATGATGGTATTCATTCCACCTCATTCCATTATTTTCTCTCATTTTTCTTCCTCTCCAATTTGGAGTGAATGAGATGGAATACAACCACTTTATAAAATTGTCCAAACAATGGAATGAAGTTTATGTTTCATTCCGTCCCGCTTCATTCCATTATATTTTATTTTATTCCGCTCCGTTTCATTATGTACCATCAATCCAAAAATAGCTTAAGAGCAACGATTTTTTTTTAAAAAATGATTAAATTTTATAATTGGGTACACAAAATATTCACTTAATAAAATGAAAAAAAAATCAAGTATAAACATAGAGAAATTGAATTTCTTGATTAAGGATATAACAGATAGAGGGCCTATTTGTTATATATGTTTTTTTAAATAGATTCTGATAGTGTTACATAATTTCGTGTAAAAAAATTTACAAAGAAACTTTTTACAAAAGGTTCAATGAAAATTTGATTTGAATAATTATTTCTAAAATATTATTTTAGGTATTTGATCATTTTATTGAAAAAAAATTTGAATATCACAATTTCAAAAAATCACTTAATTTTAAAATTATTTCAAATAAATTTTCATAAAAATAAATTTTTTTCCAATCGTTTTAAAAAATCATCCAAAATCAAAGCCATAAGCCCATAACTATCTTGGTCGAGTATGTTTTGTGTGGTGCATACTTGCGCTTTATGGCCCACCCCTGTCATGCCACGAGTGTGTTTATATTGGGTGGCCTGCATCACCCTATTCAATCCACGTGTTGCTTTACAAACAAACTAGAAAAAAATCTTTTTAACTTATCTTATAAATAAATCTATTAAAAGATAGTCCTATGAAATTTCCCAAATTATCCCTCCTTGTCATTTCTTTCTTTTTGACACATCATTATAATTAAGGGTAATTTTATCTTTTCATACTAAATTATAATAAAATAATATTATTATAATCATTATACTCTATTACATATTACTTTTACATTTTATTTCTACTATTTATATGAGATCTAGGGCTGTGCAAACAATTATGATCCGACCGAAACCCGAGCAAACCAACATAAACTGAAGGAAACGGGTCGGGTTTAAATAGTCCACGGGTCAACGAGTTGAATTTATCAGTTTCACATGGATATTGCTAGGCGGGTGCGGGTGTGAATTATTCAATCCACAGATACCCAGGCCCGACCGACTGCATAACTTAATCAATGATAATAGTGTTTTACTCTGTCCAATCATAACTTTTAAGAGGCAAATCTGTTAACCTATAATACCTACATGTACTTAATGTTCATTGAAACCCACAAAAAACCCACTTCCCCTAAAGTGATAAGACCAATCACTGACCCAAAATTTATTTGCAAGACACGTTTTCTATCCTTTGGCATATTTCCAAGACACTTTCATAAATCTTAAATATTTTTATATTATTATATTAATAATTAAAAAGTACTATTATTCATGAATAATTATCAACTTGCATTTTCATGGTGTTCTTTCTTCTTCTAAAGTCATTCAAGTAGAGACTACTCTACTAGCAACAACACCACGCCACCATTGTCATCTGTTTTGACCATGAAATCCACTATAGCATGCAGTTAAGTTACAATTTTTTCATCTCTTGCATACTCCAAAGTCATTCTTCTCTCTTCTGTTAAGATTTTTGACAAATATAGTAAACAATAAATAGCGAGCAACCTTCTTCTTCTTCTTCTTCTTCTTCTGTTTCTTTCATGATTTTTCTGAAGCAGAAAAAAAAACACAAAACGATCTAGTTTACCCGAACAGATCCGTCCGATCTATCCGACACCCGACCTGTCCACCACCCGACAAAACCGTGCTTGTAATCGGTCGGTGATGGGTGGACTTTTGCCTTCAATGGGTATCATCGGTTTTGCTTTTTCTGGCCGGAATCCGACCATAACCGCCCGATGCCCAGCCCTAATGATTGAGACCTATATTTTTACTCATATTAATAAAATCGCATATTTTTTAATAATTTCTACCAGACCTATATTTATGCCCATGTATTAATCTGAAGACCTATATGCACGAAAATTGGAATTCAAAAGTGAATTTACTAAATTAATTTACGGTCAGAGTGAGTGAAAAATATTAAAACTGAAATTACGTTCATATCATGTATTTCAGAATTTAAGTCAACATGCAATTCTCAATTTCCCACCAACCAAGTTAATAAACAATCATTTGTTATAAAATTTAGGAGAACAATTTTCTCATATCCTATCACACACAAATAATCCAATGGAATTGGCTCAGTTATAGTATGCTAGCTCTACAAGTGGTGATAATATGTTCAAGGATACTGCTTACTCAGAGATCCCTTTTTTGATCTTTTGTGTCAAACAAATTTCTTTTGAGAGCTATCATACTTTATTGTCATTATGTAGGTCTCGAATAGAATTGTCTTCAATAAGGAATAATAAGTTAGTGAATAATGTGAATAATATTGAAACTGAAATTACAAGCAATGTTCATATTTTGTATTTCCTTATTAAGAAACAACATCAAACTATTCTTGCTTTTCCCTGTTTGAATTTCAGAATTTCAATCAAATGTGTGATTCTCAATTCCACAAATAAGAAACATCATTTTTCTTGTCTCCTTTCCCACAAATAACAACATTCTTATTCCATTGTAAGTGTGTGAGGAAAAAGATGAAATTGGTGCAGAGTGTGATTTTCTAACTATAAATAACCCTTCTTAGTTCTCACTCCGCATTAAACACGTAGAGAAACATGAATTTATTCCCACTACCAAACGTGACCGTCTTGTTCTGTTATTGTTAGTTACCATTACATAAGCACAAAACCATAAATTATAGAAAAGTAGGAGAAACGGGTTTGTGAAGCACAATTATAAGGAATGAATTTAACAATTGTGGAAGTTTAATATATTGGTTTTAGAAATAATTGAAATTGGATGAGTATTAAAAATTAGGTTAAGCAAATCATCATGGGAGGTGGTAAGAAAAAATGTTCTTGGAGTTTCTTGTCAATTTTCAATTTTTTTTCCATCTAAGAATAAGTATAGTGGAGGGTACGATGATTATGATTCCAGGTGCAAACCATAAGGAAGACGTTTCAAATACCACACGAGTTACTGGACATGCTAACTTTATTTGGAGGTCCAGTTCCGAATATTAAAAATAGATGTCTTATAATAAAAAAAGATGCAAAAAATTTAAAAGGAATAATTCTTATTTAAATTGTAAATAACATTAATAACATAAAAAATTGTCATCTTTGTAACTAACATACAAAATATTAATATTCTAATTAATAACAACAAAATATTTTTTAGCTACGTAAAAACAAAACCTCACTTCAAACAGTTTTTGAATTAAACTCATCAAATAAATTTCATATTGTATTTTTTTTCACTTTATGTTTTTTTTCAGAAGCATAGCCATTTCCATTTTAGTTGAGCCTTTCAAATTATTTTTTAATAAAAGACAGATTAGAAAAAAATTGAATTCTTATTTTATTTTTGTGAATCAATTTTTTTCATACTTTTTTAGAGACCTACTACCATATAAATATTTGTTGAGGCCCCGTAAAATGGAGGCTCGGCTATGTATAGTACACTTTGTACCTGCTAATAGGCCTTGCCCAAGCCTCACCTTCAGCTAGTATCATGACTCCATTATTATAAGCAAACATTGTGAGGATGAAAGACCTCATTGTGTCACGCACACAAGCACCCATGCTTACCTTCTTCTCCGGTGTCTCTGTCTTGTTTTCCCCAAAACTGCAGATTTTGTATTGGTCATAGACTTAAAGTTGTCATGGCAAAAGTAACAAGCTAGAACAAATCGAGTGTGCCATAACTGTACGAACACGTCTTTGAAGCTTTCAGCCTGATGTACTGGTGTTTCAAGCTTATTCCATTACTGTATCTTTCTTCAACATGTAATATTTTCAGTGCAACAAAGAAAAATATGCAATTGTTTTCATTGTAAGTTTGACATATAACACAATTTGATTACCACTCAACACATTTACTCAATAGTCTATTTGGAAAACAATCTCTCCCAAGCCTCCACATTTTCACCTTCTCGATATGAAGTGGTCCGGAATTCGAACCCTGATGATATGAAGTGCCCAAAGCTTATTCCAATCACCAGGGACGAATCTAGGATTGTTTTTTGGCGTGGCCAAAATTTATTAGCCACAAAAGTTTTAAAAGCTGACCCGCCAAGCCTGAATAAATGTAGGACTTGAGTCTTAAAATATTAGCCTAAATTTTTTATTGCTTTTTTGCCTGCCCCAAAAAAGGCTGAATTTAAATATGGAATTTTTGGCCCGACCTGAAAAAACCTCAAAGTTCATACGTGTCGGTCTGTCTAGGGCATGTAGCCTGTTTAGTTAAAATAATCTAGTCAGTATGGGTCATGCTGCCAAGCCGGAATAAATGTAAGGCTTGAGCCTTAAATATTAGCTTGGCCCGAAAAAGCCGAAGCCCATCTGAGTCGGCCCATTTAGGGTCGGGTAGCCCGATTTGACAACTCTACGTGATAAGCACTTTTAACAGTATAAATTCCTTTTTTGTCATAGCGTCAAATAATTTCATCATTTGTACCATAATTCACAATAGGTATTTGTAAGATTTCTTGCACATCTGACATCTCTCTCATTAAACATCGTAATAATAAGTTGAGTATTCCAACAACTTTATTCCTCATCTATAAAGTTGCTAACCTTGTGCACTACTTGATGGGAGTAATTATGAAAAGATTGCTCTCATTGTGAAGACAAGAAGTCTGCCATATTTGAATCGACGAACCATCACCAATTCTCCAACGATAGCCCTCTTTCAACACTATTCGGAAAGACCATATGTTACGTACGCCAAACATAACTAGGATTATGTCCCGAGAACGATCCTAAAAAAATCAAATTCAAAATATTTAGCCTCTAAATTAGTTAAGAAGTTACAACCCTGCTTACCCAAAATTGCTAAATTAAAGTCATGTATGCCCTGAACCCCATACCACCCATTTTTTTCCTCCTAGTAAGCCTATTCCAACTCATGACTCATCCATCGAATACTTTTTTGATTTCCACCTTTCGCACCCATCCACCCAAATGAGTTTAGCAGTTTTCTATGTATTTTTCTAAAGATGTTGAGAGAATAAAAACTCCCATACAATAAGAAGAAACAGCCTATGCAACTATCTCATGTTGTTTAAGAAATGAAAGAAGTGTCATTTTTTATGAAGTAATTGAGATTTAAATATAACCATCGAAAATCTATACGTAGAATTCTACAAATAATTTAGCAACTTTGTATAATTCAACTATGACCAATCAACTATATTTGTTGAATTTATGGCAGTCATTCATCCTTCAAAAGTGGCAATAATTTAGCTAAAGCTGAACAAATAATTATTTTTTTTCTTTATTAGTTACTAGTAAAAATTATTTTTGCATCGATTCTGGGTTCGATTCCCGGTCGGTGTTTATCGAGAAACATTTGTTGGGAGGGATCAATCCTTTAAATAGATCTCAATTATCTCCAGGGAATTAGTATATGCAGTTACGTACGAAAAATACCTATAATTTAAAAATAAAATAAAATAATTCTTACATCTCAAAGATAAGGAAAAATAAAAAAACGACGAGGCAATAACTAGCTGGCAAGTGAGGGAATATCTGTTGTGTTGGGTAGACAGCTAGTAAACCGAAAGGCAAGAGTCAGAGACGGGTACCACAACACGTAAAGAAGGTAACACATTAAATAAAACCAATAACATTACTCTCATTTTCTTTTTCTTCTTTATCGGTGAGATGATCGAAGTTCAAAAATCGTGACAACACGCCTTGCATATATAATATAATGTTATGCTAATTGAGTTAAGCTCATATGATCATTCCTCTGTCATTTTCTAATTATAATAAAATCTTTTTACTTCAAAAAATAATTATAAAATCTTTTCCAAATTTTAGTTGATTCTTACCCAATAAACAATATTATTTTCCAAATTTACTAACATATATTAACGATTTGTTTGTAAAAATATATCCATTTAAAGCAAATTCTTAATTTATTGACAAATTTATTAGTATTCTTAATTGAGTTTAATTGTTGTGCGCTGTCAGTGTAAAGATTGTTTACACATGCATCCAATAATGTGTTGTCACATCATTTAATGAACGTGACACATCATGTGTTTTTAAATACCATACATCATATGTTGTATATTATTGGACGCATGTGTAAAATAACTTTACACGCATATAAATTAAAGTATACCAATTTATTGACAAATTTATTAGTATTTATTTTAAATGTAGGAGAATGTTAACATGTGCCCTTAAGGCACATGTTAAGGAAACAAAAATAGAAACCATTAAATGTTAATTTGTGCTTTTTAACATTTGAAGCATTAAATTTCTAGCATCATTAAATGTTGAGTTTCTATATTTGGATATCTTAACATGTGCCCTTAGGGCACATGTTAACAAGACCCTTAAATGTATTCTTTTATGCATTTATTCAATGAACCTTTTGAGAATTTAATTCTCTTCCTAAAAAGAAAAAAAGAAAAGAAAAAAGAAAAGAAGATTGATAACAGACACGGTGAAACAGGTGTATATAGCCAGTGGCAGTAACCAACCCTTCTTCAAAACCCAATCAGAGATACAAACTCTTTCTCATAAACTCTCTCAAAATCTGAAATCACTATCATCAATCCATGGAACAAAATAAGGAGGTAATAACTTCCTCACTCTTCTCTATCAGTAGTAAGTAGTAGCAAACTCAAACAAATTTTTGCAGCACCATTCTTTTTTTTTTTTGCTTGAAATTGCTGTTTTCTGTGTTAGGTTGAATTCTACTCCGTAACAGAGTTTTTTTTTTTAATTCAACAGAGAAATTATAGAGAACAGAGTATTTTCTTCTTCTTATTTTTTTTTATTAATTTTCAACCTAATAAATAAAGTTTCTGTGATTTTCTTTTTGTTAATAGTATGCTAGACTCTGTAGTAGATGTCAGCGTTAATATGTTGATGATATTGTTTTCTTTTATAGCTCTTTAATTTCATTAATATATTAATTTTGTGTTAAAGCTTTTGATATGATGATTTCAATTCTCATGTTGTTGAATTCTGCAATTAATCGGTAATCTATTTGCATAAAAATTTGATTATTAAATTCCGTCACTGTGATTTAGGCTCTGTTTGGTAAGGCCATATTTTGATCTTATAGCTATAAGCTCATATGATAAAAAAAATCTGTTGGTAAAGGTTTTTCAAAAACAGCTTATAGCTTATTTTACTAGCTTATAGCTTATTTCTCAAATGTTATTACAAGTAGCTTATATCTTATCATTTTTCTTCCAACTTTACCCCTGTCATCTTAGCTGAAAAAAAATTAAATATTAATTAAACATATATTTTTATGTCATTTCATACTTATAAGCTAGTTCAACCACTAATTTTACCAAACACTACAAATTCAATCAGCTAGCTTATTCGTTATAAGCTAAAAGCTAGCTTATGGACGAGATACATCAAACATTCTATGAATCTAAAAAGTAAATTTTTTCTTATAATAAGGAATAGAGGGAGTATGCTATTAGGAAAATACTAATTTTTTAACTTGAAATTGAGTCTTCTGTTTTAAAAATTATTTTTGCCTCTGCTTGTAATGGTTCTGCTGGTTTAGGAGTCAAAACTTTTCAACAATTATTACTCATTCATTTGTTTAATTAGAATTTATTACTGTACAATGAAGAACACAAATATTGCAATTAACAACTGATTTTGCATTTCATAATGTGAAATTCTGCTATGATGATCTCATCATTCCTCTGACCTTTAATTAATTTCTATGCAGAAAAATGGCCCTTGGCTATCAGTTCCAGCATTTGGGGACTGGGATCAGAAGGGTCCAATGCCGGACTATTCGATGGATTTTTCAAAAATTCGGGAAATGAGGAAGCAAAATAAGACAAACCTTTCAAGAGCAAGTCTTGGAAATGAGGAGGAGTTGGTTGCCAATTCTACCAAAACAAATACTATAAACACCGATAACAATGAGCGTCAGCACCCGCATTACCACCAAACTGACTCTCCAGTTGTAAGTTGTCTTTTCACCTTTGCCGTTCTTTATTTTGTTAGCTACTAAAGTACTATTTTAAACCACCACTTAATGATGGTAATATAATAGTTCATGCAAAAAATTTATATTGCTCAAATGAGTAAGCATTGTTATTTACTGTATTACATTAGCTGTTGTTGATGAATGACTTCTCTGGTAGATTTTGTTATTAGAAAATAATTCAAATGGATTTAATTGACTGCATGCATATACATGATAACATGAATCTTTTACTCAATAGGTATAGTTAAACTATGGCTTGAGTTCACATGGAGAATTCCTCATACTCTTCCATAAGAAATCACTCAAATCAATCATTTCTTTTGTTCCCTCTTCAAGTTGAAGTGATTTTTTTTCTTATATTCTTTAATGGAAGGGCACTAGTTAGTATAATAATCTTGAAACTTGTATAGTCAATATATCTAAAATCAATGTTGTTTTCAATGCAAAATTTACCTTTTTTTTTGGTTCCTTAACTAGTGTCCATTCAGTCACTAGTTAGCATGACCCTTCTTTAGTTGTCTATGTGTGTGTACTAGTATGAATTAATCTAGTTTTTTTGGCGAATGACTCAAGTCCTTGAAAATGCAAATATCCTGAAGAATTGTTAATGGCAAGTATGTTCCCCGTTGGGAATAGACATTAGTCCTTGAGAATGACTAATACTATGACCGATATTTGTGGTTTTTACAATGTGATTTTTGCATTTTTTTTTTGTTTGTTTTCATAAAACCAATGAGTTTGTCACCAACTTCTTTTACGGTTTAATTGAGGAGTTTAGTCAACAAGCAAAGAACATAAAATATCTGTATAATAGTACTAGTAATATTGGAACATGGTATGAGGAGAAAGTACTGAGAAGAATAATATGGTGGAAAGTAGGTTGTAGTAGTACTAGGATTTTAAAAAACAACGCCACAAAACTATGGTCAGGGACTTTGCTGGTTAATTACTGGTATAATTGTCATATGCTTCTTTGGCCAAAGCTGGTAGTGGAAACTTATGTTTTTCTATCCAAAGAAAAAAAAAATACTACTTTTTATTATACATTATACATTTATTGATTTATACAATGCATTATTTTTAGCAAGGGCGGTGGTTAGGTTAAAGGATATAAATAAACATTATCATATGACATAATATATGATACTCTTTTGTTGCACATGCATTGGATAATTGGTGTAATCATTTCATTGGTAATGGAGGGTCCCAAAACATGATGATAGGTGGGATTATAGTATTTTACAATCTTTATTAGAATTTAGATTTAGATGTGTTACTGTTACATAAAAAAAAACTATTTATGTGCATCATATTCATTCTCTCTATTCATAAAATAAGTATTTATGGTGCATAAAATATTTTTTTAATTGAAAATTTCTCTCTCTTTCTACAGACAAGGAGGAGCTTCCTGAGCTACTTCAACTGTTGTATAAAAGCATGATATTCAAGGGTGTCTACAACCTTTCTCGTGTCTTATATAGATTGTTGATTAGGACAGTTATGCTTTTGCTATTGGTTATATATTAATTGTCCATTGTTCTTTAGAAAAACAAACAATTCTCAATCTTCAATGAGGATTCTATGTGTTTAATTTGACATATTCTATGTTTCTTTTTGACAAGTTGACATATTTTATGTTATTTCTAGTTAAAATTACTAACTTCTTTTGGGGAGGACGGTTTGAGTTAAAGAATAAAGGAATCAAAGGAAACATATAATTTATAAATGTTGCCCAAGACTAAGAAAACTTTACTACCAGCTCCAAAATATGCCATGAGGGAATTCAGGAAAGTAAATCTTATAATCTTAAAAAAAAAAAAAAAAAAAAAAAAAAAGAAGCTTATAATCTATAGTGAAACCTGTTTACTTTCCAATTAGTCTTTTCACTATTTTGTTTCTTTTTAAATCAACAAAATTACATAATGTTTTGTGAAGAACTTGGTATTAAAAGATGCAAGCACATTCTTCAAAAACAAATGATGCAAGAACCATTCTAACCTAAAGTTTAAAGTTAGGAGTTGGAACCTAAACATGCTAAACACAACTAAGAAAAGTAAAGACAGTGCAGAGAACTGCCTTGAAAATACTGCAGTATCCTGCATTAGAGCTCAATAACTTGGGGTCAAATAGTAGTATTGTCCTTCTTTACCTTTGACTCAGAGGTGGGTGCCTCCTCATTGTCACTAGTGCTTTGCATCAGACTTCTTCCTCAGTTGATCTTGCTCAGCCACCTTTTGTTCTTTCTTCATCAGTGGATTACAAATCCAAGTCTTGTCTTGTTTTCTTCCTCTTCTTTTGGGGTTATGGTGGCTCCAGATCAAATCTCACCTATAACCTTTACCCATATTCAACCCATCAACCCCGACTAACTACCAATACACAACCATCACAGTACGCCCATAACCTTCATTATTGCATCACCGACCAACAACCGTGCATGCTTCCAAGCTGTTGCTTGCCAGTTCATGCTTCATGCAGATTTCATACCTTCGCTTTGTTGGATTATTGTAATATTTTAATTTTTCTAAATGTTTAACTTGGCAAATTATTCGGGGAAAATGAAGTGTGGTAGCAGTGATACAACATCAAAATAGAAAGCCACATGCAAACTTGATCTACAAGTCATACGCTATATTACTATAAACAACTAACAAAATATATTGACAAGCAGTTTTACAAGTCATGCGCTATATTACTATAAACAACTAACAAGCCATTAAAAAAAACTAGATATATTGACAAGCAGTTTTCAATTTAGAGATTCTCACAATTTTTTATTTTTTTATTTTTCAATTCGACACATTCCTATTCAATTCAACGCTTGTACCGCTGCTTGGCATCCATCGCTAAATGAAGGAACCAATTAGCATGGCATCCCAACACTTTTTTACCGACAATTGATTGGTTTCTACCAACAAAATCACAGCAGTCAAATCAGCCAAGTGGTACTGTTAGGGATTAAGATAGTGAAAAGCATAAATGAAATTTTACATAAATGTAGTACCAAACTGTCCAGCATAAGCATACCTGAATATTCACCTAGACCCATCACAATGCTAATTAAATATCCAGCAAATCATATTAGTCTTCACAAAAAAAAAAAAGGCCCCAATTATTCTGTTAAAGACGTATAATCCCGCAAGATGCATCATTTCCAAAACTAACAGAAAAACAGAACCCCTCGACAGCAAATGGTTTAACTAACCATCACACTATGTATTTCACCTAATCGCTAATAAGAAACAAGTAATTGTAGTGTGATCCAACAACCCTGGAGAAAACTTTACAAGGAGACCTTTGATTCTTCACAGACACCCTCTAGTATCTCATGCAGGCATTGTGGTCCATTTTAAGAAGTCTGACTACGAGTTTATATTTTCTTGATAATCTGAACAACGTCTTCGTCCTCAAGTTCATGTTCCTAGAGCATAACAAGGCATTCGATTTATTATTATTACAAGTATCTTCACAAATGAGGGAGAAGAACAAAAGAAAGAAGAAATTAAGAAAGAAAATGTTGCAAAAAATAAAGAAAACTGTGTAGAGAATCAAAATCAACCTTGCCGACTCTTTGAGGCTTGTGTTTTGCACTTGAACCCCAGACCAGAGCACTGCATCATTTAAAAAACGTAAGCATTGGATGAAGGCGAGGCAAAAAATTGTCAGGCGTGGTAGGAGGATATATTAATTCTAATAACTCTCTTCTTCATAATACAATATGCAGCTTTTTCCCAAACTAAGTTAAGTCATCAAAGTAAAGATCCATTCTAAGTATATAAAGTTCAGACGAGCAAAGGACACAGCAAATAGATAATAACCTAAACAATAGCAGCATATTAATAAAAGGTTTCCTGACTGACAACAATTCAGATCTAATTGTTCGGAAAAACAAAGTTAATCTTCACATGCATTGCTGAGGTTCATGCAAACATAGAGAAATTGCTCAACATCATAAAGCAATAAATCTTAAGATATCCTTTGGGAGAAGGTACTCACTACTTAAACTGTTTAAGCATGTCCTTGTGAATGCGATCACAGAAGTCTTCAACTGTCTTCTTCTTGGATGACAATATTACAGGGTCTTCATAATCAGGATTCATACCTTTAGGTTTAGTATAAATACGAGTTAAACTGAGATACTCCCAAACCATATCCAGAAGTCCATCAAGGTTCCACTCCAGGTGTGCACTGAATAACAGACAGAAAATTACTCGAACTTCTATATTCTAGTAGTAGATGCAATACAAAAGGAGAATTCTTAATGCCAAACAAAGACAAATAAGAAAGAATACAATAATATAAAAAGCAATTAGTTTCTGAGAATGGGCATGGAGGATTGAATAACCAGAATAAAGGTAGACAGTTAGAGGAACCAAATGGAAGGCAATAAAATACTCCCTCTATCCTTATTTATAAGCAAAACTCCACTTTTTAGATTCATTCAATAACGGATGTATCTGGTCTATAACATAGGTCAGATACATTAGTTATTCAATGAATAAGGTTGACTTTTGCTTATAATTAAGGATGGAGGGAGTATTGGATAGTGAAATCCCTCAAAACTACTGATAAACAATAAAAAATAGCATCTTAAGTGCCTTCACATAAGAATGAATAAAACTCTTATGAAGATTTCTTATTTTTCCAAAGGGGGAAAAGGATTGAGGTAACAATAAGATGGCGACGAGAAGAATTACCTGACAGGGCAGTAATGAGGAAGCTTATCCAAGATCTCCAGTTCCTCAAGTGTGATCTGATCAATCTTATTCACAACATAGATGCAGGGTGTATATATTCTACTGCCTTCAATGACATCTATAAGGTCATCAGCAGTGGCATCGTACCTTAGAGTAATATCTGCATTATGAATTCTGTACTCGCTACATATAGCCTTCACAGTATCAAGATCAAGATGTGTGTTTGTAGCAGTTGAAGTGAAATTGATGCCACCCTTTTCTTTCCTCCTGAAAGTCAGGTTTGGTGGCTCTTTGTTTAACCTGAAGTAGGAAATAAGAGAAATAAATAATCATCAGGGGAAATAAAAAGCAAGAAAGACAGCAACAGACATTAGAGCCCATAATTATATAACCAAATTTCTTTCCCAGAAGATCCGGCCCACCTGCTACATATGTTGGGGGTTACATGTAGTCGCACTTATCTCGTTGCTTATACAGGTGTGGGAAAGGTTGTCAAAGTCAAGATTCTATGTAAAGTCGTTTTGCCTAGGTGAACTCTGATCATAAACTCGTAAAAGTCCGCGTTTATCTCATATTAGAAAAAATGTCTTAAAAACTTGTATAATATTATTATTATTATTATTTATTTTTGGGTTAAACAAACGCAGGACAGAACCAAACCTGTAGAATGTGCATGATGGAAACAGAGCACATCAAAATACAAACATGTTCTGTTTTTAAGTTATGAAACAGAGGCATAGTGATAAAACGAAACGGAGATGGTTGTTTTCATACGCATCACCGGCATCGGAGGTTTCCTTTGTGCCCTCGGAAACAGCTTTCTTTCATTGTGGCGCATGATTTAAGCTCAGAGACAGGGACGATGGTAACCCCTGCTTTCATTTGAAAAAACAGAATCGGCAGTAACCTCTATTTTTGCGAAAAAAAAAAGAAACGACAGTACCCTCTGTTTTTCACACAAAAACTTAAACGAGAGAAAGGGAAGAGTAGTCTCTTAGGCCAGGTTATGCTTTTTTTTATTTTATTTTTTTATAATTTCAGCAAGTATGTAAACTAGTGATTCCATCCGAGTTGAGTGAGTGCACGAGTCTCCTACAGTTGGCCACATAATTGGTACCATATCATAAACATCATAAATAAACAGTATAACATGTTACCTTATACCAAATCCTTCTAACTCCTTTTCTATAAGACGCTTATGAGTTATTGGCTTTATTGCATCAAGAACAATTAAAATGCAATTGCATGTCCTTGCGGTACTAATAACCTGTGTTTGCAGACAGGTATACAAAACAAAAGATATTAGTGTTTGCCTGTGTAAATGAGGGATGAAAGATGCATTCCAAACACAGATGTTAATTGCTGCAAATGAAATATTCTGTAGGTAGAAACTCAAAAGATACGCCATTACCAAGTAAGGATCATTAAATAGGTAAATATTGATCACATTAACAGAAACTTGGCAGACCAAAAATAAAGTAATAAATTATTGTGACTTAAAAACCATATTTCCTCAAAAATATATGCTATGGATATTAGTTCAACGTTCAGAAAAATGTAAATAGAAACAGATTAGAAAGAACAAGCTTTGGCTGATGAATATTATATCATCATAAATACCAAATGTAATTGATAACAAGAGCATATTATTGTTACCTGCCTTCCTCTGCCCTTTCCATCCTTAGCACCCTCAATAATTCCAGGGAGATCCAGCAACTGACAAACAAAATTAAACATTTACAACAGAAAATTGCATGAAACGAAAATATGTATCACAAAGATAAATTCTCTTATGATTAAGTTGCAATTACATAAACTATTTATTAAGTACTAAAAATTAAGGGTTGAAAACTTCATTTTTTTTAAATAAACAATAATAGTGGGATCATCTTGTCTATCATGTTGCATAAAAAAAAATTTGTCTATCATGTAATAGATTTTGAGAATAAAGTTAATTTTAACCCTTAAATGTCTAAATTATATAAAAGAAAAACTGCCAAAGAAACACCTCTACTTCGTTGTAGAAACTTCAAATAGGCAATCTTCCGATGCTTAAATTGACAATAGAAACAAATCTAGATTGGGAAACATAAGAACCTTAAATATACATTCTAAGTTGTAAAATTTTCAATTGAAAAGGTGGGCTAAGGGATAGCTGATACAGCAATGAACAATCAAGACAATGTTTATATCTTTTTTATTTTTAGTCATTGAGGGATAATTGATACAACAACCATCACAATGTTGCAACCTATCTATCAATGCCTGGAAATGCTCCTTGAAAACTAAGTGCACGTGCATCTGATAGTCAGAAGTCATTGTTTAGAGAGGCACCATTCATATATCATCTACAATTCTCTCAACTATCATCAGAAAGAGGGTCAGCTAAATTTAGTTTTAGGCATTCCGAATTTTTCAACCCACACAAGAATATGTAATATATTGCCCTTAGTTTTGGTCCAAAAAGAAAAGCAAAAAAACTATTTCCCTTAGTAAGGTGACAAATTCATCAATATATACCTGAATTTTAGCTCCACGATATGTGATCACACCTGGGATGCAAGTTAAGGTAGTGAACTCATAGGAAGCAACCTAAAAACCAAAATAAGTAAACTTGTTAGACAAACTATTTAACACAAGCTAAAACTAAGATAGATTACAAAATTGTTATGATCCCATCACCCAAACCCAATACAAAGATAAAGTTACCCTGTAGGCACAAGATGACTGACTACTAAATAAACACAGTGAATAATCTTTTTCCATTTTCCAAAAGGAAAAAATAGTTGATTTGAGATGGAAGAGGTAGAAACAACAGAAGTAAATACAGCAAGTAAAGTAAAAATGAGAAGTTTAATAAAAAAGAAACAGCTGCTCATATAATGCATCAGATTAGAGTACGTTAGGGATAATGTGAACAATATAAGATAATATAAAATAAACGCATATCTCATGCATTGTTTGATTAGTAAAACACATTAGAAACATGATATATAATAAAATAATATAATATTAACAATTACAATATTTATAATTATAATATAAGATACATTTTTTAAAAGATATTAAGATACTATTAATATGTATTAATCCACTTATAATTTAATAACTGTTACTATATATAAAAAACATCTAATATCTTAATAGTAAGGTTGACTCTCTCCCTCCCAAAACAAAGGTTGATGTGGAACAATTTAAGTCATCCTTTAGGATTGGTTTCCATGTATCCTTACATATCAAAATTTATTTCCTTATTTAATTGAGAATAGCAGTCTAGTATTTGTTTCAATAGGGATAACCAAGTGAATGGGCTCAGGTGGTTACAAAACTCCAGTTAATGATAACTTATTCGGGATAACCCGAATTTGAATCCTGGCTGGAACAATCCTTGGCTAGGCTTTACTTACCAACTGGCCGAACAACGTATTACCAGGGCCAATTCCCCTAGGAAGGAGGGTTAAGACAAAAAAGAAAAAAAGAAAGCATTGGTGCTGTCTTTTTGCAAAAATACTTGACATTCATTTACATCATCAATACAAGTCTATTGTAGAGTATCCGTTTTCCTATTTTCTATACAATAAGCACTGAGAGTGCGTTTATTTAAGATTTTCCCCCTTAAAAAATCACTTCATTTGAATTTTTTCTCTCTCAATTATAGAAGTTAAACATAGTGTTGAAAGAGAGAAACAAGAGAGACATGGAGAAACCGTGTTTGAACTACACAGTGGAGTCAATTTTTTATATGGCAATAAATACAAAAATAAATATAGAAGACACTATCCCTATTTACATATTATGATATGCCTGTACAATAAATACAAAGTCCATATGTTGTTGAAAGGTTAGACTTCCTTGGGCTCCATTGTATAATATTGACTCCAAAACACGGCACAGAAATTAAAGATTGGCCCATAGTATAAATGACGAAGACAATGCATGAATATTCCAATACATCCTATACCTCTGAAAATGTCCCAGTCAATTTATTCAGCAGAGTAGACTTGCCAACTGAAGGGAAGCCCACGAGACCAACTCTTGCATCCCCACTTTTGGTAACATCAAAACCTTCGCCAGCACCTCCACCTCCCTTAGTTGTAGGTGTAAGGAGTTCCCTCCGCAGTTTTGCAAGTTTAGCCTGGCACCAAGAACGGAAAAGAGGTAAAAAAAAACGAGAGAGAGGAGCTAGAAAACCTAAAACGATAGGGGTAGTAATAGTAAGGAATAAAATTCTAATTCTAAAAATAGAACACTCATTATTCCTTCAATATTGCATATTGAATAAACAATAGTACTATAATAGCAAGGATGCTTGTGGACTATAGAAACCAGAAGGAAGGGAGGAAGAAAAAAAGATAAAGAATATAAGAAACCAATAGCAGGAGCAGAATGTGCTACGCAGCCCATGCCTAAAGCTACAAAAACAACTTCTGCAAAGAAATGTTGGCAAATTTATAGGATCCTGAACAATTGCACTTCAAAATGCAATCCCTAAAACAACTATTTGATCTAATATATACAAAGACACTACTATAACAGCACTTGAAATAAACATTTTATACAAGCTTAACATAAAAATATGCCCCATTGTCTTCAAAATCAAACCTCAACTAAAGCCAAACAGAAACCACCAACAAAAAAAATAGAACAGCACACTGCTTCTTCCCCGTATACCATATAATATTTAATAATCAAACAAAATGTACTAATATGATTACCTTGAGTAACCCCAAATGATGAGCAGTTGCCTTGTTCTTTTGAGTCTTTGCCATCTGTAAAATACAAATAACCATGATCATCCTCAAAATAATAATAACTAAACGACAGAATAAACTTTGCAGCTATTGCATATAAAACAATCAGTACATATCTAATGCAGTTCTTTTAGTTGACAATTGACATACACCAACTTCACTTATTTTGAGTAGTGTAAAATTCATCATATTTAGTGGCTTGCAAAGCACAGACACTCATTTGATGAGGTGTGTCACCGTGTTAGACATGCACCGACACTGACACATATGATTACATTGAACTATGTCATTTTCTCAAATTATTATCGGTGTCGATGTGTAAGGGTTTGTGTCTGTGTACATGCTTGTAAACATTCATATAAGCAATCAAACAAAGGATAAAAAAATTTACATTCATATGTACACAAATAAAATATAAATTGAAGGATATAAACTCAGAACTTAAATTAGGTCCGTCAGATACACTTCAAAAGGGGGGGGGGGGGGGGGGGGGGAAGTTGATGATTCAAAATCAAACGGTAGAAAATTCAGAATTTGTTAAAAGAAAACTAATAAACTCCAGCAATATACAAAAAATTCTATCAATTTATAAAATTCTATTCAAAATGCGAAATCAGCACTTCAAAAGGGGGGGGGGGGGGGGGGGGGGGGGGGGAGTTGATGATTCAAAATCAAACGGTAGAAAATTCAGAATTTGTTAAAAGAAAACTAATAAACTCCAGCAATATACAAAAAATTCTATCAATTTATAAAATTCTATTCAAAATGCGAAATCAGCACTGCTATAAAAAAGGTGAAGTTTCATTCGAATAAATCGTATAAGCCTACAACTATTTCCCTATGTTCCATTCATAATCGAATCAAACGAAGCGGAAATTAATCTTGTGGTAAAGCATAAGTACCTCATCTTCGATGTCTTTGATTTTCTGCATTACCGTCGACATTGTTGAAGAAGGATAAGCTCGAAAGCAACAGGAAATAGATTCGGTTTACTTCCGGCGAGAAGTGAAGTGAGATTGAACTTTGAAACCTATGCGGTGGTGAAATGTATAGACTTAGAGCGTTGCGTTGCACCGGAGAAGAAGAAGGTGCTAGAACAAATATGCAGAAATGGTTATGGTGAAGCTTAGGGTAGAGAACGAATTTGCGATTTGTATTGGGCTGGCCCAAAATAATCTAAAGTTATTTGGGTTGGGCTAAAATAAAAAATATGGAAAGAAATATGTTAGAGATTTACTTTTTGCCACCCCATCCATTTTCTCGGGTGCCCTACACAGGGACGGATCTAGAAATCAATGAGACGGGGGGCCGAATGGGCCGTTTTTTTTTAATAACAAACAATACATATAAAATAAAATCACTATAGTTTTTTTTACAAACATTGTAGCACCTAAAACAAAATAAAATTTTGTGATAAAATAAAGGAAAATGCTAACATGTTAAAAGTTGGATATGGTAATTTTGACTAAAAAATCGTGTAATCAATTTCTTAAAATTACAAAAAAAAAAATTGCTCTTATCAATACAAAATTTCTATATTTAAATTCATTATTATTAGTAAAACTCTAAAATAGAATAGACAAACATATAGTATTAGATTAGATATTGTATAAAAAGAAGTAGCTAGGAAATAGGATGTGTCATTAGCAACCCATAAACATTAAATGATCATCTATTTAAACCACTAGTACACAAAAAAACAACAACTAAAACACTCACTCTCTCCATTCACTTATAGGATAGGATATACATACACATATGCCCAACTTAACAACTTATAGATTATAATATACATATATATAACATAGTATACATATTTAGGGAGGGGTTTGGAGCCCCTGCTCGCCCCCCCTCCAGTCCGTCCCTGCCCTACAAATTTACCAAAATATCTCCGTCCGCTATTTAGGTAGCAAACACATAAAAAAACTTAAACTTTATAACGTCTTTAAATAAATAATATTGAACATAGAAGAATTGTTTTGTTTTTGTCTTAAGTATAGAAAAAATATTTAACTTATACGTACAGCACATTAGTGCAATACACAAAAAAAAAAAAAGAAGCATGTACACTAGCACAACCTACAGAGTATGTGCGCTATTGATGGAGCATGCTACAATCCAACGTTGCACAAACTGCAGCAGAAATGGCAGCAGGCATCACCGCTGATCGATCATTTTAATGATCTAAGGGGGGTGTATTCAATTAGGATTTCAATGGATTTTAAAAGACTTTTTTATGATGACAAAATCTTGTGGTATTCAATTAAGATTTTAAAAGACTTTAAAAAAGTCTAGTGGTATTCAATTAGGATTTTAAAAGATTTTAAAAAAGTCTAGTGGTATTCAATCAAGACTTTTTACAACTTACAAAAAGTCTTGTGGTATTCAAAAGTATTCTAATTTCGATGGATTGTTTAAAAAATAGGATTTTAATGGATTTTGATGGACTTTTTAGTGAATTTTGAGCTACAAAAAGTCTTTCCTCATATCATGAGATTTTGATGGATTCTCATTTTTTTTTTATTTCTTTCACCTTTCCTCATGTTTCTATTTCATGTTTCATGATTATCTCATGTTTTTTATAATCGTTTATATTTTCTCCCTACCTTTCTATCACGTTTCCTCTTCATGGTTGTCCTGCTACCATAGAGTGTCACGATTCATTATAGGATATAGACATTGAAAATATATACAACAACATGTTTCAACAACAGCAACAAAACCTTGTTCGTCATTTTTTTTTTAAATTGTTTTTTTGTTTATTCATTGATTTTTTTTTTTTTTTGTAGAATTTTATTCATTGATTTTTTTATTATATTAATGATTGTTGATTTTTTTAAGGAAGGATTAATTTTCATTGATTGATTCATTATTGTTTTAGAAAAAATTTATATCGAATTTATTGACTCATTTAAATCTTAAAAGTCTATAAAGTACTTCAAAATCTCAAAAGTCTGTGTCATAAAGTCTCACAAATTCTTGTGTTAAGAATCTTGATTGAAAAAGTCATTCAAAAAAGTCTTCTAAAATCTCATAAAATCAATACAATCTCACAAAGTCTTTTAAAATCTTCAAAAAAAAAATTTGCTAAAATTGTCTTGTGAAATCTTAATCCAATACACCCCCCTAATATTAATAATACAAGATTATCGTGCCTAAAAAAATACTACTATCATTTTGATGTTACTATTGTGGAGTTCAAAACACCGGATAAAATGCATTTTTTAACTAAGTGTATAAGAATTTACTAAGTCGCAATTAAAGGGTTTTAACCCAACTTTATAACGTCTTTAAATAAAGGCTTAATTAGTCTTTTGGTCCCTTAAAGATATTTTAGGTTTCACATTGGTCCCTTAAAGAAAAAAAGGTCCGGATTGGTCCCTTAAAGTAAAAAAGGCCCGGATTGGTCCCTTAAAGACATATATTTTTGCCATATTGGTCATTTCCGTTAAATTTTAACTCCAAATATAACAAAAAATTCCAATGGTTAAAATTTTAAAAATTAATAAGGTTTTTAGTGGACCACTTACACTTAATGACATCCACAATTCAATCTACTAAAACTAACGTTTTTTTTGTAAAAAATTGACGGAAATGACCAATTGAGAAACAAATGTGTCTTTAAGGGACCAATCCTGACCTTTTTTTCTTTAAGGGACCATTGTGAAACCTAAAATATCTTTAAGGGACCAAAAGACTAATTAAGCCTTAAATAAATAATATTGAACATAGAAGAATTGTTCACACTAGTGCAATACACAAAAAAAAAAGAAAAGAAGCATGTACACTAGCACAACCTACAGAGTATGTGCGCTATTGATGGAGCATGCTACAATCCAACGTTGCACAAACTGCAGTAGAAATGGCAGCAGGCATCACCGCTGATCGATAATTTTAATGATCTAATATTAATAATACAAGATTATCGTGACTAAAAAAATACTACTTTCATTTTGATGTTACTATTGTGGAGTTCAAAACACCGGATAAAATGCATTTTTTAACTAAGTGTATAAGAATTTACTAAGTCGCAATTAAAGGGTTTTAACCCAACTTACACCGTAAATTGAGTTCATATTCACTCGATTTCATTATGCTTCATTTAGTAATTCCTTTTAACAAATGTTTGCTAAGTGGCATTTAGAGATTCCAATGGTCCAAATTTATCCTTTAAAACCAGTTCTTTTTATTTAAAATATAAAAAACATGTCCTTGTGACTCATGTTTCTATTCATCGTCATCTCACCACTCGCGTCATCATTGAATCACAGTTGTATTACTTGGATATATTCAATATCTTCCCCTTTTTAGTTTTAGCCTTTTATGCTATGTTTGGTTCGGGGTTTTTGGAGGGGAGGTGAGGGAATATTTTAAATGTTTTGTGTTTGGTTCAAATTTTATGAGGGGAGAGGAGGGGAGGGGAGGTGAGCAAAATCTCTCAAATGACCAATTTTTGCTTCCCCCCAAATTGGGGGGATTTGGAGGGAAGGGGAGGGGAGGTGAGGAAAGATGAGTTATTATAATTTTAATTACATTGACATAATTATCCTCATATTTATTTGAAAATACCAAAACTATCCTTTTAAAATTTATATTAAATCATACTGAGTTATTTGCTTGTTGCCATTTTTTTGACGTTGCCAACATGTGTTTATTTTTTACGTGTACTATTTTTTTTTTTTTTTTTTAATGTACTTTGATACTTGTTTTTATTTTTTACCTATCGTACAACATTTTTAAGAATGAATACTTTTTTTTATATATAATAAAATGAACACTTTTTAATTCGTTGCACTATATATATATATATATATATATATATATATATATATATATATATATATATATATAAACTATCAACAAGTTTTTTTAGGAAAATTAACTATCAATAGATTGTTTTATACATATTTTCATATTCTACACATTATTTTAGAAGTACTCTAATATTTTTGAACATAAAAAATTTTGTTAGAATTTTGCATTTGATTATTTATGGAGTTTTTGATTATTTAGTTTTCATATTTGATTGTTTATGTAGTGAATAGTGAATAATTTTAAAATGTTGAGATTTTGTAAAGATTATAAGAATAAAAAAGTAAATTAATTTTAGAATCTCTCTCCTCCCCCCATGAACCAAACATATATTTAATCAAAATACCTCCCCTCTCCTATTCTGAACCAAACATATATGTAATTAAAATTTCTCCCCTCCTCTTCCCTCCCCTCCCCTCTCCTCCATTAATATCCCCCCTCTCCTCCCCTCCATTGAACCAAACAGACACTTAGGGTTCAACATCCGGAGATTGAAATTAGCTTCTCAAAGGTTTAAGCAATGAATGAAATTAAAATGATAAGTTATGGCTATTTAATTTTATTGTTTTTATGGTATCTATCTATTATTTATATGTTTAGGAGTTTCTCTCTCATGGTCTTATTCCTATGTGGCACCATTTCATTGATCCATGTCTTATGTGGCATTCTAATATTTCTCCAATTCCTATGTGGCTAACTATGAAGGCCTTTGCAATTTCTCTAATACATGATGATATCATTTTACTTAGAATCTTTGGCTAATTTGGAAATTCAATTATTTCTCAATTATTGTTTATAAATCGAATATAATGTTCTTCAATTAAATCAGGATATATTCAAATCATTTGATTCATTATATTACATATTAATTCATTAATATATTATTAGTGTCAATCCGTATTATTATTATTTTTTTTTTTGTAGCAAAATTTTTGTGTGAATAGTAATTATGCTCTTTATTGACATTAATTAAGTTTTTTTATTTTGAGAAAATCCTCATTGACTTATAAAAAGAAAATTCTAATCATGATTAATATCATTTAACAGCAAAAACGTTTTAGTGCCTGGGATCAATATATAGGTATAGTTTTCACCATTATTTATCACATATTGTTTTTCTTCCATTTTTTTTAAAAGGTATAGCACACTTTTTTTTTCTGTTCACTTACTTATTTTCACGTTTATATTGTTCTACTCTAACCATTTTTGTACACTTTTTTTTTTCCAGCTAACATTTAAAGGTACTCTCTTTCTCTATTCGTCTATTTTGTGTGAGTAGTATATTTCATTTTCATCTGCTTCATTGTTGGCTTATTTTTGTACTACTGTTTTTATACATCTCTATGACCAATAAAATACTATGAGCACTTATTTATGAATTTATTGAGCACTTATTTATGAATTTATTTTCTACGCAGATTAGACTATTTACAATGCATATGTCCTTAATATAGATAATTTTGTTTTGTTGATTGTAATTTTTTTTGTTGATTATAATTGTTTTCATTGTATATTGCAGATTCATGATCCTTGCAAATATTTGTGATCTTTGCATGTTAGAGACAAAAATTACAACACAATATTCACGTGTACAGCCGCATCGTAACCGCACCACAACCGCATCAGAAGCCGCATCAGACATTTTCGACGATGTTGGTTCAAATTTTCTCACAAAAAAATAAAATTTATGACCTTTAAATCATAATTTGTGTCAAATCTAATGAAAAATCTTACTTTTAACCATCTCTCAACCGTGTATTTTAAGCACATTCAAATTAGTGTTTATGGAATAAACTAAGACTATGCAATGATGAATAAATAATATAGTTACATAGTAGTTTCATTTTATATAGCTTGTGAAATGTCAAAATGATTTCACGCCGCAATAGCCGCATTGCGCGTTGTAGCGACCGTAATGACCGCATTCGCAACAACCGCAACCACATCCATGACCGCAACCACAATTTAAAACCTTGACATAGACTAAAAAGATGGTTTAACTTTTTCATGATGACTAAATTGGATCCTTTATTGAAGGAATTGTGTCTTTTTTTTTTTATATCAGAAGAAATTATGTCTTTACTCTAATAACTTTTTAACAATTATATTTATTCAATTCAATATAATGACTTATTTATGCATTGACCATATTTAAACTTTCTATGAATAAGATCATCCTATTAAAATTCAAATTTCATATAATATTAGTGCAATAAAAATATGGAATATGCTTAACTGTATTATAGTAATTATTGTAATACATTAGATGTTAATACATGTCAAAATGCATTTGAATATTCATATGTTGTATATCAATCAAATAAATCACTTGATACCAGAATTAACCCCGAATCAAATTAAACTGGCTGTGAAAACAGAAAAAGAAAGAAATAATTTAGTGCTTTTTTCTGCAATTTATAGAATTCTTTCTTTTGATGTTCAAAAAAATATGTGTAGATCCACATTATTTGTAGTGTTTACTATTATATAGTACAAAGTTTCCACATCTGTTGCTTGACAAAAAAACCATGAACATGTTTATGAATAAAGAAGGCCAGAAACACTATTTTTTTTAACACTTTCAATTACTCAGTTCGCTCTTTAAGTGAGTGACACTCATGTGAGTCTCACCACTATATATAGAATATATTAAGAAAATGTTATTAACACTCTTCTCAATTTTATTTTCTAAACAAGAGAATCATTTAAAAATATGGTCACGGGGAGGTTGATCTTCATCTGAAAAATAATATAGAATTTATTTATTCAATTTGTTATGTTCATGAGATCCTTGCATTGTAGTAAAGACCCGTGGAGATGGCTACAAGAGAGAAAATAACACGTTGATCGGAAATAGAGAGTGGATGAGTTTCACTCTTCGTCAGACCATTCCGCCCTTCCCCTTTAAAATCTCTAAAATCTGTATCATTTTTCATATTTAGATAAATTACATTGAATATATCAAATAAATTTTGTTAATTAATAAATCACAAAATATTATTATTAATATTTTAATATTTTTCAATGAAAATTAACCCGTGCAATTGCACGGGTCAGTTATACTAGTTATTTATATATTTAGGAGTTTCTCTCTCATGTTCTTATTCTTATGTGGCACCATTTCCTTGATCCATATCTTATGTGGCATTCTAATATTTCTCCAATTCCTATGTGGCTAACTATGAAGGCCTTTGCAATTTCTCTAATACATGATGATATCATTTTACTTAGAATCTTTGGCTAATTTGGAAATTCAATCATTTTTCAATTATTGTTTATAAATCGAATTTAATGCACCTATTAAAAATAATTTTAAAAGGAAATAATTGACTATTTTTGTACCAATTTCGTCAAAAAAAAATTATTTTTGTACCAAAGCAATTGTTTTTAAATTTTTTTTTATGAAAGGAAGATTGCCAACTGCATATAATAATTAGGTATAATTGTCGGCTGGATATAATAATTTTTATGATCTTCAAATTCAATTAAAAAAATATTAAATCTTTATGGTCTCCAAATTATTCTCTCACAAAATTTTTTCTAAATGGTCGTGTATCAAAATACTAAGGTCACACACACACATATATATATATATATATATATATATATATATATATATATATATATATATATATATATATGGGAGTCCCTAATATGCACCTCTCTTTTTTAGGTGCACCGGTGCACCCCTGTCTTTTACCTGCTATAGCAGGTTGCATTAGTTTTTAGATAGTGGGGCCCACATGAGAGAAAAAACTAATTTTTTAAATTGAAATAGGTTGATTACATTTATGTCATTGGATTGATTCTCAATCTCTTTTCAGCTTTCCTTCATTCATCTTCTTTTCCAAGTGTTAAAACTCATATTTCTCTTCTACTCTCAAAACGTTGCCGACAAACTCATCGTTGCTGCATCGGCCGCCGGTAAAACCATCCTCCGCCTTGACCCTAACTCTTACGGAAGCCATTTCGCTTCTCTCTCCCTCGAAGATCTCACCTCTTACCTCAAATGTTTCTAATTACACCGAAGAAAAAAAAATTGGATTTGGGAATTTAAAAATGAAAATAGTTTTTTTTTTTTTAACTGCGAAAATAGTCTTCTTCTTGTTGAATATGACACCATTGTTCTCATTTTCTTTCTCTCTCTTTACTCACTCTTCTCACGGGTCTCTCACTCTTTCTCTCAAGAACACCAACCGGTGTTCTTCGATTCCGGTGGCCAACTCCATGTTATCTTCATCTCTCTCTGATAATTGTAACCCAACTGCAAACCGTAAATCCCTAAATTATGTTTTCCCCAAATTTTAATTTTTTGTTGTAATTTCAAGTTATTGTGTGTTGTTGTAGTGAAGAAATTGGAGTATAAATTTAGATTTGTTGCTGCTGGTAGTACTAGAAATCATGTATTTTGGACTTTTATGTTTGTTTGTGAGAGAACAAAAGTAAAACAAGTGAGATGAAAATATCTTAGTAAGAATCGGAAGAGGGTGAAGGAGAAGAGAATGCCTTTTGAGACTTTTCTACAAATGAATGAAGGAAAGAGTTTGGAAATCAATCCAAGGACAAAAACGTAATCAATCAATTTTCATTTAAAAAAAATTATTTTTCTCTCTTGTGGGCCCCACTGTCCAAAAATGGGTGCAACCTGCTATAGCAAGTCAAATGAAAAGGTTCACCGATGGACCCTAAAGAAAGGGTGCATATTAGGGGGACCCTATATATATATATATATATATATATATATTGTATTACGGTAAAAAAAAAAATTATATATTTTCATAATTTTATAATTATATAGAGTCACATAATATAATTAATATTTTATTATTATTTAAAAAAATTGGAATATGTGTGTTATATTCATGTGCATTAATTTATTTAATTTATTTATAATATAATGGAATATGTCTTATTTACTAATTTACTAATTACTAATTTACTAATATATTTTTAAAATTAAAAATGAAATCAATATATTTGACTTTTAATGAATTTAATTTCATATTAAAGACAAAATTACTCATTTGTCCATTTTTTTAACTATATATATAACATTTGTCTGAACTCTAAAACTCACAATTTTTCAATCTTCATTATCTCTTATTCTTCTTTCTCGATAATCACTATTTTTTCTGTATATTGTCACCTTTTTAAATTTCTTTATTTTTTCTTCTTTGTTCGATATTTCTTATATTTTTAATATATTGTTTGTTTTACCTTTTAGATTATTTTCTTTTGGTCATCTTTTTATTTATTAATCCTATTTATTTTTTGTGACAGGGAAATAATTGAGAGGCAAGACGAAATGCATCACATTCTCACAAAATGGATTGAATTGAGAGCTCAGAGTCTGTTTTAACAACTGTAGTTTTGTTTTTTTAGAAAATCTTGCTTATAGCACTTTATCAATATCAATGATGTCTTGGATACAAGTTGGAATATCAATGATGTATTTACTTGATGAATCTATCAACAAATTAATCAAATGATGTATTTTTCCAATAGTATTAAGTTCATCATTATTGTATATTTTTCTATTGCAATTTTTATTTTATACTTCTTTTTTTAAAAAAAATGAGATCTTTATTTTTGTGAATCTATTATTTATATGTTTAAGAGTTTTTTCTCAGGGAAACAAATCTACGTGTCACTTTCTTATGAACTTTAATTTTTATTAATCCAATGTGGCATCCTCTCATTCATCATTCTCTTAGGTGGCGTCCTCTCATTTCTTTTACCGGTCAAAATCTCACGTGACAATCTCTCAATTCATTTTGCTGATATGTCATTCTTCTATGTTTTTTCCTTTAGTCATTAGTGCTCAATTATAAATATAGAAATTGTTCAATCAGGTTTTATGAACAAATGTCTATATATTAATATTTTGATATAATTGAAATTTTATATATGGAAACTTTTGATTATTGACCAACTCATTTTTGGAATATATATTGATTAAATTAAATCAATGCTGAAATGTATGGAAATTTCAAAAATTAAGGACCAAAAATCTACTATAGTTTCTATATATACGGGTCAATATGTAAGTGTGAGGGTCATTTAGTGTCTCAACGCCCCTTCTCTATTTTCTCTTCTCACCTTCACTACTCTCTTTTTTTTTTTTTGACAGAATCACTACTTTTTTTTTCTATCTATTGCTATTGTTGGTTTTTTTTTAAATAAAAAATCTATTGCTATTGTTGGTTATTTCTTATTTATTTGTTCAATATAATTTTTGAAATAAACAAATAAAAATTATATAAATTTGGACATTTTTTTAAATTTGCACATTAACAAATGAGATATGCTTAAAAAAATTATATAAATTTTTTTTGTGTCAAGCAAATGACAAACAATTCTACTGTTCATTACTTTTAAATAAATAATATTAAAATTAAAATCGGCCCATTTTGCTTCTCAAATGTGAAATTTTTTCACACGGGGACATGAGATAAAATATTCCTGAAGAAAACAAATGTCTAAAGGAGAGAGATGACGATTAAGAACAAGTATATTAACCGTTAGATTAGTTTTTGCATAATGACTTTTTTTTTATGAAAATAAAAGAATAAATATATGAACATGTGAGTTTGGAACGAGGAGTGGAATATCACTCTCCATTATGTCATTTCTCCTTAAAATATCCAAAATTTGGATCTTTTATCATATTTAAATAAACTATTACATTAAATATAAAATTAATTTTACAAATAATTAAAAAAATCACAATATTAAAATTTTAATAATCCATATTTTTCATGTGTGAAAAAAAATGATCTATATTTTTCATAGAACATTAACCCGGGCGATAGCACGGGTAAGTTATACTAGTAGTTGTTTAAATCCATTTGTATTGTATTCAATTGCCGTGATGGATTTCTTCTATGATGTTTTGCAAAGACTCCTTAGAGAAAGCTAAGAACGCCGCCGGTAACCTGAAACTTAGAGCATCTTCGGTAAGAGTATCTAAGAGAGTTTCATAGATTAATGATACGGTACTTTAAATTTTTTTTATCATTAGAGTTCCATGACAGGGCACAAAGGATATCAAAATTGGTGATACCGGGACCTTAAATAAGGTACCGTATCATCAGTTTAATGTTATTATTCTTTTTATTTTTGGTATATAAATCCAATTTAATATCTTTCATATATGTCAAAACATTACCGTTTGTCATTAATGTACTCAAAAAGTGGTATAAAATAGATGACTTGCATAAATATTACATGGTATTGTATGAACCACTCGTTAGTAATGTATGATACCCAAAATGGTATCACCATTAAAGATGCTCTTGGTATTTTTTTAATAAAAATATTGATTTTTGAAGTTTTAATTACGGCCATTGAAATGTTTCATTGTCACATAATAAAATAGATGACTTGCATAAATATTAGTACATGACATTGTAGGGACCACTTGTTAGTAATATATGATACCCAAAATGATATCACAATTGAAGATGTTCTTAGATATGTGTTTAAAAGATCCGGACTAGGTTATCTTTTGGGTACAAAGTACATGATAGTGATTAAACCCCACTGCAGACAAACTTAGTTTAGGTTATTTTTGAGCTTATGCAATTTTTATGTATTATTATAAGTTTGTCAAGGTAGTTTATGATAAAATAGCTTATAAAAATACAATTTTCACTAGTGTGAAATTATAAAATAGCATAAAACCTAATTTATATAGCATAAGCTGGTTGCATAAGCTCAAAAATAAGCTAATACAAACGGGCCTTAATCAAGGAAAAATCACTATAGTATACGCCCATAATTAAGTTTTAGAACTTTTCAAACTAACAACTTTGTTCAAGTATATCTTATCTTATTTCATATAAAAAATAGGTAAAAAATCAAATTAATTACTTAAATATAAAAATAATTTTAATCAGATACAAGTATTATTTTTTATAGCATGGTTAACTTCAGAACATAATAAGCAAACAATAAAATGAATCAATATGCTTCCCCAGAAAACAATTGAAACATTTTGCAATGTACAGAACGAAAATCTTGTATCAGACCAACACTTTTTTGTTTGAAATTATTGTGAGGTATGCCAGCAATGAAGTCTCAAAATTATAAAATCAAACAGTGCACGAAGATAAAATATATTAAGGAAAATACCTGACAACATAAAATACAAGTTTTTCAGAAGTCTAAATACCAAGAAAATGTAAATGATTAAAACTTAAGATCCAACTTTGACAATAAATAAAAAACAAGGGCAAAAACAATTCTCTAACACTCTTGTTTCGTCTAGAAGAGTAACTCGTGAGGCTTCACACCAGCCTTCAAGGAAAACCTAGCACCTAGGTAAGTCTTCAAGTCCGGAACACTCTCGATGGCTTTTAACAAACCAGCATCGACAGTCTTCTGATCATCCTTCTTTTCCTGGGGGAGAACCTTTTTATCCTAAAAAGACAACAACATTGTAAAGATCAGCAAAAACAGGAAACTCATATACACATAAAAGATCAATGATAAATAACTACAAAAACATGATCAATCGACGAACAAACCTCCTTATCTGCCTCAAAGAACTCGCCCTCTCCCTTCTTTGTCTTCTTTTGGGATTCCTTTGAAAAGTACTTGTCATCAAACTTATCGACATTAACTGAAGAAACGTCTACTTTGGTTGATGTTCCGATAACATAAGCCTGATTCACACGCCTCAAAGGGACTCCGTTAATCTTGAATGGACCTGAAGCAGTGAGAATGAGCAAACGAAGACTGGTCAGAGATGAGCAGGGACTAGGATAAGTAGCAATACAAATGCACAACACCTTCGTACAATGCATCAAAAGCTAAAGTATAATTAAAAAACAACCTAGATACTAGGTTTAGCATGCAATTAGACATAAACAATTAAAAGCAATGAGCAAGAGATATTTATTGATTAAGTGCACTGGTGAAAAAGCAACAGCAGAACAATAAGGCGCAACCAAGCAAACAACTTAACTCAACAATCCCATCCCATCTGTGGAGCATAATTATGTTTAGCTAACTGAAATAAGTTTTGCACAACCTATGGGCATATATCAAGTAACTGTATCCAAACACTAAAAAAAAGTAGTACATGTCAAAATATAAACCATACTAATTCAAGCAATAATATCTAAATCAGTATTCTACTTAATCTTACTCTTTCTCTATAAGAAATGCAATAATATCTGAGTCAACATTTCCAAACCAATTATTCATCAAAAGTGGGGAAAGAAAAAAAAAAAAAAACCACAAACACAGCTAATAAATTCAACAAACAACCTTGAGAACAAATGAAGTATCTACACCAAATTATCAAGACACAAACTCAATAAACTCAGGCAATAACACAACTGGAAGCCATCAAAACAATGTTGATTTCTTAGAAACAATAATTACCGGTTACGAGAAGAAGTCCAGAAGGAAGTTGCTTGAGAAACACAACTCTCTTCCCCTTGAATCTTCCGGCAAGAATAATCAACACTGTGCCGGGAGTAATGCTAGCCCTGAAAACAACAATAAAATCATTCATTCAAGTAATTTCATAAACCAACACTAAGAATTCAGATTATAAACTATAACAACATTTATCAGATCCAAAATAAATTAAAAGTAAACTAAAACCAATTTATCAATAGAAATGAACTAAAATAACAAACCTGAGCTTAGTAGGTTTTGGTTTGTGCTTGTTACGGAGGGGCTTCTTGACATCATCAGCGGGGTAGAATTTGGGAGGCTTCTCAGCGGGAGTTTCAGGTTTAGCGACGGGATCATGGCGAGGAAAAGCGCCGCCGTGTTTGGCCTTGATAGCCCAAAGACCTCTCTTGTGGTACATGGTAGACCTAGAGTATTTTCCGATACCCCTGATCAATTCAGGGTTACGGCTAACTCTAGCTGTTCTTTGTTTTGGTGCCATTGCCGCTGTGTTAGCTTCCAAACGCTAATTTACTCACAGTGTAGCCTTCTTTTCAATCCATTTATATATCTCTGTGTCTTTCGGTTTTTTCCTCTCTTACTTTGTTTGGGTCTCTAAACAGACCAGTTTCTAGCCCAGCCCAATTCTACCTCATTTTCATCTTTTTTATTTATTTTTATTTTTATTAATAGCTTTTTTTGGTTAAATTTTCTTAATTAATATTGTACTGTATGTATATATTTGGTCAAAAAATAAATTACTGTATATAAATATATTGGCAATTCTAAATTAGCCCAACCAAATTCTCTATTTTTTCCTATTAACATTAACATTTCTTCACCACACTACCTTTAATCATTTGCAACACCCGTGTAGTGTCATAAGAGAGTTAACAATTTTTAATAAAAGATTTAATCGAGAGGGTTTGTATTGTAAATTTCTGCTTATAAATTGCATTTTGTATGATAGCCTTTACAATTTTTTTTTCTTGTAAAAGATACAAGTTGAGGGATACAATATTTTGTTGTGAAATTATGAATGCAGATATGAAGTGTCGTACCACATTAAATTTGTGAGCTGTCTCCTCTCTTTTTTTCCTTTCCTGTGTGGGTTTGCTTAAGCTTGTTTGGAAATTTTTCCTTGTTGCTTTACTAGTAACTGACATAAGAAGTGAGGTTTTGATCAAAGAATGACGAGAAATGGCGTAGCTGGTTTGTCGTCGACACCCCGAGTTTTGTTCAAATCCAGTAGACTAAATTCCAAACCCGTGGACAAACTTTACAAACTAAAAAGATTGCATGACGTAGAACCGTGTGATACTTATTACACGTTATTTCCACCGATTATAAAAAAAAAAAAAAAAAAAAACACGTTATTTCCACCGACATCCCTTTCATACCAGCACAAATCTGATACTGACATTCAAGCATGTCTGCAGGGATGTAAGTGGATGTAATGTGTATCAAGCATTGCTCTGTAGAGCCAATGTGTCCTACACAACGAACATCAATCACAAGATGAAACAAATATAAAAGTCACTTGCATAAGTTCAAACTGGACACATACACACCATCAATTTGATAGTTATTATTACAATTTACAACTATTACAACCAGCAATGAGTTGAGCCTCACCACCTATGTGCAACTTATGGATTGACAAGGATATAAAACGCAATAACGGGAATACAACACAGTACATACAAACATTACAGTTGTAAATATGTACTACTACTTGAGCAGCTCCTGTTTATTCATATATACACCAATGGAGCAATACCTGATCAAACTAGAAAGAATTTAGGAGACCAAGGAGGAGAAATTAATCTAAGAATGAGGTGTTTGGGGATCTTGAATTCTTGATCCTGCAAGACATGCATATGTTGGGAGAAACAAACAGGTGACCTGAAATAAAGCAGAAAGAATTTAACCACAAGGACAACATAAATCAATAAGTGTTGCTTAAAAGAAGCATAGAAGAAAAAACTATAACACATCTTAAAATTAGAGGATATAAAAAAATGTAATATGCAGAATTTGTTGAAGATAATTTTCGGCCTCAAAAGCTATATATGCTAATCACATTTTAAACCCGATTCACAAACTAAGGCCACTTTGAAGATTTCCCCTATAGCTGTTCCATCATTTCCATCCTCGTCATTGTTGAAAGCCTTAAACTAACTAGTAGCTAACTTTTGTAATTCAATCAAAGTGAAACCTTGTCAAGTGTTAACTGTTAACCAACATGTTATGAAAGGATGATCAATGTTGCAATTTAAATTTTGAATCTAATGGATGAAGAAATGTAACATATTGAAATTTAAAAGCAATACATTGAAAAGTTATTTAGGAACCATGGTAACTACTAACTCCTCATCAATACCATTTATCCTGCAAAACCATGACACAAAACTGGTCTGATATAATGTAATAAACAACACAATGAGTTATTCAATTACCATAGGATCAGTTGCTTAATCTCACATTGATTGTATTTCCGTTTATTTACAAAAGTAAAAAACTACAAGTAGTAACCTATGATCACAAAAGCAAAGTATATAGAAACTACTAAGCAAGGAATTAACTTACCAAATTGACTCATTCAACTTGAATGGATGATTAATGAGAAAAGAAAAACAATAGTGGAATACCTTATAAGGCAAGCAATGTGATATGTGGTTACAATCACAAGGCAACAGAAGAACAATGAACAATGGAGGATCCTTTTGGAACAGAGAGAACATTTTTTACCCAACAAACTTCACCCGACAATTCACCATCCTTGTTCTTATTCACAGCAATCTCAGCACACCAAATCTCCATTTCTTTTTCTTTCCCCTTCCTATTCAAATACCCATGGCACTCCCAAACCACAACCAATTTTCCACCAACATTAGCCATTGTAGCTCCACAAAGAAACCTCGGCAAACCTTTACTCAAACCCTTCAATTCCTTCCACAAACTATTTTTCACATCAAAACCTTTGATTTTCCCCAAGTAATCATAGCAATACAGAATTCCATTGACAACACAAGCCCTCCCTCGCCACCCGAGGTCAAGCTCGGTCCCCACGCTCTCCCACGCGCGGCTACTTGGATCGAGTGAAACACCACCGCGATCAGCCATGGCGTAAACCTTGCCGTCCATGACAGCACTGGCATGCATCCACTTCTCACGAATCTCCGGCGGGCTAGGAATGCCTTCCCAGCGGCTAGTGGCTGGATCGAAAACCTCCGCCCAATTAGCTGATTTAGACCAATTATCAGGAACGCAACCGCCGATTACGTAAATTTTGCCGTCAATAACACCAGCAGCGGCGAATTCACGTGAGACACGCATGGAAGGACCGGGAAGCCAGCGGTGGAAGCGGCAATCGAGGATCCAAACATGACGGGAAGGGATATCGTTGATTGAACCACCGATGATGTAGATTGTGTGGCCGATGACGGCGTAACAGGAGCCAAGAGCGGGAGAAGGGGGAGGAGGTAGAGGAATGAGGCGGTGATTATTGTGGAGCGTGAACCATTGAAGAGTGGTGGCGCGTGAGCGAAGTGAGAGGTAGAGGATGTGTTGGGTAGAGTGAATGAGAGAACGAGCGGTGAAGAAGAGTGGAGAAGATATGAGAGAACGGATTGGTTTTGAAACGAGAGAGAGAGTTGTGTGTTGTGAGCGAGGGACACGTGCGAGACAGTTTACGGCGACGTCGTCTGGAAGAGATGGGATCAAGTTCTGATTCTTCATGCCTCTGGTGCGAGGAGGAAGAAACACATGCACAGTTTTGGTTACTTCTGTTTGTTCGAACTTGCTCTCTTGGAATTGTTTTGGTTTACGAAGATAAATTATGGTTTGCGAGATTGAGTAGCATCAAGTTGAGATGGCCGAGTTGGTCTAAGGCGCCAGATTAAGGTTCTGGTCCGAAAGGGCGTGGGTTCAAATCCCACTCTCAACATAATTATTTCATTTTATTTTTCTTATACACAAGAGAAAATGCACACTCTTTATGTTGTACATGATCTGGTATATCTGCTCTAATATTGTGAAAATTTTTAGATCCCCTTTTTATGGATCTTAGGAGACAGAAGTGTGTAGGTTAAGCTGGTTTCATGAAAGACACGTTTACGGTGGAGTGATGATCGATAACATGTCATTTGTTTCTTATTACTCCCTCTGATCTTATATATGAAAGACACGTTTACGGTGGAGTGATGATTGATAACACGTCATTTTTTGAACAAGTTGATAACATGTCATTTTTTCTTATTACTCTCTCTGATCCTAAGGAGCGTGCATAACTATTATAGTCTAGATACATCAATTCTAAAATGTGTTTAAAAGTGATTTTTTTTTCCTTATGTATAGGACCGAATGAAGTATAATATTATAATGAACATTTTCGCAGTATATATCATTAAACTTGCACTTGAGGTGCAGATTTTTTGGGTTCTTAACACATAACAAAATTATTGAATTCATACAATTATTATTTGGGATATTGATCCATGCATTCTCTCTGAACTAGTCATACCATGATACAAATCCTTACAAATTCATTTTTGAGCATGACAGAATTGCTTCTTTATATCACCAAAATGGTTCAGGTGAACTATCAGAATACCGGGGGTTACATATACAAGAATGCCTTAAGTATTTGCGATATCATTAGAAATCACAAAAGCATCCAACTTTATTAAATTTCTTGAACAACACAAGGCACCTAGCTTTTATCAAGATTGTGCCCACTCGAGGGACTTGTGAATAAAGACTGCAGGCTTGGCATTTTCCACTTGAGCTGCCGTTGCAAGGGAAACCTTTCTGCTTTACACTCAGAAAGGGATTTCATATTTCAAAGCCGACCATACATTGAAAGCAACTCTTTAAGTCTGGTTGCCTCTCTCTCTAACCTGTCAAAGCTCACAGAACTTGGAACCCTCCATCCCCAGTTTCCAAACTGCATTGGTCAAAAGATCAGCACTTAATTTTCTTAGTTACGCTTGAGTAAAGTATTTCTGATAGAACAAACTATGAACACTATGCATGAACTTTTACCTGAGTTGCAGGAATATTCATCCTGGCAGAACTCCCGAGTCCAAGAACATCTTGCATAGGTATTATTGCTGTTTGAGCAACAGAGGCCAGAGCTGTCTGGATTAGTGCCCACGGAATATCATCTTCTCTGGTTAATGAAATATAACTCAATACCTGAAACATGAAAATAAAGAAGACGATGAAGTCATCCAACTTGATTAAACAATAACATTTCACTACCACACAGGGCATGGCACCTACATGGGATTTCTCTTCTTTGGTTAAAGCTTCCCACCAACCCTGAATCTGCAGCAGAAACACATCTCTAGATTTATTGTTGTTCACAGAAGAAATTATTTAAGACATGATAAATGGAAACAAAACAAATGAGATATCATAAGCTATACATGTTGGTAGCATGCATTTCCAGTGCATACCCCGATCCTTTCTAAGAAGATAGATATGATGCATTGGGAAATGCATAGAAGAATTAATTTTTACCGTGTCATTGTCATGAGTCCCTGTATAGACAACTTGATTGCACTCGTGATTATGCGGCAAATGAGGGTTATCAGCACCACCTCCAAACCCTAGCAAAAGTAAAAAAGATTATTATCAATTGTTCAGGCTCTCGGACTTGAGATCACTTTAGAGTATGATACTAAAAGATGGGTAACAAAATTAGCAATTAGTTGTTTTTTTTTTTGCAAAGGAAACTTAGCAATTAGTAATCATTACCAAACTGGAGGACAGCCATTCCAGGGGCTCCAATGGATTTTCTTAGTTGCACTACATCCTCAGTGATAACTCCCTGCCATTAATACAAAAACCCATAAATTTAGGCAGTGCTTCGGCAAGAGCCAGGTATAAATTAAAATCAAGGCCCTCGTGAGACTAATGAAGCAGGAATATTAAAATTCGGAACTTTTTTTATAATACATACCAAGTCTTCTGCTGTGATATTAATGCTCCCAACAGCTCTAGAAATGGCATCAAAGAAGGATGTGCCAGGTCCTACCTATCAAACATTTAAATATGAAGCATTTTAAAGTTTGACAATTAGATCAAAGATAGAACAAAATGACAGGACCTGACCTTCCACTTTCCACCCATAGCTACTTTTGCTTCTGCATATTCATACAAATCACACATGTTACACAAGCATGACATTGAGCAAAAATGTTAAAATAAACTGTGTAGACTTACCAGAGGGAACAGCCCAAAATCCAGCCAATCCTCTAAAATGGTCAAGCCTAAATTCGTCATATATATCTTGTGCACGTCGTATGCGGCGTATCCACCATGAGTATCCTTCTTTTTCCATGGCTTTCCAATCATACAGGGGGCTTTTTTCATTTAAACGTGAAAATGTAAGAAATCATTAATTGGAATGAGAGAGGAGGGCTTCTACAATGCGCTTCAATATAATAAGTGAGCAATTATTACAAGAAAAATAAAGCAAAATGCCAAAAATGGGTTTAAAGAATCAAACCAAGCAAGACACTAAAGCACGAAAAGATGAAAGGAACTAAAATGACTTGTCAGTGGAGACTCATGCTCACCATGATTACATAATAAGAAGATACATTTAAGAAAGAAAAAAAAAAATTATGCTGAAATGAGGACAATTATTGAATAAAGAACGTGGAAAACTAAGATTTATGGCTAAACATTTATCCTGGGATTAGTATTGAACCTTCCCCACAGCTGACCAGTTTCACTGAATGCATCAGGAGGAACGCCACTCACTAAAAGAGGAAAGCCTTTCCTGTTCTGCCAATTAAATAAGTGGAGATAATTTATGATCACAAGTTACAACTTGCTCCAAAAAAAAGGTTTGGTTTAGACTTTAGAGACATATTCTTTGGAGATAACTAACCAGTGCAAATTGGTTCTTATTTGCCCAAACATCTGCACTATGATAACCAACGTAAATGGGCATGTCTCCCATTATTCTGATTCCCTTACTCTGCGCATAGTTACGAACTTTCTGCCATTGCCTTTGAAACAAGAACTGTTGGGCAATAAATACATTTATCTGCATGCAAAAGTATAGATGATGCATCAAAAAACTTGTGGGGCTATAGTTAGGTATACAATGAGAAATCGTTAATGATGATATAGCAAGAAGGATTCTTCATGATCTTACAAAATCTCGCTTTTGTTCATAAATATCTTCTAGAGCTACAATATGGCGGTTTTTTAAAGGTTCAGGCCAATCATACCAGCTGAGTGTGTTCAAACTGTCGTCAATAGCAGCAAAGTAAGCTGCATCTTCAAGCCAGCCTATTATAAAATTAAAAGATATTACTGCCTTTCAAAAGGAAATCCCCAAATGAGTTGTTTACTTGGAAAGAGCTTAGATACAAGGAATGTCAGCAATATTTAATCAAGAGCAGAGAAATTCTTCCCGTTTCTCAAAAGAAATGAAAGCTCCATTACTATGGTTTTTGGTGTAATATTGAAGCTTAATTGTGTCACAAGTTTTAGAAATGTGGGTTTTTATACACTCTAAACTATAGTAATGAAGGTCTTCGTTCCTTTTAAAGAATGGAGAGAATCCCTACCCAATGTTCAGAATGATGCATCCTCTTATAAAAGAAATGCCAGGCAATTCCCCAATGGTCATGTCTTTTGTCTCTTCAGTATTTCAATTATTACAGCCACAAATCCTAATGTTTCTTTCCTTCTAACTTCTCCATCACATAATCCTACAACCCCTAAGTCATCTCCACCGTGCAAGCATCTGAAGTAAATTCTTGCAAGTATTCAATTATTAGCTTGTTTCTAGCTTGAATTGATTGCTTTGGTTCGATCGTTGAACAGGGAGTTTCTAAATACAATTGCATTGTGTTTGATTGAATTTTCCCATCAGAGCAAGTTTCTATAACTTAGATATTTTTCCGTTGAATAATTTTTTGATAAATGAAAATTCATTAAGAGAGAAATGCCACAAAAATGATCAAGGATCCCCCCACAAGCAGCAAAGAAGCTTTTTGACAGAGACTTAGATGAAGAAGTGAGCCTAAAGTCAATGCTCACTTCCTCATCTAAGTCTCTGTCACTTTTCAAGCTTACAATGCATTTAAATGTAACATAAATCAACTTTATTTGCAAGTTATACTCACTAAAGCGAAACACTGAAGATAAAATGAAACATAGATATAAAATCAAAATAACAACTAAATGAGTGTCTCACTTGATATGCTAGGATCCCTACGAAAATTCTCAAGCTGCGTTTTGAGCTCCCCTTTGCTTGAAATGAGCCTCTCTGCAGCCTGAGGAAAATTAACATAAAGTACCAGATGAACACAAGGCACTGAAAAGTTCAATGACATAAAGAAAATAAATTAACACTAATATGAAAAGGGAAGAATCTCAAAAAAGATCGCAAAAAACCTCCACGGATCAGTAACTGGCTAACCATAGAGCACTTGTAGTCTTTTTCAGTTCATCATTATAAAACTAGACTTTTCTGGGAAAATAAAATTGTATTTGTAGACTATTACTTAGGTAAAAACTACAGGCATGTTCCCTGGCAAAATTCCATTGGCAAAACGAGTGTGGCTGATGAATGACTAGAAAATTGTTAAAGGTAACATATGCAGTTCATTTCATGCATGCAAGGGTATTGTTGAAATAGAACGGACAAACCTTTACAAAATTGAAAGATTTCTATAATGGATAATTATCATCAAATTACTCGGGGGTGGAAAATATTCAATTCAGTTCATGATTCAACCAATTTCAACAACACTAGCAGTAACTATGACTCTAACTGTCTTACCTTAGTTATCAAAGGATCCTTAAGATCAGCAACAACCGAAAAATTCACGCGCTCTGCATCACTGTATTCATTAAATAAAAACTATAAGATATGCAAATCATTAACACTGGGATTAAAATAGCTCAAAACTAAGATGCCAATAAATATATACAAATTCTCACATTGGTTTGGGAAGCTCGTGTTTTTCCAACAATCCATCCTCAACAAGCTCTTCAAGAGAAATCAAAAGTGTGTTGCCACAATTCGCATCCTATAAAGCAAAATTTCAAATCACATTGTCTTGACGATCCAAAACTCGGCGACATTAAACAAATTAAATTAAAAAAAAATTGATAACCTGGCCTGAGTAAGGAGATCCCTCTTCATTAGCCTTTCTACCAGGTGGCACAAGAGGAAGAACCTGCAAACATAACATGTTTGGATTGAAATGATTAAAATGTTTAGATAAACACCTTAATTAAGTGCTTATAGCATAAGCACTTATGCATAAGCAATTTATATATAAATTGTTTTCATATAACTAAGCAATTTTCATATGCTATCTGGTAGAGCTAGTCAAAATAAGCTAAAAATAGCTAGTGGATATGCTCATATGCAAGTTGTTTTCATATAAGCTCTTCCAAATAAGCTAACTAAAACGGTAAAAATGGGAAATCAATCCATGTAAAGAGGGGAAAGAGTGAACAACCTGCCAAAGGGAGCAACCGGTTTGATGGAGCCAGTCAATGAAACGAAAGGTCTCATTTCCGAGATCGCCGATTCCGTAGGGGCCTTGAAACGACGTCGGATGGAGTAGAATGCCAGCTCTTCTACGAAGGTGAAGTTGGGGTTTGGGAAGCCAATCACCGTAATTTGGCGGTAAATCTTCACCGACGGTGAGTTGAGTTAAGGAAGTGGTAGAAAAAGAAGAAGCACGAGGGAATGAAAGTGGTGATGAATTGGGTTTGAATTTGAGAATGGATGATGAGGTCCACCGTGGGGAAGATACTGTTGTGATGCTGAGACTCAGAGTCATAGCCATTTCTTTCTCGGTCTACAATTTTTCTGTGCGACTGTTTTTAGCTGGAGGAAGGAAACACGTGACTAGAGAGAGAGAGAGAGAGAGAGCTAGCTAGCTGATGATAAGTACGTGAAGTGTTTTTGATCCAAGACAATAAACTACCCCCTGTTTTCTCACTTTCTATTATGATGATGATGATGATGATTCATCGCGGGAATGACACACCAATGATCATTCTTTTGGTTTAGGTAAACTCAAAAAATTCCGCGTTCAACTGTAGTGATGTTATGAATATTATTAGTGGATGTTCTGGCCCATGTAATTGGCCCATTATGTTTACCTATATATAGATACTATGTATCACTATATTGTAACCCTAATCCTAGTGATGAATATCATACACTATTCTTTCTCTCTTTTCTCTCCTCTCCATATATACTATTGCTTCTATTTACATTAGTTTATAACACGTTATCAGCACGAGCTTACCAACTGAGGTACGCAATTCTTATTCTATTTTTATGAAATCACAAGTAGTTTTTATTTTTGATTATTATATGATTATGAATCGTTTGAACCTTGTATACTTATAAAGATCAAATAATAATAACTAAAATTAAATAAATAAATAAATAAGCATCATTCCTTTATGTATTTAATTGATTCAATGTTGTTTACGCTTCGTGATATCCGACATTTGTATGGTGAAGCATAACACTTTGATCATTAATATTACATAAAATGTTGATCAATTATTTATTTATTTATAATATGTATCTTGGATGTTTGATATTGTTTGAGTTTCGTGACCGACAATAGTCTGGTGAAGCATCATTATGCTTCGTGACCGACACCTGTATGGTGAAACATCGACACTTCGATCATCCAAAAGAACATAAACATATTTAAGAATTCATAATCTTGGTTCCTGAAGAACCTAGAAAGTTAATACATGAATTCCCGAAGAATTCATAATCTTGGTTCCTAAAGAACCTATTCTTAGTTCCTGAAGAACTTAGACATTTAATACATGAATTCCCGAAGAATTCATAATCTTAGTTCCCGAAGAACTTAGAAAAAATTAATTTTGTTCCTGAAGAACTTACGAAATATCACCATTTATCACCATGCATCCCTAATGGATTGCACATCAAAAATATTTTTATGTGTTATATAGTTCCTGAAGAACTAATAAAACAACTTCTTTTTCTCTTCAATGAATTCTAGATGAATTCAATATTCATACATCCTTGAAGGATTGTAAATTGATAGTGATTTATTATATAGTTCCTGAAGAACTCAATGGATAAAATTGTAAAATTCAATTGCTAAGTAAATTTCACAAAAGCATGTAGCATGAATCGCACCGTTTTTACGGCCTTACAGATTTAATTTATGAATTCCCGAAGAATTCAAAAGCATAGTAACTCAACATTATTCTATGTCAATTCCTGAAGAATTCAAAAGCATAGTTCCTGAAGAACTCATATTATTCTCTATGAATTCATAAGAATTCAAAAGGGTAGTTCATGAAGAACTCAAGATTATTCCGTGTGAATTCCAGAAGAATTCAATAATTTAGTACACTACTAATACATTCATATGTCATTCATATGTACCGTCAAAAAAAAAAATGTCATTCATATGTTAATTTGGTCAATCAATCTCATTGAAAACAATTGAATGCCTTTTATTTCTTTCTTTTATTGTTTTCAATTTATTACATTATCAGTTAAGGAAGTATTATGATTGATTCATTTGAAATTAAATGATTTGTTTTGAAAATAAAACTAGTTGATTTGACAAATTTTCAAATATCAATTGAAATATCATATCGTTTAATTTCTTTTGTGATTTCTATTAGTCCCACAATTTGTCAGGTGATACTACCTATTACTTTTGGGATTTTTGCAAGATGAAATCAACTTGACCTTTTAAATCATGAATTAAGGATTATTTATTTAAATTATTTTTGACAATTGTGATGTTTCCTGTTATTTTCATATACTAAGTTTGAATGTTACTAAAATAAAAGGTGTGCATGACTTAATACTTTATTCATTTTATTTTATACGATAACTTTGTACTCTGTGTTATTATGAATTAATTCAGCTACTACAATGCTTAAGGTATGAATTGTGTCTTATTAAGAAAATATTTTTCTTCCATAATAAATCAATTTAATTGATATTTTTTTTCTTTTGGAAATAAAATTATAATTCATACCTTAATCATATCTTTTTTCTTTTGGAAATAAATTTAATTATAATTTATACCCGGAATATTTTTTTTATATTCAATTCAAGAATTCAAGAATATTTGTTAGATATTAATATCATATCCTTGGTTTATGGGATTTGAATTTATTTTGTGAAATTTTTAAATATTTGGTGTTGATTGAATGTGAGAATTGAGAATCATATATAATTTTAAACTATATAATCTGACAATTTGAGCCTAAAATATTATATGAGACACTCTCTTTTACTTTAAAAGTTGTAACACTAATGTTAATTATTTTGTTAAAGTGTTCTATTTGGAAATTTATTTTAGGCTCAATTTTGTTAATTATTACACCAAATGTTTTTTTTTTACGATAATTATTACACCAAATGTTATTTATGTGAATATTTGTAAATATTTTGTAAATTTTATATTGTCATGTTGTTATTTGAATATTCACTTGCAAATTGTTATTGAAATTATTATTTTGAGGAACTATTAAGATAATTGAGTATTAAATTATCTTTGCATTGATTTATTATTAGAGTTTTTTATTATTATTATTATTATATATTGGTTTGCCGTTGATTTGTGGCTATTTGAGATGACTTGTAAAGTCATCAAAATTTATTGACTCCATTTGTAAGGAAGAATTCGAGTGGCAACCTGAAGTTTGCTTGGAGCTCATTTATATAAATGTACCAATGATTGGTAAAGGCACTCACTCGCTAATATGATGAAACGTTTTTAAACGTACATAAATGACAATAGTCCCAATTGATTGCATAAGTATAATCTTCTTTCATTCATATATGAATATCAATATGGAAACAAGAAATGAAGAGATGTTAATATCTCTATATATTACTAATTTACTACACATATTTTGGATAAATTAAGTGTAATGAAAAAGTTATAAACCAGAAGTTTATACTGCACTTTTATATATAATAGTGCAATTGAAGTACAAATTATTGTAAACCAGAAGTTTACAAATTATATTAAATTTATTGTTGGCAATACCGGTTGGGTCATCCCAGATTTATTATGATGCGAAAAAAAAACTATAAATATATATTGAAGGGCCCGAAGTTCCTTCATTCTAATAATTTTTATTGGTTACTAATTCCCAAAAGAAATTGATAATTTGAGAATCTGGACCATTTAGACATTTTGTGACTTGAATTGATGCATCAACTAAATTGGTCACATGCATATTTACTCACAACCAGAAGTTTGTGAGATTATTTTCTCAAATAGTTTTGCTAAGATCTCATTTTCTAAATTCTTAGAAAATATTTGATAAGTATCGTATGTCAATTGAAATCGATATCAAATAGAATATGATCATACAAAAAAATGGACTTAAGATCCATTCTTTAGACGTCTAAAGTTAATTACATGACTGATACTTATGAGATCATAACTTCTAATTTACATTTTGGGAACATTCAAACATGTATATTGAGATACTAATTCGCATCAAGCCAACTAGTTATTATAAGTTCTCCCCTAATTTACAATTTGAACTTTGTTTATAAACATGATTCCCATTAAGCATTTTTGGATGTGTTGTGTATGTGCAATTGCTCCAATAGAATGCATTTAAACGGTTCTTAAAGAATATTGGGAAAATGTATTTGATATGAATCTCCATCTATTATAAATCATCTTGAGCCAAAAATTGGAGAATTATTCACAGCCCTGTAGGCTGATTTTCAAGTGATGAATTAATTTTCCCAATATTAGGGGGGAGAATAAGCAGCTGAAAAATATGAACCAGAAGTTCAAATGAATCACTTGAAATAAATTAATGTTATTATCTCACATTGATCCTCATATAAAATAGTTTGAACAAGAAGTTCAAAAGATAAATCATTTGCAAAGTTTATGAAATCAACTATCAGCTGCTAATGCTCCGATCAAAATGGATGTCCCTGATGGACAGTCTTATATTGCAAATGAATTTTAACCACCCTGAAGCGTGGTAGATCAGTCGGTTCCAATGAAAATCCTCAAATAAGAAAAGGAGCTAAAAAGAAAGATGACCCGAGCGAGGATATGAAACTCTCAAAAGAGTATTTGACATAATTGAGTTTTAAGTTCCAGAAGAACTTCTCAGGTACCTGAAATTTATGATAATAAAGAGATCTTGACGAATTATGTCATGAATGAAAATTATGTCATGAATGGAATATGATGGAACCGAAAGGAAGTCAACGTTGATGATATTTTTATATATAATATAGCGCTATTTGTGAAAAGAGTTAATGAGGATCATGAACTAAATTCTATTGAGAATTATAGACAATGATTGTCTAAATGAAAACGCAATTGCTACGTAATTAAAGTCACTTTGCAAAGTGAAGATTTTTGGACCAGCAGTCCATACACCTGAAGATGTAAAACATGATAGATACGAATTAATTTTCGTGTGAATAGAAAATGTTGACATACAAACATTAAAAGCTTGATTTTTTTATTCAAGCATATTGGTAAAAGTTTGCCATTGAATGTGAAAAGAAATATTCACCTGAAGTGAAATCAAAATCTTTCTCTTACTTGATTAAGTTTATTAACACATGGAAAATTCAATTTATTTGAAAAATGTGTCACGATATATTTGTATGGCTCACTTGTTAGTGTGAATTATATAAAACTCCATGAAGAATTTAATTTCCACGAGACATACATTTCAAACTATTGAAGAGATGACTTAATGAAATGAATAAGTCACTTTGGAAATGAATTTGTTATATGATGACATAAACTCCTGAAGAGTTCTTGAAATCTATTGATTAAAGAAAAGTTTGAAATGAAATATATTTGATATTAACAAATATAATTTATTGTCACTTGAAGTGAACAAATATCATTTCATGTCTCAAGAAAATGATCACTTACTTGAATTGGTCTTGAAGGACCATATTTTAGTTCAATCGAGAACACTATTGCATTTTGCTAATTATGTATGTGATGGTATCAATAAACTCAAAAATATTTGAACAAAGTCAAGTATATAATTTGTATTTTAGAGATACAACAATATCATCCGATTATGTGGAAGTTTTAACACTACATTCAGAAAGTCTAGAGTGTGGTTTTGTTGAAGTTTGTGATTCTACACATACAATAAATTTGAAGAAGATAATACTGCATCAACAATTAATTCAGAGAAGATTATATTAAAGAAGAAGAATCAAATCTTTCTACAAAGTCATCATCAAGTAAAGCTTCTGATCAACTATATTGAAGATTAATTGCTCTTATTCGTCTCAGATATAATTGTCTTCATGAGGGGGAGATATAATTGTGTTCTGCACTCTTTTTCCCTTAACCATGGTTTTGTCCCATTGGGTTTTCCTGGTAAGGTTTTTAATGAGGCAGTTCAAACACAAAGGATGTTGTACTCTTTTTCCTTCACTAGAATTTTTTTTCCCACCGGGTTTTTTCTAGTAAAGGTTTTAATGAGGCATATCCTCGATGGACATCCAAGGGGGAGTGTTATGAATATTATTAGTGGATGTTCTGGCCCATGTAATTGGCCCATTATGTTTACCTATATATAGATACTATGTATCACTATATTGTAACCCTAATCCTAGTGATGAATATCATACACTATTCTTTCTCTCTTTTCTCTCCTCTCCATATATACTATTGCTTCTATTTACATTAGTTTATAACAAGTGATTAATTTTATCGACATAATTGAATTTTTTTTTTGTTACAAGACTAATAAAAAACAAAAGACAAAAAAAAGAAAAAAGAAAACTATTCTTTAAGGAAGAAAGTTCCAGCCGCGTCGTTCCGGAGAATATCTAAGAGACCTGCTGGGGGAGATGCGTGAATCGTAAGATTAGAATCTGAAGAGGCTCTAAGCTTGGCTAAGCAATCCGCACAATTGTTTTCCTCTCTGAAAGTATGGCAAATAGTAGTGTTACTTTGAGAAATCAACTCCTTGATGTCTTGAATCAACACGGCATAAACATGATAATTTATATTGGGACCTTTTATGAGGTTAATGCAGTGGAGAAAATCGGAGTAGCAAACCAACTCATCAATAGCCATATTTTTCGCCAAAGTGAGACCTTGGTAGATGACAAGTAACTCTGCGTGTAATATGTCCAAGGATCCCTGAATGAAACCTGACAAATAATAACCTGAGTCATTCCTCCAAAGCCGACTCTAACAGGTGATCCGAGGCAACTTCCATCAACATTGAGAATGATACCGAAGTGATTATTGTTGTTCATTTAACATGTATCTCTTCCGAGTTGGTAGTTGAGTGTTCATCTCTTTCAATAAATATTTATTTAATTGAAATTTATTAATCGGTTTATAATCATTTCATCTGGGGGTGCTCAAATCCAAACCAATCCAAAAAATAATCGCAAACCGATCCAAAAAAACCAAAAACCGCAAAAAAAACGTATATTTTTAGATGTGTTTGGATGTCCTTTTGTGAAAACCGCTGGATTGGATCGGATTTTGGATTGATTTTTTAAAACCGATTCAAATCGAACCAAACTGCATATATAATTTTTAATAATTATTTAACTTTTTATGTATGATATATTGCATTAACATATTAATTGTTGGTTTTAATTTTCTCAATAATACTTATTAGTTCAATTTCATCTATCTTTTTTTTACTATTTCATAGGTTTCGAATATATTTGATAATTGTCATAGCAAAATATTAATTTTTAACATATTATGTGTTATATTTTATATCAAATATATTAGTTTACCATGTATTTATAATATTAATATTTAATTAAATAAAATTTAATTTGTAATTTGGATATTCAAAAACCGATCCAAATTAAACCGCACAAAATTGGATCGGATTTTTTAAATTAGCCATCCAAAACTGAACCGAACCGCGAGTAATTTTAACTTTAGATCGGATGAATTTTTGCCACAAAACCGATTCAAACCGAACCACGAGCATCCATTTCATCAACAAACAAATTATAGATATGGACTTGTTTGTTTCTCTTTCTTATGGAAAAAATAATTTATTTGAAAATTGCATCAAAATATATATATATATATATTTGGCTCCCTAAAAAATTTATGCTAACTTTGACATTGTTTTTGTTTTGATAAGAAAAAATTGAATTATAAGAAGTACTAGGTGTACTCAAACCTTACAATTCAAGAAAAAATAAACTGTTGGATGCTATAAATGCACACTAACGGGTCATTACACCAATCAGAAAATACAACAGAAGAAATATTCACTATTCGTCCTATAAACCAAAATCAGGAAATAAACATAATTTGATCCACTAAGGAAGACAAATTAACCACTTCTCCTCTAAACATGATGTTATTGCGTGCACGTCATATACTCCAAGTGGTTGCTAACCAAATTATATGCCTTACTTTCTTATTCTTCACCAAACTGCCAAAAGTGTTAAAATGCTTCCATCCTTCTTCAAAGGGTATGAATTCCACATTCAACCACCTAAAATTTTTTTTCCATACTTGTAATGAAAAAGAGCAATTAAAAAATAAATGGTCGATGTCTTCTTCTTCTCGGAAACAAAACGCGCAACTAAATTCATGAGAATTGACAATAATATTTTTTCTCACCAAAGCCATACGTGTCGGAAGTCTTGCTAATAATTTGACATTGTTTTTTAATTTTGAATTGGTTTTATCACTTCATTTTAATTAAAGATTATTCGAGCACTTCTCCCGGTCAACGTACTAAAGTGACTTTCAAGTCAAATTTGTATATCGTGTTAACTTTCACAAACCTAAGCAAAAACTATAATATCATAGTCGTACAAACATTTTTTTCACCAAAAATCCAATTAAAAATGTAACGAGAAGAAACATAAATATTATATTTACACAATAATGATTAGCAAAACGAGATAAAAAAGGAGTCATGATGTTACAAATATAACATCAAACTTTACTTCCCTAGTTTTATATCATCCAATTTTGATCATGTAAAAAATAGCGGATAACTGATAAGTTAGTTTATAGCGGATGAACTTATAAGTTATAACGAATACGTTAGCTAATTGAATTTGTAGTGTTTGATAAAATTAGCGGTCGAACTAGTTTTACGGTATGAAATAGCGTAAAAAAGATATGTTTAATTAATAATTATTATTTTTTTACAAGTAAGATGTCAAGAGTAAAATTGGAAAAAAATAATAAGTTATAAGTTCATATACTACTTAAAATAGCGTTTGAAAAATAAGCTATAAGATAATAAAACAAGCTATAATTAGCTCTTTTTGAAAATTATTTATCAAACAGGATTTTTTTTATTCATATGACCTTATAAGCTATAATCAAGCTATAAGCTCAGAATTTATCCTTAGCAAACAGAGCCTAATTAACTCACCATGCACCACCCATCCTCAAAAGGAATTGGATTTCCTCTGAAGTATATATGTACTAAACTTCATCATCAAATTGTACATTAAACAAAACAATTAATAATTCTTAAATCCTCACAAAAAATATAGTAAGCTCAGGACCAGTATCACTTCCCTCAGGACTCAACATATAAAGAGTCTCAGAATCCTTAGACCCTATTACATGTTCAAAAGAAGCTCTCATATAAGCCAATTCTCCATCAACATTTTCAACTTCAGTTTTCATTGGAACAATTCCAGCACCCATTGTAGTTGCTTTAAGAAGTTCCATAACATTTAAATCCTCTTCTGTTGCTTCTCTCCTCACACCATAACCTGTTTTCTTCCCATTACAAAACATTGTCCACAAAGGCTCTTCAATCAACAATGTCTTATCTTTATCTTGTCGTTTTTCGCATTCGAGCGCAATCCTCACCATCCCTGCAGCCATTTCTTTTTGTAGAACACTTGTTTGCATGGAAAGTTCAATTACCAATGAAGGTAGACACTTTGGATTCTCTTGAATGGAGAGACTAACACGTCCTTTCCGGTAACCGAACAATGTACCGGATACTTTTATACCGGTGCTTCCACCGATGTTTTTATGGTGGCTTTCGGCGGTTCCGGTTTGAATTGATGGAAATTTACATGCAGGAGATATGATGGGTAAAGATCGAAAAACGGAACGGAAAACACGAAAAGGTTTTTGTTTGTGTTTTTGTTTTTTGGAAGGTTCGATGAGGGATATTTTCTGAGGAAGTGGTGGTGGAGATGGTAATGTTGTTGTTGATGATGATGATGATGATCTTGGAGAATTTGGAGATGTTGATGTGTATGATGATCTTGGCTCCCCCATTGATTGGTGAATGTGAAGAGGGAAGAGAAGATCAGTGCCATCAGGGAGAAAGAGAGAGAGAGAAATGGTAATTGGTTACTACAAGTTTTGAGAATTGTACGTTCAAGTTTTGTTTTGAGTTTTGCGGCTTAAGATGGTTCTTCGGACCTTAATTTTATTTATGAACCTTTTTTTTTGTCTTAATTTTACACCATCTATTAATTGAGCATGTGATGAGATGTGAAACACTTTAAATAGAAAGAAAAAAAAAGCTTATATTACCGATCGTTAGTTGGTCGTCCAGTGGTGATGGGCACTACACTTAATATGGAAGATCACGGTTCGATCTTATTGTAATTGTGATTGGACCGTATACTGGTGGTAAAAAAAAACTTATATTTGTTTAATTGTTAGCTAGAGTTGTTACCTATAACTGTTTGATGATATTGATTCTTGAGATATATATAAAGGTTGTGATATTAAATATGTTAAATAGTTTAGAGTTTGATTCGAAGTTAATTTTTTGGGATAATAATATGTTTAATGAATGATAATTTGGATCAAACTATGGATGCCAGAATATCCAATCTTTGAATCATATCATAATATCATAGCTACTCTATTTTGCATTCGTGGAACTTTGTTTTGAATGGACAAAAATAAAAAGAATTAAAAAATAAAATAGTGGAGCTTGGTGTTATTGGAATGACACTTGATAAATTAACATGTTATTATAAGCAAGAGATTTTAATTATTCACTGGAGTTTTAGTTGAGTGGTTCATGTTTCCTTCGTAAATTATTTAATGGAGAAATAATGATTGGTTTATATAAGGCTTAATTAGTAAAACGGTCCCTTAAAAATATTTTTTGTTTCACATTTGGTCCCTTAAAAAAAAACTGAATAGGTCCTTTAAAAAAAAAAGGTCCGAATAGGTCCTTAAAGACATATCTGTTAATCAGTTTGGTTGTATTCCGACTTTTTTTTAGGGATCAAACTGATTAACAAAGATATCTTCAAGGGACCTATTCAGACCTTTTTTTAAGGGACCTATTTGGACCTTTTTTTTTCTTTAAGGGACCAATCTAAAACAAAAAATGTTAAGCCTTTATATAATGACAAAGGAATATATAAATAATGGTTGGTTTGTTCTTCTTGGTGGTTTCCTCCCTTTTGAGTGTCTTCTTGGTCCTAGTCTCCTAGAGATGGGCATGGTCCGGGGGATTTTTGGTGGTTGATGCTCTTGTCTTGAGTGTTGAGGAGCTTCTATGTTATTTTCCACCAGTGCTTTAGGCGACTTTGGTTTCTTGTGATTTTTCTCTTTTGATGTGTTGGAACTTAATTAAAGTAAGAACATACACACATAATTGAGAGAGAATTAAGAGAAAAATAAATTATTGTTATTGATCACACTTTACTCACTTTACACCACTATTTATAATATGTTGCTTGTGGGTTAAGTTACTAACAAACTAGTAACTACCCCTAACTACCTCATTAAGATCAAATAACTAACATAACAGAAAAACTAACAAACACACACAACTCATCACATAAAATCACCTAACTAACTCTATTACTTGTGTTACAAGTAACCAATATTGGTTACAATGAATTCCCCTCAACATGATGTACCTCTCAAACTATTTGTAGTTTTATTTTCTATATATTCATCTAAATTATAGGTCTATTGTACAAAAGAAAAACTAGGTTTACTATGAGGAGAATATATGGTTTATAATTTATTTGATTTGATGTTTTAAGAGCAAACAATTTTTTACGGTTATTGAAGTGCAGTTACCATGACACCTGACATACATGTAAAGACCTAAGGCAGTTACTCTTATGAAATTTATTTTCAAAAGAGAAATATATTGCCTAAGCCAGAAAAACATATGCACGTTAACACACAAAACGATTAGGGATACACTTCTTAACACATGTTGTAAACTCTCGATTGATGTTTGAAACCCAATTTACCTTTCAACAATTTGTCGTTTTTATTTCATTTTAAGTTCAAGTTCATACGCACGTAAATTATCATTACTCAAACACACCGATTAACCACCAATTTGAAACAATCATAAACCTATTAACTGAAGAACCCGCGAAGATCTAATCCAAGTACTAGATTGCCCGTTGGATTCATTATGTTGGAGTGTAAAAATATTACTTCTTAGTGTTAATAAACCACAGTTAACAATGACTTTTGGACGTTTAACTTGTATGTAACCAAACACTTCACAGTAATGACATCTGACAATAGTGATATCTCTTGTTGAACTTTTTACTATATTAATCACCATAATGATTTCTCTGTCCACCTACCATTATTTGATTGTCTTTGAAAGATTTATCAACACCCATTTTTTATTAACTTTCTTTCCGTGATTGCACCACATCATCTAGCTTTGAGGTACTCTTTCTTGCTAACATTGACTGAACATATGGTTATTAAGATTTTGGCAGCGAAGCCAATAAAAGTAATGCTTGTTTTTCATCTTGGAGAATGTTAACTTGTGCCCTTAAGGCACATATTAAGGAAGTAAAAATAAAAATTATTAAATGCTAATTTGTGCATTTTGACTTTTGAAGCATTAAATTTCTTTGTATCATTAAATGTTGAATTTCTATTTTGGTATATCTTAACATGTGCCCTTACAAAACCCTTTCATCTTTGATATCATTCCCTGCTTTTATAAGTCTAGATACTAACTCATTAAACGTATTAATATGGTCAAACGCATCACCTTCATCTTCTGTGAGACAAATTTATTTTAATCATAAATCGATCTGGTTAATATTGTTGATGCAAATTTGTATTTCAACAAATCTCAAATTTCGTTCAATACAATCAATTTAATATGTGCAGCAAGCGTCAAATAAATTTTGGTCACTTTTTTAAAAAAATAAATAAATTATACTCCATTATGGATCTTTCATCTCACTTATTATTTTTTTTAGAGAGCAATCAAGACATTGTTGTACCAAATAGCATTGGATTGTGTATTGCCATAAAGAGAAGTTCATCCTCCCATCAAACACGAGAATTTTCAACTTCAAAGTAATCTTAACGCTATTACAAATAAAATCATAACTAATCTCTCTTTGTAGCACAACTTTTCTTCGTCTCTTGATCGAAACTTTTGCTCTTATGTCACTTGTTGGGAAAATAATTAGAAAAAATGTTCACACAATATGCAAAAATTACGACTTCTTAAAAATTACTCTCGACGTCCTTTTTAAAAAGAGAGTCGTTTTAGAAGAATTTTTTTGTTTCTATTTAAGTATCGTTTTAATATTTTAAGGTACAATTTATTAATTATATCCTACTTTCTCCGTAACTTAACTTCACATTTTCTTTAAATTTAATTAAGAAATGAAGAATACTCTCTCCGTCTCAAAATATAAGCAAAAGTGAGTCAAAAAAATTGGATGTATTTGGTTAAAGATTTGGACCAAATATATTCACTTTTGTTGACCAACTTTTGCTTATATTTTGGGATGGAGGGAGTATATATCCTAAATTTATTTTTAAAAAGAAAATAAATAGTAGATTAAATGACAGTAGGGTAATTTCTAATATGGACCATTTCATCAAGTGGTCTATGGTGGATCAATTACGAATAACATTATAACGAATACGGATTTTACAAAATTCATCGTTGAATTGAAAGTTTAGATCATATAGATCATCCATGGAAAAATTTAGAAAAATTGAAAATCATTTGATATGTTATTGAGACACATCAAGATTAACGATTTATTAAATAACGTAAATCTTGATGGATCTCAATAACACATCAAATGATTTTTAAAAAAATTTAAAAAATTTATGGATGATCTATATAATATAAATTTTCAATCAAATAGTAAATTTTGTAAAATTCATATTTGGTATATCACTTGTCCACGGTGACCACTTGTGAAGATGGTCAACCGTATCATTAGCCATAAAAGTAGAGTTAAAAAAAAAAGTCTTGTTAACATGTGCCCTAATGGCACATAGGGCACATGTTAAGATATACCAAAATAGAAATTCAACATTTAATGATACAATAAATTTAATATTTTTAAAGTCAAAATACACAAATTAAAATTTAATAATTTCTATTTTTTCTTCCTTAACGTATGTATTAACCTTCTAAAAAAACTACAATAATTCACCCACCCATCTTTCTTAGCCCAAAATTAAAGTAATTTTAAATAATGTTACTGTCACCAGAGCAGCACACCGATTTCGACCCTAACTCCAAAGTAATGCATGTGAAGAAGACTACCAGCCAAATCCAATAGCCATCATTTTCTTTCTTGTTCTTTGAAAAGGTTAAAAAAAGTGTTTGCAAACGACGCGTTGAAACACGCGTGCAGCTTATTTACACTAATTTAGGACTTTATTCATTCATTTTTTCTTTTCCTTATTCTGAACCTTAACGTATCTTCCACTTCATTCAACCCTCACACACACCCTCACACCAAAACTTCTCTCTCTCTCTCTCTCTCTCTCTCTCTCTCTCTCTCTCTCTCTCTCTCTCTCTCTCTCTCTCTCTCTCTCTCTCTCTCATAATTCTTAATTATCATCACCAAATCAAATTCAAATCTCATGTTAACAGATTAATTAACATGTTCAACGAGTTAACAACAGGGAGCTATAGAATTCCATGGTTGATTTGGATTCAGTTAATTGTTCTTATTCTCCTTTTTGCACTTTTCTATTTCTTCACTATCGTTTTCGATGATGACGCCGCCACCGTCTCCGCCTTACCAGAAACCTCATCCGCCTCTACTAAAGGCTTTTTGTTTGAGGAGATTCAACAGATTGACAATGACTCAATTGCCCCTGTTTCAACTAACCGTCAACACCAGATTACGCTGGAGGTTAGTTTTACACTACCTAATTTTTCTCTCTTACCAACTCTACTATTTCAATTTCCGATTCTAATTTAATGCCACGTTTACTATCGATGAAAAATCCAATTATTTAGTAAACCAAAAAAAAAAAATCCAATTATTTGTCTTCACATAGTTTCTTTTTTATTTTGGTCGTATTCTTTTGTTTGTGTTTTTCACTTTTCTGAATATTTTTTGTTGTTGAAGATATTATTATTAATTACTCCCAGCTGTTTATTAGTATATCTAAAAATGTATAATGTTGTTTGACCACATTTATATTTGTTAATGCACATCTTTTAATAGTTAATATATTTAGATGTGTAGGATTAAAAATGATAAAACTTGTATATTTTATAAATATTCATTGAGAAAAATCAAACATCATCTCATATGCTAATATTTGCACATATATATATTAGTAAAAAAATATGGTCAAAGCAGATCATACGAAATAGTACACTGAGTCAAAATTAGGTCATTTATTTTGGGACGGTGAGTTAATTTTTAGTCATCTTTAATTATATATCGTGAGAGTGTGATTTTTTTTTTTTAATTGAATCGGAATAGTGTTGAATATGCACATTGCAATGTTTCTATATATGCAAATTGATAAGATTGTTTGTGTCTGAATTAGGAAATGGATTATGGAGCCACCACATAATTGTTGGCACTCTTATCCTAACATCGTTATAATACTCTCAATAATAAAAACTTATTAATCATAATTTATCCTTCTCGACAAAAACACTAAGGGCATGTTTGGTGCACAAGATATGATAGAGACAAGATATAAATATAATAAGCAGCTGGATAAGGATATGATAGGATAGTGACAGGATAAACACATATCATATCTCGTGTTTGGTACACACATGATAAAAAAGAGGATAACATTGTTTTATCCTATCATGTGTTTGATGCATGTATATTTAATATTGACATGATAACATATTTTTTTTTATAAATGTTAAAAAAAATAAACAATCAAATATAAAGCCTTAAAAGACAAAATCCACAGAAGAAGCCAATTAAGCTATTGATAAAGCTATGGATGCCACAACAAGTTAACCAGAGAAATGAAGATAACATTTTCAACAACGACATGGAATCATGGATAGATAACACCAAACAACAACAGCGACGATGGAAAATTATGGAGAGAGGAGTTTGTTGCAGATGATGGATATGAGCGTGAGAGAAGTGGGACGAGATTTGCTGACAGCAGGATTCGAAGAGGAGTCTTTGTGTTGAATAGAGAATTACGCCTCCGAGTGTGATAGATTTATCCTATCAGGTTGCTAACCCAACAAAACTAAGGATTAAAATAACAAAGGGACCAACAAGATAGGATTAATAATAGGTTAAGTTTATCGTTTCCTATTGTGCACCAAACAAAGGATTTAAACAGGATATGTTAATTTTATACTATCCTGTCTTCCTATCCAGCGCACCAAACGGACCCTAAAAAAATGTGAAAGATTTCTCATTTTTTTTCTCTTCTCTTCTCCCCCAAAAGCCCTCCCTTCCAAACTTTCAAAAAGAGCCTAAAATTTTACTTGGATGTCACCCAGGGTTCAATAAATAATTAACATGTTTCAATTAAAGTTAGGTTATCAATACCCTTGTCATCATAATTCTGAATTGAGCAATGCTATATCTCCAGAAAGGGAGCGTCATGAAGTCCTGACGAATAAGAATCATGCAATAAAAAATTGGCAGCTGTGTTGGGAAATATTCGCGAGGCTGTAATCCGCTAGAAATAATGTTTTCCTTCTAAATTTCAATTTCAAATCAAGACCAAATTTGATGTCACAAACAAATCACTATTTGTAAATTCAAAGTCAAGAATTGAGGAAGGATAATTAAGTTGCTTTCAACAGCCTAAAACAAATTACTATAGTATTTGCAAAGCTCTATCATTGCTCTTTAATCAAGATGAACTCTTTCCCATTTTCCAGTAATAAGATATCGATTTCTATCAGTTATTATTTTTCTGCAATTTATTTGATAATAACTATAACTTTGCTATTTTAGGGCTCTGCTGTTTTTCACCTGTTGCACTTGGATGACATATCTGGACTTCGTATATACCCAAATTTGAACAGTGAAACAATTTTTGTTGATTCCTCACCAATCTGATGAAACCATTGTTCTTCTACTGGTATGAATCACTTAAAAAACTAAAATGAACTGTTTTTTCAATTCAATTCTTGAACAAATAAAGCTAAGTGACATGTCAAATTTAAATCATTAGCATTTTGCTTGGGATTATAATCATATTTGTTGAATTTCTCCACTATTCTACAGGTTGACCCACATTGCTCTTATAAAAGTAGCATTTCAATATCTGTCAGGCTGTCGCAGGTTTCTGCTAATGCATAGTTCGAAGTTAATGGTTTTTTGTAACCTTTATTTAGTACCTTGAAATGTTGCTTTTTATAAGAGCAATGTGGGTCAACCCATAGAATAGTGGAGAAATTCAACAAATATGATTATAAGTCCAGGCAGAATGCTAGTGATTTAAATTTGACATGTCGCTTAGCTTTATTTGTTCAAGAATTGGAAAAAACGGTTCATTTTAGTTTTTTAGGTGATTCATACCAGCAGAAGAACAATGGTTTTATCAGATTGCTGAGTGGAACTTCGCTGTGCTGGTGAGGAATCAACAAAAATTGTTTCACTGTTCAAATTTGGGTATATATGAAGTCCATATATGTCATCCCAAGCAAGTGCAACAGGTGGAAAACAACAGAGCCCTGAAATAGCAAAGTTATAGATATTATCAAATAAATTGCAGAAAAATAATAACTAATAGAAATCGATATCTTATTACTGGAAAATGGGAAATAATTCATCTTGATTAAAGAGCGATAGAGCTTTGCAAATAGTAATCTGTTCAACTTTGAATTTACAAATAGTGATTTGTTTGTGACATCTAATTTGGTCTTGATTTGAAATTGAAATTTAGAAGGAAAATGCTATTTCTAGCGAGAATTACAATCTCACGAATATTTTCCGACACAGCTGACAATTTTTTATTGCATGATTTTTTTACTTCATGATGCTCCCTTTCAAGTGATATAGCATTGCTCAATTCAGAATTATGATGACAAAGGTCAAATTGATTGATAACCTAAGTTTAATTGAAATATGTTGTTAATTATTTGTTGAGCCCCGGTGACAGCCAAATAAAATTTTAGGCTCTTTTTGAAAGTTTGGAAGTGAGGGCTTTAGGGGGGAGAAGAGTAGAGAAAAAACTGAGAAATCTTTCACATTTTTTTAGTGTTTTTGTCGAGAAATAACTTGTTGTTATCCACATTTCTTAACCTTTTAATAAATTCTCTAAATGTTTTACATTACTATAACTTGCATTGTATTTACACAAGTGGGAGCATTTTTTTTTTAATTCATATTATTAGTGCTTCATCCACAAATCCGAGTCTTTACTAAAAAAAAGATTTGAGTCCAATTCCTCATATGTGGAAATTCAGCCTTAGTTGTTAAATTAGTAAATTCAATCGAAAATGATAAACATGCGGTGAATCCTTTAGATTCTTATTTCAGAAAATCAGAAATAGAAATTTTTTTTTTTTTTTTTATAAAATCACAACATTTTGATAAAAAAAAAATTGACTAATAAACATTTTGATAACTTTAATAGGTCCACTTTTTGGGATTTTTTTTTCCTTTTATACAAAAAATTGTTTTGAGTAGAAGTCCACTTTAGAGAAATTAGATAAGAAAAATAATTGGTCACAAAAAAAGTCAACATGATTTTTCTTTTGATTTATTTGCTTAAAAAGTAGTAGTACAAATTCTTTATAATGCATGATGATTCAGAAATAAGTAGTACCAAAGTTCTTTATAAAGTGATGTGCCTTTTGTAAAAGTTTAACACATGATATATTTCCCCCAAGGAATGAATCAATCATTCTATATGAAATAAAATATCATATAAAATTCTTCTTGCAATCTTTCTTAATAAACATCAAATAAGTGATGCATTATATAATTATAATTGAAAGATTGTATTGGTGAATTATCATCTCAATTGATGATGCATTGAGTATTGCTTTAACAGGGTGGACGGAACCGAAGTATTAAAGGCGAGAAAGGATGTTCTTCAAGCATGAGAAGCGGAGAGATTATGGAGGCAGGAGAGTCTTCAACAAAACTGAGTTTCCACCCTTGTCAATTCTTCCAATCCGCCACAGTAGCATTTCTCAAATGTTTTGGCCTCGATTCCACTTCTGATGAAACTTCATCAAACCGGAAACGTAGAAAAAGAAAAGAAAGTTGATTATTATCAAAATTATGCTATTGTAAACTATTGTAAATGTAAATTTCATTGGTGGAATAAAAAGAAGGGTTGTTTCAAAGAAGGGTTCTCTTTTAAGCAGTTCCTTAAATTGTTTTCCAAATTTTGCTTGAAGAAAGTTTCTTTTTCATAATAATACTACACAATTTAAATAAATTAAATCAAAATTAACATTGTCCAAATGTGAATAGAATTTTTTTAGTAGTAATATATAATAATACAACCGTGATCTTTCTTGTATCTCATAAGTGCAGTTGAGATTTCTAAGGATTCCTAAGACATTTGATGTATTAGGACGTTCATTTGAACACCTTAAAAGTGGGAATGTAGAAAATTCGAGGTACGTACTCTAATGTCGAGTACAAATAATGTCTTTAATAATTATCAATTTACGAAACACATTTTTTATAGACTTTAATAGATAAACTTTCAAACTAACTAGCCATTAACATGTTAGCAAAATGTAAAAATAGAACGATTATATATAAAAATACAAGTTTATTTTATAAAATATAAAAATCAAGAAAGTTAATTATCCAGTTTCACATCTAATTTTGAAAATAAAAAACATGAAAGTAAAGTAATAGTTCAAAATGTAATAAAAAAAGACTAATAATCCAATGAAGATCGAAATTATTTTGTCAAATTATCATATACAAAACCAAATGTCTACTCACTAGAATATTGAATTCAAGTTACATTTACCTCCTGCCAAGATTAATCAGATGTTGTCCCTTCCGGCGCCCATGGACGCTGATGGATTTGGCCCGTTAATCGGAAAGGTACTAATATTTGTCATTTCACAGTTCAAGTGCCTATGAATTTCAATGTCAAAATTCTACTATACTGAGGGGGATTGACAAAAGATATGTGACTTGAACAGTCTTCACAAACTCCAAACTTTCACTCATTTGCTCTAGTTGTGGGAATGGTGACGAGACACTCATCCATGTTTTCGATATTATGTTTACGCAATCTAGGTATGGATTAAGTTAGTTGCTTCAATTCACATTACTAATTTATTTTAATTGAATTTCAAGGACCGGATCTTCAAGAACCTCGCCAATCTAGTGTATGGAGCACGCAAAGAGGAGTGGCGATCTATATTTATGGTGACATGTTGGAATCTTTGAACGTGGAGGAACAAATCTATTTTTGAGGACTTTCATCGGTCTATTGATCCTATTCTTGTCATTCTTTATTTGGTTGGAAGAGATCACAAACAGATTGGGTTAAACTTAATTGTGACAGGGCTTATAAGGAGTCCTTGGACCTTGCAGATTGTCGTGGCCTTGTTCGAGACTCTGACGATCAATGACTGCTCGAAAGATTGAAACATATGATGTTCTTCATGTTGAAATGTGGGGAATGTATGAGGGGTTAAAAATAGCTAGACGCCATGGTTTTTCGCATTTCATTGTGGAAAATGACTCCAAATTGCTAGTGGACATGATTACAAATAATTGCAAAATTAATTGAGCTATTCCGTTCTGATTCGTCGAATCCAAGATCTTATCTTATTAATCTCCTTGACATGTTTAGACCAACCACACTTTGCATGAAAGTAACAAATGTACTCGTTGGTTAGTTTCATATAGTCTAACAAAATATTATTTTTTTGTCCAGTTTCAGAGGTCCTTCAATGGAGTTGTAGAGTATCTGTTTGAGGATATTTCAAGAACTTACGTTACGTGCTTAAAAATGTTCAATTAATTTCGTATTCTTTCTTTAGCCTTTGCCCTCTTCTTGTAAAGAATAAAAAAAAAATGTCTGCTGATTAGGAATGATGTGATGTTATGAATACCATCACACCGACCCACGGCAACATTTTCGTTTATAAATTACCGACCCACAACCCACTAGTACATGATTTCGACACCTCTCTATTATTAGATTTTTTTAATACTATTTATATAACATAACATTTATGTAAACTAGTAGGCTGCCCGTGCGTTGCACGGGTTTTGTGAAACGCCCAATATATATCAATCATGATCGATATGAGCCAAGGGGATTATTCATATGCATCTATATGTCAGTCATGGTTGATATGAGCCAAGGGGGTTAGTCATAGGCATCTATATGCCAATCATGGTTGATATGAGATAAGGGAGTTAGTCATAAGCATATGGATATTAATATAAAGTATGCAAAAATATGGTAGTTAAGATAAAGTATAGAAAAATAATATGGGATCATGTTAATTCTTTGATCAAACAATGAACATATGATTTTGATCGAGGAAGAGGCAAAGTAGATTAACCAACCCCACAATCAAGACCACTCTTATCCAATAAATGTCTCCAAGGATTAGAGATAGGATACTTAATCTCATCACGCCATATATACTTATACTTCAAGCATCTCTATTAAACCCGTAGTTTTTCACGATTATCTTAAAAACTCAAAACCTGTTATTAAAGCCTAATATTTAAGTGCTAGGCAGAAATTGATAATTTTTCCGAGATTTAAGTGCTGGTTTTATCTTTTGTAAAAAAAAAAAAAATAGCAAATCATTCCATCTTCTTTCTTAAATTAACGTCACCATGACACTTTTGAGTCCAACAATTGGAAATATGATATTGTTTAAAACATCAAGTTTAAAACTTGAAATATAAATTGAATCATAGAAATTTATTTTAAAATAAATGGAAATGAGATTTAAAAGTATTAGTTATAGAATGAAGTTGCTCATATGAGTTGCTTCTATCTTCTAAATTCCTAAAGTTTAACCAAGTATATAGCTTAACCATTCAACATTACTATCAAAATAAAATATGACACTACCATCAAAATTCACATGATAAACCATGAATTCATACATGTGAATCAAAGAAGACAACACAATTCCGAACAATTCAAATATGGTGTGACCGCAAAGAATTGTGCCATGACCACAAAAGGAACAAACTTTTCGTCTATCACTTGCTGCACAGCAGCAACCTTAACATAAATAACCTAGTTGTCAAGGGGCTCGGTGGCTATAAATTTAACTGGTATCCCTTCAACCAATCTATGTGTTCTACAAAAATCAACCCATCCACTAACATCAGATGATAACTTGCTCTCGAAATGAACTTTGACAAAACCCACGCCATGGAAGAGTCTGTTTTGCACACGAAAACAAAATTAATCAAATACATAGTGTCATAAAAGATGATTAGTATAAGGTTCATAAAAAAGAAACATGTATATATACACACACCAACACTTAGTCCTTAGTATAAGCAAGCTTTTAATGCTCTAATGACAAACACCTATAAATAAGCCAACTTGATAAAAGTTGTAAAGCTTGGAAAGTGTTGAGTAATAACGTTGGAGTCCGATGCATAATATATACACCATGGAGAAAACCTCTAAATAAGCAAACTTAATAAGCTAACATTTTTGGTTTCTAAAATGAAGTAATTTTGTTATACCTGAATAAATAAGCTAAAAAATTATCAGTTATCACTAATTCTTTCACTAATGGCATACAAATGATGGTTTAGAAAAACACAAAAAGTAAGATCACATGGGGTCTGAGCTTCGTTAAACAATCTTCAATGATAGGCTCTGTGAGGTCCATTGCAGTCATGAGAAGGGAATGCAATGCGAAAGGAAGTTCTGCAGTTGTTTCAGAACAGAGAGGGAGGCCATCGACATGTGGTATGGTGATTGGAATGAAGGAGATGAGATTTGGGTGGAGATTCAAATGCTCCAATTTGGATATAGTATTTCTGGATATGAGAAATGAAACCTTGTGGCCGCACTCGGCTAGTTTGTTGGATATATGAAGGTATGAGGTAAGATGTCCTAATGCAAACCATGGATACATTGCAACATGAAAGATGTTAGCATCCATGTTTGATAAAAAGGAATCAAAGCTATGCAAACAATATGTAACCACAAGAATGTGATAAACTTGTTAAGTTAAGAGCTCAAATGATATAATATATTGCATGAATTATTAGCCAACGTTTTTTTTATGTTCATGAAATTTATGGGGTTCTATGTCCCTTGCCTTTCTCCCTACACTCTTCTAGAAGTGGTTTTGTCATAATCTTTCTCATTTCAAAGCTTAGTTATAGAAAACTGGCAATTATGATATCACAATAATAACAAAAAAACTCACAAAATCACAAACAAATAAAAAAAAAAATTTATGAAAACCCAAAAAAATGAAAAGGGGTTCATTCTAGTAAAATCAAATACTAAAAATAAAGGTTAAAGAAAACAATACCTTCTCTAAATCCACTCTTGAATCTGTGCGGCATCCTAATAGTATTCTCATTCCAGTTATCTTCCATTAATAATATTGTTAAAACTGTTGATAGCACAATGAAAGTACCACCATTCACTCAATCTGATAATAATGAGGCAAAAAAAAGTTTTAAGACAACAAAAAACCACAAACACAAAGATGAACTATGGAAGGCTATGTGACAGTGTATTTCGCTTAACTCATTGACAAAGCAAATTTACTAAAAATGAATGGAACTTAAAACTTTCAAAACACAAATAAATTAAGATAGCAACACGGGATGTTCAAATACATAAGACAATCAAGTAATGTAGCAGCCACAAAACTCAATCATCAACAAAATGAAAACTAATTTAACCATTGAGCCATTGAGATTCTCATCAAGGATTTATATAATAAGACCCTGTACACATAGTTTCCAACAATAGAACATAACTAAGGTATGAAAATTTCAACATAGAAATCATAAATTAAAGACCGGTTGAAAAATGAAAAACCAGCCATAACCTTCATAACCACAGAATCAGAACGGGTTTCACAAAACCAGCCGGTCCAAATAATCGTGCAATAAACAATTCTTTCATTTCTCGCTTCAGAAAGTGAGTGACCTGCACGTTAGGAAAAAAATTACAGTCTAACACAATGTGAATGTGCACGGAAAACTACCTTCATGCGTAAAACAATTAGCGCTAATATGAACGAATGAGCTATAGCTTCAATATTTAAAGGTAAGTTATCAGGAAGATTGGCTTGAATCCAAAGGCAGAAACCACGAGTCCATGTTAATCCATTAAGTATCTTTTTAAAACATATCCATAAATTGTTTCAGGAGGTGGATAATGGATATATCTAATTATATTTGCATACATTTTCAATAAACATAGTTTTATTAACCTCACGCCATTTGCAGAAACGGGACCTCCATTAAAGCTCAAACGGAGGATTTCGACAAAATCATTTTGGCCTCAAAAATCACAAACTAATACACTATTTCGCTTGATTTTTCGCATTGGTCATGAATCTATGCTTAGAATTACTTTAGAATTCCATGTGTCGAAATCACAACCAACTATATTTTTAAGTAACTTAAGTAGTTATGATTGAAGACAATGTTTTTAATAATATCATATGTATTATTTTTATAAGCAAAAGATAGTTGTTAGTATTAATATCCAAAGTTTGAACCCTATATTTCTCAAACTCCCTTCTGTATCACAGCTCAACCACTCCATTTTTCAAAAGACAAAATATGTTAAAAGCTCTAGTACACACGCAAGATGCGTAAAACATCAAGACTAATAACATTAAAATTAACAAACCTCAATTTAAAACATCATCATTGCACCAAAACAAATGGCCAATTGCTCAGCACCCGCATCAGCAGCAGCACACCAATAATGTTGTCAAAACACCTGAGCTTAAAGCCTCAAGATAGCCACCAAAAAATACATGATATGCAGCAAACAAACGCATTTCCGTAAACGGCACTGATATATGTAAAACAGGCCAAGCATGTGATAAGTTAAAAATGTGTTGGTATCTTAACTCACCAAGGAAAGATTATCTGTTGTCAGAAGTTCATCAGGATGCTCGAATGAAGAACGCAGAATCTGAGCGGATGAAAAGTGATTAAACATGACAAAAGAAAGGCTCAGCAAATGTGTTCATGAGGACTGCAATATTTCATTATAAATACTTACAGAATTAGACTTCACTTTATTGTAGTTCAAATATTTTCCAAATTCTGTCTGTAATTTATCTGCTTCCCTGTAACAACCAACCACAGGAAAAAGAAAGGAAGAAATTTGTCACCAGTCTACTGCAATATAGTTTTTGGGGGTACAATTATAGCATCACTATCACCACAGTCCATTGTCACATAATCCTGATATGCAAAAAGAAATTAAAGACACAAAATCGGATTTTAATTCCAAACAGTCACATGTTAAGTTTTTCACATTCACATCATAGCCATCATAGCCATCATCTTTAATAAAAGGAAAGCATAATGTATGATGGCTATGCTTTGAAAATGCTTTTGCAACCATGGTTTATACCTTTTTTAAGAGTCTCTAAAGAATAATATACAAATTATTTATATATAAATGATTTATAGAGAATAAAAAAATGGGCTCAATATTATTATTAATAATGATATAAGCCAACTGTCTACCTAAGCAACTTAGAATTCATATTCTGCAAACTTTTAACTCCTGTGTGGCGTCAATATCCTGAAAATTCAAAGAGCATAATAAGTGAAAATAGGAAATCTTAGTAAGGAAAACCAATATTACACGAGTAATAAAACTAAAGTTGACCTGATTTTCATTTTTCATGGAGAAAGTAAATTTTTCTTGGAGATGGACCAAGAGCTGCACAAAAAAAACAGGCAAATATTCATAATCACACTCAGCTACAACATGAGATTTGAGTTTCATCTATCAGGATAGGGCAGGACAAATTCTGGAGTCTGGCCAACCTGATCGCGTAATTCAGAAAGTTCAGCCAGCAATCTTTCCCGCTCTCCATGCTCATAGAAGTTTTGGAATCTGGTAGTAAGTACTGAAGCAAAATGAGTCATTGACAACCAAAAAGTTATTAGAATTTAAGATATTATCAGATAGTATCTGACAAAGCAAAAATATAGGATTGGATGATCAATACTTCCTAAAAAGTAGCCATGATAATGTAGCCATCCCTATAAAATAGTAGTAACCATAAATATCTATCCCCCTCCCCTGAAAGTAGCAATTATGATTCACCAACATGGGTTCCAAATTTATCTGCATAGCTTCAGTGTCTATGGCTGCTTAGTGCCTTTTTTTTTTAATCCTAGGCTTTTTTCTCTTAGAATTGTTATGTGTTGGATATGTGTTTTAGGTAATTCCTATGTATCAATTGTCTCGATATAACTATAATTGATTGCAATTCACATCAAATAGATGAAAACTCAGGAACATTAAGAACATATAATACATGTGCTAAATGCTAATTAAATTCGCAAATAAAAAAAAAGATCATAATGTAAAAGATGCAAGAAGAGAAACTACCTCTTATAATAGATGATCAAAACCTTCAAGCTAAATCAAAATCCATCCTTTATCTGCAAAATGCTGCATGAAGCAAGTCTTGTGCAGTTCTTTCTAAAAACCTAAAAAAAATGAGGTAAGGATATCATGTCCAATTAACAACATCAAGTGATTATTTAAAGAGAGATGCAGTGTTTATGAAATTTATACCTAAGTATAGCAGTTCTTGGCATCCTGCATTTTCCACAGTAAAACTGGCCTCCTAATAGTCCTGCAAAAACTTTAATAATACAACATCAACACACAAAATTACTAACATGACAGACAACACAAACAATCCAACCTCAAAATCAACACACAAAATTAATACAATAACCATATATATTAGAACATTGCATAAAATCATAAACTAAAGTATTTCCACAAATCGTCAGTACAATCAAATTAAAATCAAGATCTATACTTTTCATGCATGAAAAACCGAAAATAGTGAAAAATTGAAAAGAAGATGAACAAATCAGCAAGAATGATACAGGAAAAATAGAAGAAAAACCAGCAAAGAAACAGAAAAACATAAACCAAACCTAAGATTGAGAACCCAAAAATTGAAACTGACCTACCTCTTTTATAGAGCCTGCAAAAAACCAACACAGAAAGCCAATTAGAGAGATGAATATTCACAAATTGAGAAAGATGAAATCAAGAAGATGAATTTCGAGATACATCACCATCCACCCTAACCACCACACATCACCACCACCTCCAATCTTCAACCATCCTCACCAACAAAAAAAAAGCAACATAAAAAAAAAAAAAATAAACAGAGTATAGAAAGTAAGATCGAACCAGAGAAAAGAAGGAGAAAGAAGCTCCGTCACCGCCGTGTTATCGCGAAACGTCACCGGAACTCTTTATCTCGGTCGGAACACTCTCTTCCTCGGCCGGAACTCTTTGTCTCCTGCCGGAAAATTTTCTCTCTCGGCCATTCCCTCACAGGTGGTGGTGGTGGCGGTGGTTGTTGTGATTGTGAAGGACAAGATGGAAAGGGAGAGAGAAAGAGTTTGAGAATGTTGGGTATAAGATTGGGGAATAGATAGATGAATCTGTGGGCTGAACCTCTGTCCTCATTCACTTAGTTTACTTGTTTCACTCAGTTTACTTCCTGTCATCTTGTGTTTAGTGGAGTTCTCCCATTGGTGTAAAGCGAGGTCCAATATAATTGATGCAGACTACCATATGTCACTTAGTTTACTTGCTGCCTTCTTGTGTTTAGTGGAGCTCTCCAATTGGTGCAAGGAGAGGTCCAATATAATTGATACAGACTACCATATGTTGGCAAGATACAATTGGACATTATGCAAATGTGTAGAGCACCAATTGGCTAATAAATTAGGGTTTCATTAGGGTTTTGAAAGTTGGTTCCAAACTCCACCATCCTTTAGTATAATAGGATAGGATAGGATAGGATAGGATGTCCAACTCCAACATTAACCTAAACTAGTAACCGACCCGTGCGATGCACGGGTTTGTAGAAACTGCATTTATATAACAATCATGGTTGTTGCCAACCATGGATGATATGGATCAAATTATGCTAGCAAGAAGCATATGGATATTAATCAAATTGGTAACATCATTGAACAAACAAAAAGCATTAGGGATTAAAAGTTTAATAGTAGTAATTATGGTACATGTCCTTACATTCATCACCAAAATGGTCCTTAAAAGAGTATGACCTTGATATTGAGATCCACTAATGGCAAAAAGGATGGAAATTAAATATTGTTTGGTACATTATAGCATAAGTTACAAAACAGATAGAGGAGTTAGAGTTGAAGAATAGCTAGAGAGAGATCTAGAGCATATAATAGTACTGACTTTGGTAGAATTTCTTCCGATTGCTGGATGTTGACGGAGCATGCAGGGTAGTTTTAACACCAATGAAAGGGGATAGCTTAAAGTAGATAGTCCTATTGTTAGATGACTTAGTAACACCGAATTTAACAACCACACCCTCGGACAGTTTATGTACCTTGCAAACATCTCCCCATTGTCCTGAAATTTTGCAGCTGATATAAGGGCCATTGTCAAACTTCAAATCACAGTGATCCCAGGTGTTACCAAGCCAGTCAATTAATCTGAGTTTAGTCTCTTCATTAGGGAGTGCATTTTGACAGAAACCTCTCCAATAGATTGTCTGTTGAATAATTAAACAACACAACATTTAGTAATGAATACAAAGTATTAAAGATATTGTAGCATGAGAAATGAAACATACCAAAGTCCCAGTCTCAACATCAGGAGCAGTGAGGGTTTTTTCAAGACTGTGGGTAAAAACTTTTGGAAGGACAAAGTAGGGAATAGGTCCATTTGAAGTTGCTTCTAGGAAAGGTTTTTCCAACACAAGTTTATATGGGGGAGTCCTATGAGGATAGGTGATTTCCACACCAGTAATGTATGGTACCCGAATAAAGAAGACAAAAGGACTGATGAACAAAAGAGTAATCCAAGCGCCGGCATTGATGTTATAGAAATCTTTCAATCGAGACCAGCCATGAGTGAAATAAATCTGTGAATTGTTCTTTTTGAATACAGCTACTTGGATTTGATTTTCGTTAATGTCCTGTAAAAGAACTGTATCACCAATGTACTGACCAATGACGCTTGCATATATTTCCGGTAGTTTTCCTCGATTCTACATAATAAGCATAACATTAGACCATTTCAGCTTATCATTAAATATATTGTAGCAATGATGTGAGTGTATATCCACTCTACATAATAATCATAATATCAGGAGCAATGAAATGGAAAGATGGTGAAATGATCAAGAAAACAAAACAGGTAGGCCAAGCTAGATTGGCCTGGATTGATTGAAACTGAAAATACTAATTGTGAGTTCACCCAAGTCTAGCAATTAAAAATGACAGCAAAGTTGTCAATCTATTATTGAAAGAGGAATAATAGAAAGGAAATTGGAATCAATAATTTTGATAGCAAAGTTGTCAATCTATTATTTCAATTGAACTGACAAAAAAAAAAAAACTAATTGAGTGAAAACAAAGATATTCTTTACCAATAGTCACACTTCTTGTTATAAGAAGCATGGGGATTAAGGAAGATCATATCAAACCTTACAATAACAAAAAAAATAACTTGAGTCAGGATATGCATTGCAACTTTCAAAACTATAAGAAACAATACACTACACCACATAAGAAATATCAATACTCTCTCATCCTCTCTAAAAGGTATTTACAACAAAAGTAAAGCAAAGGATTAGGTACCAAGGTGGCTATTTTACATTCGATAATGGACTATCAAAAAATAAAAAATTAGGTCCAAGCAAAAACAAAACAGAAACAGTGTAGCACATACTTTCTTGTTATTAACCTCTTCGCATCAAAAAGATTGTGGTCGCGAGTTTTCACCACTTACAAAAAATGACAATGATTGCATGAAAATTTGAAGACTCATTGAAAGCATAAGAAGCCGAGTGATCAGAAAGAAGACAACGATTGCATGAAAAATTAAAGCAAAAGTAAATTATACAAAATTTGGAATGCAAAATATATAACACCAAAACTTATAAACTTCACATATACTTTCTCTGGAAGTTTCTCTAAGCATCATAATACTTTTCAAAGTAGGTTGGTTACACATGAATATTATCCAACTTTCCTCCCTAAGTGAAAGAATTTTTTAGAAGTATCAATTTGCACAATGAGAGTTTTGAAACAATGAAAACTAAAAATCCATCATACATAGGAGAATGATAAGGAGTGTAATAAGTCACTCCACAATACACTGCCATATCACAACAATAATGGATAAGCAAGCAACCATGAAGGATAGACCAAAGAGGACTATAAAGTAAGTGTTTTTCATTTTCTTCAGGCAAGTATACGGTCATAGCAGAATTGAGCAAGGGAGGAAATTTTCAAAAGATAAATTTATGAAAACAAAAAATGTTTATGGTTCATCTAAAACTGGACTGATCACATCATAATCAGTAGGCTCAAGTTGCTTATACAGCCAGTTTTCAGCAACTAACAAATAGGTCTTGTATGTAATGTGACAACAACCATTAAACTTGAAAATGATATAATATACTACCAGGCATTTTTCGTACAACATACCTTAGTGAATATAATATAACAATTGAATCTAAAAGAGACAAATTAGACATCTATCTTCCAAAAAGTTCATTTGTAACATTTTTTATTGTAGTTCAAGGGCAAAGGAAATGCCACGTCCTTGGAAAAAATTCATCATTGCAATTGTTGAATGTATAACTAAGACATAATTTTTTATTTTAAACTCAACAAAAACATAAAGATATAAGAGCCACTTATAACAAATTCATCCTCTGCATGAGTTTCAAGCTCAAGCTTCATGAGTTTCAAGCTCAAGGCAGTTCCGTCTTGTCAAGGTTATTGTGCACACATGCATATGACAAATTACTACCTGTAAGCACATTAAGAACAAAATAAATGCTATCATCACCCATAGCCACTGCCAGAGCACCATTTTAATTTATAGGACCAATGTCCTTCAGGACATATTTGTTCTTCTCCCATTGCAGACATGACAGAAACCGGAATGAACATAGATTTGTAGAACCAAATATCTCAAGCATAACACATAAGAGGAGAAACCTTACAAAGAAATTCTAATAGATTAAAAGGAAGTTATAATAAATGAAACCTAGAAAAGGGATTATTAATTGGAGAAACATATGCAGAACACAAATTATTGATAAGTAGTAAAATGCAAGGTAACAAAAGCATACTTTGGGATGAGCAGGTGGTTTTCCTTTTCTTTTATCCTTCTTTAGCTCAGGCTGGTATACCATAGAAGCACCAACTGTCATACTTGTTCTCCCTCTGTTAAAAGGAATTTTCTAAAAATTAGACAAAAATTAACAAATAGATGTTTGGTTTCAGTTTTGGGTTAGGTAAACTGGTGAAATTAATTAATTTTGACATGATTGGAGATGTCCTAAAATAGAATTAATTATGTTATAGAACTTATTCTAACCTTAAGCTAGAATTTGTAGCTTTCCCTTTTACATCAACATAAACCACTTGGAATGCATAGCAAAGTTAAACAAATTATAAGTATATCCAGAAAAATGATGTCACCAAGGACAACAAAATTAAAAGGATCTACATGCATCTAAGTGATCTAAGTGTTGCATAAGAAGTAAAGAGGTAACATAAGGAAAATTATACAATATGATATATGTTCAATATGATATAGGTTCACCCCTGGCAACCAAAATTCTCACTCTTATTTTCCTTTCTAACTCTTCATTCCCTAAAGTGTAGTTGCACAGCCCCATGAGATGAGCATCAAAGTGTATGGCCTACAATTAATTTAAGGAATAATTATTTGATTGATTTGGTATAAAATTGAAAATTCAACATTATTGCACATTACCGTAAATTCCAGATATGACATTGTGACCTCCAGGAGCTTGATCACCGGAAAGAACAACGCCAATCTTCAACTTCCGATGAGGAAGCGATTTGCTTGAATCTGCAGGAACCAAAGAAGCAGAAAGTTGTCCGAACAAAAATGGAAGCAGTTTCACGATCTCATCTACATGCAAAGATTGAGAGTTAGAGGGAGAGAGTAGAAAACCAGATCGAGTATAGATCGAAGAGAATGAAGATCGAGAGAGTAGAAACCTGGATTGCCGGCGGCGGAGCTTTTAGGACCGTCGATAATGGCGAACGGTGATTGAAGAAGTTGGATTGAAGAGGAAAAGGAGAGATTTCCGCCACCGCCATCTCCGGCCGGAGCACCACTGCTAGCAACTCCCTCCTCTGCCAATCTCTCTCTCTTTCTCTCTCTTTATCTCTCTCTCTCTCTCCCTCTCTCTCCCTCTCTCTCTCTCTCTCTCTCTCTCTCTCGTTTTTTCACTTTCCATGTTCTGTATTTTTTTTCTGTCAAATTCCCCAAATATGAAGAAGAGAGGCAGCAGCTCCTAATGTGTATTTAGGTTTCATTTATCTGATGTCAAACTCACTGTTTGCATAAACCAGCAAACAACCCATTGTTTGCATAAACCAGGAAATTGATCATTGCATTACATCATGATGACATCATGCCATGTGACCAGCCAATTGTTTGCATAAACCATCAAATAGAATAAAACCAGAAAAATAGAGTAGAAAAAGGAACCATGGAACCCTAAAAGAAACCAAAAACCTAAAGATGAAACCCTATAGATGGCATTTGGTGATTGGGCAACATAAAAAAATGTATGGTTTTGATTGGACAAGGATTTAGGGTTTGCATTTGGTGCTTGAAAAACCACTCATCCTTTATTATATAAAGATAGCTAATGTGATAGAGATGGTTTTGTGGCTTTTTACTTGAATGATTAGGTTTTGTCTGGCATACCCTACCACTTGGATATTGGGGAAAGCAAAGCTTGGAAAATAATTTGCTGGCTAATCATGCAATTCATGAATCTAGAAAAAATTTCATTTCTGAACTACAAAATACTAAGTGATTTGTTTACCAATTGAGTTTGATAATGATTTTATTTTTTTTTGACAAAATAATGATTTTTTTTAACCAAACAAATTTAATGCATTTCATTAATTATCAAAAGTTCAATACATGGAGGAATAATCTCAAATTTATGAAAACTAGTCCAAGAATTGGCCGCCCTAGCTAAAGTATGAGCAACCGAATTCACTTATCTCTTAATAAATTTAACTTCAAAGTTCACACATGATAACATAACAAGAATAATTTCATTAATGATTGAAAGAAACTCTGAGTTGTCTCGCCGCTTGGTACGAATAGCATCAACCGTCACTTGAGAATCACTTTGAAATTGGACGCGTTCAAAACCTCTACTCTTAACTTCATTCATGGCTTGCAATATGCCACTGCGTCATTTCAGCCGTAAACTCGCCGAAATTATTACGAAAACAAGCACCCATCGTGGTCCTTCCTGCGCCGACAAAAAATGTTGCATCTACATTGCACTTTAACCATCCTATACGAGGCTTTTCCCATCGATTTGTGCTTACAACCGGAACATCATGATCATCGTTGCTTCGCAACTTATGGACTGCAAACCACTCATTCCAATGATCAAACGCAGCCCGACCAACTTGGTTTGGACTGCTAACATTATCATTCCAAATTTTATCATTCCGGTTATGCCATATACTCCAAAGCAGCGTAGCCACTCTACCTATAGTAGCGTAATCCTCATTCCGACACAAAGCAAACACTCTATCTGCCGCACTACCTTGATGACAAGTTGCGGAACCCAAGACAAATGACAGTCCAGCTGCTTGCCAACTAGATTGAGCAGAAGCGCAGGTGAAAAAAGTCTGTACATCATTTTCTACCTCATCTTCACATAATGGACAATAAACATCACAATCCACATTACGTTCTAATAACCGACACCTCGCTGAAAAGCATCCCTACATAATGGACAAAATAATGATCTTTTTTTAGTCTTATAATAATTGATATGTTTATAAAAGAAAAAATGAGTAAGAAATATTTCAATTTGTTTTCAATGTAATTTTAATTATTTTTAGTGTCTATTTGACCCAACTTTTTTTAGAGCTTATGCAAACAGGTTATGCAATATAAATTAGGTTTTATGCTATTTTATAAGTTTACACTAGTGAAAATTGTAATTTTATAAGCTATTTTATCATAAACTACTTTGGCAAACTTATAATAATATATAAAAATTGCATAAATTATTTGTATAAGCTCTAAAAAAACCGGACAAACGAACCCTTAGTATACGTTCTAATTAAAATTATATATAATTATTATTTTCATTTTGTATCATTCACTTTTGCCCCAAAAATTGTGTTTTATAGTCCCTATTTTTAGTCAAAGCTTATGAATATATTAAGTCAAAATTGCGACAAATGTGATACTATAAGTGATAAACATTTAAACTTTAAATGATGTTATACCTTATGTTAGTGATGAAAGGTACAAAATAAACTTAAATAGCCATACAGAAAATCTTATCCGGCTAAATAACCATAGAGACACACATATACACACACTTTGGGGCAGGTGTCCCTTATTAGGACATCTTGGAAATGCAAAGTTGCTATTGTTACATATATAGCCACACACTAAAACAAAGAGAAAAGAAGCGGTAAGCGGTTGAAAGAAATATGGATACAGTGCAGAGAGAAAGAGAATCAGCATGTCATTTCATAGAACAAGTTATGAAAGCTTTCTCCAAATGCTTAGGACTTGATCCTACAGCTGAAAAAATTCAATATCGTGCTATTGAGAATGATGGTGAAGTAACATCATCCATAATCTCACGAGCCTTTAAAAGACCACCAAAACCTCCTTTAAGCGCAGGACGTGGAGCTCAGATCAATATTTCCACCTCTTAAAATTTACACAACACTATGTAAGCTTTATTTAATTTTTGAGCAATTCTATTTAGTAAGAATAATATAAACAAGAAAGAGAAGAATCCACGAAAATAGTGAATTTGACCAATTAGATTTTGGCTTATCATACTTGGAGTAGTGGGTAGTTATCATTTGGAAGAGTTACATGATGTCATAAGATTTTTATATAAAATACTAGCATATGTATATATATATATATATATATATATATATATATATATATATATATATATAGTATATGTTCTTGATTTGTACTAGTATATCGTAACATTTTCTCATCAGATTTATGCTTGTTATGTTCTAAAATTTCAGTTGCACTGAATATGGAGAATGAAATCAAAGACTTCATAGTTAGAAAGAGCATGCACGTTCATGGTTTGAGAGTTGAGACAGCCTTTCCTTTATCCTTCTTGTACACAGTTTCATGTAACTGTTACAGTGTCATTTCCTTTTATTAGGACAAACACGTAGGTTTTTTATATAATTGATCTTATCTAATGTTTCATTTTATATAGTTAGATTGTCCTTTTAAGTCATTTCCATGTAATTGTACTGTGAACTGAACGGTACAATATCATATATTATTTGACAATATATCACTTTGCTTTTTTAGGACAGACATGAAGGTGTTTGATTTTATTTCACCAGATTCATAAACTGTTACATGTGCACATATATATAGTATCGTTAATCGTTAATTATTAATTCTCTCATATGGTGATTATTCACTAACTTTTTAGAGTGAATTTCCTCTAATATAAAAAAAAAAAGTGAATTTCCTCATTTTCAAAGGAGACAAATCTCCTAACAAGGTAGTGAAGTCAATTTTTTATATTTTTATCACCGTGACGGTTGATTCATTGTTCTGTACTATATATACTATAGAAGTATATAGAAGTAATTTGGTGGGATGGATAGCTCAACTGATTGAATTAGTTGAGCTAAGGGTTAAAGAAATTGGAAGTCCTGGGTTCAAGTACCGACAAATATATAAAAAAAAAAATTTAACATAACAATTAACATACTAATAATTTATTATTAAAAAAAAAATTAACTAGTTGAGATAATGGTTAAGGAGTCGGAGATCCAAATATATGACAAGGAAAATAAAAAGCTAACATAACAAGTACTACTAATATACTAATGATGAATAACCACATGCCAATTGCCAAGATATGCCAGAATAATCAATTCGGTGCCTGACTCTTACTGGTGGTCAGCGTGATTGTTTAATGATCGTTCATTCGGTTATGTATTTGTCACTACGAAGCTGTGAGTTGTAAGAACCATAGTGTTAGAGAACGTCTAAATGCCTAACTACTACAAGATCCTAGTATTTGATAACAAAGACATTTGATTTGAACTTCTCGCACTCCCTAAACATATTCGGTCATCCTCTGAAACTACCAAACTAACCCTTTCGCTTTTTAGGATGCGAGCACTTTTTCGCACTCTAAGTAGAGTGGCAATATTTTTAGCTCAAATCCACCCCTAGAATGAAAAAACTCATGAAAAAAGGAATTCGCATTCTAAAAAACGAACTCGGCTGTAGTTTGCTATCTAGAAAGCGAACTCAGTTCGCAGTTTGCTATCTAGGAAGCGAACTCTTTCCCCCCAATTTTTTGCTATTTACACACTCACTTCCTAAGTAGCGAGAGGGGTAAAATGGGGTTTTCACGGGGTGACCATGACTGCCGGGGGGCCAGAAGTAAAACTCTACTACAGTAAATATCCAATGAATTTGTGTCAGTTGGAAAATTGATTTGGAGAGTCTTTGACAAATTATTTTTTGAATGTTCAGAAACATCTAATGTTGGCAAAAATATAACTTGTGGTTGTTGTTACAACCAGTTATGTATAATTTCACCATCATAATTTCGTAATAACTTCATTTTTTTCATATTATATTTTATAAACACATCATTACGAGTAAGAGTTTGAAATAACAAATGCAAGTATTAAGGTTATGTAGAGTACAAACTGCACTCAATCTGTTGATCCTTTTAGGTTTCTATACACATTATTGATAACACTAGACCCTATAGCCTCGTCTAAAGGGAAATTATCACTATTGCAATATGTAAAAAGAGAAATAAGTACACAACCAAAAACATCAATGAAAAAAAAACAGAAGATCACCATCATCATCATCATAATAACAAGAGAAAGAGAAAGTTGATGCTGCTAGCATATGAAGAAATCTATAAACTTCTCTGGCCTCTACCTTTTTCCACGTCCAGTAATGAATTTGAGAGCAAAACTTGAAAATTGGGCAAGGGAGAAAAACATCCTCAACATACCACGACCCTTGATAATACCCTCTGTCGCTCCCCTAGCAGTTCTTGCCACCGCAAGCACACCCGAGTCAGGCTCAGTTTTTGGGCTGTATTCCCTTCCCTGCAATGAAGCTAAAATATAACCAAATGAAGAACATTGTTTAACAACGTAGTTTTAAATTGCAGTCCACAACAGTAATTGCTACTGTAATATGATTTTAGAAGTCTGTTAAATATAAAACCAAAAACCAAATGAAGAACATTCTGCAACAGCAGAGTTTTAAATTACAGTCTGCAAATGCAATCGCAGTATGATGAGTCTGTTAAATATAACTAAATGAGGAACATTCATTAACAGCGGAGTTTCAAATTGTGGTCCGTAATAGTCTTCGCTATGGCAATCTACACGACAGCATCACAATCGCAATTGCAGCCATATCAACCGCATTGTACCACATTATAAAAGTTCCTAACTACAACCACAGTTTAAAACCATCTTCACCCATCTACAAACTCAAATTATAGAAACCTAACAACACACTCATAAATTAGTAAGTAACCTGAAGAAGAAGGCATCATAGTGGTAAAACGGCGAAGCCTCTCCTCCGCTGATCGAACCACGCGAGTGGAGCTTTTAACACCTTGGGTAATCTCTTGTCTGCAACACACACAAACAATAATTTGTTATATAATTTCAATATCATTTACATTTAAAACATAAAAAATAAAAATAAAAATGGCAATTAATTACCCAAGATCACTCAGTTCGTTGGTTAAGTCACTAATTTCCATGCCGGATAATCGAATTGCAGCCATTGTATCAGGAAGTTCTTCTCTTGCCGTATCCATAAGCTTCTCAAGTGATTCCGCTGCTCTCTTGAAAGCCTACATTACACTTCCACATATTCTTAAATCAGATTTTCAATTAAGCAATTTCAGAAACAATTATTTACTACCAAACAAGGAACTAACCAGAAGCGTGGGAATTGCAGAACAAAACAGCCACGTCGTGCATATCGATGTCTGCAAAAAATAAAAAACCTAAAATCAATTGAAGAATTTAAACATTGAATAATGGATTTGGAATTGAAGAGAGTATGGAGGGTACCACGACGGCGAGGACTTGGAGAAGAGTGAGGTGGCGTTGGGTGAGATTCCAATGAGGGAGGTTGAGAGATGGAGATCCAACGGTGGAGATGAAATGTGAGGAGGGTTGAGGTGAGTGTGTTGTGAAAGAAGAGAGAGGTTTGGGAAGGGCGAGGGGTTTAGTAGTAAATGAGAGGGTACGTTGTGAGTGAGAGTTGTTAGTGGTGGCGGGGAAAGGATTGTTGAAGGTGAGAGAAATGGTTGAGTGGTTTGAAGGTTGAAATCGCAGGGAGCTCAACATCTCTGTTACACGGGGCCAATTACTGAGCAGTTTTCTGTCTCTCGCACTCTCCGAAACTAATTCACCACACCATTTCTTTGCTCGTTGTTTAGGCCTCCCTAGTTTTTTTTTTTTTAAGATGTCGGCAATGACCAATGAGAATCAAACTTAGATTTCATGCATTCAAATCCTTAATAACTAGACCAAACTAATGTTTTCTAGCTTTCTTATTTGTGCTACTCTTATTATAATAAAAAAAACCATAGGTTCATTGAAAAATAAAAAATACCTCAATTTTTCAATGAACCTAAAAAATGATTTTTTACTATAATAGTGACCGAATCAAATACTTTTCATTATTCATCTTCCTCTTCTTCTTTTTTTTTTTTCAATTATTTTCTCTTTTTTCTCAACTATCTAGTCGGTTTTACCAAAAGTTTGGAGTAAACAACTACATAAGAAAAGCACACTTAGACAAAGCCAGGAAGAATAGAAGATACTATCAAGATTGTCAGTATCTAGTTTTTACGCCAGCTCGTTTTGGTTAAGTGGAATCGAAACGTAGATTTAATTTGTGAACTCGTAGAGTTTACCTCTTATTTAATTTTGAACATAATATGAAATTAATAATTTTATTTTTAATTTAAAAATTTAAGTGTTATTGATGACAGTCAATAATATGATGTTTTTAGTAGCAATTTAGGATAGTTTTAATAGCAATTGAAGCCCAAAAGCAAGCAAATACCTGGAAAAATGAAAGTTATTTGGTCCAGAAGCAAGAAAAGTGGAAAAAGCATAAAAAAGGACAAAAACGTAATAAGCAGCGCAATCCATCATACCTACGATGAGATCTGGCGTGGTGCGATGAGAATGCGGTTTAAATTGAAGAAAATCTGCAATAAATCTTTACCATCATACCACGATGACTTGTCATCGTGGCACGATGAAAGGCGGTTGAAGAAAACAGAAAATCTGGAGAAGATCTTCCATCGTACCACGATATGATCCATCGTAGCCATGATGAGGCAAAATTACACGACATCATGACCACGATGGGTGCGATGGACGCGCAGAAAAAGTCCAAACTCAACTGAAAAACTATAAATAGAGTCTTCCTCCTTCACTATTATTCATTCAGAAATCACTCAATAATAGTGATACTCAAAAGAGAGTCAGGAGAACTCTATAGAGGAGGCAAAGAGGGCCATGAAACTCCAAGGCCAATAAGGTTCTTTTCTTTATTGTCTTGGTAAGTTATTTTTTCTAGGTTAGGTGGAGTCGATGAACTCCCTTACGAATGTTTGGTTTTATATAATTTGGGTATAAATTCAGTTGTTCTTATTGAAACTCTTTTATTGTCTGGTTTTTATATTTATTTTAATACTGATCACATTAGAATAAAATCTAAGGAAGTTAGTGGATATTGGATAGGAAATGAAGCTAATTATCCCGAACGAAGGACGGTGTGCTAAGGTCCAAATGAGACCATTAAATTCAGTATATGAGGTCTTAGTATAGGATTAAAAGCTTAGTCTAGAACGATAGATTCTATCTGAAGTCAAATTTAGGACTAGTTTGAGGCATACATGACAGTTTGCGACACATTGAGCCTTAAGGGTAATGATACCAAAGTTTAAACAAAAAAATGGAACTGACTAGGGCGGGGATATTTAAGCAAAGTAAAGGCAACCCTAACTAGGCTCCGACCAGTTTGTAATAGAAATAGGGAACGAGTGCTACCGAACCTATTTTATAAGACTAATCCTGATAGAGGGGAACAAGAGAATTAACCACCAAGCAGGAGTAAGGGAGGGACACGAAAACACTTAACCACCCTGCGTGGACACACACACACCTTTATTTATTTTTCAGTCATTTAATTTCATGCAATTTACTTTTACCCGCACAACTATCTCTAAACAAAGTGATGCAAAACCATTCCTAAGCGAAACTAGTAACTTTGGCACAATCCCTGTGGAGAACGATAACTTATCACTTTATTACTTGGTTGCGATTCTGTGCACTTGCAGAGACACCATCAGTTATGAATATTAATAAGAAAATATGAGAAAACTAATATATTATTAATTTAAAATTTAAATATTAGATAATTCACACTTAATTAATTTTCACTCATTTTTATTAGTTAAATATGACTAAAGTCATCAATAGCAAAAAACACAACAACTATATGCCCGTAATATATCTTGTAAAGATATAATATCTCTCTTTTTTTTTCACGTATTAAATATGACTCTTTGAATCATGCATGTCATGTGAGATTGAATACTATATATGATTGAATACAAAGTGATTGTACTCCTATCTTTTTTTTTAACCTCTATTGTTTTATTTTATTTTTACGCCTATTTTTTTTTGTTGAGAATATTTATGTATCTATTATTTATCAAATAACTTATTATATATAAATGTCCACCAATATATTTAAATATCCACAAATAGCAACTCAACCGGCAAAAATATCTAAATTGTTAGGCCGAACACCATTTCGTCTATCTACAAAACAAATTTATTATATTTAAATAATCGCATAAAATTTTGGTATATTATATTATTTTATCAAAATACAATTACTTTTTTTTTTCACTTATTTTCATCTATTTTGTTTGTATTGTTTTTATTTTTTTTTCTTTTCACACACGTGCATAAAAATAAGAGACATTGAGAACTAAAAAATATTATCTAACTCTTAAAGTACCCCCCCCCCCCACACCCCCATCCCCTCTCCCCTCCATCCCCTTTTATGCAAACATTATCTTTTTAGAATCGTTGAATAATTATTGTATTTAGTCTATAATATTGACAAAATAATCAATTATTTTTGCTTATAAAAAATAATCATAAATGTAAATTTTTTTTTTTTTTGCGAAAAATAATCGTTTCTGTTATGAATAATATGTAATGAATGTCCATTATTGTGTAGGTTTTCTTGTCCCCTAATTGTGTCCTATAAATAGGACCTCTTTGTTACAATGTAATACACACCTTGAATAGAATAATACAATAGTCTATTCTCTCTTCTCTTTCTCTCCTTCATCTATTCTTCCATATTATTGTTCATGCTTAGAAATTGTTCATAACACGTTATCAGCACGATAGTCTCTCCCCTTTCAAGAAAGGTATAGCAACAAAGGGAAGTGACAATTTTATTTTATGTATGATTTTTTTTATTCTATTCTTTCAGATAATTTTTTGTCTTCTTGTTTTTTTTATATTGATTCACAAACCTTCGATCCAGAAGTATCGTGGTTAAATTTTTGAAATATGAATCCTGAAGATTCATAGTGTGATAAAATTTTAAAATATGAATCCTGAAGATTCATAGTATGATGAAATTTTAAAATATGAATCCTGAAGATTCATAGATATAAGTAAAATGAACATCAATCCCTGAAGGATTGGATAAATAACTGATTGAATATATATTTGATCCGTTATACAGTTCTTAAACAATTTTAAAATCAATTTGTATTACCCACGAATTCCTGAAGAATTCATTACAGATACATCTTTGAATGATTGTACAATTAGATATATTATAATATAACGAAGAATATGGATTATTCTTATGAGGATTGCATAAAGGATTATTCTTACATTATAACAATATTATATAGTTCCTGAAGAACTTAAAAGAAAAATCAAATTATTTCTTAAGAATTCCAGAAGAATTCAATATACATATGCATCCCTAAAGGATAGTTTTACCAATTTTTATAAAATTTTGGCAAAATTTACAATTTTCAATGGATTTATTTATTTATTTCTATATTGTACAAAACATAAAAAATGTATATCATATGCCAATTTTGTTATCAATACGTTATATGCCAATTTATTTTTATTTTTTCAATAAGTTACTAATTAATCTTATTCATAACATAGGTTACATTATAATTATTATTAAGTTACTATTTAATTTGCATTATAAATTTTCAGTACGTTACATTACATTAGTATTAATAAAAAATAATTGGAATTAATTTTTTTTATTTGACTATGTTTATTATGCTTATCTAAGTATTTGCTTAATTTTATTATTTGATGATAGTATATATCAATGATAAATGAATGAAAAATCATTCCCAGAAGTGAATGAAGTCCAACCCATTGATGTTACTCCATTCCCGGAAGTGAATGTAGCAACACACGATTACCATGGACAAAATTGTGGCCATCGTTGAGGTAATAGTCATGGCCGTGTTAATTTTAAAAGCTCGGCTTCTCGCTAGAATTGAAAGAAAAAAAAAGGAAAAGTAGACAAATTAGCAAAACTAATGAAAATATATGTGATATTAGCTAGTTCCCGAAGAACTAATTAAAGAATAAAAAGGGAAAACCTTAATATTGAAGCATCTTTGAATGATTGCTCAAAGAATAAAATTTTCTTGAAGAAATTATGAAGATTATTATGATCATTATATGAAGATCATTTGTGATATAGTTCTTGAAAAGCTAAAGCTTTAATATTAGCGCATCTTTGATGGATTGCTCAAAGAATATGGATTTTCTTAACCAATATTATGAAAGATTGTAAAATTGTGTTTTTCTCTAGCCATTCTGAATAGAGATTTGTTGTTGAGTTCCTGAAGAACTAATTTTTGTTTACAACATGATTAAAGTCCATATGATCTATTTGATCTTAGTATAAATTGGACCAAAATTAAAAGAACAATTATGTATGTCTCTTGAATATGCTCCTGAAGTAGCAAACTTATGAAAATAATTTCAAAAAAAAAAATATTTGATTAATCATATTTTAGATTGGTACAATTTCAATAATTATCAATTGAAATGTGAAAGTTTTTACATGATAATTCGACTTTATTTCTCGATGTACAACTTAGTAAGATCTCTATCTATCTATTTTATATTTTACTATGAGGTAGACGATTATTATTCCCTATGAAATATATGCCTAAGAAAAAAAGTTACATTTAGCTTTTTATACATTAAACTTTGAATTTATTTTATGGTGATTATGTTTTCTTAAGCTTTGAATACAATTATTTTCTTAATTACTTATAATTATAATTCGGTTACAGTTTGTAAATATAAACTGATTTTAATTATTCCGGTTACATATTTAAATCAATTGATTGATTTTAATTTTAAAATCTTTTAATTGTTACTATATTTTAATTTCTAATTCTACTGAAATCCACATAAAAAAAAAATTGTTATACTTTATTTTTACTCTTTTAATTCTCATACAAATAAATTATTACTATTTTTTATTGTGTTCCACCGAAAAGATTTTTTGTAGAAACATATTTGTTTAGCTTGAAAATATTCATCGATACTACTATTCATGAAAAATTAAATTTTATATTCGGTAGTACGAAAATTATTGAAGACTCCAGAAGAGTCAATGCATTGTTATATCGAGAAACAAAGTTGCACTTTGCTAATGTATTTTATATTTTAAGTCTTAAAGAAATTTGTTACCGAAGGATATTCACATAAATGAATATCATATTGAAACAAGAAACGACGGAGATATTTTATCTCTATATTACGAGACATATTATCAACTTTTATCTCTAGTTTGTGGTGTACTTATGATATTAGTGCAACTTAAGCACATGTTTAAGTAAACCAGAAGTTTACAATTTAAATTATATTAAGTTTGTAATTGGCAAGATCGGATGGGTCATCCCGAATCTATTATGATGTGAAATATAAAATAATTTTATATGAATTGAAGGGCCTGAAGTTTCTTCAATCTAATAATTTTTATGTGTTACTAGTTCCCGAAGGAAGTTGATAAATTAAGTAAATGAGCATCTTTTATTTTTTAGAATATATATAAGGTGATATTTGTAAATCAATACACCGATCATGTGGACGTATTAGATTCCTAAAATTTTAATTGATGCATCAACTAAATGGTCACATGTATGTTTGTTATAAACTCACAACCAGAAGTTTGTGAGATTATTTTTAAGAGATCGTTTTATATATATTATTCTAGAAAATATTTGATAAATATCATATGTTAATTGAAATTTATACCAAACATCTTGTGAAATATGTTCATACAAACAAAAATAATGGACCTGAAGATTCATTCTAAGTTATAGTTGGGAACACTCAAACATGTATGTTGAGATATTGAATAGCATCATGCCAACAAATTATTATATACATAAGCTCTCCCCTAATTTATTTGAATTTTAGTTTATAAACCTATTTTCCCATATAAACATTTTTGGATGTGTTGGGTACGTCTCAATTGCTCCAATATAATGCATTTAAATGGGTAGTAAAAGAATATTGGGAAAATAATTTTTATATGAATCTCCAAAGTGAGCCAATAATTGGAGATTTTTTTACAGCTTTATGGGCTGATTATCAATTGGTGAATTAGTTTTCCCAATATTAGGGGGAGATAATAAGCAGCTAAAAATATGAACTAGAAGTTCAATTGAAATGTTTTGAAATAAATTAATAATTGTTATTTTGATCCTCTTAGAAATCAATATGAACCAGAAGTTCAAAAGATAACTCATTTGCAAAGTTTATGAAATCAATCAACAGCTGCTAATGCTCCAATAAAAATGAATGTCCCTGTTGGACAATCTGATATTGCAAATGATTCCTAACCACGCGTGAAGCATGGTAAGCAAATCGGTTCCAAAGATAAAAATCCTCAAATAAGAAAATGAGCTAAAAACAAAGATGACCCGAGTGAGGATATGAAAATAGTATTTGACATAATTAATTTTCCAGTTCCAGAAGAACTTATCAGGTACCTGTAATTTACGAAAATATAGAGATCTCGACAAACTATGTCATGAATGGAATACGATGGAACCGAGATGAAGTCAACGTTGACAATATTTTTGCACATAATAAAGCGCTATATATGTGATAAATGACAATGAGGATCATAAATCAAAGTCTATTAAGGATTATAGACAATGGAATGATTGACTAAATAAGATAGACGCAATTGATACAAAATTAAACTAGCTTTGCAAAGCGAAATGTTTTTGGACCAGTAGTCCATTTCATCTGCAGATGGAGATAAATCGATATGAATAAGTTTTCAAGAGAAAAATAATAAAAACAAAATGTTTAGAGTTTGAATTGTTATTCAAGTATATTGATAAATGTCAATCATTGATTTTCAAGAAGCATATTCACCTGAAGTGAATTCAAAAATTAATTAAGTTGAGTAGCATCTGAAATACTCAATTCATGTGAAATATGTGTTTTAACGTATTTTACTGGCTCACTTGATAATGATGATCCCTGAAGGATTTAGTTATATTTGACAATGAATTATTTATATCCGAGGCTTATATTAATGATAAAATATCATCTAGACTCCCGAAGAGCTTATGAGATATTCTCATTTAAATTTATAATTTAAATAAGATTATATAGCAAAAGTGTTAAAACAGTTTGACATTGACAAATCTAATTTGTTGTATACTAAAAATGGTTGCAATGTCATTTGATGTGTCATGCCTCAAGAAAATGATGAACAATTTGAATTGGTCCTGAAGTACCATATCTTAATTCAATTAAGCTCACTAATATATTTGCTATAATTTTGTAGTATTTTATTTTTGCCTATTCATCCAACCCAAATATTGAAGTAAAGCAAAACATAGAATTATTTATACTTTAAAGAAACAACAATATCATCCAATCATGTGAAGATTTTAGCACTACATCAAGCAAGCTGAGAAGATGTTTTTGTTGAGGATTGTAATTCAACACATACAAGAAATTCGTTGTTTTATTACAAAATGATGGTTCCTGCAACAACTCAACATGAAGATAATATCAGACGCAGTGCTAATTTAGAGAAGAGTATAATAAAGAAGATATAACAGATTTTTCTACAGAGTCAACTTTTAGTAAAACTTTGGA